>NC_079292.1:85726189-86351189 GCF_023638135.1 Falco biarmicus
TGCATTACGGTGTTTAATGTTCAGTGGAGCCACTCTCTTCTCTTTGCTTCATGTGAATCAGCACTCCCGTGTCTCGCTCAGTGGCAGCCTGTGGCTCTCCCTCATCTCCTTTGGGCTGAACTAGATCTTCTCTGCAGGCGTTTTTGGAATCTTTCCTTGGTGGGTGGCAGAGGCGGGGGCACCCATTGCGGTGGGTGTTCTGGCTGTCAAGTGCTCCACAGGCCAGGGGTCTGCAGGTGGGGTCATAAAAATAGGGGAAAGGAGTACAAGTATTTGGAAGTCCAGGGCTCCGAAGTTCTTTCCGTGAACTAGTTTTCAGCACCAGCATCTATTACCCAAACCTTGCAGAAGCACACTGGGAGACAGGGGGGAAATGGGCAAGTATCTCTTTAAACTTGAGTATTTAGAAAATCGAGTCAGAAGCTATGGAATCATTTAGAGTGGGGTGAAGATCCACAGCCTCCTTTAAGGGGTTTCTTTTGCTTTGCTGACCTTCTGAATATGCTGTTTGGCTGGCAAATACGCTTCTTCCTATTGCCTTGCAGGATTCTGTTTCCCTTCTGTGGCTGTGTTGGGGCAGAACCTGCTGAGCTGCTTCTGGAAGCAGAAGTATGCACAGAACCATGTAGGCAGCTACTTCTCAAACCATAATTCATGAGATGATGGCGAGGGGTCAGCAGCTGCCAATGGAACGATGCTGACTACTCTGGTGATTTCAACTAAAAGCATATGAAGAGGGTGCAGAATGGTATGAGAAGTCTTGAGCCATGACGTTGGTCCAAAAGGTTTGGGAACTGGGTGGGGTTTTTTGTTTTGTTTATTTTTTAAGGGCTGTGATCTAATCTCAGCTCAGGTTGGAACCAAACCCCAAGTATCCCCCCAGGTGGATAGGTTTCCACCAGGCCAAAAACTAACAATGCAGTTGCATCCTAATAGTTTCCCTAGCAGAAAAAGCAAAGAATAAAAAAAGATCCTGGTCCCTGATACAGTGTCTCGGGTTGAGGAAATGTATGTATGCGTTTCTTTCCTGTTCAGTAATACTGGTACTAATTTTAATCAAACAGAAATAGAAAATCTGGGGGTTTGAGGTTGCTAAGGTAGTCTACTTCACAGGCAATAAATTCACATAAACAAAATTGGTGCAGAAGGGATTAGGATATACAGCAGAGGTAGGGAGTGGTCTCTGCCATGCACAATCAGTGTCAGTATTTTCATTCAGGATAAAAAATACTTTTTAAGGACGGAAGAACTTATGCACATAAATTCCACTGCTCAGTTTTGCACTGCAGGGTGAGAGACATTTTTCACAGTTATTGACAAAGGACATTCCAGCAACTAGCGAGATCTGGATTTCATTATATATTTTGGGCTACAGTGCAAAAATACTATCTGCCAGAAAAAATGTGGTCGAAGCATGTTTTATTAATATATTGCTGCTGTTCTTGGATTATACCCCTGTAGAGGCTCACATCTGAAATGACACATCTGATATTATATATTAGATAGCATTTCAAGGTTTATTTTTTTGGATGTGCTTCCCTTACAATATACAGAGACCATGTATATTCCTGTTTTTAAGCATTCAGAGACAGTCACTGCCCTTTTCTAATAGATCATTGCTGCAGGCTACTTATGGAGCACTTCAGTGCCCATGTACTAGAAGCACTAGTATTACTATAGTGCAGTAAGTTCTTGCCATTGAGTTTGGTACTTCTCTACATACTGTACGACTAGAGAACGACTTCCCAGTCCAGGCAGCTTCTGTCTAAATACGTGGGATAAAGCGGTCCAATGTCCTCAACATTTCTGTCCAATAAATGGACTGAGTCACAAGAGAAGCAGTGGCAGGAGGTGTGCACTGAGCAGACCTGGAAGACCAAAATAAGTGCATTTATTTCTCTGTCACCTCACCTTAGAGAATTATATCAGTGATAAATTCTCCCTGACAATTCATGATCTCCAAAACCAACAAAAAATGGAGGGAAATCTGTGTAACAGATTGCTTCAGAGAAATACACAGTAAGGACTGATGTTTCCATTGCTGGTTTTGCTTTCTTATTTTCATGTTAAAGGCGGCCTTGTACGTAAATCCACATGTGTTCCTGATATATGAACCCAGCTGCCTTGAAATCAATGGCAAAGTTCCTGACTTCAGTGAAGACTCCTGCATTTTACTCATATTTATAGGATACAATTAAGCTGAAAACTTAAGGGAGATCACAGCCTTCCAAAACTTAAAGAGGAGAGAGAAAGAAATGAGAAAGCAAATATGTTGTGAAAGAGATCCCAGGTGAAATAATTGGTCCAAGTTTTCATGTCTGGATGTTGTTATTTTTTCCATAATTACTATAGCAAGCTCCTGCTTCCACTGAGGGGAGATGGCCTGGGATTTTTTCCAGTAGCAATGGAAATTTAACACACAAATGACCAGAAATGTTATTAAAGCCGCTTTACTCATATGTGTCAGTGCTGGGAGAATCAAGATACAGAAGACATCATCTAGTCAAATACAAAATTTTGTGGGTGTATATGTGTGTCCATGCACTCAAAACAGAGAGCAAGGAACTGAAATCTGCTATCTACCAAGAAGAGATTGTCGTCTTAAGTACTATGTACAGTGACGTAGGCATGGGTAAAACAGGATTTAAATATCTTATTTCTTGCAGATATCTTAAAAATCCGCATTTTTGGAGTAAAGAAGTCTAATTTATGCTGATGCCACCTCCAGCTGTGACAGTATAGGGCACAACACATCTTCTGCTGCTGGAAATGACACCGTATTTGGATCTCTAGTTCTCTTTAGTGACCTTTCTACAGAGGCAGCTGATGTTAAATGGCCATGTGACACAGATGCTTACAAAGCAGCCATTCACTTCACCTCCTATAGCGAGTGGTTTTCTAATCTCTAGAAGCAGGAGGCCACATATCCATGTGCTCTGAAGCCATTTGGGATCCATTACATCTGTGCAGGATACAAAGATGATCAGATACCCATTCCATTTCGTTCTTTTTCCACAGACTCTATTCTCTGATTTTCATTTGTGTTACTAGTATTATAGCTGCTACCCCTTCCAGAGGGGAAAAAAAAAACAACCAAAAACAAACAGAGAAAGCAACCCAGTTCTGTTATTGACTAACAACACCATTTCTCAAAAACTCTCTACGGAAACATACTGGTTTCACACCTCCAGTAATGCCTGCCCCCCCCCCCCCCCCCCCCTTGAAAACTACCCGCAAATATCTATTGGTAATAGTTGTTTGGTGCTAAAACTGTGACCAACACTCTGAGACTATTTGTCCTTAATCTCAGCCTTGGAAATACACTATTACATCTGATAAAACCTTCTTCTTATTAACTGCTAAGAATTCATTTAAGGGGTAGGGGTTTATGATTTCATCCATGGTGGCCGTTAGTAGTGTGGCTGTGGCCAGGATGCTATTGTACCTGCAATTGAAAATCTGGGACGGCAAGAAAATCTCTTCTTCAGGGGGGTTGTAATCTCTGTGGGAGACAATAGGTGCGCGGATGGATGCAAGAGCTGAAGGGACAACAAGAGAATGGAGGCAAGAGCACCAGGCCATTGTGGTAGCCCACCAGTGGTGGCCAAAGTTCTGTCATTTAAATCAGTGGCAGCGGTATGGGGCACATTAGCAAAGAGGTGGTTTTAGGGATTTATAAGGAACATTGTGAAGGAGGAGAATGAGCATTTCCCCCCTGAATGTGAGTGGCAAAATGTGATTTTATTCATCAACAGCAAGAAGCAAAGGGGACTCAGTACAGAACTAACCTTTCATTACTTAGTTCATTTAAGGCAAGATCTCAAGTTTTTGTGTTAGAGAAATATTTCTTTAGTGCTGTACTGGTAGCCAAAAATGTCTGACATCTGTATGACTAACATCTGCATGCCATCATGCACAGCAGACGGTGGGCTATAAAATTTCAAGAAGTTTTGGTAATGGAAAGATCAGCAGCAGACTGGAACACCAACCAGAACTATTTATAGAGGGAGAGATTTAATTCTCTTTGAGAAGAACAACACAAGTGATTGAGGGACTGAGAGACTGACTGATGAGGGGACAGTGAAAGGAGTAGATATGTTAAGCTTGGGAAAATGACAAGCCACTGGGCTGTGATATAGAGAATCAGAAAGAAGGCGATTTTTTACCGAGAAGTCTAGGGTGATGGGATCACTGGACAAAGGCAACTTTAGGGTGAGGCTTTTGAGGCTGAGGAGGAGATGTATTAAAACTTTGCAAGTAACTTCCCAAGGGAGATAGCAAGAGCTCATGGTGCATGAGTCACTTAAGTCTGAGCTGGGCAGAGCACTGGAGGATATCTTGTTGGCAGGGGAATAAGTCCTAAAGGACTGTATTAGCCTTTTGCATCGGCTCCGTCTCGTTCTGCTATTCCAGTCCTGGATACACACACACATCCCGCGCAGAAAGAAGAAGGAAAACAGGCGGTGCCCACTCAAGTTTCAGGTGTGACTTGACCCTGTGTAAACATGAGCCTGCTGGCCCGGCAGAACAGGTGCAGCGCTTGCAGGGGAGCTGGGCTCTTCTGGGCTCACACATCATCAGCAAACTTGTTAGTTAAACTGTAAAGGCACGGCCGATCACTCTTGCCTCTCGTATCCACCAGCTGTAGCCACACAACCATCAGTGAGGGCAGACTGGGGGGGCAAGCCGAGCGGAGCTGAGATTCAGAGCGAAACTCAGCTGACAGCCCTGGTCCAGGTGAAGTGGGTGACAGGAGACCAGCTTGATTCCCAGAGCTCCCAGCAGCACGGCAAGCTAGCTCCTAGCTTTTATTTTTTAAACTGTTAAGGTTAAATATTAATAGACATAGCACCTCCCTGTATCATTTTTAGAAAATCAGCTCCATCCCAGGCTTTAAGGGAAGGCAGCAAACGAGACGTCTGCTTGACATGAGAAACGTGCCTGACAGATTTTCCAAGTTAGGGCCGTATCCAGTATGGAAACAGCTCGTCCCCGGTTTCAGTGGATTAGCTACGCTCGCAGGAGCAGCGTGGAGGGCTGTTGTAGGGAAAGCAAGCTGACGATTTCCACGAGTTGATTCTTTCAGCCTATTCACACGTGAGTTAAGCAAGCTTGAAAGGGCTGGGAGCTGGTACCCAAGGCGGCTTTACTGACCGCTCTCGGGGGCATCCCACGGTAACACAGCAGCCTATTGTCCAACCTGCGCAGCCTGGTGGCTTGCCCCCAATCTATACCATAACTGTTTCGCAACGCCATCTAGTGACATGTATGGATGCCTCAAACGCACTCAAACCTCCTGCTTTTGCCTGATTTTATTCCACTGAATTGAACATCCCATGGTTTTGCAAGGGAAAGAGACGTTTGCATTTCTCAGCAGTGACGATCAGACCAACAGCTAAGAGAGGAGCATTTGACCCATAGGATCTGAGCTGTTGGTTTATTCTACATGAAAAATAAACTTGTCCACTGAAGCAGTAACCTGTTCCCAGTCAGTACTGAAGTTGGATGGTCACTCGCAGCCCTACCTCAGCTTCAGGTCTTGGTGTGATCCTTCATGATATACAAACATCCCTCTGCTTTTCATATCGACAAAAAACTACTTCCATTTACGTTTCATGGGAAAATAGCCCGCAAATAAACATAGTATGTAAATGATACTGGTGGTGTTATTTTAGAGCACATTAAATTATCCTTCCCTTAATCAGAGGCCTATTAAAATGGAAGACTTACTGAGAAGTTACTGATGACTTCCCCATTTGATGAGCCTGCTATACAGCAAGCTTCCAAGATTTATAAATCTGTGAGGAATGAGAGGGGAAGAGAGTGATACAGAGTCATAGAAAAGCCAGTAACCTCCTTCCTTAATCTTTAGCTGTCTAGAAAGCCACAAATCATATTTTCCTCATACTTTTTCAGACTTTAATATTTTGGAAAGTGTTGAATTATGCGGGATTTTTTTACTTTGGAACTGATACTTTTTTTTCTTTACTTAAAAAAAGATTAATGAAAACCTTATGTTTGAAAAATGTAATAATTCTGAGGAATGGTGAAGCCTTTATTATCCTGTGGCAAGCTTGTAACTTAATTCTCACCCTCTCTAATGGCCATTCATAGGTTCTCCATTTGCCATCCTTGAACAGGTCATAGCAAGAAGTTCCTTTCATCTGCTCTGTTCTTCCCATCCTGTCCCTTTTGAAAGGTTCTGGCCATTTCACGGTGCAAACATTTGGTGTTTTGTTTTTTGCATCGAACAGAAAGTTTTGGAACAATCCCTTAATCCGAAACAGACCTCTCTTCCCTCATCCCCCTCTCTAGCTGACTCTACAGCCGGAGGATTGTGTGATTAAGGGATACGCAGCACCCAGCACATGCTAAACTCACTTGTAGGGGGGGAAATGGTAATTAAAACCTTCCCATTCCATGTGTATGTGGGGAAAAAATGAATGCATTCAGACCCGGGGAATTCTCCATCACCTGTGCTAAATACTGGGTGCCTCTAGAAGGCAGCCTGTGGTTTGAACAGAAGCTGTGAGGTGTGATGCAGCGATAACTAGAAGCCCTGTTTATGTGATAAGCCTACTTTAATCATAATATCTCTGGCCACAGATTCATTTCTGTAGAAGGTAAGTTCCCTTTCTGTTATTCCAGGAAGCAAGTGCAATAACACACTACCTAGCAGGTCAGAAATACATGTGGCTAGGCATTGCTAAGTGTTTTTATTAGAATCAAGTGGGACAATGCAGGACAATGCCATGGTGCCTTCATTTAGTACATTCACTGACCCATCCCAGCCCAGTGTTTATACGTGGATCTGTACAGACTCATATAAACACAAGCCTCAGTCCCTGTCGCGCCATTCACAAAGGAGCTGTTATGGCAATGCTGGTTTTTTTTCCTGTTTCACACATTGTGGCCTATCTTAGAGGATAATGTTGTCTATATCTATTATTTCCTATTTGAGATCCTAGAACTGAAAGCTGACATTTAGCAATACACAGGCATCTGCAAGGCACTTCTGAAATGGTGCCTATGCCTCGTGACAGTCTTTATCTTAGGCACAGTTTGCAAATAGGGAAACAAAGGTGTAGGAAGCTTCAGTGGCTTAATCTGTGACTATTGGGAATAGGCTTCAAGAATGTCAGCTCCCCTTCCCCTTCTGTCTGCACAGGGCATGGAGTCAGACCTGCTGTTCTTGAAAGTGGGGTTATCTCTTATCAGCTCTTCTAGTCAATGAAGCAACAGATTATGCAGAAGAGGGGGAAAGTACATAAACATTTGGATGATCCTGCATTCCTGTGTATTACCTTGGAAAACTTCATAAGGATACCACACAAGTTCTATCGTTGTAATTCTAAAATGCATGGCCTATAAATGTCTCTAATGCCCTGTTAAAAGCAACCAGTCTTAAGACACTGCATATTTTGAACCCTGGAATGTATGATTCATTTTTAAAAATGCATTTTTTTTCTGTTGCTGCTACTAGCGGGCCTCTCATCACCTCATCTGTGTATTTCTGCCTTTCCTGTCCTTAGCCACAAAAGATAGGATTCCCGTTCATGCAGTTTTTCCATTCCATAGAATGCTACGGCATTGGCTGTGGGTTTGTCTGTTGAAAAATCCAAAAGCTTATGCAACATGCTCCCATTTACTGAGCACGTTGCATGGGTAGCAGTGACTATGCACCCTGATGTCAGGGGAAGTTTTGAGTTTAGCAAGCCTGGCGGGCAGCTGTGCATAGAAAAGGAAAACCCAAAAGAATGAAGATCCAAGATCACACTAGGAAAGCAGTGGGGAGAGCAGAGGCCCGGCTTCAAAGCCAGGCGGCAACTTCTAGGCTCACCCAGGCAAAGTGGACGGGGAGAGCATGGCCCTGCCGACCACAGCACCGACACGCGGCCGACGGACTGGCAGTTGATGGCAAGATAAAGGATACAAAGTACAAGTCACTGCTAAACCTTCCCTTCTCAGCACCTTCCCTTCTACCCTGGCCATAGCTGGGAAGCTTTTCCTCTTCCTCCGGTTTTAAAAGTAGCTTTATATGCACTACTGTTCTAACTCTCCATGCACACCACTGTTTCTGAATGCGTTTCATTTCTCCCTTTCTTCCATTGGATATGACCCCCTTCTCCCCACCCCCCACCCCCACCCCCCACCCCAGGAGATTGGAGTTTAAACTTGCTTGTGAATGACTGCATTGCTGCTTCTTGCCCATTTCAGTTCCACTTCTGCTATGGCCACATCGTAAATCACTGCCTGCAGCACCCACTGTCAGCATGACATGTCTGAGATGGCGATGACAGTCCCGGTTGTGAGAAGCCTGACCCTCCCAGTCCAGAGTTTGAGTCCCAGCTCTTCGGAGATTAGAAGTTCTGATGAGGGAGAGGAGAAGCAGCATGCTGGAGTGCTGACCTAAGCAATTGACTTCAGAAAGAGCTCACATTTGTTTGGACCAGGTCTGCAAACCGCAGAAATGCCTTGGGTATGTTTGCTTCATTCATTTACTGTACAGGAAATGTTGTCAAAGATGTTTGACTGGTAAAACTGGGAATCTAGTACATTTTGGAAAGCCAGGTCCCTTGTGATGGCATCTCTAGTCAGGTACCCAAAGCTGCTAGTAATTCACGGTATTCTTCATTACGTAAAACTCATTCCTGCTTCTTCAGTCAAATGCAGACTCTCAAAAATCACACTGGGAACACAGAATCACATTTAGGGGTAAAAGCATCCACACTGAATCACACCTTGGACTCTGCATTGATGCTTATGGAGATTATATCGGTCAAGAGAAGGATTAGAGGCAGGGTGAGGACAAGGACTGTGTACTACACTATGTGAATTCCAGATATAAGCAGAGACCCAGTGCCCACAGCCTTCCTCTTGAGCTCAAACATGCCAGGTGTCTCCCTACAGAGCAGGCATAGCATGCTGCGTTGCTGATGTCCTCTGTACAGCAACAGCTCGTTATATTTCTCCTAGTTTCTGAACTGTGCAGACAGCTGTGCAAGGGGACTCTCCCCCAGGGAATGTTGTGATATAGGTAAGATACTGGGATGGATGCTGGCAATGTCTGTGGAGCTCTGTGGTCTCAGATGATTTGAGAGAGGAGACAGTTTTGGTTTGTACCCAAAACCAGAACAGGAGGAAGGAATTTGTAGGTGCATTGTATTAGAATATGCAGCCGTGGTGGCCACCGATAGCATTTCAGACATCATGATTCTCTAATTAAAGGCAGGGTGGTTTGAGGAACGTGTGATTCCAGCTTATTTGAAAGACTGTGAGAGAAAAAAGCTAACCATAAAAGAAAACCCCCAAAATATCAGCGTAAGCAGAACTGTTCAGGGGAGGGAGCAAAAATGTAGTAGCTACTTGTGATCAGCCACTGCACACGTTCAAGCTGAAGGACGCAGGTGTTGAAGGAGATGGAAAGCCTGCAGGCGATAGCCCTGCACCTCTTGGAACTGCCAGAGTTCAACAGCGGACTGCAGGCAGTGAGGTAAACTGAGGATCAACACTGAATCTGTGGCATAATCCATTGCTGATGACAGAAGACACGGCTACTTGATTGACCAGGAGCAGAAAAGTGAACCGCCCCCGTGGTGTTTTCCCTGGGCTCAGACTGCCTTCAGCAGACTATTTGCAGATGCCAGTGAAAGCAAATGCCTACAGACATCACGCTCTTCCTGCATCAATCGAGCCAGGTGCTAGAGGGATTGATTCCCAAGCATTCGTAAGGTTTAGTTTACAAAGAGGTTGCAAACGAGAGAGCAAACGGGAAGACTGCAGAATGCCTGTAACTAATAATCCAATAAGATTCTGTGGCTCCTTTTTGGATGAACATTTTAAGAGCTTCTCCTCTTTGGAGCAGCCACTGAAGGTACATATTCAAAGCCCGAATCTCCTCATGTGGGATGCCAGTATCAATTAACATCTTGAGCGATGCAAGGAAGAGAGTAGCTTCCCATTTGCTTTGTGCACCGTCCAATTGAACTGGCTAGTTGAAATAACTCAGATGTATCTGAGAACCTCTGACATTTTACTTGTTCTTTTTCAGGACAAGGGTGAGTAGCGGAGGAAATGGAACCATCTGTTAAACCATGATATCTGATAGAAAATCCAGCCTTTCCCTTGGTTTACTACCTGGGTAAAAGGTTTATTTATATGAGATGCTGGATTGCTTTGTGAACTACTTCAGCAGGCCAAGCCAAGCTGGTCTTCCAGCACCACGAATTTATGTCCTTGCTGTGGCTTTCTGCCAGCATCCTCTCCATTGAACTGTATTTACATTAGCACTGTAAAACATTACTTCATTCAAGTGTCTGAAGTGAAGCACTCACTCACTCCATGCACTTAGTTCTTGATTGCTGCCAGCTGGTGAGAAGTTAGCCGATTACCTTTCCCAGCTGGGCCCCACCGTTCTGAATATAATGAGAATTAAAGGCACTAATTCACTGGGGCTGCTTGGGTTCCAGTGTGGGTTTTAGTTGTCTGTAGCTGGTATAAATGCAAAATGTTGAACGGCTAATTTCTTTGACTAAGATTGAGTGATGCTGGGAAGAGATGTGCCTTCAGCAGGTGTTGCTCTTGGCATCGGATCTCGGCATCTTTGCACCTCTGTACTGGTAAGTGATCTGAATGATGGTTCACCGCATTTCAGTTTGTTTGGTCACCTGTAACTTTCAAAGCTGTTTACAAAGTAGAAGTATTTCATTTTATGGAAGGCAGAGGGGAAAAGGAAGTGGATCATATTGTCTAACCTGGCGTAGATCCTCTTGTGAAGCTTCTCTAGTCTGTTGAATATGTGGGATGGTCCCAAGGACTCTCACTGACAGATCTATGAAAACTTCTACAGGAATGAAAGGTAAAGGATGTTTGATTCTCCTTAGTGTGCTCAGGCTGTGTTACTTCTGACTAAAGACTTCAGATGGAGTCAAAGTTATATATTCTTCTACGTGTTCTAAAAGGGCTCACTGAAGTGCAGGCTTTGCTCTCTTTATTTCAAGAGGAGGTTTGCATAAAGATTTTTCATTCTTGATTTTTGTTGAATACATTTAAATTACCGTTACTTCCCTGTGTCACACCATATTCCCAAAAGGCACAGGGACTTTGCTAGCTCACAAGAACCAGAAAGCAAAACCATCTGGTTTTATGACCAAAAACGGATGAATGATAACAGCTGACAAATGGAATGTGTGTTTTAACTCGTATTTAAGAATAAAGTACCTCGCCCTACCTGGAAGTTAAAAAAAAATCCAAACAAACAACTTTATTCTTTTAACAGTAAGAAATACATAAGAACTGATTTAAGGAGAGTAATTGTTAAATAGTTTGGAAATAAGATTTCTCATGAACTCTTAATTATTTCAGATGTGCAGACTGTGGTATGGCGAAACTTTTCCCACAACAATCTGTTTCTGGTTTAAAACACAGATCTGGGTGTCAGGAGTTTGCATTTCACTTTCTGGCTTAGTGGCCCTGGCTCTGGAAAGGGCAATGGCACTTACTGTACGACACTGGGGCTGTGTGAAGTGCCTTAAGATGCTTGAAGACAAGGTTTGAAGGAGCTAATAAGTACTGCTGTCTTTCTTAGTATTCTTGTTTCAATTTTATTCTTTCTGTATTCTTGATTTGCTCAGATTTTATCTTCAGTCTGTGGAAAACACAAGCAGAGAATAAGGAAATATTTTCAGGGCTTGGTGGTGGGTAAGCAAAGGAGATGTGTTGAGGGGCTGCAAAAATGGCCAGTCGTGACAGTGACTGGCACTACCTTCTTCCCTAGGAACAACAAAAAAAAACCAACCAAAAACCCCAAACATAAAAGTTTCTCCTTTACAGCTGTGATCCCTACCAGCGGAGCAGTGGCATTCATCAGGGTTTCTGCGCAACCCCTCTAGGGTTTGAAAGAACAATTAAGAGACGTTAATGGTAACTTGCTATTTTAAATTTGCTATATGGGTGTTTGCACCTTCATGGAAAGATACTGTTTCCACAAACCAAACCCACTGGACAACCGTAGCTTCTCCTGGAGGTACCTCAGCAGAGATGAAGCTGTGCTCTCTCCTGTTCAAGCAGCTTCCCAGTGCTGTAAGCCTGGCTGAAGGTGACGCTGCCTCATGGAAGCAGGGCGCTCTCTCTGAATCTTGAATGTACCAGCTCTGACTCCTTCCTACACCTTGGCAGAAAATAAATCCTGCCTTCTACATTACCTGATGCAGCAGTAGAGCAATTCTCCTGGAGAAAGTGCAGGTGAAACCAGTGGACACGCATTTCAATTTGCTTGGGAACTTGGCCTTGTTTCTAATGGAGAACGTATTGACTTCTTTTGTCTGCTGGGTCATGGCTGGTCAGCAATGAAGGAACATTAAAGCCCCTGGAAGTCCATTTTGGATCTATTAAAGAATGTGAGCAGTTCTATTTATTTATTCTCCCCTCCTTGGTGTAGATTAGAGGTAAAAAAAAATCTCCAGTGAGCAGATTCCTCATTAAGATTTCTGATACCTCCTGGTATGTGGAGGCTGGGATTACCACATAAAGGGCATCCTGCTATTTTTGCCTCTGGTCCAGTCCCTTTGAAGGGACCCTGGAACACTTTACAATCATGCAGATTTATGAGCACTCCGAAGCCCGCCAGAGCCTTTCTGACATACTCCTGTAAACTAATTATGGGAAACTGCCCCAGGCCTCTGTCATTAAGAGTACATTCTTCGCATTTCATGAACAAAGCTTAGTTTCCTCCTTCTGTTCCTATAGGATATGATCTGCTTCCTGACAGATGTTTATCCTAAAACATCAGGTGATTGTTTCTGAGGAAAGTGAAGAAAAGCATAGCATGTTGTCACAGCACTCTCCAAACTAGCCGGCTACAACAAGGTCTTTTACTATCTCATACCAGCATACCCTTCATGCTAGTCCCTCCTCATCCAGGACACACATGCTTTCTCTCTGCTTCTTCATCCTCTCTCTTCTTCGGCTGCCCAGCCCCTTAACAGAACCAGCCACAGCTGCACCTTGTCTACATCAGCCCACAGCTGTATATATCAATGATAATTAACTGCCTTCTTTCCTCCACCGCGTGTCAGCTAGGGTGCTTCACGGTGTGAAGCCTGAACTCCCAGCGTGATCTGAACTTCTCTGATGCCCAAGGAAATTGCTTTTTAAAGACTTTTTAGTTAGTTTAAATTTGTGATTAGTGACTGGGCACTTTAAGTTCTGTAGTTTGTCTTCAAGCCTTCCTTTTCAATGCTGTCTTAGCATGGCTTTTGACCAAAAGCTGTTACCCACCCACTGGCTCCTTGGGCACCTGAACAAAATGAGTTGATCCATCCAACTGCATGTGCCTCGCTGGCTCTCAGATGCTACAACACAGGGTGCCAGGAAAGACAGACAGATATAAAATAAACAAGAATGGCTGTTGGCAGGAGCAGAGCGCTGGCTCACGTAGGCAGATAAACACAACACATTTTGGCTGATTGAGCTGCCTGTGTGACCCCAGGCCCCCGGGGAGCAGGGGGGGCTGTGCGTGTGTGAGGCTGGCTTGGAGGTTGTGAACGCAGAACGTCAAGAACATCTACGTTGTAAACAATGCCCTTGGAAACACTTGTTCCCTGCTAGGCAAGGAGTATAGGGACTAGGTGGAATAGGGAGGCCAGATTCAAAGCATGGTATGATCCGTCCCTGTGGAGTGAGACTGAGGCACCTTCTGGCTCAGACAGGTGGTGAGGTTATTGCCATTTACCTCATTATCCGAGGGCAGCTGAGCTGCCAGTGGGTGCTTCAGGCTGCCTAACCTGTTCGTTACAGTGTTGTAGGTCCAGCATCAGTGAAAGGCCTGACATACGTCAAGTCATTAACCTGAGCTGCAACTCAGACTTGTTTGGTCAGTGACCAGGATGCACGTAGGAGCTGCAGCTTCTCACTGCTGTGGTATGTGGATGGTATCAACTGGGATCCTAATTCCTGTTGGGATCTCAACTCCTGTGTGCATTTTACGTGCACAGTGCTCACACAAATCTTGATTTTTTTAAAGGATCTTAAAATCCTAGAGTGGTGCTCTTCCCAAGGCTTTTGGTTTGTGTGCAGGTCAAACACCAGATGATCTGCTACAGCACAAGGCTTTGAACTGATCCCTGAAATTCTACAGCCACCTTCCTGCTATAAGGTTTTGAGCTGCCAAGTGAAATGCACTGGGAAAAATAATATGCAGAAGGAGGTCCATATTTTCCATCTGTAAATGCTTAAGACCAAAGATTCCAGAAGAATAGACATATCTATTTTGTGATAGTATTATTACTTAAGTTCTGATTTAAATTAATTCCCACACACACACCCCGTGTGGGTGTGGCTTTTTTTTTTTTTTGTTTGAGCTTATTTTCTGTTTTCTATGTTTTGTTGGTGGTGGTTTGGTTTTTTTTAATCTCTTACAAGGGATCTAGGTTAGCAGTGGAGACTGGGCCGCAACAGGGTGCTTATTAAGCTATCTTCTGCTGCACAGAGATTGCTTTTTTTCTTTTTTTTTTTTAGTTAATTTTTATTTCTTCTGGAAATGATAGGTCTGATCCTCTTACAGAGTGAGATCAAAGCAGGGGGAGAACCTGCAGAACACCTTCTTCCCCCTGCCACACATAGAGAGAAGAGGAAACATTGAGAAGGAGCCTTCTGTGGGGTGAAGATGTGAGGGGGCAGAAGGCCCTTACAAATGTTGCTGGAGATGGCAGGAGCTGCAGAGAGGAGCCCATGAGAAAAAAGGGTATTGAGGGATAAAGTGAAGGGACACTTGGGAAAGTGCTGGTACATGTCTAGTCAAACTGAGGTGTGTTTGAAGAAGAATTGCAGGGCGCTCTTCCCTGTAGCTCCCCCCATGAAGTGCTGCACAGTAGGGGAGAGCCCCTAGCTGACATGGATGGTGGGTATCTGAGTTCCATTAGCAGAAGCTCTAGCACTTGACCTGATAGTTTTCTACTCACGCTCGGCATTGGTGTAAATGATTAAAGAAACGGGAGCAGAAAATCAGGCTGTGAGCCCATGGGAGTGGCAGAGAAGCAGCACAGCATAATCCCTAATTTGAAGTGGGTGAGGCAGTAATTGAGGTGTACAGGGTGGGGAGTGATGTGGTCAAGTAAAGAATTGGCGGAATTAGCTGTCTGTTTGTGCATGTGGCTATTCTGGCTATTTTTTTCTTTTCCTAGCAGCATAGTTTGGATCTGAGCCTATTCCAGACAATCCTAGCTTTCCCCTTCCTTATTTCCCATAGCAAAGGTTGAATAAAGTCAAAAGATAAACAAATTGTAGGCTGAGACTTTCCTTTAGGACTGAGAAGAAAAACACCCTCCTCCTCCCTGCTCTCCCCCGCCTGCCACTTCCCCAATTTCTCACACTTTCCCCAGCTTGTTCTGTGAAAGATTTTCAGGCTTTGTTCCTGAAAGCTGATGCTGATGGATGGGTCCCAGCAAGCTACCCAGTGAACTCCCTCTGCAGAACGGGGCAGAGCTGGGTGCCTCCCTGTGAGTTTTCTGGAAGGGGAAAACGAAGGAGAGGAGTAGACTGCTTCTGCAGCAGGGGTCCACCACTCTGAGACAGTGCCAAACAAAAAACTCTGCTCCAAGACCGGGGCGGGGGGGGGGAGGGGGGGGAAGGGATTTTGATGGGTTTTGGATTACCACAGGGGCTCAATTCTGCAAGAAGCCTTTCTGATTCACCCTACCTTCTGAACCCATTACCTGCAAACAATATAAACCAGGCTTACACTAGATGAGGCTGAAAAGCTGCACAAGGAGCATCCTCTGTGGACCTGAAAGATGGCATGACAGAGGAGGGGGGTTTGTTTGGGGTTGGCTGTGGGGGTTTTTTGGCACAAAATTGTGTGATACAACAGTACTGCCTCCTGTTCCAGAGCCATCACAGCAGAAACCAGCTTGGAGAGCTTCACCATGTTCCTTTGCACAGGATGAGCCTGCTTTTTTGCTGTACCCTTGCTTTGCAGGGTTTGCATGTGCCTGTGATCTGATATCATCATGCTGCTGCTTCATCAGCATCAGACAAAAGCATTTTAGTGCCACTAAAGCTTGAGCCACAGGCTCCTTCACTCCAGCTTTTCCACTGATAGGGCACTGACTGCTTTCCAGAGAGAAGAGCAGAGCTGTCTTATTAATGACTTCTTTGTGAAAGCATGAGTTGATGGAAACAGTCAGGGCTACAGCCTCTTCTATCTCTACTTCCACTCCAGAAGAAACCAATATATTTGGTCTCACCTAATCAGTCCCTGGCAACATGGAATAACTCCTACTGCTCTACTGCTGATAATTAATTTGTTGTATTTCTTACAGTACAAATGCTCTCCCTTCTTTCGAAGTCCATTCCACACCCTAAGAGACCCCTCTATTGGAGAGGGTAAGATGTGGATGAACATGTAGGAGTGGCTATTGGAGCAACAAGAGTGATAAGAGGTTTAGCAAACATGAACTGTGAGTAATGGCTGAGAGAATCGGTTTTGTTTAGTCTAGGAAAGAGAACATGGCAGGAGTAGAAGTGGGAAATATGATAGTCTTCAGACATTTCTAAGGGTGTTACAGATAGGGCAATAATCAAATCTACAGGTCAAGATGGGATAAGGGAAGAAGAAATTGGCCTAAGTTCAGTAAAGAATGCTTGCATTATATCTTTAAGAAAGGAAGAAAAATAAACCCAAACCCAACGCTCCTTCTAGCTGTAAGGATAGTTAAGCAGTGGTGGTCTAGGAACTTGTAGAATTATTGCTCTTGGGAGGTTTGTGAGGAGGCTGGATAGGTTAAAAACAGGAGAAAGGGGATCCCAAACTTTCACTGCATTTCCACAGTCGCTTTTGTGTATTGCTGCCAATACAAATTCTATCTAATCTTGACTAGTTTCAGCTGCTTGTCGTCAGCTGTCTTGCCAGCTTCTCCCCCTGGACCCCCCCTGGCATTTAGGTGTTTTCCTGTATCATCTTCTTGAGCTGTTTCATATTGCCATATCAAAATGCTAGGTGGCTGTAGACTCAAAAGGTCCTGTTTCTAAAACTGTACTACACTAAATTCAAATGTGGGTGTGGTGGTTTTTTGTTTGTGCTTTGCTCCTTTTAAAAAAAAAAAAACAACAAACAACCAGTGTTTAGCTCTGGTTTTGCATGGCATCTAGCATAGCAAGGTTCTTTTCTGTCACTGGAACCCCAAAGGATGCTACAGGAGAAAATGTACATCTAATAATAGTTACACTCAGTCTTCCACAGATGACTCTGTTCTATCTGTGGCTGTAGTTAAGTGTTAAAGCAAGACTGGGATGTTTGGTGTGTTGAGCTGGATGAAATATTACCTCTAATCTATTGCAGGATGACTGTAATAGGGAAGGTACGGTGTGTTTCAGCTGAAGGGGTCATGGCTGATTGTCTAATGCTGCATGAGGAGCATACCTGATGTCAGCAGTAGGATCCCATACTTTGGAAGAATACAGTGTGCTACATACTAATTTTTCCATCTTTGAACTAGTGTAACTGTTTTGAAAGGAACTGACAGAAGACACATGATGCAACCAGACCATGTCAGCTAACCTATGTTAGCAGCCCCGTGAGGCAGGACCATCAGCCCTCGACCCCGAATGAAGCAGATTGGAGGCAAAAGGGAGCAGAAGTGAGGGTTGTATCATGTGTCCTGCTTAACTACTCAGTGTCTTTGAGCAAGCTACAATCGTCCTGTGCTTGACTTTCCAGAGGCTATTACTGTCCCTAATGAAGAGGAAAAGTTCAAGTCCCCCCTCGGTCTGTATAGGAGCACATGCTCCTCCTGCATTAACAGCCAGATTTACAGCCCACATATCATCATGTAGCACAGCAGAAAACGCAGCCAAGGTTTCCTGTGGGGAAGCTGGCAGCCTTCAGGAGCCCCTTCCAGCACCTCCTTGCTCCCTGCCTGCAGCCAGGCAGCCAGCCCATGGCCCCGCTGGCAGCCCCTTAGCCTGGGGCTGTGACCATGCTGGTGTCCTGGGCGCTGAGTGTCCTGGGGCTGCAGCCCAGCAGGCACTGGGACCATCCCTTCAGGGGAGGGCTGGCTGGCTGGGGGTGGTGGGTGAGCTGAGCTCTTGAAACTCCTCCTGTGTCCAAAAGCCAATATCCTCCAGCTGAGGCAATTCAGAAGTCAAGGGTTGTTTCTGAAGGTTGAACTGTAACATTTTAAAGAGCACTGAGCCTCAGCCAGTGCATGCTCTGGTGGTGTGTCCAGCCTGTTACAACCATGTTGTGCCATCCCCGGGAGGCTGTGGCCAACCACAGCAGCTCTGCTCTGCTCCAGACTCTGCCAGCCACCACCCAGCCCTCCCTGCTGTGTAAGGGGCAGTGGAGAGGACCTCCAGGCATCACCTGGGCTTCATCCCTAGCATAGGCTACAGTTAGTATAAGCCTTAATCTCACTCAACTTCTGGCAGAGCTAGCGGCAGAAGATGTAAAGAAGATGAAGAAAACATCAGGCCCCCTATCTCAACATGCGTAGGCGGTTTTTGGAGGTATAGGAGAGCTGGGAGCAGTGACCTACATGGAGGTTTCCATGGCAGAGTATCTGGCACCTGGTGATGGCTGCTCCACTTGGCTTGAACCGCCTCTGCCCGAGTTTGGTTTGGTAAGAACAATGGGCAAGATCTGGCGTAGTTTTTGGTTTTGAGGCTGATGTGTAAAGAAATGTGGGGAACGTGCTTTCTAGTAATTAAGCCTTTTTAAAACATTTCAACCTGAATTTATGGCCTCTCTGCCCTTTCTGTTTTCCGGAGTCCCCTGGGGGTATAAGCCCTTCTACAGTGCTTCCTCCTCCACTTGCAGTTTCCCCCACCACTGTGGTACTTACCAGCTGCCATGCAAGTATGCTGGTTGTCAGGCTTTTCAGTTGGTGAGGCAATAAGAAGAAACTGGGATTTAAATTAGCCCATAAGAAGTTGATGACATTTTCCCCTACTGTGTTTTAGACCATGCTGGTTCAAGCCACCTTGCATCTATCCAAAGTTATTGCAGACAGGGCAAGCTTTGATCTTTCTGAAAGGGCAGAAACATACATCTGCCATAATGCGATGTCTCTCCTATATATTGCTGACCCTGGAACACAATAACATCTTATAGAGGGCTTTGGAGTTTAAACTACAGCCCATTTATTTCTTTTGCTAGAGCACTGTCCCATAAGGAAAATCCTAGTCTGGGTTTAAAAAGCCAGACAACGGAGCAGCCGTCACATTTAGATGTTGCTTTTGAAACAATACCCTAATGCTACATCACTTTGCTCTGCTGGGTTCTGCTTCTACTTGTCAATGGCAGAAATCACAAGATCAGAATTAGTGAAAGGGCTTTGGTGATGTTTAGTGCAAAGCATGTTGAAAATGAAAACACCGACTCAACTCTGCTGAAAAAGCAGCTCTCTGGTTCCTAGGTTTCTTCTTGACCAGTGGATAGAGGCATTACGTCACGCTCAGTATGGAGGTGGGCAATGGATTGTGTGTCTCAGAGTAAATATCAGTAGTGCCAAACGTATGTCAAAAATTTAGACCATCTATTACCACTGAATTGGGGCTTGAGACTTCCAGCATTTACAGAAAAGAGAGAGATGCGTCTAGTCTTACTGTCTGTGAAAGTAGCCTTAAAATATTTTTGGAGTCTGCAGATAGTCCAAAATAACAGCTTCAGAATGCATGACTTGCTGTATTTACACCTGATAGATTTTCAATGATAAAATGAAAAGAATGGAGTTTTTTACAAATATATTTTGTTGAAAAAGTTGTTGTTGAAAAACAGGGCTTACTGAAAAACTTTGATACTGTTTTTCTTGCTCTATTTGCCAAGATCCTCCCTCCTCCTCTTGCTCCCAGTTTTTAAAAATGCAAAAATTGTAAATATAAACAGGTAAATCCAGCTGTGCATTGAAAAGGGGTTGCACAAATAACCTTTTCATTTATTAAAAAAACATGGAAATCATGATTGAAATTGGCAAAAAACCCACCCCAGCTAACCCAATAAAAAAAAAAAACAAACAGTGAAAAAGCAGGCACTTGAAATTTATTCTCTAAAGTGACTTTTCATTTCTTATTAGCCTGATTAAAGCAATTTAGGTAACAGTTTTATTGATCATTTCCCTATGATGTCATGCACCTCTTAGGGATTGCTTAAGATCTGAGACATCTTAAAGGACTTAGATGGCACTTAAGTATCTCTGTTAAAATTCTCAAAGCTCACTTGCTCTCTGAAAATCAGTGACTTTCGTAATGCAATTATGTGCAAGGATTTTGAAAACTGGAGTTGTGTGTGCATATATCTGTATATCTATTCAAGATAACGTGCTAAGATACTACAGCAAAGGGGATTCTGCATTATTTATTAATTTCCTGATGAATCCATTGACAAGGTTAGTACTTTTTGGTATTTGCAAGCTACTCGAGATCTCTCTGTCACATCAGATCGCTGCAAAACCTGGGAATCTTGCCATGAAAATTAGGGCTAGTTTGACATGGATTACATGCGTTTTTGCTAGTAATTACAGGAACAGCACATTTGGTGAGCTGGCATTTGACGTGCATACAAGTATGACAGGTCAAGCAGGGTAACGGGAAGTACTGGGAGCAGCTCTTTCAGCCAAGTTTGCTTTTTAAAGGACCAAGTCAGCAGTAACAGACCAAACTAGAAGTTTGTTCTAAGTTTAAACCAGAACAGCCAAGACTGCATGTAATACCCCCGTCTAATTGCTTAGATCTTTCCTACTGATCATCATTTAAGTCCTGTGTTTTTTATGAGTGTATGTGAAGCACTACTTAGTGCAGCTGCTAAGATCCTTTTAAAATTTAGAATTTTCCTGCGCACAAGGTTTTGGATAAACTGAGACATATCAGGTAACGGCAACTAAAAACTTAACACATGTGCTTAGAGAAAAACCAAAGGCTGGGGATCCAGCTGAAGGGCTGAAATGACTCACTTCTGGATGATTAACTGTGTGGCCTTTGAAGAGCCCATACTGCAGGAACCTCATATCTCCAAGATTTCTGTGAGATACCAAGAGCGGAGGTCTATGTGGTCTTTTTATAGAATAATTCAAAGCGTGGAAACCTTACCTTGCGGGGAAAAATATAAGAGACTTAATCTATTAATTTTAGCAAAGAGAAGGTGAAGAGGTGGCTTGGTCAGAGCCCACAAGACTTTAGTGTGGTAGAAGGTTTCTGGGAACAAAGAACTCTTTTATGCAGCAGAGAGAGGCATAACAAACCCTGTGTCTGGAAGCTGCAACTCGGTTTATACAGATGGGAACTGAGGTGCAAAATCATGGGCTTGAGGCAGGGATCACTGGCAGAAATTCTATGCCTGGTCTTACACTGCAGATCAGACTAGGTCATCACAACCAGCACTTTTGGCTTCCAAATCTGTGTGCCTATGATTAACGTGATTCCCACATTATATGCACACATCAGCATTACATTTAGTCACTGAAGAAGAGAGAGAATGCATCCAATTAGCTCCGGGCTTTCTGCCTAAAAGGAGAAAATGAAGTGAGAATTTTTTTGTTGAAGGACAACCCGATAACTCTGAAAAACGCCATGGGATTGTTAGCATTTGAGCAGAGTGGACAGGATTTCAAGGTCCAGCACAAAAGACCCTGCAGAAAGAACTCCGTTCAGCCAGTTGCACAGAAGGAAGGCCTGTGCCCGCCCTGCTGGCGCTTAGTTGTGGTCCTAGAAAGCATGGGACGTGCTTAGATAAGCAAATCCGAGGTAGGTAGGGCTGGACTGCTTTAGAAACAGCTGGGAATAGAACCTAGTTTGATAGGATCTTGCATAAACAGAAAGAAGAATATCCTCTTCTCGGAGGATGGTGGTGTTAAAAGAGGTGGTATGGATGATGGTTGTGGAAGAGAACAGCATCCTCTCCAGAGCAGGCCTGGTCTGAATATTTTGGTTTGCCAGAAAACCCCCAAGCTCTTGTAAGAACGTGGAAAGAATCACTTTCAAGTGGTCCTGACTCACATTGCAGGAAAAACTGCATCAAAATGCAATTTTCAAAGCTAAAAAAAAATATATGATTTTCAAATGCAAAATTACTTGTCTTTGAAAAAGTAAGCAGATACTGGTTTTTGTGAAACTGCACTCTCAAGATTGCATTAAAGTCCTTAAAGGGTATAAAAATGTTTTGGTGATCCAGATAGAAAATGTTTTAATAGTAATTATGATGCATGAATAGTGTTTGGTCCTTTGACAGTTTATTCAGATTGGAAATCCTTCAAAAATTTTTATGGGACAAGAAAATAACTTCCTATACAGTCTTAATTCCTGCTGTCACGGGGTGCTAAGGCACCTGCGGTTGTCACCCGTGTGTATAGATAAGTCCTTTCAATACAGCTGTTTTGTTTTGCTCTTCCATTCTTTCCAGCAGAGTGTTCGGTTATCCCAGCCCAACGCTTGTAGCTGTTGAATGTTTCTTGCCACCTGCCTCCAGGGTCCTCAATTTAAGCAGAGCGCTGAAGGCATGGATAATTGGACTTGCTCATTTAAGAGTTCAGGTTGTTGTTGACTTCCCTTTCTCTTCTCTTGCATCCAAACTGCGTGACAAAATGGGCTGTTTCAGATTGTCATTTTAAAAGATCACACTTGTCCTTGTCAAGTTGTGTAACTCGGTCTTGGCTTTTCTCATTCTGGTTTCCAGCCACCTTGAGGAGGAAGTATCGTGTGGAGTCATGCTTTTGATCTCATCTAGGGTGGTGGGTCCGCACTATGCAAATCCAAAATAACTGTTTTAAAGAGCCCTTGCGTTTTCATCTTGTTGCTACTGGCAGGAAAAAAAGTTTTCAAAAGTAAGAGAATTTGTTCCCGGATGATTTGAAAACTGAATGGCTCCTTGTTTTTTTGGGGGGTGGTTTTTGTTTTGCTTTTCTAAAGACCTTTACGTGGGACTGGTTTTTGAGGGCTTGTGATCATGTATGTAGTTTGCTTTCTGTCTAGCCACAGCAGTTTACCTCATTTACAAAAGAGTCTTTCAGCACCTGACCCTATATTCAGGGCAAATTCTGCAACCTTTAATTGTTTAATTATCTGGTGCTAGCTTAAAAACATTTAACAGTGCTCTTTTAGGTAAATAAGTTATTTCAGGAAGCATCCCCACCAAATATTTTCATTCCAGATTAACTTCCTTTTTATTTGCTGCTTTATCCAGCAGAAGGAAGCAAAGGCAATGGTCTTTGAGGGTGATCAGCCCATCTTCAAATATTTGCAAGTAGCCCTCATCTTCACAACTAATGAAATAAACACCTCTACCTGAACACTCTTATACTGAGGCTGTTTGTGCCTGATGTGCTTTCTGCTGGGGAGGGGTATGTGTGGTGGAGGCAAAAAGAAAAAAAAACGCCTTGTAGCTTTTCATTGCTGCTTAGTTTGTTTAGTGGTGAGCGGGCAATCCTTTCATCTGAAAAAGCCTTGTGTGTTCTCTTTTTCTTCAGAAAACTGTGGAGTCAAATAAAACTCTGCTGTGGGTATGATGGTGCTTTATATACAGTAACAAACAGCACACAGAATGAAGGCTGTTTTTCCTGACTGCCTCTGTTGTTTTGTGGGTTTTTTTTTTAAAAAAAGGAGTATAAGGGAAAGGCAGTACTTCTAAAGCAGATTAAAAGATATCCTTTTAGTTAACTGGTGAGGGTGGCACTGACAGAATTTGAGGGTTTGTGTGTTTGCAGATTTTGATATGATGAGGAGAAAATTCAGCCACTGAGACATTTTTCTTCTTTTAGTGACATCCAGCCACTCCTGCTGCAAGAAGATGAGTTAGTCCTTGTTTGCTGCCTCCCTCAGGCTGTCAACTGATCTCTCCTAGTTTATTTCTGGTAGAATTTCCAATATTTTTAATACCAGAACACTGGCAGCTAAAAAATTAAGAATAAACTGCCTCTACCCTTATCTCTTCTGCATGGGATAAACAAGAGTGAACATAAAGTACCCCGCTATCATTTTCACCAAGCCACTTCTTAGACTGTAGCCTGCTTTTAAAGTCAGCATTGCACTTGGCTCAAATGAGACACTGACGTTAAATGCTACTCAATCAGAGCCAGTGTTAATATTTTCAATGCCTTAGAAAAAAGGAAAGAATGTAAACTAATTCTACTTCTGTTATGATGAAGTTCCTTCACAAGATGTGAGCAAAATCAAAGCTGTTTGAGGACTTAGGCAAAGTATAATTTTTCTGCTGTTTATTTGGGGTGGGTTTTTTTAAAAATGCTCACTGAAAGTCAACTTCCTTTCCTCATTCCTGTTTTAAAGTTTCCAAAAAAGGAGCATAAAGAAATCAGATTGACTCCCATGGTCAACAGCAGACAATGCCAATGAATACATGTACTGTTGGTTAGTGAAATTCATTACCCCTGTGTGCCAGAACTGAGACAATGGAGACAAAAGCCGCAGCCTTTCAACTCCAAATATATCACTGGGATAAAGTTGACTAAGAGAATGATTGACCTAAGGAAATTACTATGCAAGGAAAAAAAAATCTTCCTTGTCTAGCACCAATCTCTTGTCCTCTCCAGCAGCTGGCACTGGCTAGTGAGTCAGTCTACAGGGCACTTAACTCTGTGCTATTATTTAGCTACATAAAAGGCGTAATTTCTGCAGCAGCTGAGCACTGAAGAACATTAAGGCATTAATTCTGCTAATCCCACTGCAAAGTACTGATGTGTCCTATCCATTTTACAGATGGTAGAAAAGTGCAATGGCTAGTGTGGCACCTTCACTTCAGCATTAATTTGGTCTGCCTTGAGTCATACCCATGTCTGTATAGTAGATTGACATATTTCAATTCTAGCAGGCTCATCTGTCACATGCCTGCTCTGAATGTACCCTGAGCTGATCAAAATCCTCCATTCTGTGTTGCTAAACCAGTACCCTGTGCAGTTCACACATTAGTTCACAATGTGGTCACCCTCTATTCTAGCTTCTAACCACAGCAAACTGGGGGCTCTCAATCATTAGGGACATTGTACTTCATCTGAAAAAGGGTCATCTTGTGAAAATCTGGAAATGAAGACTTCTGACTGGGAAGCGAAAAACAGACTGAAAACTAAACTTTCCAATGAACTTTGTTTTATCAGCCTGTTGGGATAAAGCAGGATAAACCGGTGTCATTCCATCACCATAGCTTGTAGTCTAGAGTCCCTCTATAGCTTACAGTGACTAATCTTATGAATGACAGCTCCTTTCCAAATATTCCATGAAAAAATATATTTGCCCCAGCTGGTGATAAATAACATCAGTAAGTGAAAGCAATGTTAAGCAGTTCAACGCTTTGCATTCTATAGAAGTTAATAAATCTTTCTTGCAGTTCTTTTTACTGTTTGGATGACAGTGTCTTCCTGGAGGGTGGATAAGAGTATCAAGTCTGGGAAGGTAAAGTGGTAATTCTTGCTGTCACTGGTAGGAGAGACAGAAAGTGAAAAAGATTGTGAACTAGAACCAGTGGGATACCTGGAGATTGCATGCATCTTGTCAAAGTATGCTGGCTGAACATCTCTGTATCACGACACCTGGGGTTTTGTCTGGTACCAGCTTAGCTCCAACTCAGCCAGGTCAACCACTGAAGAAGGGTGGACTTAGAAGAATTTATCCTATTCGGTTTCCCAGTGCTGGGAAAAACCTGGTGCTGCTGCAGCTGAGAAAATGGTAAAACAGATACATTAAACAGAGATGGAAATCAAAAAAGCACTGTGTACTCGTAGCGAATAAGTGAGGCATTAAGAAGATATTTCTATTGGAAGAAACATACTGGTAGTCTTCACTACTCCTCTCCCCAGTTAACTAGGATCTCTGTTAAGTAAAGAAGTTGTACTGAAAAATGCCTTTGTGTTCTGAACTCCTTCAACAGGTGTCTAACTAGGTCCAAAGAGTCACCAAATCTGGCTCTGCAGAGGGACAAAAGCAGTAAAGATGTGAGGAGATAACTTCATTTCAGTAGTTTTTAAGCTTTTCATATTCAATGTACTCTACTCAATTTCTTTGTTACAGTGGGAAAGGGGCATCTCATTTCCCCACCCTGGACATCACAGTTTAATCTTTTCTTTTTATTTAACTGCTCTCTTAGTGCAATAACCAATTGCATATTCACTAAGTGCTCATTTAAAAATCTTTCTTAGGCTCTGGGCGTTTTTGCTGCCAGTCTCAAGAATCCATCTACTTGGCTTTGCTACAGGCTTCTGCCAGCTTCGGACAAGTTGCACTTGGCTGGACTGCAGTGCCCTTGCCCGTGGTGAGCAGCGCTTTGCTACACAAACAAGGCTGCTGTCATAGGCGGTGCTGCTCAGCTAGCTGCAGGAAAAGCTGTTGTCTTGATATATAAATCTTTTCCGTGCTAAGAAAGTTCTTCATCTGGATGACGAAAATCTTTTCCTTTGCTGAGCATGTTGAACACTACAGATGATAACCTGTCCGTACATGCTAAAAGCATCTGAGTATTTATAGGCATTCTGTGGTACCCTGAGTCAACACTGTTGTGAAAGAACCTGTTGGGAGATAAAGAAATTATCTCTGAGAAGCTGGAGATTTTTTTTTTAATAGCCAAAAGGCATGACAATACTAAATTTTTTGCCTGGGAACAAGTCTTTAAAATATTTGATCCAATGATTTGCTAGTTCCTAGACATATTTGTTGAAATCTGTGTTAAAAATTACTACAGTGTGCTTAAGTGAATATTTATAGAAAAGCCAAGCTCTTCTACGGCTTGTCTCTGCTTTTCTTTTCTTAAATCTTGATATTTATAGCATCTAACCACAGGATAGTTTTGGTTGCAAAACTGTGGCTGACCGTATCCTTGAGGGACTGCCACAAGAAAGATGACTTCTCCACCGGTCAAAAAACATCAAAAACAAGTTTTCCACTGGATGTGCTGGGAAGCATCTTACTGAATAAAGCAACTTTTCTAAAGAGAGGACAGCTTTGTGGCATAATTATGCTGACTACACTGAACTTCTGCCTCAGAAAGATTCTGACCCTCGCCTCTTGCTTTGCTATTATAAAATCATCTGGATAATTGAGTCTTGATGAGTTTATTCTGAGTGATTTTACTCAGAGACAAGACTACAGCAGAATTTTTTTATGTGGCAGCAAATTGCAAAGAATACATCACTAAAGTATTTTTCATACAAGCAAAGAAAAGGAACCAATCATTATGCTCTCTGCTGTTTGAAAAGCCTGGTAAGGTGAATGTACAAAACAGACTATAAGACTATGTAGCTCCCATTGCAGATCATCAGAAATGTGAGATCCTCAAACTCCTTTTGACAAGCTCCACCACTTCAGCAGCAAAAATTAGCATTGCTTAAGATAAAAGGCCATTGCTAGTTTCGTCTGTGTTTTATAAACAGAAATTATCTAAAATTGGAATTTTACCATCTTACCCATCCGACCACTGAGATTTAGTTATAAAGGAACACTGGTATGAGCCATCCCATATATGAACTAACGGAAAAAAACCCAAAACTGGTGAGGTTTTGTGACACCAAATTAAACCTACCTCTCATAGCAGAGATGAGAATAAACTGAAACCTTTCATCTGAGTCCCAAATGTGGTGGTTTGGATGAATACGGCCCAGAGGTCAGGCTGCCCACAGCACGTGGAGTGCAAACCACCCAGGTCAGAGTCTTGTCCCAGCAGCAGAGGCAGATTTCTTGTAGTTTCTGAGAAGAGAACTGGAGTATCTCATGACCAGAAGGCTGGCGTTCTGTTCAGAGGAGCCCTGAGTGTTGACATCATGATACTGAGCTGCCACCACCACATCTGCAGAACAAGCTCTCTCCTCTGCCAGTCACAGCAGGGCACTGTAGCTGGCTGGTTTTGGAAGCAATAACCTCATCTGTAATTAGTGGCTGAGTGGCTACACATACAAAATACTCTTGTGATATTCTCCCCTTGCATTAATTCTCTTGGTGCAGAGATGAGGATAAGTGACCTTCAGGTTTCACTTGGATTTATTCATTTCATGACCACCTGTGGCCTCGGAATGATGCTGGGTGCATCTCACCTGGCCAATTGACGGTGTCACTGTGTTCTCAGTTTGTCCTGTGTGATTCATCTCCATGTGCCAGGTGAGTTTGCTTGGCCTCCATTAATCTTCCATTAAAAATGTTGCTTCTGTGCAGGGTTTAAATAACCTTTCCCACCATGCTTCAGCTCTTTCTCTGCTAATCCTTCAGCTACCTGGAACATCCCCATCCCCAGTACATATACGGTTATTTTAAAGCTGAAATGTGAAAATGCCTCTGTGAAGAAGGTATACCTAAGACAAACAAGGTTGGTTGGGTAACCCAAGTTGTCATTTAGTTTAGGGTCTCATACCCAACCGATCTATCTACCATACTTGAGGATGTGAACAAATAGATGACTAAAAGCACGTGTATTCTTGCAGAAATGAAACTGTAGGAAAAAAATGGCAAGTAAGGACAACCCTTATTTTCATATTTGGTCAGATAACTTGTGGGTAGATGTTCATAAAATTAATGGGCTCCGATCAGATCTTCTAAGTAGCTTATTTTTAAGGCTGGGGCAAACAAAGTGTTATCTATATCACAGGACTTATTTAAATAAAATGCTCACTCTGACTCCATAAAAATGATGAAACTTGCATTTGTGGTGTATATGCAAGACAAGAGTTTTTAACTGGCCTTTGTCCAAGGCACCTTGAAACGCTTTGTCAGCTGCCTCTCCTCTAGCAGTAATCTCTGTCATTTTCTAATTAAATCTGTGCAACTGTTCACACTGGAATTAGAACTCAGCAGAAGAGATCTCAAAGGTTGCAGGGGGCTGTGTCTTAATTATATATTTTTCTCATCTTGTGGCTCATGCTGAGTTGGATTACACTTAAATAAAGCAATATGGTTCTTACTGCTGGGAGCACAGGACTGCAAATGACATGCTAGTCCATGACTGTTGTTTCATGCAGTACCAGCTGTTTTTTATTGAGGAAACTGAATTATGTAGTTGAATAATTTTGGTCTCCACAGGCTGTATTGTTCTGTTTTGGATGGGGTGAATAAGAGAGTACCAAATCCTTTGAAGAGTTAGGAAATGACAGTAACTGGTAGAGTATGTAGTCCACAGCTAATGAAGACCCAGATGGTATTTCTCTCTCTCTTTTTTTTTTTTTTTTTGTTACTGAAAGCACAAATTGGCCTATCATGGGTTTACTTGGGGAAATAAAAACAAAAGGAACTTTCTTCTGTTATCCTTCTTCTAGTTTCAAAACGATTAGAACATAATCCTGTTCTTCCAGAGATTTGCTAGCCACTCAGAACTGTCCCGCTCTATTGCTGCCTAAATTGCTCATCTTGTTTGCATTATCTCAGTGTGCATCAGTTGCCCTCTCTGTAACATACCTTGATCTCTTAAAAAGACTTTCCCTTCTTATTGTAAGTTGCTTTGAGATCTGAAGGTGAAAAAATTAAGATCACACCAATACTCAATAGACTGGTCACTGGGCTACACTGATGCTTCAGTTATGACACTAATGTTGATAGGTGTCAAATAAGACATTTTCTTTCTTTTGCATGCACATGCATTCTCTGAGCTCTACACTGGGGCCTCTCAATTTTTGCTGTTAGGTGATGAATTTACCACCAAAAAAAAAGCTCTTTTGCACATGCTAGTGGAGAGTTTGCTTGGTGCACTCAGCGAAACTCATTGCTATGCTGCTATCTACCCGTAGGTAGAGCTTGCAGGTTGCAAATAGTATCAAGCATATTCCATGACATCTTTTGACAGCAGCCATGAGTTGAATGGAGCTTGAGCTGTACTTCCCTGCATGGGGAGTCCTTCTGGGAGTCAGGTCAGCAGGAGAGAATCCGCCTGGGAAGCGGCAGAGGTACAAAATGTCTCCTCCCTCTCTGCCAAGTCATTTTTTTGGGAACACAGGACAGCTGTCTTGAATATCTGAAAGCAACAAACTATCTGAGATTAGAATGCAGCTCTAGACTTCATCACCCAGTTTTCTAGTGTGATTGTGCCAAAGCAGAAGGTTTGGCTTGCTTGTAAGGACATCCTTGTGGAATGGGGACACTTCTTTGAAATGAACGTGGCTGGATGGCGAAGAGTTGGGAGGACTGAGAGCACAATTTATACTGTTGCACGTTTCACATGATGAAATTTCCCTTGCTAAAGCAAACCAAGCCAAAAGGGAGGGTGAAAAAAGAAAAAAAAAAAAAAAAAAAAGGAACAGAGAGAACTGAGTTTTTCTGTGGCAGAGCTGTGCTTCACGTGCTGTTCTGAATTACGAAATGAATCCAACTTTATTCAGCAGACTTTAATTAACTTTTTATTAGAAGGAAAAAATTAGCTCTACAATATAGAAGACTATTTTAAAAAAATAAATATCTTGGCTATTTTTAATCCCAAATGCACAAAAGAACCAGACTACAATACATTCCAGTGGCTTGAAATATTTCATTTGGAATAAAAAAGTGAAGCTAGTTTTGAGCCGTGCAAGAAGATATCGCCACATTCTTAGGTTTCATTGCCTTTATTTGCACTGAGATAAATAGAAATAATTATGTTTTGAAATCATGGAGAAATTACAGCACCGAGGATGAGACCTTCACTGTGAATTTTGGCCTTTAAAAAAGTCTTCAGCTGAGTGAGACAAGTCTGTGAAGGAGAATGTTGATTTTGGGCTTAATATCAGCAGCACATCTGTCTGTGTCAGAAACTGTAGAAAATACAGCAAGGAGCGTGGACTTGGAGGGCCTCATTATCTTGTTCCCTGTGCTTAAAAAATGGCTGTTACTTGTGAGCTGTGGTTAATCTTCCAACCTACCCTCACTCACTCTAATTTCCTCAGACAAATTCTCTCAGGTATAGTGTTTCTTAATATGAAGTAAAAGGAGGTTGGGTGGGTGGGGTTTTTTTCAGCTGAGTTAGTAGGCTATCTTTCCTAACCCTGTTTTTCAGTTTCACCTAGTAAAACTTTGCACTTAATGGAAGTCTCAAAGATAATTATTTTCCTACAAGTTTTATACAGCTGAGAGGAGAAAACAGGTCCAAAGTAATGCCTTTACGAAGGAGTCAGAAAGCAATCAGGCCCTATTTGTTTCATCAGCAGTGCCATCTCTTAGGCAGGGGTGGGCACAGAAGACCTTTCACAGAGTGGAAATTAGCTTTACTGAAGTGGGGAAGCAGGGGAGAAGAGTCTTACAAAGGCATTATGCCAAGTAATTATATTTTTACAATTTTTGGGCAAAGTGAATCAAACCATTTTGGAAAAATGCGAACACCTTTCTCTGCCCCCAAGAAACACTATAGCATTCACCTAGTCCTTGTCTCGAGAGTTATGTGCTGCTCTCTCAGAACTGACAGACTAAATTTGGTTCAAACTTGGCTTTTTTCCAGATGTATGGAAAGAACAAGGAATAAATCAGATGAGAAACATCTGAAAGGATCTTTAAAGGTGTAAATTGGACCAAACTTCTTTCAGCTGTCAAGGAGTCATGGCAAATAATTTGACATCCATGATGCTGAGAACAAAAATACATAAACCAGTGCAAGAATGAATTCTCTCAAATTCAATTATTCCTGAAGCTGAAGTATATTATATGATAGAAAATCTGTCTTTTTGAAGTCTGCTACTCCTGTGTATGGTTGATTATTAAATAACAAATTCTGAGAGACATCTTAACTTTTTCTTAATGAAGCCTAGAGGAAGACTGTGGGAGCAATTGCTTAAGCAGCTAAGCATTTGGCCCAATATTCATGATTTGTCACCATATCATAATTTTTAAGGATTGTTGTTCAGAATGAATCATAAATTTATGAAGTGCAGAACGGAATCCAAAAGCATTTCTGTTCTATGGAACAACCATATTGCCAAGGGGAATATTTTAAATCCCTCTCCATTAACAACTTCATTGCTTTTAAAACCCAGAATTCAGTGCTTCCTGACCAAAAAAAGTAAACAAACATTTTGTGTCAGTGTTAGAAGACCCATTGCATAAATAAATTACTTCTACATATTCTTTCTTAATCCTCCATGATCTAGTGTAGATATAAGGATCTAATTTTTTTACAGTAAAATGGTACACCAGAAATAGAGGGAGATTTTAGGCTACAAAGACAGAAAAAAGCATGTAACTAAAGGCCTATAGCCAAGGTATTAAAAAATCCTCATCTTGTTTTCAGTCTAAAAGGTTAATACTTTAAATTCTGACACTCATCCTTGATGGGGAGTACATTAACATTTAGCACAAGGCAGGAGAGCACACGACAGGGGAGAGCAGCAATGCTCAGTAGCTGCACGCTGTGGAAGGCCAGTTGCATCGCAGGGCATGTGCCCAAAGCAAGACGTAGCCTCTGGTGTGAAGAGCACACAGTCTGAGACAAGGATCCCCAGGGCCTCTGGCACGGCTGGCTGACAAAAAGAGCCATGCACAACTTGCCTGCAGATCATAACTTCCTCAGTATCATTGCCTGTGTGTCAACAAAGGCTGGGGGCCGTCACTGTAAGTAGACAAACTGAACTGGGAAAAAGGGAAACTGGAAACTCCTGGCTCCCAGCCCAGGCTTCAAACCACACAACCATCCTATGTATTTCTCTGTGTATCTGAACTGGGGTTCTGTTTGTGGTCATCTTTAAGATCTGTGTATTCACCCAAGGACCGGTTCTATATATAGCACGCTTGCTTATGTTGCCCTGCTGTGCCAGAAGCCTTCTCTCCAGGAGATCTGCCTTGTTGACTCATTTCGTCATTGTTCTTTCCCATCTCGTGCTGGTAAAGAACTTACTTGTTTCCAGCTGGTACTCTACTGAATTTGCAATTCATTATATATCAAATAACTTTGAAAACAAATCTCAGTTTGATCTTTCCCGTTACACACAGTCTCCAGCTTTGTGCTCCTGTTTCATTCTCATCGTAAAATAAAGTTGACCCAAAGAGGTCAGATTTCTTAAAAGAAAAGCTGTTTGTGTAGGAAAGAAATACCCCAGTAGTAGTTAACTGAGAGATATGTCTGGGACTAAGCCATTCAGATTTAATATCTTGCTTTATTTCCAGAACTTTCAGCCCTTACAACTCCTATGACCTTTTGTTTGCATCAATGTAAAACTCTAGGTTTTCTGGTGACCTCACAGTGGTGGCCCACTAGTTACTGCAGCATCTTCTGTCACACAGAAGGCACAGGTCTGAGCAAATAAGGAATATAAAGATAATTCTGTTTTGGGACATCTATATGGATTCCACCCTGTGGTTTACTGTGGTCCTCTAGTTTTCGGACTCTCTTCGTTGTCAGAAGTCTATATGGGTGGATGAAGGTAAGGCCAGGAAGGTATGTGGCAACACTGGGGAAGCTCTGGACCTCAGGATGAGGACGACTCAGTATATGGCAAAATAGTATGATGTTCACAGAGATGTTGCCTGGCACTGACGTTATCAGGAGCTTTCGGTGAGCAGTTGCAGTGAGGATGGCTTTACATTCTCAGCCTCAAGGTAGGGAAGAATTTGTTGATTTGCTTCTCTGCTAGGGCTGCGGTACTACTTACATTTCTGGCACTACTGTATGACTGTTTGTCTTTACGTTCTTAAATCTGCCTTGTTGAGCAGGAAAATTGGAGTAAAGCTGCAGCATAACAGTGGGTGGTTGCAGTATTTTAGCCGGGAAGGGAAAATCAGGCTCACCAGTAGCAAAGAACTAGAGGCTTCTTTGCCTTCCGTGATTAACCTGTCTGTCATCTCTAAGCATGTGGAGGAAAAGAAGGCCATCAGGAGTAGTCAACATGGATTCACCAAGGGGAAATCACACTTGACCAACCTGATAGCTGTCTACAATGAACTGACCAGGTAGACAAGTGGAGAGCAGTGGCTGTTGTCTACCTTGACCTCAGCGAGGCTTCTGACACTGTCTCCCGTAACACCCCCACAGGTAAGCGCAGGCAGCGTGGGGTAGATGGGCAGACAGTGAGGTGGGCTGAGAACTGGCTGAATGGCAGAGCTCAGAGGGTTGTGATCAACAGTGCAGTCTGGCTGGGGGCCGGTAGCTACTGGTGTTCCCCAGGGGTCAGTACTGGGTCCAGTCCTGTTCAACTTCTTCATCAGTGTCCTGGATGAAGGGACTGGGCGCACCCTCAGCAAGTTTGCAGATGATGCCAAGCTGGGAGGAGTGGCTGACACACCAGGAGGCTGCGCTGCCTTCAGTGGGACCTGGGCAGGCTGGAGGGCTGGGCACAGAGGAACCTGATGAAGCTCAACAGAGGTCCTGCCCCTGGGGGGGAACAACCCCACGCACCAGGACAGGCTGGGGCTGGCCTGCTGGGGGGCGGCTCTGCAGAGAAGGACCTGGGAGTCCTGGTGGGCAGCAAGTTGCCCATGGCCCAGCAGTGTGTCCTGGTGGCCAGGGAGGGCAATGGGATCCCAGGGTGCGTTAGGAGGAACGTGGCCAGCAGGTCAGGGCAGGTGATCCTGCCCCTCTGCTCTGCCCTGGTGAGGCTGCATCTGGAGTGCCGTGTCCAGCGCTGGGCTCCCCAGTTCGAGAGAGACAGGGAACTACTGGAGAGGGTCCAGCGGAGGGCTACAAAGCTGACTTAGGGGACTGGAACATCTCCCTTGGGAGGAAAGGCTGAGAGAGCTGGGCCTGTTCAGCCTGGCAAAGAGATGACAGAGGGGATCTTCCCAATGTCTACAAATACTTGGACCTGCAGGTGAGTGTCAAGAGGATGGGGCCAGGCCACTTTCAGTAGTGCCTAGTGACAGAAGGAGCAACGGGCACAAACTAAACCACAAGAAGTTCCATCTGCATATGAGGAAGAACTTTACTTTGAGGGTGACAGAGCACGGAACAGGCTGCTCAGAGAGGCTGTGGAGTCTCCTTCTCTGGAGACATTCAAAACCTGCCTGGATGTGATTCTGTGCAACCTGCTGTAGGTGACCTTGCTTTAGCAGGGGGCTGGACTAGGTGTCTCCAGTTGTCCCTTCCAGCCCTGACCGTTCTGTCATTCTGTGTGATTCTGCACAGCACATGAACATACACACATGCATCTGGGATCTAAGCTGCACTCAGGGGTGTATCCAGGTGCTTGGGTTGGAAGGAGCAGACACAGAGGTGTCTCAGCAGTCTCACGGGACATTTCACACAGAGGAACAAAAAAATCAGCAAGCTTCTCTGGCAAGGAGCATCAATTTAGGCAGGTGAAAAAGTTGCTGTGATGAACAGCCTGCTGTGAAGATTTGCAGAGCAAAGCAGCATCACAGTGAATATTTGGACACGTCATGTGTCCTGGGACAGATGGGAAAGCTGATGAACAGCTAATGTTGTGAGGTTCATACCCTGCTAGAAACACGCTGTTCCCCTGCAGGAAGGTCCCTGGTGAAGACGTCAAATCCTGATCTGTTATTCTGAACCAGAAAAATCAATGTTTGCTCATCCTGGCTCAGCTTCAGCAAAATGTTCGTAATAATGGTTCCTGTGTGGTCTGAGATAAAAAAATATCAGCTCAAAAGGGTTTTCTGTTCAGATTCAGTCAAGCACCTTCTCCAAAATGGACTTAATCTCCGCAGGAACTGCCCATTCTCCAAGTGTACCAGTGTGCCTGGATGGCAAGAGGAGGAGTTCTAATTACTCAGCTAATTTTTACTTCAATTTTGCCTGTGCTTGATTGCACCTGCCATGGTCTAAATCAGTGTGTTGCTGCTCCCGAGTCACTCAGCAGCCTCACTGGGATGAGCAGGTGGGCCACAGCTTAATTCTTAGCAGGTAAAGACCCCTCTTTACAAAACCACTGCTGTGCTTGTGCCTTCACAGCGGTAAAGAGGTCAGTGGCTGACTAGGCTATGGAAATGGGCTTCTTGCCCTTAAAAAGGAGCCTGGAGATTAGGGTTGCGACACATCAGCATGTGCTGTGTTGGCAGCAGCCACTGCTATAGCTAATCTTTGAACACGTGGGAGATATCAGGCTCCAGGATCATCAATCATACATTCATTTATTTTAATGAAAGGAAGGAACGAAGGCTCAAGTTTGCTTGGACAAGGATGAAGAAACGCTTGACCTAATGCCAGCTTTAGAATGATTAAAGGGAAACTGTCCCTTTCCCCACCTCTATAGACGTGTGGTGCCAGCTCCTGGGCCCCAGTCACTCCAGTCGCTGGAGCAGAAATGCTGTCTTCTGTGCTCTTCTCTGTGCACCAAATGTAACGTTTAGACTGAGGTCAGGCTGGAATTTGTGATTTTTCCCCTGAGGGACAACATCACTGTATTATGCCAGAACCAGCCTGCACTGGGTGAAGTTCCTTTGCTGGCTTATCCCTTCCCATCCAGCCTGCCTCCTCATCTTGTGACCCCCTCAGCCCACCCTCCACAGTGTCCTTCAGTGCTGGGATCCAGCTGGCAGCTTACCCAGAGCTGCTCTGGTAAAGGTTTCGGTGGGCTATTCCGCTCTCCCTCACTCCCATCCTAAGCCATCCGCTTTCTTACTTTATGTATACACAGGCACATATGTACTTGTACAACAATCTGCTTTATCAGCCTGGACCTTTTCATACAGTGGATATTTACACTCACAGCTGCCATGGTTACAGCCTGACTTCACTGGCGAGGAATTAGACTACTGTATGGTCTCCTAAGCTGTGCAGGCATTTGAAAGGCAGCTGCTTTGCAGTGAGCAAATTTGTTTTGTGCAAAGAAGGCAAAGTGCTCAAGTCATCAGTTTTATCTTATTTTGGGCCAAATCTCCCCAACTTAAAGCCCCCAGAATCATGGCACACACATAACATTTAAACGAGAGAATTTGGATCACAATATTCAGGGCTGTTGCTGTAGATAGGGTTAGATGGGCTGTCTTGCAGTGATGCAGTGTGCTATGTAGCAGTTCCTTTCAGCTGCATTTGGGTGGTAGAACACTGTTTATTTTGTAATAAGGCTTCCCATTTGAACTACAGCTGAATTTGTTCCTCTGCTATGAACTGGTGAGCTGTTCCAAAGGAGACTTTATTTTCCTTTGTAAAATGCATCCTGCAGTGACTCTACCTTTTTCTTTTGCTAGTAAAATTTGTAAAACATTTACTGAGAAATGCGACAAGACGCAAGTTTTTCTGGATGGGTCTATTTTCTGTTCAGTCATACCTGTACCACAGGACAAAGCAACGAGAACAATAAAATAACTGGTGCAACTGAGCAAAGAATTTGATTTATCTCATTTCCACAATTATCATGTCTTAAATTTTAGCTTATTTTAATTCTTGCAAAATAACCTGTGAAATCATAGGCAGTCCACTTGATAAATGCATTTCTCTTGTCATTTGTTGTACTTCATTTGGTCTTCTGTAAGCTATCTTGTATTTCCAGAAGTGTAAGTATTGCCACATGGGATTAGTTAAAGCTATTCTGATGTTTTAAATCCATATATTACCACTATTATTTGCTTCAGGAAAGCTACTACAGTCTCAGTAGTCAATACTAAATAACTGGCTATTGATTGAAACTATGTCCTTCCACCTTTCCCTGCACTGGTGAGAAACTGGTTAAGCCCAGCACAAAATATTGCATAGCAGTTTCTGTCAGTCACACCCTCTGCCCCTTTGTGGGTTTTTTCCCTTATGACATTTCCAATTCCTTCCTGTATGCCACCAAATTCCTGGCCTCAGTGACTTCCTGGTTCTTCTTTTCTTCTCTCTGAGATGTGAACTGGACTTTACCTCCTTAGAATCCTTTTTATGTTTTCAGTTTTATCTTAACCTGGGCCAAATTTTCCCCCACTTCAACGTTCCTCAAAATCACTGCACATAACGTGATAGTAATAGGATTAGGTCCATGGTACTCAAAGCCAATGCTACAGATTTACACAGCCTTTGTGGCAGTCATCCAGTATTCAGTAATGGTGCAATGTTTTTGGATCATTTCCTGATTTTTCTTAAGCATCTTCATTCTGACCTCAGTAGCCTCAGTCTCCCTCTGTACAGAAACTTTTTGCCCCTAGTCACGTGTTACTTAACTCTGGAATGTCCTCTGTGGCTCTTTTGGAGGTGAATAGAGTATTACATGCAAGTGTGTGCCATTGCTCATACGTTTCTATAATGTTCAATGTGCTATTTCTCATTCTGTAATAATAAGCACTTTTTTAAGTCTTGGGAAATGAGCAGGTGATGCAACACTTACTATCTTCCAGTCATCACAAAAATTGTCAGGCATAAGAGAAGCCCATTTTTTCACTTGCTGTTCATCCATTCTGTTCTTTGGTCCCATCAGGACTTTTACTGTGTCTGTTATCCAGACTCAGTGGCTTTGCTTCTCATTTCTTTGTTCATTCAGAGCTTCTAGTTTCTGACAGTATAATATCTTTACTGTCTGAACAGACTAACTCCAGAGTAGACTTCTCAGCACTGGTCACTTTGCCAAAGGCAGAGGTGATGATGGTGTTCTGCACAAATATCCCTTAATCATGCTGCATTCTATACACGTGGGGTCCATCCAGCTGATTTTGGAAACACCATGAAATAAAGGTTACTGAAGCATTTAGTCTAAGGAGAGGAGTGATGAGAGGGATTAGAACTAACATATGGAGCCTTTCACCTTTAAGTCAGTAGTTCAAATCTATGATAAACAAAACTTGGTTAGTCCTTGGTCTCTTTGGTTGTTTTGTGCTCCCTCCCATTCTAGCAGGCAGTGGTATAATAACAGGCACTAAAGCTCCAACTGCAGCGTATTCTGCAGCAAGGCAGACTGTGTAACTTATGGACAACTGAACCCTAAATCTGGTTTTAAAATTAGCATTGAAATGGATTTACACTGCACCTGCACAGCTTTCATAATGGGGAAGAAGCATATGGAAAACTGTCAAACTGGCGCTAAACAAAACTATAAAGGAATGCGCTTACTGACGACTTAGTTATTCAGGTGTGAATTCTTGCCCTTATGTAAACACTGGAAAAACTCCCCCTGAATTCTTCTGGATTTAGCCACAGGCCCCTGGAACATTCATGTGAATAAACATGGGATCTGTTACAGAAGGCCCCAGGCCAAGGTGATATGGGCCCCAGCCTTACAAAGTGGCTGTTTTTCAGCTTACAAAGTGACAGGGTGTTCAGCTAAAGTTTTGACTTTTGGTATAATATTTTTAAATTGCTTGGGAGGGGAAACTCAGGAAGAAGTAGATGGGGTTTCACCTTATCTGTATTATCATCTAGACCTGACTGCTGTTCCACAGCTCTGATCAACACCACCGATTTACCATGATTTAACAAGGAGATGCTGCAGCAGACTCAGTAACGTTGCCCTGACCTCAGCCACAAGCTCTCCCTGCGTATAAGCTCACATATGTCTGTATGGTGCCTGGTCTACTTGCAGCAGGAACAGCAGTCTGAACCGCTCTGAGGCCGAAAGGGAGAGCCAAGGTGCATTACATCATATATTAGTAATTCAGCCCAGAGGCAGTTCTACCAGCACTCACTGAATTTGTCTTTTTCTCCCTCTTCTCCTGGGAAGAAAGCTCATTTCTATTATAACAGGTGCTAATCACATATTATGGCTTTCCTGGAGTGCCCAAATGGCCTGTTGGTCTAAGCAAGAGGGAATAAAATATCATTAAACAGGTAAAAATTAATCACAGCACTATAGTCAGAAGGATGTTGTTTGATGAAATTTTCCCCCAGTCCCCTGCACACAAATGCTTCATGAATAGCTGTCTCACCGTTACAATATTTTTTGGGGAATATTTGGATTTGTGTAGACCTTTTTAGACAGAGTCTCTTAGGGTTCTGCACAAACAGTGAGTTGCTATATAGGTAAATAGATGATATGCAGAGAAAAAGCCATGATCATTATTTGTCTTCCATGCTGTGTGGCCTAAGATTTCACAATAATGTCTTCTTCAAATCCTTAACTCTCCCAGCTAGCGCTTAACCTTCAAGAAAAACTTCCTGACTCAAAGTCTTCACGCAAAGGAGAACCTATTATACATCCAGTCACTATTCAAAAGGTTGATATCCCTCATACTCATTTGTTGCATATTGTGTTTAACCTAAATTTGCCTCAAGCTTGATTTCTAGTAATGAGATCTCATGAAGCTGCTGGGCTAGGATTATGCACATGTTATTTTGGGCAGAAGCACATTGTTATATGCAGGCCATAAATCTTGAATCTTCCTGGTATCTGCCTACAAAGTCTTTGTGATGCAGTGCTTAGATGCTGAAAATGTTGCGAGGAATTCTGAAGGTACTAGGTTGGGAAGACTGAATAAACTAAGCGTTTGTTTTACCACAGCAGTGCTGTTAGGGGAGGTTTCCTGGAGCATTACAGGCAGCACACGTTAATGGAGGAGGTAGACACTTGCTCAAACATCTGGCTGGTATCCAGTCATTTGTTTTGTGCAATGTAAGGTCTGGTCCTTTTCCCTTTTTTAATCACCGGATATTATAAGTTAATCCTGCTTTAGTGCTTGAGCTATAGTGTATTGTGGAATTAGCACATCATTCCCTAGGAGACTAACTCTACTTCTGACTCAGCCAATCTTATTTCCATTTGTGCAGGAGTGTCTTTGAGGGCAAGACATTTTAAGATATTCAGAGATGGGGAACAAGGGGAGGTAAAGCTAGTGCCTGAATACCCCACAGGCTGGAGAGGAACCGGGGGTGTTTGTAATTAGATCCTATCTGACTCCCACATCTATGGTATTGCATTTACACTTCATGCTTGATCAAAGCACTATTACATTTGTATGTAGAAGGTTCAAAATCTGAATCTGGGTCCAAACTGTGTAAGTCCCACTCGGCATCAGTGGAGATCTGCTTTTATCAAAGCTGATGGCTTACCCAGGTTGGGATTAAGTACCTTGTGTCTCAATTCATGTCCCTACAATGGCTCACAATCGGTTTTAACATAACAGGCAATCAATATAGTGAAAAAAAGAAAAAAATTGTTTTCTTCTGCTTTTTGAATCTTCCACTTGATGACAATACACCTACGCTGCCAGATGCACCTTTCCCAGACCAGGTGGTATGGCATGGCTTATAGCTGTACTCCTCAAGGCTAACCTGCTCTAGAAAAGGCTGGCAATGTGCATGCTGAGTACCGTTTCACCTCTCCTAGACCTCATGTATTTAGCCCTAGATATAGTCAGTACTTGAAAACATCATTTCTTTCCATTTGAAATGCCTGCACAACAAGGACTGTATTGCGACTCACAGAAATGATGTTTTCGTCAGATGAGTTCAGTGGTATAAGTTATGCGCAGTGCATGTAGCGTAAGGGTTTGTCAGAATGCTTGAGAGTGCTGAAATCGTGCTGTAAAGGTGGACTCGGGTCTGGTGTGGTTTGTACCTACAGTTTATGTCTGTATCAGCTGTCTGGAGTGGACCAAGAATGTACTGTCCTGTTAATAGCGCCTGGGTTTCCTCTTGCAGACACCCATTTGGCTCACACCTGAAAGAACATGAGGGGTAACTGGACCCATATGCACCATGGGTGGACAGGTATTCCCAGGCTGGCTGGGAAGGAAGTTACTTGACAGTGAAGGCACATTCTTGGGAAACCTGTGTGTTAGTTCCAGCTCAGCCATAGACCTTGTGTATGACCTGAAAAAAATTACTTAAAACCCTCTTCACACCTTGTTTTTCCATCTATAAAACTTCTAACACTTGTCTTATCAAGGTAATGTTAGAACCACTAACGAGCACTCTTCTTTCTTGGTCTGTGTAGAGAATTTAGCAAGGTAAGACAGCTTAGTTGCAGCCTGCAGGCTCTGCTATAATAGAACTGATAACTGTTGTAAGAAAAGAAGACCCTTCACACTGCTTTTGTACATTATAACCATCTAAAAAGACTTAATGATACAAAGAGTATCCTTTTTTGTTGTGTGTGTATTTGTTTGTTTGTTTGTTTGTTGTGGTTTAACCCCAGTGGGTAAATAAGCACCACACAGCTGCTCACTCCCCCACCCCCGCCTCCCACCCACAGGGAAGGAATGTTAAAACTCAAGGGCTGAGATGAGAACAATTTGATAGTTGGAATAAAATAAAATAAAACAAAACCATGATGGTGAAGATGATGATGAAGAAGAAGAAGAAGAAAAGGAGAGAGAAGGGGAGAGGAATGAAATCCAAAGGGAAGGGAGAAAAGAAAACAAGTGATGCATAATACAATTGCTCACCACCCGCTGACTGATGTGCAGCCAGTCCCCGAGCAGCGATCCACTCCTGCTGGCCAGCTCCCCCCAGTTTATATACTGAGTGTGATGCTCTATGCTATGGAATATCCCTTTGGCCAGTTTGGGTCAGCTGTCCTGGCTGGGTCCCCTCCCAATTTCTTGTGCCCCTCCAGCCTTTGCGCTGGCAGGGCCTGAGAAACTGAAAAGTCCTTGACTCAGCGTAAACATCCCTTAGCAACCACGAAAAACATCAGGGTGCTATCAACATTGTTCTCACTCCAGATCCAAATCACAGCACTGCACCAGCTACTAAGAAGAAAATTAACTCTTTCCCAGCTGAAACCAGGACAGTTTTTAATGTTCTGGCCTTTTAGGAATATTTTTGGCTGGTACAATCTCTCAATTTTCTTCTTTCCCAAATGAGCACATGCATAAACCATATGGAAAGAGGAAGCATCTTTTTCACATGCAGGCCTTCATATAAGCATCCTGTGCATTCCATGCATGCCAGGTGAAGGAGTCAGACCCACTGAAACTGTCTGCCAAGGCAGAGGCTTGCTTTGGTTGGTTGCCCGCATAAAATGATTCACATCTTTTTCAGAGAACTTTTGAAATCTCTTACAGAGCATCAGCTCTGGCAGCTGATTCAGAATTGCTGGGAGGTAGCAGTAACACCTGAACTGCTGATACAGAACTGAGTCACTGACGTGTAAACCAAATGAGCGTAGAGGAAAAGAGGACCACAGGGCTGGGTAACATTTGCCGACTCTCTAGATCTAGCCTTTTGATGTTATCTCTTAGTTTTTCTAACACTGTTTATTTACTCATCAAATCGATCTTACAACAGTCGTTTAGGGTTTTCTGTCATCGTCAAAAGTGATTCGCTACAACCTACTTTATCAACTTCTGTATATCACAACAATGAAAAGAACTTGGAATCAATCCTCTCTTCTAAGTTTGGGGTCCTGTAACTCACCTGGGCACTCTTTAAAGATGTACCTGAATTGAAGAGAGTGCATTAATCAGTGAGCCCAACAGTGTTCTTCAAGATATGAATGTACTCAGTACTGCATTGCATTTATGTCTTTACTTAGCCATGCAGGCTCCCTTGTAACTCGTCCTGCAGGGTTTTTCAGAACATGAGTAGCACTAAGGATCCGAAGAGGTAGCAGAGAAGTTCTTTTGAGGTGACAGAAAAGGAGTGGAAATCCTTTACAGTGTATGAGATGATTTTGCACGTTGAACAGCAGGCTGAATTGCCCATTCTGCGTGATTATGTAATGAAAGACCCTATTGTGACAATGTGATACACACAGGGGAGAGGGGTTAGGGCTGCCCTGGGAACTTTCAGTCTGAACTTCCTGACCTTTATGCAATTAAATTTTCAGACAGCCTTGCATGTGTGCATTCTTTTGACACTGCATTCCCTGAGAGGGCGGCTGTTTTGATTTTGGGCAAGAGGCTTGAAAACACTGTTGGATAAATAAATGTAAATCAGCTGCAGATGCCATTGTGTGACTATCACTCCTCCTTAAAACTGTTGCAAATACTAAACGTCTGTGTAATGCAATGAGTGGTTTATGTTAATAAGGTAATTTGAAAGGTGTTAGGATGAGGTAAGGGAAAACAAAGCCAAAGATCAGTGAAGTGCTTATGAACGTGAGTCTGTTTTTCCTTTCACTGGCAGTGCAGCCAAGTGCTGCACAAAACAGTCATTGCCCTCTTCTTTAACTAGTTTTTCTCTACAAATTCCAAGCAGGCCTAACACTTTTGAGTGTTAAGCACATCTTCAGGCTGTCCAGCAGCTGCCTTTCCAGTTACAGCTCTGAGTTTCCTGTAAGTTGTTAATTACATGCTGCGTATCTGAATACGCTGGATGACTGTGTGAACTTTCTATAACTTAGTATTTAGAGCGTATTAGCTCCCTCGTGCCCCATCTGAGTTTGGACTGGGTAACGCAATATAATTTCTGCCACATAATGTACATGCATACCTTAAGGGTAGTATGTTGGAGAGAGATGCGAGCCAGCTGTAAGTAACCTCAGTTCTGTGTACAAAGGGGTCTCACCTTCTCAGAGAGGTCAATTAGCCCAAGTGGATTTCCATGTTAAACTGTTTCTGAACTGGTTTTGGTATCTGGACAGTGCAAACACAACTCTCCAGAGACAAGGCCTGAACGTGGTCTCTGGAATTCTTTGCCACCCTTCATCCACACACTTGCAAAAACTGTAAGCCTCATTGTTATTAATGCTAAGACACTTCGAAGCTCTTGACAAAGTAAGAGTGCATGAATATGAGAGCAGGAGACAGTATAATTTTCTGCCTGAGCGGTGCTAACAGCTGTAGTGTAAATGGTGATTAAGCTCTTTATTCTGGATAATACAACATAATCAGCAACACTAGGTCCTTGGAATTCATGGAGGTTTTCTTTTTTTTCCCCTGAAATGAGAATGACCACCCTTGCAGGTCATGGGCTTCTGAAAGGGGAATATTTCCAGATGGAAAATGGACTAAGCTCTGCTCAGAGGGAGGCCTCTCTGGTATGGAAAGAATGAATAAACTATGATGCATGTCCTCCAGTATACTGTAACTTTAGTAAATTCCAAGTGAGCTAAAAGCTTTATTCTCTGCAGCACAAGGCAATGTATTCATTCACTGGGGTTCACCTTCATATGTTCTTCTCCCCAGCCTCTGTATGAGGATAAGAAGATTTTTAGAAAATATTCTGGTTATGAGTCATCCAAGTGTCATAATCAAGGCCTAAGAACACCACAGAATATCAGTCTCATGCAAGCTAGAACTCCCACTGGGATGCTGAGACATGCAATGTTTCAGTTATACACTTTCCTGTCTAAATACATTTTTGCAGCCCAGCTCAGGTCTAGACTAGTGTAAGTCACAATCCAGAAAATCTACTTAATATTGCTAATGTGAGGGGGTGTAGGGGTATGCGGGGTAGAGAGAAAAATCAAACCTTACATGAGCACTGGCACAAAACAGAGCTGTTGCCTGGCTGAGGAAGTTGTGCTTTTGAAGATGGTGCTCTTGAAGGCTGAATTACTTGGAACCTGCCTGTTGTGCTCCTTTAAAGCAAAGTAGGTATTTTGCAAGTACCTAGAGCACCAGCTCCTTACTGAACTGCACAGGTAGAGTAGGCCAGGGAACTGGACTGCCACCAGGATTCCCGCATCCTCCTTCTATCCCTGGTTTGGATTCTCTGTATGGCATCTTAGCCTTCTTACAGAAGAAGAAACCAGCACCTCCCTGGACTGGGGAAGTTTAATTAGTACTTTGGGATCCTGTGGGAGAAAGACAAGTAGTGAAAACACAATCTACTAACAGTAAAAGAAAGGTGACATTGTGATTAGAACATGGTTTTCAAAAGAAAGATTGCTTCACGTCATATTTCCCCTCAGGTAAATCCATGTGATCAGGTAATTACAGCATCAGCAAGGATGTGTCACATCAGGGGGTCAGGCAAGTTGGGTTTTTTACCTCCGTTCCAGTTCAGGTTTATCTGGAACCGAAACTGTTCCCGCTTAGTTTCAGTTCATGCCACTAATGGTTTATTAACCACGTTGGTAACTTGGAACTGACTCACAACAATCAGTTGCTGGAAAAGATCCAGCAGAACAGAGCTTCAGGCACAGAAAATATTACCTTCCCTTGCTAATTAACTGAAGTAAATTTTGAGAGGGTCTAGTTCCAGTTGAAGTTCCACGAATCTCCAAAACAACACTCCAGTTCTGGTTCAAAAGGGAAATGGTATTTCTAAGGAGCTTTTGACTGGTTTCATTTCTCTGGTTGCATTGCCAGCAAGCATACTTTTCTCAGGTGTCTTAGTGTCTTACCTGCTGTGAGATGTGATGGGTGCTACAAACAGAAGAGCCTTACTAACTCATTTACTCAGTGTCTCTGGTGAGATAGGTCTATTTTATTCCCTGCATTTGAGATTCCTTAGTCCAGTTAATTGTATTTGAAACAGTCAATAAAGCTTCTGTTACTTGAGAGACTACTGTTCCGATTAACAGATTTTCTCGTCAGGAAGGTCTCTTAATTGTCTTACTACTTATTCTAGCATCACTGTAGATAATTTTTCTTCCAAGGAGGCCAGACCAATTAAAATTTGTGGTAGCTTTTTATCCCTCTGTGTAACTCCATACGGAGGGCCAGATTTGCTCCCCCTGTCCCCATTGATAACTTACTCACATGAGTAGTCCCACAGAAAGGAACACACTTGTATGACTAATCTGCTCAGCAGCATACAAAGTTCACCGTCTGGACTAGAATTAAATGACTTTTCTATAGAGTGCTTCAGAGGTTGCAGAGGAGGTGGATTAAAACTCAGGAGTCTTTTGTGGCAAATGTCATACTTTGACAACTAGACTGTTCTTCCCATCTAGCTAAACTGAGCCTGGACAACAAATTTTTTTTCTCAGATTTTTTTTTCTTTCCCCCTTAAAAGTAAATAAAATGCAAAGTTTTTAATGTTTTCCTAAACCATATATAAATCGGGAGTTTTGTAAGCATTCCTTCAGTCGTGCAACTCTGTCTTAGCTGGATTAAATGCCTGACAGTGTTGATGGTCTTGTTTCTCCCAGACATTTGCTTCCCAGATTTGTTGAGCCAGCAGACATATTGCTGTATGCTGGCACATACATTACCTCAGCTTAAACTAATTTATGGGATGTGGCACCTCTGACACAGTTCCCCTGTTCCAAACAACAGTCTTAATCAGTCCCACTCAGAAACATGTATAATGCCGAGGAGCTGTAACTACTAGTAGCTTTTCTCTTGATTAGAACTTTGGCACTGGTCCATTATTCAGCCCTCCGTGAACAAACGCGTAAAGCAGCTCACTGAAGCAGAGATGGCATTGACAGATGGGTCAGTGATTTTCTTCTGTCAGGAAGAAAAAAAAATGTGGTGAGACAACAGGCGGACAGGGAAAGTCATACAAGAGAACCAAGGCTATTTTCTTCTTAAATAAAGATGTCTGGTGTGAGCCTGCACTAGTCCATCATAGCATTTGTTTGTTTTTTCTTGGGATGCTAAGTAGGATAGAGCTTACTGAGGTAGTGGAATATCTCTACAGTGACTTTGGAAGATAGGGATGCTGGGACTGGCTCATTGCTGTGCCTCCTAGAAAGCTGCAAAGGAGCAGCCTGATAGAGGGGATAAAACCTGAATTAGTGCTATGTGTGCTATGATTCCTCTATCATCAACCTAAGTCCCTCAAAGTTTATGTGGCCCTCAATATAAGGATACCCAAGGGGCTGCTCCAGATTGTAGCAAGGTTACCTATCTGTTCATGGACTACTCTGGAGTTCGGGAGGACTAGCATCTGTGCTATATCTCTCTTCTAGCCGTAATCTACTTTGTCTTGCCCAGCCTCTTTTATGCAAAGAACTGCACAGGAGAGCTGCTGGTGATGCACCGTTCTTGTTGCTGCATAGGCTGTGGTCACTGTCTCAGCAGAATCCTGAATTTAGCCTGACGTCCCCTTCAGCGTCATTTTAACTGAGGAAAAGGAAGGAGAAGCAGGATCAGAGGGTTAAGAATTTACAGAGAGATTGTAGATACAGTCAAGTATAATCCTCAGTCCATCTGTTTCTGCAGCTTGTCTCATAACTCAGGAAAAGAACTAAGGAAATTAGCTAAAGGAATTCACTTTAAAGAGTGGTCAACATTTGGAAGTGTTTTCCTTAAAATTTGCCAAAAATATTTTTTCCATTTAACTCAAAATTTCTCACTGCCTCTTGCTTTATTTTCCAACTAATTAAGCTGTTGTTTTTAAAAATACTTGCCTGTCCTTTAAAGGAAACAAGAGGAAAATAAGGAGGAAGCTAAAAAAGCAGTCGATAAACCCGAACAAAACCCTGCAAGTTTTTGCTTTTTCACTGAAGAACTTGAAACGGTGAAAAAACAAATCTTGGTGAAGTTTGGTTTGGCGCTTTTTTTTCATCCTAAAAGGTGTTGATGCTCAGTAAGATGGATGGCTCCTGAGGCAGAGGGCTGGATGCACCGGAGAGGAGGCACCAAGGGGCAGCCGAGCATGGCCCTGCAGCCCACCCTGAGGAATGGTGGTGGGTGTAGGTGAGCTTCTGGCTAAGCCGGCACAACTCACCCTCAGGGTTAGCAATTGTCCCTTACTTTGTCCTGCAAAGGACACCCTGAGATACCAGGTGTTTCACCCTGAGACAAAAAGCAGTTAAACATGACTCTGTCCTTGGTTATTTTCGTCAGGCAGGGTAGGGCGGTGTTGCTAGCGCTATACCAGAGCTGGCAGTGCACTGCACTGAGGGGGGCAGTGAAGAAAACAGCTGTTTTCAAGCACTCTTGAGATTCTGTTACAAAACCACCGCTTCACGTTGCACTACACCCTGCCTTGACCCTCCTGCCCTGCAGAAGAGGCCGTTCTGCCCTACCCCAGGGCAATGACGCCACTGCCCACGGCCTAGGAGCTGTGGGTGCCTCCCTGGAGGGCTGCAGAAGGCACCCGAGCATGGCAGCCCTGCTGCTGGGGGCTGCCTCCTGCCTGCCGGGGCCAGGGCCCGCCTGGGGCTGAGGGAGGGGAAGGCTGGAAAAGGCCCGGCGGAGAGGTGCTGCAGTGGGGAGCTGAGGGGCTGGCGGTTGTTGGCAGCTGGCCATGGAACATTCCAGCAGCGCAGGTGTGAGGGGAGGGTCCCCCCTTGGGCAGGGCAGGGGAGCAGCTGTGGGAGGGGAGGCACCGGCAGGGCTTAGGGGAGCTGCTCCTGAGGAGCAACAGGGGGGACTGGACTCTATGCGAGCCCCTGCTGAGGTAAAAGCTGGTGGCCATGGATGCCTCGAGTTCCTCTAAAAGTGGAAGAGACCTTGTGCTCCCTGTTTGTCTGGTCTTTTTCTTCAGCTGCTGCAGCGCAGCTCCCTTGCATTCATTTTTATATTCCCTGCTATGGGCTCCTTCCTCCTCTCTGCCTCCACCCCACGGCTCCCCCTTGCTTTTACTCACAAATTCCTCTACGGACTCCCATCCTCTGCCACCAAGCAAACCAGCAGGATGGGGCTCAAGGGCTGTGACACAGTCAGGGTCCCATTTGCTTTTGCTGGTTCGCACAGTCATGGCAGGTCCAAACTAATGCATGGTGGTCAAGCTGCCCTGCAGCCAAGCTGTGTGGGCACCTCATGTGGGATTTAGGTGAGGCTTGGGATATTTGAGTGAGGAGGGAATTCTTGGTTCATCCTGCTCCTGTTTTCAAGCCCCGTGTGCCTTGGTAGTGTTTTTAGGTGCCTGAAAAATATCCAACCCTTGTGTCATGGCCACCAATGACTAATGGTATGTATAAGTCTCTGGAGCACCTGTTGCCCATGTATGTGTCCTGTGCTTTATTTCACCAGTCTAGAATGAGGTAGAAGGAACAGTGGAAAATGTGATTTTTGATAATGGAAATAGGCACAGATGAGTCTGTTTTTCTCAGTGAATAGTGTCTTGTCACCTAAAAACTCAAAAAGAATAAGGAAAAAATGCAAGAAATATGGTGCCCAGAGAAGAAACTGGAAATAGATCTGGTGTTCTACCTGTGCCCTTTTAGAATTACACCCCCTTAAAAACCTGCAGCCACTCTTCCCATCCCTCTGATGTAATGGGTTTAAGGCAAATACATTTGATTGCATATTAGGGACTGAAGAAAACAAAAGACAAAAAGATTGTCAAAAGCCCAAACCCAAAAGTTGTAAGTCAAACTTTCCCTCAGGTTTTCCTTCGTATGCTTAACTCTGTGTGTTAACTACCTGGAGCTCTCTTCTCACTGGTAACTCTGAGGAGGACTAAGGACTCAGGACTTGAATCTCTAGGTTTGTTCCTTTCAGTACACTGTGCTCTCTGACTGATGGCATCCCACGAGAAGCAAATTGCCATGACTAATAAGTTCCATCTCACACTTCACATGAAGAGGTTTGGTGGCTTTTTCCAGACCCTTAAATTGAATCAGGGATAAGCCAACAAAGAGATTACAGACGTATCAAGAGTTTACTTTGCGTGATTGCCACATATTTGCTGCCAGATACAGTATCCTGTTTTCCCTCTACACTTCACTTGGAGATCACATCAAATAAATCTCAACTTCTCAGTTATGTAGAAATAAAGCAAGCTGCCATCCAGTTTTGAAATTCTTTTAATTTATCAAGAAATGAAAAAAAAAAAAAAAGGCATTATGCTGAGAGAATTCACTGTGATTTGAGAAGAGATCATGGTGAAAGGTTTTTTCAAGTCTTTTTGGGGAGATCACCTGTGAGCCCAAGTCATGACAAACATGATTGCAGGAGGGGGAGAGAAAAACAGCTCACTGTGGGCTTTTTCACTTAAAAATTCTTTGGTTATTTACTGAGAACTTTTCCTCTGAGCCCTGACCTATTTCCACCTGCTGCATGGCATTTGATGAAGCAAATTACTATAATGAATCCATCGTTACAGTTGGAAATAAATTTCCTCACTGGCAGAGTTTAGATTTTAGGATGCTTTTTACAGCCTTAGACCTTTACAGTCAGCACATCGTTGTGTGGATGCTCAGGTTTCTGGAGTAGGTCCTGGTAGTTGTCTCCTCTTAGGTCTCTTCATGTGACTGAGAACAAGTGACCTTTCCTTCCTCTTTGATCTACAGAGACCACTGCTAGGCTCTGTAGCAAAGTCTTTGCTTGTTACCCAGCAATGGTGAGTCCGTAAAAAATGCTTCAATCTTTTATCTGTCACAATGAAGGCCATTGTGTTGAAGTTGAATTGCCATTATAAAACCAAATTCAGGCTAATTATGCTGCAAGCATTGGTATATTTGGAAAGTTTAGCTGTCATTAGTTGCAGTCAGTAAATAGGACTAAAATGATCCTACTGCTGAACACTCTTGCAATAGACAGGTGCTGATGAATGCAATCAGCTCTGGCAAATAAGCATGTCTGAATCTGTGGGAAAGAAAATAGAGTATCTCCAGTACCTACGTGAACCTAACTTGGAGAAAAATTCCTTCCTCTGTCTCCCAGTCAATTTATCTTTGAGCGTGTGAGCCATGACTGTACAACTGCATACCCACCAGGCTTACATGGTCTCTTTTGTACTATACATGCACTGTTTTGCTTACAATTTGGGCTGGGTCAGAACCTGGCTTCACTGGAAGTCAGATGAATCTATTAGAAACCTATCATTCAAACAGGCTGTTGGGAATGAGATAAATCCCTTCTAGGTGCTAGTAGAAAAAATCAGCTGATCCTATGAAATGCAAATTCAGGCACTCCAAATGATCTTACTAGGTAAGCAGGAGTTGTGAACACTGTGATGTGGAGGATGAAGGGAGGTGTGAGGAAGTTCAGCTTATTGTCTTCGATGGGTGTGGAATGTTTGTATGCATTTTGCTATGGAAATTTCATGCAGGAACTCTGCAGACACTATAACTTCATTTATCCATCTTCTGTGAAATTCAGTCCTTAGCAGATTCTGAAAGTTTTATTGTCACAGTAAGTAAAACACATCTGTAGATGTATAGATATGCTCTGTACTTTACAGAATAAAATAAGTCAAATTCTTACTCCACAACCTCATAGATTAACTCCCAAATGCCCATGTTGAATTCCAGCTTTCAGAATTTTAAGTACCCGGCAGGCTTTCCATGTGCCTTGAACTTGAGTTTGCTGGGGCCTCAACTCTTGCTTTTTTTTACTGTCTCTCTGGGTTGGCTTAAGAGGCTGTTGCACTGTGAGCTGTGAGAGAAACAAATGATTACCCAGCCTAGTAATTCCAAGATTTGTAGGGCTCTCAAACAGGTACCGAACTGGGAAATGAATTTGAAATTTTATCCCCTGGCACCTTCCCTGTAACCAGTTGAGCCTAATAGGTGTGAGCTGGGCACTCCTATTGAAACGCAGCACCCAAGCGCCTTCTCTAGTAAAACCAGCGGTGGGTTGGGGCCACCACACACTCAGGCAGAGGGGATGAGAGTGAGGCAGCTGTCCTCACTGCCTTTGGTAGCTGCACTGCAGAAATCTCTTCTCTGTCAGGATACTGGGTGCTTTCCTGATGATCCCCAAGGCCTGGCTTTCTTGTTGCTGATAAGAAACATATGTGACCCGTGTCTTCACATAGCAGTGTTTAAAGTAAAAGCTTGAAATTCAGTGGTAATCTGAATTGTTTGGCTCTGACCCAACTGCATAGGAATAAAAGCCTTAATGTATATAATGTATATCAAACCTGCAGGAGAGGAGCTTGACAGGTGGGATGGAGATCACTGTGGCACACTAAAGAAGATTTCACTTGCTCTGACCTACCATTTTTGAGACATGCTGCTTTTTCACTTATAACCAGAGAATTTGACCATTCTCTTCAGTGATTTATTTTCACTTTACTGAGGCTAAATCTTCGTGTTCTACATGTCCTGATATCACTGGGAGAGGGAGTCTCGTTACATGACCTTAAACTCTGTTCAGCTTTGTTTATCCTTACCAACATCGTGCATGTATTGTTACCAGGGATCTGTTGATGGCAGGGAGTGATCTCAATGAGCTATCTAGAGAACAGTTGTCATACTAAAGAAATCACCGCAGCAACAGACTCCAGTTAATGTTTGCCAGCAGAGGTCTGTGGACTCAATTGCTGTCTCTTAATATCTTATTCCCTTACTAAAATTTCTCTGCATCAGTCAGGTGCTGATGAAGAGGACATAATGAGAGAAAGAAACCTGTATTTATCCTAACAGGATCTTCATTTTTAGAACTCTGAAGCAAGCATTAACTTCATAAGAATATTGACGTTATCTTATAAATTCTTTTATCTATCTCCAGGCCAGAAAGCTGATTTTCTAGACATTAAACTGTAGACCTTAACAGTTAATGGCTCGACTTGATAGTCCTTTCCAACCTTCATGATTCTATGATTCTATGTAGACTTTGTGAGCCTGTACTGTGTGGAGTGGAGAACAAGCTTGCCAGTGAAAGTAATAGGAATTTGCAGTTTATAAGTATGTAGCGCTTGCAATAACATCATAAATATTTCATTTCACATCACACTTGCAGTTCCCAGCACTGTTAATATAGATGTATTGTCAATCCCCTGCCACTGAGGAAGGCGAGCTTGCCTGGAAACGGGTTCATTCCTTTACTGTAAAGCCTGTTCCCTCTGAAAGTCTAGCGAGCTGGTTGTAAAATGTGGGCCCCCGGTTTCCCTTCTAAGCACAAGGAGATTATTTTTGTTATTTGATCCCTAGCGAAGACTCTGGGGTTTCCCATCTGACTTCCTGACATGTTTTGTTTACCCTAGGCTTGAATAAGTCCTCCACCTTTACAAGCTATAAACAGAACCATGTCTCAGTGTAACAACTCAGTTTCCTTAAATCTGTTACTGGGATAGATGGTGGAATCATCTGTGCTGCCAATTTGCTCAGTGTGAACAGAACTGTAGCAGCAGTAAAACACCATTGAAAATTACAAATATTTTTCCTTTCCAATGTAATGTCTATATATACACATTAGAATCCCAGCATGCTTCCTTAATCCTTTAGTGCCTGTGTATATCTTAAAATTTTTAGAAGTGGTTAGCTATGAAATAATCTGAAAAATAAACCGAAATGTTTCTCTGGGAAATGAGAACAATTTCACATCTTGTTTTTTTTAATGTAACTATGATAATACAAAATAAAAAATAAAAAATCCACTTTGCATTGAATCTGAGCAAAGAGTGAGTATGAATAAGAAGCTGGTTTTGCTCTTTAAAAGTTTTGGTGTGCCAGTATGATGGTATGTCAGAGGCAGATGGCAAGATCTGTGAGAATCCAGGTGCAGACATCAAGCTCTTTCTGCATATTTAGAGAGATGTGTGTCCCTGGAACTCTTGCATCATCATCTCCAACAGCTGACTTGACACTCAAAGCTGAGAATCCAGTAATGAAGATTTTTACTGTGTTAGGTTGTACTCTGTGTCAGATAGTGGCCCGGAAATTTTAACTGTCGTGGTCCAGCCCAGCAACAGCCATGAGACCGTGTCTGGTGGGGCTCAGCTTGAGCTGTGTTTGCATTGGCAAAACTCCATGGAAATGAAAGGCAGAGGTGCTGACGATGAGATGAGTTTTGCCTAAGAGCTGAGGACATGGCTTTAGGTTAATATTATACAAGCCCAGTAATTCCAATATCTTTGAATAAACTCGAATGCAGACTTTGGAGCCTGCTGGACCTGTTTTTTCAAGTGTGTCATTGAAGGAGCCCATTGCCTTTGCACCTGTAATCTTACAGAATTTCCATGTTTCATAGGGTGGAGCCCTGCAGAGCCACAGCTGTCATTGAGTACCCAAACTCTACCAAGGACTACAAGCTTTAATGCACCAGTTTTTTGAATCCTGCAGGAGCAAAATCTTCAGTAAAACCCTGCAAAGGAGCTATCAGAACATCCAGCTTTCTGCATGGAACTTAGATGCGTAAGATTTGTCATAGAACTTCTCTGTCTCTGAAGAGGGCATCATCCTGTCTAATGACACAAAATGGATTAGGTATCTTTGATGTCATCTTGTGTATTTACAAAGTAGGCAAATACAGGGACATATTCCCCCAAACGACAGTAGGAATGAAGGTGTCTGTTTTCAGTTCTTAACATTTTAGTAACAGCATGGTAAAAGCTGCCTTTCTACACTTTCTCTCAGTTACCAGTGCTTCTACTGATAGGTTGAGTTTTGATTCTTTTTTTTCTTTGCTGTTGCTTGCATATCTCCTGCCCCACACTCTAATCCATTGAAGCTCATGCTTGCCCCTGTGGTATAACTGAGTGCCTAATGAAGCTGTTCTCCTGATGTGTTTGAGGTTTCCAAATGCTTTTCATTTGACCATGCTTTGGGTGGTTGATATATCTGTGGTTTGAGGTTACTATCCGCTGCTATTATTACACTTATCAGACTTTGATAATTTGTTCTTTAATGACTTTGTGTTTAGTGACTTTGTCCAGAGGACCCAGTTGAGCTTTAAACCAGATTTTAAGAGCTCCATTATTTTTATTCTTTTTCAAATGCAGATACGCAAAATCAATGATGCAAATGCTGATCTCTGAAAATCCAGCTGGACTTTTTATATCCCTTCCTATGCATTACCACTAGGAAAGTGAGACAATATTTATTTTAGCAGAGGCTGTTGCAGACTATACCCCACCTCATGATGGTGGGACGCTTAGAAGTGTAATCTTGCTCCCCAGGAAACAGAGCAGAGAACCATCTAGTCACACATGGAGTGAAAACCGTTCTTGCGGTAAGTCCAGGAGAGAGCTGATGTGGCACGTCAGACTTTTTCTTCACAGAGGGAAGCCCATGTCAGTTTGTTGCTTCTCTACGAATAACCAGGTTTTGAGGGAGATTTTATTTCCTCTTCCAGAGTTTGTATATTCAGAGTAGTGTTTCCTAACACAGACTCTGTTCTCATCCTGTGTTCTTTGTCCTTTCATCTCCAGCATTCCAACATTAATATTTTGGTTCTGCGGTTTCCTGACTGTACTGTAGTATTACACATGGATGCCTCCAGTTTAGCTAACAGCATGTGCTTTGAACTATTATTATTATTATTAATATTGCTATTATTATTTCTCTCAGAAATACAGAGCCCCTAGACAGAATCAGAGCCCTACAGTAACAGGTGTTTCATAGACAAATGCACTGTCTCTATAACACATTTAGTTTTCTGTTTCAATAGATTTCTAATTTACTAGCAAACCAGAAATCTTCCATATTTCTTTAAGCAAACATTTTGTACATTTTTATCATGAACCAGAACTTTTCACTGTGTATTTGCTTTGTAGTGGCTTGTCACTGAGTTTTGCTTTTATACGTTGTCATCCTCATCTGCTTAAGCCTCATTGCTTTTCTGTAGATATATCCTGTCTGTATGGTCTTTAAACTTGTTTATGGAGAAGATCAAATGGGAGGAAACAAAAGTGTTTTCTGCATAACACCAAATATATTTGTCTCTGAGACTTTGCACTGGCTTTTGGGCGTATGGCCGCTGGTCTTTGCAGCCAGCCAAGTCCTTATATTTCATTGTCTAATGCACAAACAAGCACCAGCTACATAAAATACTGTAATGAAATACAATGTGGTTTTGCCTTGTGTAAATCAAGTTAAGCTTAAAGCAAATCTTTAGTTCCTGTGAACCTAATCACTGGTGAAATTTTGGATCTGGGTGTGAATTCTTTAGCTAAAGCTGACCTGCAATATTTTAATTACTGGATGTTGCTAGGACCTGATTAGTACCTGATGGTTCAAATGCTAACAGTGACTCATTTCCTGCTTACTGCCAAATGAAATGTGCTTCAACATAAGGAAACAGGGAGGAAGAAAGGACAGGAAAAAGTTAGCCCTTCAATGCCATTTAATAAATGGCATTGGACTAAAATCTTTTGTCCTGGGAATTGTTTATAAGAATGCATGGTCTATGAAAACTAAGCTGGAGAATCTTCATGTTGAATCTCTCCAGACCAAAGCAGACTGTGAAAGCCAACAACAAATAAACCACAAAGCCAGTGTTAGCAAAAAAAAAAAAAAAAAAAAAGTCCACTCTGAGGCTTGTAATTTGCACAGAAAGATTGCCTTTAAAAAATAAAAAAGGCATATTCTAACTGGTTGCAGTCAACCATGAATTCCGTCACCCGTCTATTCTTCCAGTGAAGCAGGATAGATTTGTATGTGGTTTTAGAAGGGGGGAAAGGGCAGATTCTCTCTCAGATCAGTTTGGTTCAGAGAATAGTCTCATGTAGCTATACTTTCTGTCATCAGTGGATGAAACAGTATTTTTTCTTCAAACACAAAAATAAGTACTGATAAATGATGTTACTTTCTCTTTTGCTGGTTTTCACTTGCTCTTTATGTTCTTCTAGAATTCACTGTTTTTCCTGAAAGAGCATCCTGAAAGTGCTTATGCAGATCACAGGCAGATCTTTATATCTTATGCTGGTAATAATAACAAAATATCCTCGGTACATGATAGCTCATTTGCCCCTTGAAGTCAGCCAAAAAGGCTCCAATTTACTTTAGTGATCTTTGGCTCAGGCTCTGAATGTTGATTTACTAAAGTCACACTAACAAACATTGCTTGAGTTTTGTGAAAAACAGCTGAAGGCTGTATATTTATGATCCTTAACTTACTTTTAAAAGTAGACACACGCTTCCTTAAGTCAAGATAAGAATAATGTGGTTTAAAAGCAGCTGTATTAAAGGAAGGCATTTTTCAGCTATCACAGCCTATTTTACAGGACAAAATATACTATTTTGACTGAAGCATACTAAAAAGCTCCATCGATTAGCACTGTCCCCTTTAGACTGGCACTGCTAACTGCTTCAATGCTTTTCTTCACTTCTATATATGTTTTCTGGTACTTCCTCTTCACATTACCAGGCAGCTGCCTTAAGATACAACCACCCATAATCCTTTCGAGCACCTTTAATGATGGCAACTTAGAGCAGACAGCAATTTTTAAGAATATTTAGTCTAAGACATAATAGGTGAGTGACAATGTGCATATTGCTGTCAAGGGCACTGAGCCGGCTGTTTGGCAGGAAATAATTGGGGTATGCTACAGGAGCTCCCTGTAGCAGTTTTGATGTTGCTGCCTCACCTGAAAATGACTGTGTTTCACTGCCTGTACAGGAGCAAATTTAGTGACAGGTTTCAGCACTAATGTAGGAATCAGGTCTTTTCCATCCTAACTTAAAACCAGGACTTTGTATGCTAATCTACTGAATAAAAATAGTGCAGTTTTGTCCATCCACAGATGGAAGGAAATGAAAGGCAATCAAAATATATTCAAAAGCCATTAATTTTCACTTTTATAACATAACTCCTACAACAGTCTCTTCTAAACCATGAGGAAATACTTGCTGAGACCTAATTCCAGTTCAGAAATGCGCTTGAGGCTATATCAAAGGTAAGCACATTAAACTATTCCTAAATTAGGGTGTAAACATAAGGGGGTTTGTGTAAATCAGGCTCACAGTTTTGTGATAAGATTTCCTATTATGACTTTGTTACTTTTATGAAGTAATGCTTACTGTAAATTCAGGGTATTATAATAACTTAGCAATGATTGCCAACGTTCTTTTTGTAAGGACCAAACTTGGTTTATGTTCTTCTGTATTTTTTATGTAGTCAGTACTTTTTTTTAATCACTCTTTTCACCTTCCTGTCAATGTGAATATATCATGTGGACATGCCAATGTGCTATCATGGGGATTGTTGTGTAGGTTGTCATGGAGCTTCTGTTACAGGTATAAATTTAACAATTTGCCTCTAAGTGATACCCAACAAGGGGTTTTACTCGTGTTACTTATATTTCTTCCTCAAGAAGAACTTTTTTTGGTAGTTAGTGGCTTTAACAGAACGTGTCAGGTACAGATGACATACACAGCTGTCATCCCCAATGAAACTGAGTTCTACAGCAGTGTCAGGCATTTGGGTTTTATTCACTTTGTTAAGCAGTTTCTATAAAGAGTCTATATCCTGAATCTGACAAAACAAAATACTAAAAGGAGAAGCATAAAGGTTTGTGAAGTGTTGGAATGATGTTTCTGCTGCCTTGAGCTGAACCAAGTTCCTAACAGATGAAAAACGTTTTTGTTCACTTGAGATAACTGCAAGGCAGCCAAATTATTACATTCAAACTTTCCAAAGCTTGCAGAGATTTGCTTCTGAGTCAAAGCCAAACATCAGTAACTGCTGCCCAGAAGGGATATTGTTGTTTGGAGAGAGACAGCTATAGCTGATCGCAATGCTGAGCCTGGAAATTCCATCTCAACCTTATCTTCAGCATCATGCTTTTGCTGCGCTCTCACGAGCTGCACCACTGCTGAAGCAGCAATCCAGGAGCAGCAGACCTACCTTTATGACACATCTAAGTGCCTCAACAAAAATATGTGTTGAATCCCTACATCACAAAACGTTTAGTCTAGTAATCAGGTAACCTGGTGAATAGAAAGCAGTCATCGGTGTTCCTTCCAAAAATTATACATACACTGCATGAAACTCAGCAACTAAACTTCTTTTGGTTTGAAACACTGTGTGGCCAAACAGGATGTGCCAGAATTAAATACAGGTTAGCCTTTATCAAATGACTGTGAATAGCTGGCTATTAACAGAGAATTTGGGCCTTCAGATCTTGGCCTACAGCAATTTATTCTTGTGTGTTATTTCGTTAATGATATTTCATCTGTTCTTTTAAAAAAAGTTGCTCTTGGAGTCAGAACTAAGTGTACCAAGGAGCTGTCATAAATTGAAAAGAAACAGGTAGGATCCCTGCAGAAGCAAGTCAGCATAGAAAATGCCTTCAGCACAGTTTAGTATTGGACTGAGAGGAGATACTGGTTCCAGGGTGCTTGCGGAGAATCGAAAATGGCAGACGCACAATGTTTGGTTCCTAACCTTACTTAAAAGCACCAACATGTCTTGATCCAGTCTTCCCTAGGAAGGCTTTCTTGAAGACCATAATATAATCTTCTCTTTTCAACCATCCTGCCATTTTTAATGTGAGAAGGAATTAACATTAGAAAACAGACTGGAAAATCATTCCCACCCTGAAAACAGTGCTTTTTCTGTGGTGCTTCTAGTACATACATAGATTTCACTTACCACCAACCAGAATGTTCCTGTCCTAAAAGGAGGATGACTGACTCTTGTAAAGGACTAAGAAGATTCTGGGCATCTGGAGTCTCTCCTTGCTGCCAGCTCTTCAGTTAAATACAGTTGCAGGCTCTCTGCTGTGCGTAGGGGGATCAAAAGCAGATGTCTTTCAAATCCCATGTAAAGTTTCTGTAACTGTCATTTAAAGAAAATACCTTTGACTTGGGCGCCAAGTAAGTCTGAACTGAAACCGCAGGGAGAGAGTAAATATGATCCTCCTGGTGTCATTTTTAGAGCCTCTTTTCTGTCCATAACTGCTCTTTTAGTGTAAATAAACACTGTTCTCTTAATATGCGAATTTCTGCCCTAAGAACACTATTAGGGATTGCACAAATATTACCTCAGTGTATATTCAGACATTATTAAAACAAATTACTCTATTGCAGTACAGCTAAGGCCCATTCATTCATTCATAATGGTGGAGGACTGTGCAATGTCCCTGAGGTATGCCAGAAACAACCACTCTGTTGTAAGCTTACACAATGAGTTATTTTAAATTGATTTATTTTGTTAATATCATATAATGGCTCCCAGGAGGAGATGAAAACAAACAGGTCAGAGCTCATTATGCCTCCAGGTTATTCCCTGAGACAAGGCAGTAACTCTTGGGTCTAGAACTCGCAGCTACAGAAAGATACTGCTTTGTGCTTTGTGTGCTTTTTTCTCCCTGCATCCCTTTGAACCTCACAGTATTCATGTGCCTCAGGTCTTAAACCACCACAGGCCTGCATTGTGCAGCTTGGCCCATGGTCTCCAGCTTGCCTCAACTGTACCTGGCAGCAGTCCAAAGGGGTCTTGCAGACACAGCTATAGTTAGTTTTACACCACCCATGCGACTCCCCTGTTCTTGGGTTCCTCTGGTCTTGGGCCACCCATTGGCATGGGATAAAACTGGATAAAGAAAAAAACCTCCAATAGCTGGTGATTCCCAGTGGACAGAGACAACCACTTTGTTCCCCCTTTTATAATCTGTGTATTGAATACACAAAAGGCGTGACCTAGAACAGAAAGGTCTGTGTTGGCTTTGGCTCGGCCTAGAGATCCAAGCCAGCTAGGAAATTTGGAGCCAATTTGGCTCCCCAGGGGAGTTTTAAGATCTAGATATGTCTCTCTTCCTCTTAAAGCTATTGTTCACGTGTTGCATATTCCTGACCTTCCATTTGTTTCCATTTTCCTGTCAGATGCAGGTTTCTGTAGACTTTAACCTACAGGTCAATGGTATGACTATACAGGAGCTTTCTCTTGCCATGGAAGAAGTTATTCCCAATCTTGCTGCTGTGAGGCAGGGAGCAAACAGCCCCAGAATTATTTTTGCAAGAACACAGCAAAATGTTGGAAACAGTATGGGACCAATGTACTGTGTCCTATGCCCACACACACTCTGAAGTCCTGTGAATGCTCTCAAATCAGATGCTATTAAGTCAGGTGAGTATGGCCCACTAGGGACAGTTGCTAAGAATGTCATTTACTGAGTATGGCTGTTACGCTGGCTGCTATCACTATCGCCATAGTGCCTTCTGGCTGCAGTCACAGATAAAGAACCTACTATAGTGGGTGCTGCTTTGCTCATGTATAAGTGCACCACAAAGTGGTATGTATCATACATACTGTTCCCCATCCCAGCAAAGCTGTAGATGGACTGTCAAATCTTTGCTCTAAACCTAAAAATCACATCTCAGAGCTACTTCGCTGAGGATAATGCAGTCCTAAAACAGTAAATCCTTGGGATTTTATTGCCTGGCTGTGCTTTCCTCTTTCCTCTGCAAGCCGTTTTTTAACTAGTCCCTGAGTAGCAGAAGCTGCCTGGCCTGAAGGATGATAGGTTGTTAAAAGCAAAGTAGTCCCCTATCTATGAGAGAATCACAAGATTTTGCTTATATTCCTGGACCCCTGAGACTCCAGTGGATAACAAGACCTTATTTAAATCCCTTGGCAACAATCTAGGGATCTGTCCAATAAAAATGTTATATTACTTCCAAATAAGATGAGGCCAGGACAAGGATACATTTCTGCTTTCTTAATGCCTAGTTTAACTGTTGCTACCTTAATGCTATGTTTGGACTTCAGATTTAGGCCTGATTCAAATCTCTGAGGGCTGAGCTTTCAAGATATGGTTATCCATACATCTCTTGGGTAGCTGTATCAAGGTTATGTACATTAGACTGGCTAAAGCTAACACGGCTTTCACCCTGGAATGTACTTACACCTGTGGCTGGATATTTCTCTGGGAGCTGGTAAAAAGTCCTTTTTTTTGACAGTTCTAATGGCACTGGAGATCACAGTTTTATTACAGAGAGCACAAATAAAACATTCTGCAGTGCTATCTCTTCAGAAAAGGAGCAAGTTCTAGAAGTGACTACGCTCTTCTGTGAGTGTACTGCCTACTGTGTGTATCTAATCTGTTGCCTCCATGGCAAGATTAACATATCACATTATCACTCCAATTGTTACCAGTAGTGATGGCAGTTTGCAGACCTGATTCTGTGCCATCGGTTTCCAGCTTCCAGTCAACCAAGGATGAGTGTCATGGTGTGCTCCTCATTAGACTACAGAATCCCCCAAGCTTCCCATTTTTGTGAGTTTTCATCTACCTTCTGTGACAGTCCCATTTCTATACTATGGCCAGACACTAGTATCTCCACTTGATTCAGGAGAATCCTCCAGCAAAAGAATCAGGTTCTCAGTGCATGAACTGATAACTTGTAAAGAGGGGCAAAACATGTTGGATGTAATCAGAACTTACTTGCTTCTGCATCTGAATCTATCCATGCTCCAAACTTAAGGTCAGCTCCCTTTGGCCTGACAGAAATGTGTTTCAAATAATTTCTTTTAAGTCTGCTTCTGCTTTGGAAATGGCAAGCAGTAAACTGTGATAGGAGCCTGACTGTTAACGAGAGCTGAAGACAGAGTGGACGCTTCTGAAAGAGGCTTATTCAGAGAAGGCCCAGACAGCATCTGCACACTTAAAAGCTGTGGGGAATCTCTGCATAGTCTGAGGTCTGCCCAGACCTAGTTAGAGCTTTACAGTTTGTTTTAATTATGATCTTCCTTGCATGGGTGCAGAGGCCCTGATGCACTAACGCTATTGCAAATTCCTAATGCAGATGTGGCATGCTGTGCTGACAACGGCTTCATTCTTTGGCCTTGCCTATTACAAGGTGGCTTTTTTTTTTTCGCGATGAGTATAAAACTGTGTTATTTAATTTTTAAGTTCCATGAAAGGAATGAGGTAAAAAGGACAGAAAATATACATCTGTCATGAAGACATTAAGTTATTTTCTTCTATACTGTACCTATTTTGACTATTCAGAGGTTTTTATCCCTGGTTCTCACTAGGATCTCTAAATTTGCCTGTAATGCAGTTAAATAATAATAATATTACATACATACATTTATATAAAAACATACAGTATTTATACAGCACAAATCTGTTTTGTAAATACCACCTTAGGATTCTGCTTTTTTTATTCAGTGCTTTTTATCAAGGCAATTCTTTGGTAAAATTTAAAAGCACATGAAATTTCCAATAAAACTCAAACACCAGAAAAATAATTGAGCAGGGATATGGACAGAAAGGATGAGCAAATAATGAAGTTTATATGTAGAGTACGGGTCAGATGTCAAAAGCACATGGAATAAAATTAAGCAAAAGTATTCCAAATTGGAATCAGCTATAATATTATGAGAAATCTGTGTACCTCCTATTGTAAATATTTGTACTTCTGAATTTCCTTAGTAAACTGCCAGATATGATTCCCTAAAGAACATTATTTACTTGTTTTAGGGTTTAGCTAATCTGTCCTTCAATTCTCCTGTGAGATTAAATTCTCACATTACTGACACATGGAGTTTTTTGTATTGCAGATCAAGGGGGGATACAATTTGTACGTGCATTACAGCATCATCTATTAATGCCTAGCAGACTATAGTGACTACATTTTGACTTCATAGGGTATTAAAATCTGAATATGATGCCAGAAAAAGTGCCATAAACCTCCCTGGAACTGAAATCCGCTGCTTATCTTCACATAAGTAACTTTTGCGCAGTCTTCCCTATCCTAAATCGCTGCCTGTGCCTCAACACAACTTCAAATGAAGAACTTTATGCACCCAAAGACTGGGGAATTATTACTGCAGGAATTATTCTACTCAAATTTACATATAACTTTGTGTTCTGTCTCAATGTACCTGCAATTGTGAGATTTCTGATGATATGCAGTCTATTGACCTGTCTTGCTCAAGGTGATGGGACAAATTCTGTCCTACCCATCTAATCTTGAGTTACTGTGTATCTGTAGTTGATTCCTGTCCCATTTTTCATGCCTTAAATTCCATCTGCTGTCTGCTTTCCCCAGTCCACAATAGGAATGAATGCAGCGAGGCTTACATACCTTGGATTTAAGTGCCTTTATGTCTGCCCAAGAAAAGTCCTCATAACAACTTAGGTTGTTATTTTTGCTTTGAGCTTTGAAATGGAAAATGCACTATTAACTTCAATGGCATAAGATTTAGCATTTGTTTCTACAGGATGTTGCGACAGAAATGGAAACTAGCAGTGAAAAACATATCAGCTTGCAGAGTTAGTAATTTAAGGTGAGCTTTTTCAATGCATTTGTGTATCTCGCACCCTTTTTGAAAATCTTAACTTTGATCCAGGAAGATGTAACTGGGCCTTAAAGTATTTAACATGCCGCCACGATTGCATGTGTTTTCCAACATCACTGGTAACATCATGTTTGGTGTGTCTGTTTAAACTGCAAGTTCTTTAGGTCAAGGGCTGTGTACAGCTCCCTGTTTGTATAGCAATTTCTAAATCTTTGTCCATCTTGATTAGTCCCTATATATTACAATAATAAACAAGGGTAATAACAAAGCAGTTAGGAACCTTCAGTCACCTCAGATGTGAGCCAGCAGCATAAAGGCAAAGCCTCATTATCCTTTGTACCATTGATTCAGTCTTTTGAAAGCAAGCTCTTGAACAGCACAAATGATTTCCCCACTCCTCTTTCCCAGAAATCCCCACCCCCTTTTCCTTTATGGAGCTAAAAAGCAGGTAAGAGAATAACCTTAAAAACTCTTGGAAAAATTTGTCTTCTGACACCCTCCAGGTCTTGACAACAACAGAAAAACAGAAAAGCAGGAAAAAATAAAAAGGAGTTTATAGTTTGGCAAACAGTTTTGATCAAAACAGCTGCAATTTGCAAGGATTAGATTTGGTCTACTGTCTCACAGAAGTAAAAACCGGACAGTGGCTCTTTATGATTTCGCAGCCCCCTCCGTAGGCTGCCAAAGTAAGCATGTTTTGGATGAAAGTCTGAAAAGGGGGGGAAAAATAGCTGGCATCAAAAAAAGCTTTGGTGTCCACCTCCAGCCCTCACAGTTTTCTTTTAATCTTTAGCCAGGGCATGGAAAATACAATCCTCCTACATTAAAAGCAATCAAGTGATCACATGTTGGACTGTATGTGACTTGAGATTTGCCCTCTTTATGGGATGAATAAGGTTCATGGAATCTGGTTATAAGCTGAAAAGTTGCCATGGAAATTTTTACAAATTTTCTCTCTTCTTTACCCCTCCAAAAGTAACTTGTTTCTTTCTAGAAATTTTTTTCTTCTTTTGGTGGTATGTGAGGAGTAAAGTAAGGATGGCATATATTTACCTGGAATAATATCTAAGAATTTTTCCAAGTTACCCTACTTTATTTCAGTTCCTAGAGCTCTCTTTCACTTCATCTAAGTGATTTTATATATGGTTACAGATATAAATTATAAAAAAGGAAAAAAAATGTTTACTTTCAGCTGGTGCAATAGAGCTTGAAACGGTAAATGAAAGCAGATGATGGGCAACTAAAGTCTCAATACTATACATTGTTTTTGCAGATTTTTTCCTATTTTTTTTTTTAAATCCACTCTCCCACCCCCGCATACACGTGGCAGTGTTTGTAGATTTTCAGCCTTGGGAGTGTTAGCAGCTGAGTCTTGTGTAACCTTTCCACTTTAGGGCATGAGCTCATCAGCTTGTACAGCTAAACCACTGCTGGGCACTGGTCAGTGTGAAGTGAGGAGACCACGAGAAAACCAGCAAGCAATCAAAAGCCAGTGTCCTGCAGAAAGCATTACCTAATAAATAGATAAAAAACAGTGATTTGTTTGCTGCTAGGTGACATCTTAAGTCAAATACTGAAAGATTTTGATTTTTTTCCCCTTAAAATCTCAGTATTATTCTCTGTAAGGACGTTATACACTCTGTGACATGGTGCAAATATGAGGGGTGAAGGACAGCTTGCCCATCTAAACTCAGTTTGGCAATTTCAGTTTGATGTTACTATTTTCACTTTCTATTCTGTAACTCTTAAATAACTTTTCAATTTTCACAGCTTTCTGTATTCAGGCTCAGAAGTGGCTAATGATGATGATAAAAGTAATACTAGTTTTTACACAGGATCTATTGTAAGTAGAAGACCATGCACTTCACAAAGTTGGTATTACCACCCTATTTTATCTAAGGAAAAATTGAGCATCCTAAAAGTGAAGAAATCTGCCTATGTTTATTAAATTATTGCTAGGTTTTATTTAAGGATGATTAGAGGATGTTAAATTTGATAATGACTTTTCCTTGCTCTTGGTGATTGCATGCAAATCAGTGAATCCTTCTTTCCCTTCATACTCTTGTCTATTTAATATATGGATGATATTTTGATTTTAATTTTGAAATATTGAAAATAATTCAGAATGGATTAATAATGTTAGATTTAGAAGTAATGGTGAAGTGCTGTAAGATCTTTGGCTAGGCAGTGTTTACTGACAGGCAAAACAATATTATTATTCTGCTACAGTATTCTGGACTGCTCTTGAATACTGTACTTGAATACTAAGCCCAGAGAGCCATGATTGCCTAGTTACATCAACCTCATTGGATCAATGAGGTAAAGAGAACTATTAAAAAAACCTCACTTTTTTATCACTTCCCATGGCATCTCCTACATTTGTGGCATCCTCTTGATTTGGATATTCCCTACATCAGATTCACCTTGATAGCAGATTTGTAATGTGCTGAGTTGCTTTCCTGCATTGAGAGTCCTGGAGCTAGAAAGAGGCAGCTGCACTGCACTGCAGCCAGTGGTAAACACTCCTAAAAAGCGTGTTCTTGGAATCATAGAATCACAGAATGGTTTGCGTTGGAAAGGGCCTTTAAAGATTGTCTAGATCCAACTCCCCTGCCATAGGCAGAGACACCTTCCACTAGACCAGGTTGCTCAAAGCCCCATCCAACCTGGCCTTGAACACTTCCAGGGATGGGGCATCCACAGCTTCTCTGCATGACTTGTTCCAGTGCCTCACCACCCTCACAGTAAAGATTTTTTTTTCTAATATCTAATCTAAATCTGCCCTCTTTAGTTTAAAACCATTACCCCTTGTCCTATTGCTACAGACCTTACTAAAAAGCCTGTCCCCATCTTTCTTGTAAGCCGCCTTTAAGTATTGAAAGGCCACTATAAGGTCTCCCTGAAGCTTTCTCTTCTCCAGGCTGAACAACCCCAACTCTTTCAGCCCGTCTTCGTAGGAGAGGTGCTCCAGCCCTCTGATCATCTTCATGGCTTCCTCTGGACTTGCTCCAATGGGTCCATGCCCTTCTTATGCTGGGGCCTCCAGAGCTGAACACAGTACTCCAGGTGGGGTCTCGCAAGAGCTGAATAGAGGGGAAGAATCACCTCTTTCAGCCTGCTGGCCATGCTTCTTGTGATGCAGCCCAGGATTCAGTTGGCTTTCTGGGCCACAAGCATACATTGTCAGGCCATGTTGAGCTTTTCATCCACCAGCACCAAGTCCTTCTCAAGGCTGCTCTCAGTCCATTCTCCACCCAGTCTGTATTGATACCAGGGGTTGTCCTGACCTAGGTGCAGGACTTTGCGCTTGGCCTTGCTGAACTTCATGAGGTTTACACGGGCCCGCTTCTCAAGCCTGCCAAAGTCCCCCTGGACAGTATCCCTTCCCTCCAGCGTGGCGACCACACCACACAGCTTGGTGTTGTCAGCATGTTCCTACAGTCATTCATCTATAAGCCACCATCATATAACCACTCCTAAGGTTCCTACTGCAGATCTGTGCTGATCCTAGCAGGACTAGCTAGCCCAGATGCCCCTGTTCTTTGCTGGGACCTCACACCAGGGCCACTCACTCCCTTTCTTGAAACAGCACACCAAGGAGCATGATGGATCACACAAGTCCATGACCAGACATCTGTTTGTTTTGTGTTTGGATGAACAGCATTTCACATGATATAGCCTAGTGTGCGCATCTTCAGACCCTTGCAATGTGTCTGTGATGTGACTAGATACAGGAGCCTTATTTTGGCAATGTTCAACATTTTCATTAGCTTTTCAGTAACACGAGGTCTGAGTGTCTACAGAGAACTGGAAAGGGAGAAAAAAGCATATATGGGTAGATTGAACTGAGGGTGGGAAGTGGTTACTCACCAGGATGCGAAGGGGATTAAGGTGTGTGACTGTGATGGGATGCGCCTTTAAAAAGTATTTTGTCCCTGGTTCTCACTGTGGGAGTGCCATAAAGGTACAGGGGAAGGGGCAAAGTGCTGGTGAAATGTATGTTTGTGACAGGTGTATATGCCTGTGTTTTCCTGTGATCAGAAATTCCTGGTCACGTTTCACAGGATTTTCTTAAGACAGAAAGGCCCCACATAGCAGAGTGGTGATACATAGGTCCTACAGTTAAAAGGAGGGCCGGCATCCACTCTCCATAGTTTAGGAGTCTCTCCCCAGTTCAGTCCTTCATGGAAGCAGAAAGTGTGGCCGTGGCATGCTTTCTCCATTATGTTTTCCATGAGGTTTTGATCACTCTTACCCACTGCAGTGATCTCTCACCCATTTCCTTTTCCTCTCCTCAAGCTGAAACGTGGAGATTTAAGTTTGATATCAACTCTCATGTGATGACAATGCCTGCCTTGTCAAAAGCTGTGTAATTTTCTGGGTTGCAGGTGAGTGGCATACAAGGGAGAAGAGTGGGAAATTTGGACAAAGCTGACTTCAGATGTTTATTTTTTTTCTGGAATATAAGGTCCAATTTTCTGAATAGAACAACTGCTGGAGCAGATGGTATTCTGCTCTGCTGCTATCCGTACTGAGGCCAGGGGTCTGTGGAAGAGAGGAGATGGCTTTTACTGAAGGCATAGGACCTCTCCTAAGGTTTCTACTGCAAATCTGTGGTTTTGGTCCTATCAGCAGCCAGACTAATTAGCCCAGACATGCCTGTCCTTTGCTGGCTTTCTGCTGGGACCTCACACGCACCTACCTCCTGTGTTGAAACAGCAACCCAGGAAGTATGGAAACAGTGGGGGCTGCAAGAGGGAATTAGCTGCTCTGTGGACCCCAGGGTGGTAGATAGATTTTGATTCCTATAATAAAGAGGAGAAGAATGAGCCTTCCCACTGAGTGGGTGGAGAGCTGAAAAAGGAGAGGAACTCCTGTTACTAACTGCAGTCCTTTGAATTCTCATTAATCGCACCCTCATCTTCCCAATTTGCCTTTTACTACCCCAGTGCTAGAAATCCCACTGGCTTTTCCCTGTTCTTTTCTCCATACACTCAGAACCCACCTACCGTTGCATATTTGAGTGTTGCACATACCATGGAGATATCTCCAATCATTTCTGAATGAGCTTCTTGGTGCATAGTACGTTATTTTTGCTGATTTTCTTTAAAATTGCCATATTGCTCAATGGTGTCATGCATGGGAAAATGCCTTTTTTTTTGGTGTGAGAACATCCTGTCACAAATGAAGCTCCACATGTAAGAAAATGAGTCACCAGAATCCCAGATCTAATAAGAGAGTATATGGAGTGCTAATGTTTCTCCAGCGGCAGTGCTTTTCACAGGGTGAGGTGAAACTGTCATCTAGTGGTCATAATAGGTGTTCCTGAATCACCATTTACATTTGGATATAGCCAGAATGTTTCTTATTCCCAGGATGCATCATCTGAAAATACCAAGCTAAAAAAAAAAAGTATTTAAAAATTTTAAAAATATACATATATATATATATATATATGTCTGGGAGGCTTTGAGGTGAAGGGAAAAACCCTAGAATCTTTGATAAAGAATAAACACATTTGTAACTTTGAACAGCAGGGTTGTGAACTCCCTTTTTCTTCTCTCCCACAATTTACCACAGTGACATATTGCCTTCTGCCTTACTCAACAGCTGTGGGAGGCTGAAGATCAAGATAACTGAAGCTAAAATAGGGCATCAAAAGAACTTGTTAGGTATCCTACTACAATCATTTTACAAGTCAGCCTCAGTTTCAAATTTCCCCTTAAAAATAGTAGCAACACTTCACCCTAACTCATCCTAGAAGGTCAAATTTTGTTACAGCATCAGTGCAATGCCAGTGTTTTCAGCTGGATAAGCACAGGTTGTAAGGGAGAATAGCCTTCAGCCTAAAGATGGAGGTCTTCTGTTGTGCATTGACTTAGCAAGTTGTAGTAAACCTGCAGGGTTATCAAGAAACAACAGACAGCATGAGTGGGCATAGCCTCAGGCTTCTAGGTCTTTGAGTATAGACCTCTTTATACATAAACCACTCTGCAGCAAGTATATTGATACTGTCAGAAGAGAGCTGACTATGTGCATCTCCTTACTACGGGCTTGGTAATGTATTAGTGTTTTGCAGCTGTCTGATTGGTAAAGCTAATACTAACACCTAGACAATAATGACTGGAACTCAGCAAATAAATGTGAAAAACAGTGGGGCTGGTACACTAGCGGAGCCTAGTAAGAATAGCCTCTTACAAAGAGGAAAACAGGCAAAGTGCAGTGTTGTGAGTTTGATGAGTCAGGCTAGAATATTGCTGCATAGCATTAGCACCTGCATCTAGGATCTGTGTGATAACTGTGGACTGAAACAAGCGTAATTCTCAGATTTTTATATGGAGAGATTCACGCGTACTGATTAGGGAGGAAGCTATGCAAGCAATATCCCCTGGAGCAAATTGTCTAATGTAAATCATAATACATAGCAAACAGTCTTCCCATTTAGCTCAGTTTGCAGATTCTGTGTATTGTATTTTCATAAGGTGTTGGAGACCCAGTTGTGGATTAGGATTCTTTCTTTAGTCAAGGTTTGCAAACTCAGAACCTCGAGATCACATCTCCTTGTAATGCCTACAGTTTAAAGTATATATTGAGGGGAAATGCTGACAGAGGCAGATGATGGAGACTGTAAGGGAATTACAAGACAATCTGACCTGTGTAATTAACAGCAATTCCAGCATGTCCCCCACACTAAAAAAAGTAATTTTTATTCAACAGGTGTCATCGCAGAAGTGAAGCAAAGACATTGAAGAAAAATAATGAGATACATTTCTGGATGTTTATGCAGTTTCCTAACTGAGGAGTGTCCCATCTGAGGTAAATGACAAAAAGCACAAGGTGAATTATTTGTAAAATGAACATGTGGCCAAAGATACCTGGCATCTTTAGTCCATCAGAGATAAATGATTTCTCAATAGTGAATGGAAGGGAGAGCAGGTTAGGCTATGGAAGCCTTTCTGACTTTTTCACTAGTGAAATATATTCAGTAGTGAAAATTCTTTGCTTAGCATTTTCAGTGAAAAGGTTTTGGTCTGACTGCATAGCTTCTTTCTGTGCAAATGTATTTTTTGAGCTTGCTTTCTAGTTATGACTAAATGCATTGCTTACTTTTCTTTTACTACCAGTTACATATGAATCAGCTTTTGTTCTGCTTGTAAAGATTTTTGATCTTTTTTATTTCTTTTAAGGAATGTTTTTGAAAAACTTTTCTGTAGTGTTTGTTTGCCAACAAACACTAGAGAACACTCATTCTCTAGATTTGTAAAAGGAAACACACTAATTCTTTAGATTTGTATGAGGAAGTCCCTGCCATGTCTAGAGGCAGGTGCCTATGTCAGTGCTCATGTGAAAGTCATCCAGCTCTAATGAAAAAACTTACATTTCTGTTGCCAGTCGGATGAAAACAGAGGATACTGAAGTAATTTTAATTCATAACTGGAAGTTAGCTGGGCAGAACTACAGAGCAGTCACACACTGAACCAGAAGGTCTATGATGGAAGCAGGATTGCAAACTAGGCTGTAAGTAGTAAACCACAAAGATGAGTAGATGATACTGGCAGGAGACTGTAGTTGTAAGTCCTGAAACCTGTTGGGCTGCAAAGACAGGATAATATCTGAAACACCACTTTCTGTTGTTAAGGAAGCTGTTTGAAGCAGGTAAGTGATGATATAATGACCTTTCTGCCCAAATTTGCGATTTAATGCAATCTTACACGGTGCTTTAAACGGGTGATGACAGGCTTGATTTTGTTCTTTATTATTTGGGAAATTATTTCTTGTTAGAGAGGCCCAAGAACTGATGTAGGTACAGAAGCTATGTTCGGTCTCAGGACTTATAGTGTATCCATTTTTTAGTACTGCCAGTGCCATCTTAAAGATTATGCCCTTAGTCTGAAGGAAGCCTGCTGCTGTTGGGTGAGCAGCTGCTCTGTGGATGCACAACAGTACTGAATCTGCGGACTTGCTGTGCATGTGAGCTCAGTAAGAGAACCATGTTTATTAACGCCCTGATTAGAGCGGGAATGGCACTTGTAAACTGTCAAGAGACTGGAATGTGTGTGTGAAGATAAAATATAGCAGTAAAACCGGGCGATACAAATTTAGCAAAATGAAATGTTGCAGCAAGAGATAGCATTGGTAAATGTGGTTAAAGCCAAAACCTTTCTTCATGGGGAGAGCTGAAAAGTTGCTGACTTTCTTCCTGTGACTTCGCAACATTCTGGGGAGTTTAGAGGGCAGGCTTGCCTGACTGCTGAGAGACAGTCAACACAGCACTTTTGCATGGAGGATGACTGCAGCACAACAGCAGCACATTGCAAAGAGAAGTAGCAAGTACCCTGATGGAGGAAGAGGAGTGCAGGAAGGACTTTCCTCTAGACCTTCTGTGCTACTATGGAAAAAGAGCATATTTGTATGTGTGTGTGTACGCAAGACTCTTAGCTCATATTATTTATTGCAGTCACAAATTAAAATCCTGCTTTCCAAATATAGCAGACCTGAATGTGAAACAAAGTAGAGGATGAAGGATACAATCAACCAGTTAGCAACTTAGCAACATCCAGGTCTGGAACATACATGATTTAATCCAGTGTAATAGGCCTGTAAAGGATCATAAACCCCTACAGACAGGAGGTCAGCAGGTATTATACTTCCGTAACTATAATATGTTACATGTAAACTGGCAAGAGTCTACCTTCAAGAGCTGCTGTCTCATAGGATCAACTTTGTGGATGTTGAACAACATAAATGACTTTCTAGTCCACAGAAAAAAAGTGTAAGAAGTGATGGCACTGTTTTTGCGTGGGAAGAAATCATTGGACAGTATTACACCTATTTTAAGTGGGGAATTTCAGAGGAATGACTGAGTTGACTGGCTCTCTTTGGTAAGTCACTGGAAACTGAGGTTCCTTTAAAACTTGTTTGTAGCTGATTCATACTGACTTTTGTTGCCTTCCATTCTAAAATAACATACAGAAATGGAGAACAATTCTTGCATGCAGAGAGCACCTGGACAAAAGTGGCTGTTTCATAGCTGCTAGATGAGAATAAATAACCAATTGTATCAGTTTACATGACTAATACATTTAGGAACTGCAATCAATTTGGAAATCTGTTTTCCAGCCATGGGGTCATAGCCCTCAGGAGGCTATCACAAAAGAAATCTCTAGCAATGTGTGTCAAAGACTTTTCATAGAATTGTAGAATCACAGAATCATTTAGGTTGGAAAAGACCTTTAAGGTCATCAGTTTAAACCGTTAACCCAGGACTGCCAAGTCCACCATTAAGCCGTGTCTCTAAGCACTGCATCTGCATGTTTTTTGAACACTTCCAGGGATGCTGATCTCACCATGTCTCAGGTCAGCCTGTTCCAATGCTTGACCACCCTTTCCATGAAGAAACATTTCCTAATAGCCAATCTAAACCTCCCCTGGTGTAATCTGAGGCCATTTCCTCTTGTCAGATTGTTTGTTATCTGGGAGAAGAGGCCAGCCCCACCTTTCTACAACCTCCTTTCATGTAGTTGTAGAGAGCAACAGGGTCCTCCCTGAACCTCCTTTTCTCCAAACTAAACAACCCCAGATCCCTTAGCCGCTCCTCATAAGACTTGTGCTCCAGACCCTTCACCAGCTTCGTTGCCCTTCTCTGGACACGCTCCAGCACCTTAAGGTCTTTCTTGTAGTGAGGGGCCCAAAACTGAACACAGGATTCAAGTTGTGGCCTCACCAGTGCTGAGTACAGGGGGATGATCACAGCCCTAGTCCTGCTGGTCACACTACTTCTGATACAAGCCAGGATGCTGTTGACCTTTTTTGGCCACGTGGGCCACACTGCTGGCTCATGTTCAGCTGGCTGTCAACCAGCACCCCAGGTCCTTCTCCCCAGGCATCTTTCCAGCCACTCTGCCCCAAGCCTGTAGCATTGCATGGGGTTGTTGTGACCCAATTGCAGGACCCAGAACTTTTTCTTGTTGAACTTCCCACAGCTGGCCTCAAACCACTGGTCCAGCTTGTCCAGACCCCTCTGCAGAGTCTTCCTACCTTCAAGCAGATTAACATTCCCCCCCTCAACTTGGTGTTGTGTGCAAACTTACTGAGGGTGCGCTTGATCCCCTCATCCAGATTGTCGATAAAGATATTAAGCAGGACTGGCCCCAGTACCGAGCCCTGGGGAACAGCACCTGTGACCGGCCACTAGCTGGATGTAGCTCCATTCTCCACCACTCTTTGGGGTCAGCCAGCCAGCTTTTTACGCAGTGTAGAGTTCACCTATCAAAGCCATGAGCAGCCAGTGTCTCCAGGAGATGCTGTGGGAGATGGTGTCAAAGGCTTTACCAAGGCCCAGGCACATCCACAACATCCACAGCTTTTCCCTCACCCACTAGGTGGGTCCTCATGTCATAGAAGGAGATCAGGCTCACCAAGCAGGACCTGCCTTTCATAAACCCCTGCTGGCTGGGCCTGATGGCCCCATTGTCCTGCATGTGCCACGTGATGGCACTCAGGATGATCTTGCTCCATAACCTGCCCCGGCACGAGGTCAGGCTGACAGAGCTGTAGTTCCCCGGATGCTCCTTCCTGCCCTTCTTGTAGATGGGTGCCACACTGGCTGACCTCCAGTCTGCTGGGACCTCCCTGGTTAGCCAGGACTGCTGATAAATGGTGGAGAGCAGCTTGGCGAGCTCCTTCGCCAGCTCCCTCAGTGCCCTCGGGTGGATCCCATTCGGCCCTATAGACTTGTGCACGTCTAAGTGGAGCAGCAGGTCACTGTTTCCTCCTGGACTGTGGGGACTTCATTCTGCTCCTTGTCACAGACTTCCAGCTAGAGGACTGAGTACCCTGAAGGTAACTGGTCTGACTATTAAAGACAAGCAAAGAAAGCATTAAGTACCTCAGCGTTTTCCTCATCTTTTGTGGCAATGTTCCCTGCCACATCCAATAAAGGATGGAGATTATCCTTGGCCCTCCTTTTGTTTCTAATAGATTTGTAAAAACATTTTTTGTTATCCTTTATGTCAGTGACCATCTTAAGTTCTAGCTGGGCTTTCTCCTTTCTAATTTTCTCCCTGCATAACCTAACAACATCCTTACAGTTCTCCTGAGTTGCCTGCCCCTTCTTCCAAAAGTGATAAATTCTCTTCTTTTACCTGAGTTCCAGAAAAAGCTCTTTATTCAGCCAGGCCGGGCTTCTCCTCCAACACTTGCCTTTCGGCACACGGGGATGGCCTGCTTCTGCACCTTTAAGACTGTCTTCTTGAAGATCTATGATCTATGATTCTGTGATCTAAAGGAAAAATCTAGTTCTTCTGATTCCACCATCAAACCAAGTATCTAGTCAGTCTTTAAAAATACTGGAATAAGAGGTAGTAAACAGAGGTTTACTTTAAACAGAGGATTTCTTTACTCTTACTGTAAAGCCAGTTCCTATTTTAGCTAGTAAGGTATCAATCCAAAAAGTTTGAGAACTGCTAGTATATAGAGGACAGTTTATTTGACTTATTCCCAAAGGATATTTTGGGAAGGTGAGAAGTTACCTCAACGTGAGACAAATTAAGAAATATAAGCTAACTTACACATTAAAAAGTGGGCTTGCAAATATATTTAAAGGAATATCAATAAAATATCTAGGCATATGAATGAAAAAATCTTCAGTTGTGGTAGTTAAAATAAATATGATTAGAATTAGCAAGCATTTTATCCTTTTTGTACATTATTGCACAGTTATAGAAGGTATATTTGAACTTGTTTCGTTTTGTGAAATATTGGATTTCTTTTCTGTTAAAAGTAGCTTACTGGATTTGAGTAACGTAATTCTTTTACAGTTTCTTGATGACAATACTCTTAAGAAAGAGAAGAATACCCTATTTTCAGAAAATGTTATGGAAAAATAATCATAACAATGATCTGAAATACAGAACAAACATTTAGTGGAAATACTGAATGTGAATCTAACAAGTAATTAACCACGCATTGAAGTGTCTTTCTTAGTGGATGACCTTTAAATTCATCACTCGTTTCCATTTTCAGGGCTAGGGTATTAAAGGTCTTCCCTACCAATACCTTCTGCCAATTGAGTTATTCTGTGATGATCAGTACTCAGGCCACTACGTTAGTAATTTGTAAATTAGAAAAAGTGGCTATTGATTGAAGAGTGTTTCAGTTTAGTTCAGACATAACACTCCTCCCATCTCCCGAATGTGTGCAATATAGTGTCAAGTGCATCAAAGTAATGCCTAGAAGTGACTGACAAAACTAGGATCTCCAAGGCAAGAACAGCAAAAGGAAGACTGATCACAACAGCTTTTCCAGGAAAAGCTATGGCATGGGGTCAGTCACATTTTCCCAAGGAATAACAGGAAACCTCTTTCCCAAGGAAGAAGGCAAAACAGGGGAAAAAAGAACTATACAGACTCATCAGCAAGCACAGGTGTTTGAACAGACGTAGTGAGCTCTGTTGCCCCAAAATCTGAAGAAATCCTCTGAGAAATTTCTTTCTCTAACCGGTGTTTTATAAAGTGTCTCTCTCCCTTTCCAGTGATGTTGAATCATTCATGTTGCTGGTGACAGTCCTTGTGGAAGATTCTGCCCCGCTGTCAGATCAGATACTGAGTTGTAAATTACATTTTCCTTCTGCACATAAATAGTATAAGGTTCCACTTCCATTGTGTCTTCCTAGCAAAACAAAACCAAAAACTGTAAATACAAGGGGCAATTTAGTTTGGCACGACTCTGCAAGCATTTCGTCTGGACTGAAGAATGTAACTGGGAAATAGTGCTCCCATATTTATTCTTCTTGGACTCAAGATAAAAACAACTATTGTTTTTTCTAGCAAAGAACTTGTTTTGCTGTTTCTGTTAAAGATTTGAATGGTAAAGCTGGGGTATTTGTTCACCTGCTTCTTTTTCCTCTCCTACTCCACTTACTTCAGACTGAAAAAAATTGTATTAGGGTCTAATTCTCTAGAAAGAGCAAATAACATGGTAGAATCTTGACCGTGATAGATTCTTCCATCAGTCTACAATTTCAGTCTACAGACACGCTAATGAAAGTTGCATGATGTGACAGACTGGTACTTCAGTCATTATTTTACATTAAATGCAGCTGCATCTGTCATCAACAACTGGGAGGTAGGACAGCAATAACAGTAACTAGAATTAACTAAGTCTTTTCAGAAATTGAAACTGAAACACTTTTTTTAATTGATGACAGAATTTGAACCTAGTGTTTACTGTAGGTGCACAGATATTCATAATATAGGTGTAACATGTCTTGCCTGCATAGAAATGCTGTTATTTATGTTTGGTAGCAGAGAACAGAGACACAGAGCTGTTGGGTGAATTGCTCAGCTACACAGAGCAATTGAAACAGCCTGGAGAATTCAAAAATACCCCCCAGCTTGCAGCTCAGCACTCCTTCCATTGTTTTATAAATGTTTTGTCTTCAGTATCGTTGGTTCTTTGATTGTGGATTGACCATACAAGATAAAGAGTGGCCTTCAAAACTTGCACAATATCCCAAGAGGGATATTCTTGTTCTCCCCTGTGTCTGTTAATTTGGTTGTTTGATCCTCTTGTTTACTAATAGCTTTGTTAATATTCCTATGATACTGCCTCACCTCCTCAGTACTGTTGCTGTTTGTACAGCAGTTGTGGTCAGCGTATCCGATATGACCAGGGAGATGTAGTGGAACTCACTCTTATACTCAGGTAAAGATGGCAGTTGCTGAGCCTTTGCTGTTGAAACATGCCTCTATTATTTGCTCTAAGTCAAAATGACGGTGATGCTAGGCTTTGTTTTGTCCTCAGATACAGTTAAGAGCAAACAGACAAGACACAGTAGCACCTGCTGAAAGCAAAGAGTAAAAATTTCATGGTTTCCCTTTACTGACCATGTTTTCAGGGCTACCAGAAGATCACTGATTTGGTGATGGTTGAATTTGCATCATTCTCCTTACCTGTGGGGAATCTGTGGGAGCAGTTTCAGGAGTTTTGGTTTTGTGGCACAGTCTGTGGAAAAGAAAACGGGTATTAAAACACAATCCTTCCTCAGTCCTAGGTTTGGCTGGATCACAGCTCGGTTTCTTTGCTCGCAAGCTTATGAAACATTTATATTTTTTTTTCATCAAGAGTAAAGCCAAAAATCCTTCTCATGCCTCTCTCTCTTGACTTTTGATCCTGAAAATATGGCATCCTGACTTTCTTTAGAGGTCTTTTCTCATGTTTGTGGGTGCTTAAGCACAAAGTGGAAGCAGATTAAAATCAAAGTCCTCTGAAAGGTTGTACAATTTGAAGTTAGTGAAATTGTATTGAACTAATTCTTCACCTCTGAGGGAGAAGGTTTGAGAGAAAAGCAGTTTTGGAATAGGGGAAGGAGGGAACATAGCTGAGGTACTCGGTACAGATGCTAATTCAGCCTTTCTCTGCACAAATGATTTACTGCTTTTTTCTCCATAGCAAATCCTAAAGGGGCTAGAGTCCAGCTTCACCCAGGATGCTTTTTCCTAAATACAGATACAATCTACTGTCCCCTCTGTGGATATGGCAGGATAGCACTGGCTAAGTCCTCTGGTACTTGATAGAACTTATTAGGCATCAGGAGCAACCCCTGATCTAAACAAGAGAGACACTGACAGACCATCACAGTATCTGAAGAACAGCCTTACTCTCCCAGTTTCCTTTAGAATGAAGAGCTCCCCTTTAGCATAACAGTCAATGCAATGAGGTTCCTCTGCAAATGCTACCTATTTTTATTTTACTCAGGTGCATTATTCAGTGAAGATGTGTGCAATGTACAGTGTCTGCAGTATAGAAATATCTGATGTAGTTCATTCAGTTATTCATAAACAGCACAGACTGACAGAATTATATGATTTCAAGACAGAAACAGTACTTAAAGATTTCTTCTAGCACTAGAAAATCTTTCCTTAGCACCCTATCATACATACCTGTCAATGTGGAGCTTAAAATAGTACATGACAGCCACGAAGGGGATAATGCTCAGGAAACAAAGAATGATGGAGACATACAACCAGGTAAGGTTCATGTTCTCTAAACACAAAGAGTTAGTATCAGTTGTATCTTCTCACTGCTCCATTTCTCTATTATTTCAGTACAGATTAAAGCTGCTTTAGCACATACACACATTCTCAGCATGCTCATATAATAAACATAATCCCCTTCAGCAGAAGGGAAAGTCAGTAACGAAATTTGTCTGAGAAACACAAATGGAGTCTGTATCAGAGACAAAAGCAGATCCCACAAATCCCACAGTGAACACTCACAATATTTTTTCACTAAGCCATACCTCAGATCCTGTCAAGGACTCAGCATATCTCAGTACTGCAACTCACATAGTTCTCAAAAGCAACAAAAAAAAGCAAAACCCAGAAACCAAATGTCGTACAGTCTCAGACATTCACAACTTGCAATGATATGTTTTCTTTCTTTCTGCTGGCCACAGAAGAGTTGGTTCTCTTTCTCTCCCTTGCCATGATTTCAGCAAGAGACTTTACATTTGCATATAAAAAAAAATATTTGCTTATGTTCTGCTTCAAAGAGATTATTTTAACACTATAAAGTCATGAATGCTTTTTCTCTGTACCCAACAACATTTCCAATACCAAAAGAATACTATCACACTTATGTATATCCTTCTTAGAGAAGAACCCATTCGAAAATAGTGTCTAGAACACAAACAAGCTGGTGATGTTTCGGGGCAAAGGCTATTGTCTATATAGGACTTCACTGAAGGTTTCTATAGTTTTTATGGATTTTTGTCCCTAGAAGGAACAGAAATGCACTGGAAGCCGACCAGGATTTTAAACATCCAACAAACAAAGAGAAGCTTACCTGGGGGAGGACAGCCTACGTCCATGCTCTGGTTCCACACTGGGTGGGACATGAAGCAGGTTGCATTAGTCACGTTGGTGCTATATGCTGCGAACTTGCTGAGAACAGTCACTGTCCCGTTGTCATGGGCTTCTTCCCTGGGGGGGGAGTTGCTCTCTGGGACCCACCAGATCTGAGCAGCCGGCCTCCCTGCCCCTGCCTCGCACACCGGCCTCCCATCGTCATCATCACAGCGCACGGTCAGCCTGGGGGGGACTGCAAAGTGTCAGGGGGGGGAGATGCATGGAGTTAGTTTGCTGCAGTTGGGATATGATGTTCTTGTTCTCTACCTAAAATGTACAGTGCAAAGAGCAGAAGAAGGTTGGAGGCGCCACCCTGTTACAGCGACATGGGCCAAAGTCACAAGAGACCAAGATCGTGCCTCCTTTTTCCCTTTTGGACAACTCTCCCCCATTCAGGTGAGTCACCGCAGCCATGTGCCATTAGAGGAGGTTTTCTTGGACATTGCAGGGGGGCTTATCCCAAATGCGGGGCTGAATTAGACTTTTGTGCTAAGCAGCCATAGTACACGTGGTTTAAGATGTATCTGAATGCCAGCATGAGAGGAAATGGGTCCCCTCCTACGGTCTGGGTAACAACATCCCGCCTTTGACAGAGTATCTCAGCACTTGGAAGTGTTACTGTCAGCTGCTTTAGTTCTCTTAAATTAGTCTATTAATGATTGAATCTATGGGATAAGTGGATGCGTGTGCAGGGTCCTCTTTTAGTATACTGGAAATTGCTTCACACCTCTTGCTTCTAACTAGACAGTGGAAAAGGGGGTAGCAGAAGGGAGAAGAGGTTTGGGAAGTAAGAAGGGAGACACACAGCTACTACCAATGAAATGCATGACACTTTCTCCCAGCAAGAAAGGTCCTTTTCCTACTGCACACTTCCCCCGGTGCATGGAGAGAGGAGCTTTGTATGTCCAGGCACAGACAGGGTCCTTTGCAGAACTGTAAAATGAGGAAGGAGCCCCTTACCCAGCACGGTCAGGTGGTACATCTCATGGAAATTCCCTTCTGTTGCTACTACTTCGCAGGTGTAGTTTCCCTCATGGACTATTCCCACTTGCCGTATCTCAAGGTCAGGATCCCAATCTGGTCTGGATCTCCAGTTTATGCTGTCACTGCAGTTTGTTCTGTCTATCTTGTGGTGATCAGCCCTGTATCCCAAGGTGCAGGGGCCTCCAACTTTGGGGTTCATTTTCCATATTATCATAGTTGTATTTGGTCTGGGAGTGCAGGTGAGCACAGAGGTGCTACCTACCATTGCTGACACTTCGAGGTTCCCTGCAGGAGAGAAAGGAGAAGGACACGTGAGAATGTGCCAGGCACATCACCCATAGCCTTGGAGTTCTGCTCTGTGCTTCACAGAGAAAGGTGTGCGTGGTCACACACCAGCGTGAGGCCCTGTCCGTGCTCATCTGCGAATTGTCTGTCATCTCCTATTACAGCTGTGGATTATGGAGCCAGTGGACTATTATAGTTTACCCTGTCAATACTATCAACAACACTGTGGGCTAAGGCCTTGTATATACCTCTTAGAGGTGTAACAAATAACCATGGTGGAGCTTTGTGCAGGAGTAAAGGTTTTTTCCTAACTTCTCAGAGGTGTCTTTTCATTTTCTGAATCTTTGTGAACATATAAATTCACACTGGGAGTGTACACAATGTGTACATATGCATTCACACCGTGTCTGTTCTGGTTTTACTGCAGTGGTCCCTGTAGGACACAAATGTAAGACCTACCCATTTTTGTGCCAGGCACACAGCTACGAAGGTGTTAAATATGCCCATATCCCTATGCCTCTTGCTTGCAAGGCTAAAATTTCAGAGAAACTTTATTCAGTTAATGTATCAACTGTGTTGACTCTCTAATAGTAAGTATGTCTCGTTCTTGAATTCTGCTTTGCCTTTGCTTGGAAACATGCTGATTTTATTTTATTTTTTCTATGACACTGACTCTTCTGGGTTTTAAAACATGACTCTTGCTTGGAGTCAGGCACAATACCTCCTGTCTTTATCTTTTCATGATCCATGAACTATGTACTTGAAGCCAGATTATCTGTATAGAAAATCTTGGACTTAATTCTCCCTTCCTGTTTTTTGGAAGTTACCACAGAAGGACAGAGAGCCAGATCACTATTATGGCTCCTCTGTGTGCAGTGTTTGTTCAATACAAGATTCACCCTCAGGATTGCCTTTAATATTTTTATATATATTTTTATATATTTATATATATATATATATATATATTTACTATGGGTCCCTGAATTTCTTCTTAGCCAAGAAAGTAATTTGCCTTGGTTTTCTTCCTCTACGAGCTTTCAGGACTAATTCTTTTTTGCACATATTTAACATGAGTCATGCTTGCTGTCTTTATATTGACCAGATTTGGGACCCCTCATCTGCCTGTGTCTTCAGCTGACACATCCAAGGGGTCAAGTTTCTAGCCCCAAATTAATTTAACTATTTCTTTGATCATTGAAGCCTCTCAACATGATGCCACCTTTGGGACTGTTGGTTATTTTGGTTTATTTCAACTAGTCACATTGGGACCTTTTCCTAAATAAAGTATTCCATGGTGGGTTTTATTTGCAGTACACGTGTACATGTGAGCGAGCAGCTAGAGACAAAAGAAAGGTTACCTGTAACTCTTCTTCAAGATGAGTTGCTTATATGTGCATTAGTGCTGCCTACACTTACATTGGCAGCTGACCCTCCTTTGTGAGGCACTTTTGAGATTGAGAGAAAACAAGAGTCTCAGGCACAGGTTGTAAACTAGTGTGAAGAGTACATGAAAGAATGGGACTTTTGTGCCCTTTAGATCCTGCTGAAATTAAAAGCAAACAACCCCAAAAATCCACAATGTGTTTATATAAATAATCACCTGAAAAGACCTGTCACAGGTAAATAACTTTCTTATTCATAATCTCCTAAATGCGATACTTGATGAGTTAAAAGGAATAATATCCATAGCTGTAGCCCAAGCCAGCCTCCATTTCCCACCTCACTCATTCCCTCTTTTAATAGGTGACCATTTAAGTTTGAGACTAAACCACTGATCTGAGTGCTCTGTGTCTCTGATGGAACCCTGAGTTGCTCTTTACTTGGGCTGAGTAATGGTTTTTAGTGGCATTCGGAGATCTGAGTGTCAGGAGAAATCAGAGTACTACCTTCAAACCATGCATTAATCTGGAAGGACAACAAGAGTTAACCAACCTGATTTGTACTGACAAATGAGTTTTTCACAAATTATTCCAAAAATGTTAACCCCCTCCCCAAACTTTTCAAGCAGATATACTAAAGCAGCAATTGAAAGTTCAGCTGGAATATGCAAAGAACTAGAAGACCCTAGTTTTGCATGATTAATCAAACCTTTGTCAAAGTCTTCCTCAGAAACACCAGACCTGACTTTGTTGTGTTTCACTATCCCCTACCCAGAGTTGGAATTTCATGACCTCTGCTGGCTGGCACAATGGGAAGCCCAGTTCCTGAACATTCACAGTGCTGTAAGAAATGGTCTTAATGAGCATCAACTTCAAATTATTAGTCAAATCACTACTATTATCCTCTCTGAGAAAACTACAGTTGGTTTTACCTTAAAAACATTGTCTGAAATCTCATTACCTTCTGAGCCATTTGAGCTCAGTCACTTTTCCTTCTGTTTCAACTGTGTTCCTGGGAAATGATTTCTGGCTTGCGAAATGAACACAGTTCACTGCATTTAAACTACTTACAGATTCCTTTAAAGGTTTTTGCCTTTTCATTTTGAGGGCTAAATATCCCTTGTGTGAAGACATTTCCAAACCTAGACCTCGCTACTGCAGATTGATGTAGGTGTAGCTGTAATATTGCCCCACACTGTACAATGCTGTAATGTATCAGTTCCTCCAGCTTTATAATTTGGAAGTCAAAGTGTAATTCTGAGAAGTTGTTTGTTTGGTTTTTTTTTTTTTGGGGGGGGGGTTGTTGCTGGTAGAAGAGGAAAATCAGGTGGGAATAATATTTCACTGAAGCCATCTGCTTCCCATTTTTATTACATAAAGGCAACAGTATTTAGCTTCCCGCTGCTCAATACTGCCAGGATTCATTGATTAATGTTTCCAAGCATGGCTTAAGAAGAAAAGTTCTATCTATTCACACCATTTTCTGATACACAAATTACCCACCAGCCCCACAAATGCTTGTTTCCTTGATTCAATTGTCAGCAGTGTCCTGTGATGTACTATTACATTGGAAGTGGTTTTAAATGACAAGATTTTTCTGCTTGATGACATTTCAAGAAAATGTGAGGTGTGTGTTTCAAACTGAGATGATTTTACCAGGAAAGGAACTGAAAGAAGCTCTTTGTCTCATGATGGTTTCTGGATGTGAGTTCTGTGAATGTCTCTGAAAATTGGAGAACAAAGTGTTTCCTCTCCCAGTTTAACATTGCCAAGAGCCTCAGACCTCCGACTCATGTCATCAGTATGGCTGACTTCATCTAAAAATGACTAAGCAAACCTAAGCATTCAAACAGCCTGTGTGTCGGGGCTGGGGGGTTTTTGGATATTTGCAAATGTTGGGCAGGAATGACACTGTTGTGCATATTTAATTGTGTACGCTTTTATTTACATATTAAAGCAGTATCATTTTACTAGACTTTCAACTCTACATCTCCTAAGCAGCCTATTGCAATATACAAGTTCCTCAACATAACCACTTGCGTGCTTCGAGACTGTAAAGGAAAACGGAGTGAAAGCAGTGCTTTCTTCTATGCCTTTCTGTCATATTCTCCCCTGAATGAATCAGGTACCACTCACTTCAAATTATAAGCCACACCAGTCATCTTAAAATCTACTGAATCATGTTTAAATACATTTTTAGGTTTACAACAAATTTGTGGAAGGATTCTGAATTCTCCTGTATCTTTTTACTAATTTAGAAGGCTTTTAGCAAGGCAAGAGCTTTTCCCCAGACAGTAGATTAATTAGTAAAAAATCTTCTTGTTTATTCTATCCTTCCATACAGCTTCCTACTTTTGTAAAGAGCCCTTATAAACATAATAAATTTAAATTGCTTTCACTTTACTACCCTCTTTCATTGGTAGAGTGCAGATAAGTGGCATTAGTGTAAATATGACTTGTGTACTTTCCTCCTTGCTTTGCCTCTTCTCTCATGCATGCTGCTAGAAACATGATCTTTAGATCATATTCTTTTACAGAATATGCATATGCCAAAAATCCTGAAGGGTTTGGCTAATTTGTATTTCTGAAAGGACTTTGAAGACCTCCTCCTAAGGTGGAACAAGGAATGTGTTTTTATCTCTGTAGAACAGAAATATATTATTAAGAGAGGGTTTTATCCTATATTATGATCCTGTTAGCCTGTTCACATTCTCCCAAGAACTGTCTAAAACTGCCTTTGTGTTGAAGTCAGAGAAACAACAACAAAAAAAAAACCAACCAAAAAAACCCCAACAACCCCCCCACACACACACAACGGTAAGGGAGCAAGGTTTAACTGCAAAGCCTGTACCTATTTTGATCGTCTTCTGGTTCAATGTGGCATGGAAGCATGCTGTGATGGCAGAGTGCAGTGGATACCTGCTAGACTGAGTCCCAAACCCAGTGTAGCCAGGCTGATACTGCTGGGCATTTGCTCATTAGCCCTGCTTGTCAGCCATGTGGACAGTTACAGTGCTTCCATTTCCATAGATACTCACATTATCACATGGCGCAGAAATCTTCCACCATGCTTCCTCTTCTTCCAAGAAAGCATATGCAAAAAAATACCTCTGCTTCATTTTACCACAGAGCATAGTATCAAGTTCAGATAATTTAGGGTTTTGAACTGCGTGAGCTAAAGTCTTGTAACTCACCAGCAAAATGGGAGTGGGATCGGGTAATACTTGATGAGAAACTTCCAAATGATGAAGAATAGTTTCAGCCATTTTCATAAAAATTTCTGATGAAAAGAGGATTTTCTTTTCTGTCCATTTCAAGCTAAAATACAGTCTATCAGATGTCAAGACCTGCTGGTTTTTATTACAGAGTTAGATTTTTTTAAAAGCAGTCCAAAATATATACTGTCAGGAATCAATCTGTAAATAGGTACGGGATCCACTAGCACAAAGGCAATCCTTTAAATAAAAATTATCTTCATCTTTATCCTGTCCTTCCTAGTCAGCCATAGCATTTCCTTCAATTTGTAGATGTTGACAGGACCTCATTTTGGGCTGAGGTTGGACATGCTCTGCTTTCTGTTTCTGGTGAGCATATCAAAATCCACCTAGTCTCTAAAAATGTGTTTCATTAGAACATAAAACAATATGCTAGAAAGCGAAAGCTCTTCAGTGAACACAGAATTGGTAGCTATACTCATGAAAAAAAAAAAAAAGGCCTGAAAATAACTCTCCCCTGCTCTCTGTGCACCTACAGAACAGGTTCTTTACCCCAGCCCTCTCTTCTGCTCTACCAACTTTCAGTGACTTGTCAGGCTGCACACATTCCACATGATCTCTTCTGAGCTCCTTTTTCCATCACTTCCATGACTTCTTGTGGGTCTGCTCCAGCCAAGCCCTTTGCCAACGTCTCCCCATCTGCTTTCTTTGCCATCCTCATGCTGCCTGTGCCTGCCTGCACTCTGGATACGTACTCAGCAGCTCTGAGGGAAGCCACAATCTCTCCTTCCCTCTGGGAATTTCACTAAATCTGAAGGGTGTATGCCTGCTGTGCAGGCAAACTAAACAAACAGAAATATTTGTCATTTAACAAGAGCTGGCAGCTAAGAACAACCAGCTGATCACTCACTCCCCCCACCCCGGTGGGATGGGGGAGAGATCAGAAGAGTAAAAGTGAGAAAACTCATGGGTTGAGATAAAGACAGTTTAATAAGTAAAGTAAAAGCTGCTCACGCAAGCAAAGCAAAATAAGGGATTCATTCGTTACTTCCCATCGGCAGGCAGGTGCTCAGCCACCTCCAGGAAAGCAGGGCTCCATCACACATAACGGTTACTTGGGAAGACAAATGCCGTAACTACGAACGTCTTCCCCTTCCTTCTTCTCCCCCCAGCTTTATATGCTGAGCCTCGTATGGTGTGGGAGATCCCTTTGGGCAGTTGGGGTCAGCTGTCCCAGCCGTGTCCCCTCCCAGCTTCTAGTGCCCCCCCAGCCTGCTCGCTGCTGGGGTGGGTGGGAAGCAGAAGAGGCCTCAGCTCTGGGCAAGCACGGCTCTGCAGCAATGCAAACATCCCTGTTATCAACGCTGTTGTCAGCACAGATCCAAAACACAGCCCCATGCTGGCTGCTGTGAAGAAAATTAACTATCCCCCAGCCCAAACCATCACAGTGTTCTACTCTGTTAAAGAGGACAGATTCAGTGCTGCAAGTGTTTTCATTCAACCCTGTCACTGCACCACTATTTTCTGGAATGGTGATTTCATGCTTTAAAATGACTTAAAGTCAGTTGCTAAAGTTTCCTCTGTGATAGCTGTTTAGTTTATGCCCGATGCATTAGGGTGTATGTGGCATACACGTCAGCATTCATCTATTCAAACAAAGGACCAGAAACAAGTACACTGCATTGCTACTTCTCTCAAGGTGAAAACCCATGTTGTAGCTGAGCTGAACTGACAGATTGGTGTAGCTGAAGAAGGGGATAACCAGTGCAGCAAGGACCTTACTGCCTGTGAGGCTGCAGAGAACAAGAAATTTGAAGAGGCGTGAGCTATCAGGTTCATCCCTGTGCAGTGATAACCATAGGACAACAATTAAATGTCAGTACTGTTAACTATGTCATTGCACACGGGAGTGAAGAGTGAAATGAAGCATTGTGTATCTACACATTTACTGTAAATAACTTCTCATTTTCAGTCTTATTATTCATAAATGAGTGCACTCTGGAAAATGACAATAACTTTTTTCTGTTAGCTGGAACGAGCAGAGGCCAGGAGCCCAGGAGTATGTGCTATCTGTCACGCTGATGTAGAAAAATAGGGAAGTCAGGTTCTGGGAGTTCTGTACAGTTCTGGGCTACAGAATCCTAGTTTGGTGGTGGGTGCAAATCCATCATGATCAGTTTTCATCTTGGAGACTCATCTGACTGGTGGGTAGGGTAGGAGGCCTTTAGACTGAGGTCCTCCAATTTGACTTCTAACTATAATACCAATAGTATTATGCTATCCCTCATTGTTTCTCCTTGACTGTTAAAGATTTTAAGCCATGTCTGAGAAGGTTCTCAAGCTCTCTTCCAGTGCATTGAGTGCACATTCCAATGCACTGACAGATCCCACTTTTACATTTGAAAACGGACATATCTTCTTAGGAAAAAACAAACTCAGCTGAGGAGTTTGCATTTGTGTTTCAAAAATGTTCTGGTTACTGTTGTCATGCTAAAACTACTGTAATTGAAAAAGATTGGGGGAAAGACTTTGTTCTGCTTTTTTTTAACATGGTGTGTTATTTTTTAAACATAGTGTGTTGGACAGCTTTCATGGACAATTAGTTGTACCAGTTCCTTTGTGGTGTCACTTACTCAGTCATTTCTCCTGTTTCTCAGTCTTTCTCACAGTAAAAGGAGAAAGAAAGATTTTAAAAACAGGAACATTTGATTGTGAAGCCACTAAAATTTTCAGGGGAATCATCAGAAAATCAGAGACAGCTATACAGCTTGAAAGTGCTTCTGATTGCTTTCAAATAGAAAAGATTTCCAGCCTCTGTTATTCTTTATATCAGGTTTTAACACACAGTAGAACATATTTTTCCCCTCAAAATGGCTCAAGTCCATCACAGACTGTTCAGAAATGTAGCTGTTAAAGATCTTTTCACACTGTAAAGAGACTGTGTTACTTCCTCAGACAACATTCTATCGTGTCTTTATCTCTTACAGTAACAATCTACCACGGTGTTTTGGTGCATCTCACCACCCCCACCCCGCAGATTGTAATGTATTCAACTTGGAGGTATAATGAACTGAAACAATGATCATACCACAAGAAAATGACTAACTATATCTTGGAAGGAACATATTCTATGAGTCATAGTAAGTCATAATCAAAAATGCCCTACCGGACGCTTGGAAGAGGCCAGATACAACAGGCTGAGCTCTGCATCTGTTCGCCCCTACTACTGCCACAGGCTGCCTGTGGCACTTGGCAAGGCTTGTCTGGAATGAGGTGAGAGACAGACAAATAGAAGTGCTTCATATTAGCACAGGGATTGCTAAGGTACTGACAGGCTTTCATATACGGCAGCTTTGTGGCTCCGAAAATGTAGCCACAACAGCACTGGACAGAGTGTAGGCTGAAAACCAGCCCTGTGTGTCTGATGAGCAGTAAGTAGTTAGGCTACTCTAACCTTCACGATAGAAATACGGCCTGAGCTCATATGACTGTTTTTTGAAGTGCGATCACAGCTTTTTCGTATCCTTAAAAGGACACAATAAGAGATTTATACCTTTATTGTTAGTTTCCTACTGACACTCTTTTATCCATATTCATCCTTATTCCTTGAAAATACCTCCTATTCCCATTTAATTCTATTTAGGCTTTTTCCTGTCTTCAGAAATTCCTTTCTTCCTTGTACTCAAAATCTTCTTTTGGTCTCCTTTTAACACATTTCTTTTCTGCCACCATTACTGTGTCACTTGCAATATAAATATCCTTCTGTCTCATACAAGCTGAAATAGCAACCCTAAAACACAGTCAGAAAAATATACTTTGTCATTGTAAACTCTGGTTTACATGCCTGCAGCACGGCTGGATTTTTTTTAGATTGCAAACTTTAATATGACTGTAGATGTTGCAGGGAGGTGGGCACACTGACAGAACTTAATAATGATCCCAAGGTTTCAGTCTTCCCATTCAAGATAGAATATACCTTTGCAGTTGCCCATTTCTAGTTTCTAATTTTTCTATGATCTTTTAATTCTCTTTAGCTTTCTCCAGCATCCTTTCAAGCAGTCATTCAAGACGGCTGATTTTGAGGGCAAAGGAAAGATGTTAAAGCTCACCTAGTTAGAGATGCAGTTTGATACAGTGTCCTCTTGAAAATCATAAATTAAGCTGAAGAACAGAGGGACAAGTGGAGGGAAACATGATGGATAAAGAACTGGATTAAGGAGAGAAAGCAAAAGGCAGTGTTAAAAGGTGTCACGTTAAAAGTAGCTTGCTAATAAAGTTTCTCAGCAGAAGATATTTATGGTAATTCTGTTTATCGATTTTACTGATGGCATTGGCATTTGCATCAGGAGTGTGTGAGGAAATCTGCTGAAAGCAAGAATATAGCATTATTAAGATAAAGAATGGAAATGTCACACAAAAAGGACCTTGATGAGTAGAATGATAGATGTGTGCTGAAATTCAGCAGCTCAAAATGTAATAACAATAAAAATAAGTAGGACAACAAATTCAGGCTGGAAATTAGAATAGAGAATCTTGCTTCAATCAGGAAGAAAAACAGCCTTTCAATAAGGTGGGTGCTTTTTTTGATGCTTAGATTGCTCATGAAAAGTGTTTAATGATACAATGCCTGCAAAAAAAGGCAATTTGATGCAGTGATGTAGGGGTCCTTTCTGAAGTTTTGTTTCCACCCTCACATATGATGGGCTATGTCTCAATATAAATATAACTCTAGAAAAAAGGATGGCTACACTTCTTTAATGGAGGAATTGGTGTTTAAATGATGTGTTAGTGTCATCCAGCTTACAGAACAAACACCATTGGCCAAATCCCCAGCTGACAATAAGTCATCACTGAATTTAACAAGCTGTTGTCTGGCTGTAGACTTTAAACTTGGCATAGCAACTTCTGTGTGCAAAGTAAGTAGATCTTCATCCTTGCAGAATGTGAGCTGGAATGGATGAGGGGAAAAGGGATTTACGCTGGATGCCAAAGTGCCTTGGGTAGTATATCTTCCAGAGTAGCACTGTGACACCATGTGTAACGCAGTGCAAAGGGCCCTTCTACTTGTCAGTACAGAAAAAAATACAGCATGTTTTATATTCTGTTCTGCATCCTGAACTTGGCCTTTTACTCTCTTCCTCATGAGAAGAAAAATAAAATAATTTGTACTGTTTATTTATGCTTAAGTGGCATTGTCCTGCTATTCTAAACAAAAATAGATCATTGACTGCAAACAATAGGTTGTATGCTCTCTTTTTCATACTTTGCAGAGAACAGATAAAGGACTGCTGTGAAAACACATTTATGACCTCTTTTTTATATGGTTAAAATCTCAGTCATACCTGTTCAGTGCTTAGCTTTTGCATAGTACTTTTCTTCCTACATTTTCTTACTCAGCACAAAGGTAAGGCAGCGTAAGAAGATTCCCTACATTTTTTTCTTACAAATGATTGTACCTCTAAATACAAAATACGTCAACTGTGAGTTTTAAGTAGCATGTACTTCTACAAGCGCATACACAATTACAGAAATTTGCTTTGTAGTCATGGAGTACGTGGTCAGCTTGCAAGACTGAACTTCCCTGTTTCCATGGTTTTGAAACTAGACACGTTCAGACAATGCATTTGGACCACAGCAAAATAAAACATTAATGTCAGAAGGACACGCTTTGGAGATTGTATTAGGGCAATTTAGATGTCTTCTGAGGAAATTTTTGCTTAATTTAATAGTACAGAATTCTGTTTTAAGTATTTGAGTAAGAGAAACAGGTTGCTTGGACTCAGCTGTGTTTAGGACAAAAGAAATCAGAAAGATTCCAGCACATAAACCCAAAGGAGCAGCAAAGAAATACTGAAATGGAGACAAATGTAAATTTACCAGAATCAGGTTTTAGAGTATGATTTTATTTTTTTTTATCTGCACCAAGATTCCATGGTAAACTAGAATAGGAAGCAGCAGAGATAGGAGCACTAAACACACGAGGACAGAAAAAGTCAGAAGGTAATAAAACACTAGTACACTAGTGAAAGAGAATTAACAAGTTATATTGAGAAAGAAACTAAACGAAAGCAATAGCATTCAAGAAAGTTGCGTATGCAGGTAAACTTGAACTCTAGCCAGGCTGCTCAGTAAACTACTTCACTTTTATACGCCTCACATACTCTAATTCCAGCACTGATGCAATGCCATTTGATTTTTCACTGTTGGTAAAACTGAACAACCACAGAGAATCACGTCTCATTACTGACAATGGATTTCTTTCAGCTTCCTCTGAAGCACTTGGTCATATCCATCGTCACAGGATACAGCTACAGGTGCAAGACTTACACAGTCCACCACTGCAAATCTCAATCCGATAAAAAGAAATTTATTGCATGAGCCTTTCATTGAAGATCTCACCCTCCATTATAACCTTTCCTCTGGAGCATGTACAGAACCACCTGTGGTGTCCTGTCTGCTTAGTTCAATTAGAGAAGTCTTCAAAGTGTTACTGAAAAGATTTTGAGTCTTTTCCACTGCTGCTGCTACGAGGATTGTCACAGAAGGACTGTTAGTACAGATCAAGCACCAGCAGCTTCAGCAGCATATTATCCAGCTCTACGCGGGGGCAGATCTAGATAGGACAATCATGAAGTGACCTCAGCCTTGCTTCCAAGCTGCCTCTTCTGCTCTTGTAACAACTAACCAAACCACAAAACCCAAGGAAATGTTAAGGAAAATGCTACTGTAGATAAAGCCTGGTTACACACAACAGTTTTTTCATGACCTTACTTCATTAAAAGTAGCTTTCTCTAGTCTTCAGAAGGGGGGACATAGTTTGGTGGTTTGGTTTTTTTTTTGGGGGGGAGGGGGGCGCAGCATTCAAACATGAAATTAGATTTTAACTGAACAACTTTTTGTATGTTCTTTGAAGGGGAATATCATTGATTCTCCAAGACACTAAGAAGTTAAAATCCTATTACCTTTGGGTGAAAAAAACCCCACTTTTTGGCACTGGATTTTTTTTGTAATATTTCCAGCAAAGTCAATTATTAAAAAGAATTTTTGCTGGTAGGATTTTCCTTTGTCTTCCCCATTTTCTTCAACATTTTGTGACATGTCCATACTCCTTTACTTTTTGAGCAGCTGTATTTTAAAATGTTAACTGTCTCTGACATTACCATAACCTGCCTGTACGACCCTGAGCAGGTTCCTCAGTATTCTTCTGAGATAGTTCTTTACCTGCAGAATAGGGGCAGGATTTTTACCTCCAGTGTGCCTGTTGTGAGGTTTTTTTAATAATGTTTGTGAAGTATTTAAATTTTTTAAATTTTAAATTTAAATTTTTTGCAAACTTTAATAATGTTTGTGAAGTATTTAAATTTTTTCCAATGGGTAGCACTGAGGTAACCATTTTGGACACCTTATTTGATCAGCCAAACACATTACAGGCAGGTGTTCCCTCACTGCCAATGATGACTGCATCCATTTTGCTTTAAAACAGCACCAAGGAGCCATTTTTATTTTCTGGCCAAATGGAACAGAACAACTATTGTTCATGTAGTTTAGTTCTACCTGTGCATAATGGGAATGGACTAATAGGAATGGACACATGCTTATGTGTTACATATTATTCATAGATATCCATGTTTTAATTTGTATCTCACAGACCTATCTGCCTTTTCCCTCTATCCACAGACAGTTTAAGTTTCTGGAACTGCTGCTCAAATCCCTAGTTTTGTTGCCAAGTCCCTGGACTGCCGTGTGCTGTCTGCAAGAGCACAAGCTCCAGAAATGCAAATGTGGGAGACATTAACTGTATTAAAACCAAGTCAACTACACTAGAAGGCAAGGTTAGAAAGGCTTAGAAATGCCACTGTCTTTGCCACAAAAGCCTTTCCTGCTATTGATGCTGATTTTGCCCGTTAGCTTCAGAACAAAATTCCAGAAACTGCTCCCTACTGTCAGCACATCAGTGATCTTCCACCACTCCTCAGAAAGACACAAGAGATCCCTGCCCTTTTTCAGAGCACCCACAGCCTCTCTTCAGCAGAAACCACATGGCCAGAACCTTCAAGTTCACAAATACTTTCCCAGGAATATTTTTAATATGTCAAACGGATCAGTTTCTCAGATGATGTGGATTCAGTGGTCTGAGTAAAAAGTCTATCTGTGACAAATGATACATTCCCGGCTAAGGGTCGCTAAATAACTGCCTACATGGAAGTCATAGGGATAACTCCCGGCAGCCTTGTAGCCCCTGAAGAAAGAAAAGTAGGATTGGATTTTGGGGAAGCACATTTAACTTGTGCTCCATAACTTTTAGTAATTAAGGAAAGTCACAGCATGGTGAATAGCTTTTATGTAAAGAAAATAGCTGTGCATATTTCCCTTCCTTCCATCCCTGTGGCTGACTGGTCCCAGTTAGACTCACCTACTGTACTCATGACCTTGATGGTGAACAGCACAAAAACACACACAGCCTTCCCAGCGATCTTCATGTCGCCTCCTGCTTTCATGACTCGGGCAGCTCCGTCACTCCATCCATCCCACCGCCAACCTAGCTGTGGTCATGGGGAGTATTTCTCGCCTGCCAGCGCATCCTTAGCAGCCAGTGTCAGTGTTTTCTCTCCCCCTTTCCCACTCCTCTCCTCCAGCTGTGCGTGCTCCTGGTCGACTGGCTCCTCAAAGCTGGAGAGGTTCCTCCTTCTGTCTTTTCAGAGCGCTAGGCTTCCTGTGCCGAGAGCCTGGGCGAACACTGAGGAAACAGATTGAACAGCTCTGCCTTCCGTTCATTGGCTCTGCTCGGGAGGCTGATGAGTGGAGATAAACTCTGCAGCAGAGCTCAAGGGGGTAAAAGTCGAGGAGATTATTCAAGGCTGAGTTTAATATCAAAAAGGAAATCTTAATCTTGGAAAGCTAGAGAAAAACTTACTCTTCATATTTGTCACTGCCACTACTACTACTGCTGCTGCTCCTTCTTTATCACTTCTTTGTCACCACCTCCAAGAAAATTCCTCCTCATGTCTCCCTCAAAAGAATCAGCAGTCTCAAGTCTTCTCTGTAAGTGATATTTTTAATGATTTCTCCCTTCAGTAGCTATTTAGCTACTGGCAGCATAGTTCTCATCTTGAACAAGGTTTTCCAGACCCTGGAAATAAGAGAAACCGAGTTTTGAGGGAAAAGAAAACCCTATTTTACATACTTTTCAACAGAAATAATACAGTAGTTGAAGCTGACCCACATAATTCACTGAAAAACTGTTTGGTTTTTTCAGAATACTTGTGTGGTTTTTTAAAAAATACTATATCTGTTTCCCCACATCCTCACTGATGTAGTAAGTTCAGATTCAGGGTTTCTTTTCCTTTCTTAAGCCACAGCACTCCCCCAGAACAGTTCCGTGGGTCAGCAGTAAAGAAAAGGCCTCAGCTATTGAAAGCTACAGCTCCGAATAATTACCGCTGAGGACAGAGGAGTAAGAGGTTAAGAGGAAACAGATCAAAGTTGGCAGGAAATTGAACTGCTCAGAGGCTAGGACTGCACACCGTGTCTGAACATCAGCAAGCTGTGCTGATGACTGTAGTATGATGTTTTGGTAATTTTGTTTGATCAGACCGGTGTTCAAAAATGGTCTGCATTGATGGTCACTGAGTGTGAATTAAGGTCCTATGTAAAAAAAAAATTAAAAAGACTGATTATGATCATATAAAGAAAATCAGATATGACAGAAATCCAGCTGGATCATCTTGGTCCCAGGATTATTTTATTGTCTACAGTTTTGTGAGGGAGAGTGTTCTGTGTATTTCTCCTCACTTGCTTTTTTTAAATTCAATTTAACATTTTGACACTCCTCCACATTGTTCTGAGGTTTTCGATATGTCATTCACATTAACATTCTGGGTTATTTTCCGAGTATTTACCATTGATCTAGGAATTAGTAATGTTTGTGAATAAATATCATGGCTATATTTTAGACAAGGGCATGGAGAGGAAGAAAAGGTGTTTATGTAAGTAGAGATTAAGATACAAGTTGGAGAGAGAAGTAGGCAACATGCAAGCAGTATGAAGCCTTGTGTAAAAGAAATAGTGCTCAAATTTCATGACAATGAAATGACAAGAGGAAACTAAGGTGGTGTAAATGTGCAGACTTGTGGCATATTGTGTAATGACTGCTGCATAAACATGAAAAAATACAATGGGCTAGAGAAGACTTTGGAAGACAGCAATCTTCTAAATAAGAAAAGTCCTACTTTAAGTTGTCATAATGAAAGATCTATGCCATTCCTATAGGAATTCATTTGGAACCAGAAGTTACACAGCTGGATTCTTTTGCTAGGCCAATGCTATTCAAGATGTCATTAAGATGCTTTGTGAGCAACTTTCTGGTTGAAGCCTGGGTTTCTAGCCACAAGTGAGGAGCTCACATGAGAAGGTCTGGTGGATTGACCTTGGCTGGCTGCCAGGTACCCACCAAGCCTTTCTGTTACTCCACCTTGTCAACAGGACACAGGGGAGAAAAATGCAATGGAAGGCTCATGGATCAGGATAAAGACAGGGAGATCACTGAACAGTTACTGTCACAGGCAAAACAAGATGGTCTTTTGGGCAATGCCACGCACAGGGTATGTTTCTAGCCAAATGGTAGCTGCTTTCACCACAGTGAGTATGTAGCCCTTGCCTTGGCGTGTCCATGGTGGTGGTCTAATATGGTCAATTTGCCAGGCCTTGCCATATTGAGAACCCAGCCACCACCCTCTGTTCCAGGGACATTTTGCTTATGTAGCTTGCTTGATGCTGGCATGTTTCACATTCACAAGTGGCCTGTGTGTTGGCCTCCATGGTCAGGTCCATGCCTTGATCAGGAGCCCATCTGTATTTTGCCTCTCTCCTTAGATGTCCCCATAGTTTGTAGGTCCATCAAGCTACAAATAACTCACCCTTACACTCCCAGTCCAGGTCCACCTGAGCTACTTCAATTTTGACAGCCTTGTCTACCTGTTCATTGTTTCAATGTTCTTCAGTGACACGGCTTTTGGGCATGTAAGCAACCACATGACATACATTTAGAGTGATGTTTTCTACCCAGGCAGCGATGTCTTGCCACAGTGCAGCAGCCCAGATGGATTTACCTCTGCACTACCAGTTGGCCTTCCTCTGCTGCAGCCACCTCCATAGGGCATTAGCCACCATCCATGAGTCAGTACAGAGTACTGGCCACTTCTGTTAATCAGCAGTCCCTAGGGCTTGTTGGGTGGCTTTCAATTCTGCAAACTGTTGACTCACCTTCTCCTTCAGTGGCTTCAATGACTTGCTGTGTGGGACTCCACACAGCAGCTTCCACTTCCAACAGTTCCCTACAAGACAACAGGATCCATCAGTAAACAGAACATAATGCCTTTCATCTGCTGATAACTCGTTATATGGTTGTGTCTCCTGGGCATGAGCCACCTTACCAGGCAATACTTAAAAATCTCTGCTTCCTGGCCAGTCCATGATCTCTTCCAGGATTCCTGGGTGGCTGGGTTTCACCAGTCGAGCCCACTGCACGATCAACACTACCCACTTACTTCATGTAGTGCTGGCTGGGTGATGTGCAGAGGGGATGTTTCCTTTGAACATACAGGCAATCATGGTGCCAAGAGGAGATATGCTTCTGTACCAACAACTTCTGAAGTGACTTGAACCCCCTCACATGCTGCTAGTATCTCTTTTTCAGTCAGGGCATAGTGGGCTTCTGATCCTCAATACCCTGGCTCCAAAACACTAGTGGTCAGCCTTGGGTTTCTCCTGATGTTTTCTGCCAAAGGCTTCAGGTGAGACCATGCTCCTCAGCTGCAGTGTAGAGTACATTTTGCACAGCTGGTCCTGTCCAGAGAGGCCCAAGAGCTACAACATGAGTCACCTCCTGTCTGATCTGCTCAAAGGTTTGTTGTGTCTCAAGGCCCCAGCCAAAATAGTTCTTCTTTCAATTACTCAATAGAGAGGGCTCACAAACTGACTATAATCTGGAATATGCATTCTCCAGAATCCCACAAGGCCTAGGAAAGCTTGTGTTTCTTTCTTGTTAGCTGGTGGAGACACAGTTGCTATCTTGATGATCACATCCATAGGGATATGATGATGTCTAGAAATCTGAGGAGGACTGAATCTGGGAAGTACTGAAACAGTTCCTTCTAAAATTCTGCTACAGGCAACAGAACTTGGCAAGTCAGATATGAGAAGTCTGTGGCAGAACATGACTGAAAACATAAATTCACCACAAGAAGTGACGAGTATTTCATTTGTTATTCACTGGAGCCTGTCCTCTCAGTGACACATTGAGAGACAGGATCCCATGACAGGAATGACCCTGAGAAAGGCCAGTGGGGGACAGAGGTTGGCCTAGATGGAGCAATAATGCATGTAGAGGAGGGAAAGCTGTCAGGGTTTGCTGGCTGCATCAGTCAGAAATGTAGCATGCATTTGATGGAAAGGAAGAGGAGAGGGATAAACTGTGATAGCTGAAGCCTGAGATGTAGCTGGGGATGAAGATGTTCCCAACAAGGTGCAATTAAAGATACGCTTTCGGTAAGTGCGCCTTTCTGCACAGCAGCGAAGAAAACTCAAGCATAGTTTGTTATAAGGTGCCACGCAGAGCCATCACAGCTTTTGTGGAGACTGAACTTTCCCTGTCTTCTGTGTTCTGAGAGCACAGATCTGGGCTCTGCCTGTGGTTTTCAGTGTGGGTTATTGCAGACCCATTTTATGTTAATCATCATAATGTCATCAGATATTATTTGACAAAGGCAGAGTCTGTGATCTGCTCTGTTTGAAGTGGTTTTGCTCTGCCTAAAGTCCTTGCTGACAGCAGATTCCATGCTAGTAACTCATTCAACAAGTAGTGCAGGAGCTGTAAAGCTGGATTTTAATTAACAAGGTGCAGACAGAAATTACATTCTTTCCAAGGACTTAATTTCCAACAATGACATGCATATCAGAGCGCTGGAACCTCAGCTGTTATAAACTTTTAAGATGGCCTAGTTCTGTTGACTTATGGAGCTACTTTCTCCATGTAAGAATTCTCCCTGCTGTCTCTTTCCGTGTCAGCTGAGGATCCTAAATCTTGGAACCATACAGATAACTCAACAGGCTGTACATAGTGAATCCAATTATCTCTGAAGCTGCGAATGGTTCTGGAAAAGCATCGTGATTCTTTGTGTAATGACAGATCTGTTTTACTCACTCAGTACTCACCCCAGCAATGAAGTACAATGGTTTTGTCTAGAAATTTGGCAAGGAAGTGAAATTAAGGCTGGATTACACTACACAGTGGCCTTGTCTGATGTATAGGGCATTAAACCCACTGTAATTCTTTCAGAGGTAGCAGTGTGTGTCACACTTAGTGAATTTCCGGCCTTTTGATGACCCATCTTAGAGCCTAGAACCTGTTACATTTATAATAAAGGAAAAGTAATTTCATAAGTATTATTTGCATATTCCGTAACAAAATACATTATTTTTGCATATCAGTGTATGTGAAAGAGAAAGCAAAATTATTGGATAGCATCACCTCTTGTGTGGGCAGATGTAAGATTTCTCCTGTATCTACCTTGCTGATACACTTTACTCTGGCTGTTCGTCCAACTATTCCAGTTCTTAACTCTAACAGAGTTCATCCAGTCTACCTGGAACGTGATTGACAGGTCTGCCCAGGATTTGGTTGTCTGAATGTCTGCAATTGCAGACTGTAACTCCAGCTCTTGCTTTCAGCATACCATGGGTCCCACCACATGGCAGGTCCCCTTGTAGAATGGCATAATGTGGTAGGCTGGCTATGGAGATAAAATGCATAAACTTTGTGCCCGCAAAGCAACATAATATGCTTATAAAGCTGCTTCCTGGTTGTTCTGTGGTTGGGTGTTGTTTATTCCTGGAAACACCCACACACCTGAAAGTCCTAATGAGAATATGGTTTCTTTTACACAACTCCTACTGGAGGGTAGGTAAGACTGAGGTGAAGCCCATATTCCCGGAGTCCCTCTCCCTTCAGGGAAGCTTGTGTTTAATAGCAAGACTGAAATTGGAAAGCCTGACTTTGAATTCAGAGCTGCTGCGCACCTTTTATACACATGTATAGGTAAATAAAATATTACTCGTGTTTCAAAGTACTTCTGGGGGTGCTGGGTGCAGGGGCAAAACGTATGAACCACCACCGTCCAGCCTAGTTTGAAATATTGCTTCCCATCACTCCTTGGATTCCTGTTTCAATAGCCTCTGCGGGCCGCGTCCATGCTGTGCAGTTGCTGACAGTGCAGAGCTCCCCTGAGCTGCCTTCGAGCTGCTTCAGAAATAGAAGCGGTACAGTCGAGTCAGCACAGCGCTGCACGTAGCCGGGGCACGGCAACTTGTTCATGCAACAAACTGCTACCTGGTGGGGACGAATGATTCCAGCCAGTGCAATGCAATGACATACCAGCTTGCTTGGAGCTGGTTCTGGGATCACTGACACACACCAGGTCCTGCTGGTATGACATGTTGTGGCTCTTTTGAAGTCAGCATTAAGATCACTAATATGCGTGATGTTTACCTGCCCCAAACTCCTGCACAGACGACAGTTCGTAGGAGCTTGGCATTGTGATAATGTTGTGGTTATGTTCTAGCCTACCTCCCAGCAGGGCTTCCCTTGAACCCTGCTCCAGAGTGGGCCAAGACAACTGGCTTACTTGGAGAAGTGCTCTGAGAGCAGATGAGTGAAAAGTCAGGAGGAAGTGACTCAGAGGACCGGATGAAGTGAGAGAGGTTTGGTGAGAGGAAAGGAGCAGGAGCCTCCAGTTGAATCTTAGCTGCCCTCTGTGCCAGAGGTCCAAAGCATTGGAGTCAACCCCTCTTTTCTTTGGTCAGGAGGTTGCCCAGAAATAAGTAATTGTTAAGGCTCTTCTTGAGCAATAGGAAGAAGATGTTTTACTTCTCTGATTCCTTAAAACGCTGAAATCCTTGGCTGGAGGAATGAACCGGTTATCTTCACTTGACAGCAAAGCCTGAGGCTATCATTTTTTTTTCTTCCAGTGGAGATGCTTCCTAGCAGTCTCCCAGTTGAGGGTGGGCAAACTATGGATATGAAGGAGGAAGTTCTGCATTTGAACGCCATTTGCAGCACTTCTAATGATGTGGCCTGGAAATCCACTAGCTCAGTTAGGCTGGGACTGACCTCTGCACTACCCTGCACGCCGTGCTGTGTCTATTATCCCCAGTGTGGCTGCACAGAACACTAAGGCTCTATGTGATTTGTCCTCTATTATTTCAAGTAGCTGGAGTAAGGAAACATGAGAAATCTGTGGGAAATTCTTCCCTGACATAAATCAATGGAGGTTAGTGGAAAGAAGCTGGTGTATGGAAACATTTGCAGGGTGTAGAGGCACTTATTTCATTTTCTGCAACATGTAAGCAGAAGCAGGAAATTCTTCTGCCTGGTTTGGTGTTTGGACAGTTATTTCTGTCTTATTTTGCTTCATAAACGCCAGTAAGGCTGAGAGAAGATGAATCTAATAGAATGGACATTTCTAGTGAAGGAAAGTTCAGCATCAAATCGTTCACAGAAAGGTGCAAGACACTTGCTAATCTTCAGGAGATAGGTATTGGTTTAAGTGACAGTACATGAAGCTTAATATCCCTTTCAGTACTGCACCTGCATTGTTCTGATTTCTAATGTTTCCTCAATTCATGATTATCTGATAATTTATGGAGTTTTGCTTGTTTTCTTATTTCAGCAATATGTAGTGAGAAGAACATACACAGCCCATTTATGCAGCGAATGAAAAGTTACTTCCTTTTCTTGCCTTGAAGTTGGTACGAGATGAGGTAAGGCATCCTGCTGTTCCTGCATGGTGGTGATCAAGGGAAACAGAAACTAATTTCTAGTCATAATAATACCAAGTCTGAATCCTAATCTCTCTGCCTTTTTCTAAAAATTGGTTTCTCTCCCTTTCAATTCTGACTGCATTTAACATCACCTGAAGAAATAAAGAAGGAAGTAAAGAGAAACGTGATTCAAATTTGAAATATCTCATGGCGGAGGGATTTGCTAATATGTGACCAGGTTTTTAATGCTACTCTGAAATGATAGACTGCAGTTTAGGAGGATTTTCTGTGCAAAATACATTCCCCACTACACTTGGAGAAAGATATAGAACTCAAAGTGTTGCCAGGTCTGAATGTTCCCTGTAACTTTCAAAATCTACAGTCTTTCTGAGGTGTGGACCAGGCATACAGTAATGAACTTTCTATGTGTGGGTGTGTGTATTGCTCTTGTTACTGTCTATAGATAATTTCAGTCAATCATGGCCCACATGTGCAGGAAGGTTACAACAGTGATTAACAATATATGCTAAGTTCATTGTTGTTTTATGCATCTGCATCAGAAGGGCTTCCCAAAGACAGCTATACTTCCTCAGAAAATGAGGATACTTGATAAGCAATCACCTTGTTTTCATGTTGATCTATGAGTTTCCTCATTCCTGTTCTTCCTATTTTCTCCTTCTCTACTGCTGAGGGTGTGAGTAGTAAGTGAGCAGCTAGGTGGGCATTTGGTTGTTAGCCAAGTCTAGTCCATCTCAGTTATGTTAGGTATAAAATAGTTCAGTTACAATTAGTTTAAGATGTGAAAATCTAAAAAAATCTCATAACTCCAGAAAGGTTAGTTTGTTCATCAAGCCTTGATTTTTCCTAATAGTATCAATGTTCTTAATGTGTAGGATGGAATTTCCTGATTTCATGGTGCTATCCTTGCCACTTTCTCAGGAAAGCAGGAGACTTGATCTGGGTGATCCAGGACAGGCTGGAGGTAAAGATCTCTCTTCCAGTTTTGCTACTGGCTCATTCTGTCACTTATACTTTTTATAAGTTAATTATAAAAACTGTTTCTGTCAGAGTTCAAATCCCAAGGCTACATATATTCTATACATACAATCCTTATGTTATGATGTTATATTTTCTCTCCCCTGTCTGGTTGAGGAGGGGAGTGACAGAGTGGCTTTGGTGGACACCTGGCACTCAGTCAGGGTCAAACCACCACAGGAATGCAGGTATTGGGAACTGAGAATACATGGGCTTCTCCCGTGTAAGCAGACTTGCTAACCTGAACAGTTAATCTTTTTAATACTAATATATGACTAGGAATCAGCCTGGCTTGCTACACCAGAACAAACAAAACCTGTCTGGCACAGGGAAATACCAGCCTATGGTTGTTAGCGATGTACACTAAGAACAGCATGGGATGTGGCGGGGTATAGCATCTCTGTGATCTGGAAAATAGAGTCTTGCCAGCCCTGGAGATTGAAAAATAATTTCTCAACTTGCTGGCCACAAATCATATGACTTCAAAAGAAATGCATTTGCTTGGGTGGTTTTGTTCTGTAACGTCATCTAAAATATGAGAACTCAGAGGCATATGACTCCAGCTGGGGCAGAAGAACTCTAAATATCATTTAATCTGGGAACTTGGCAATACCAGGAACACTTCAGGTGAAGAGAAGAACATGATGGTAAAATTCTAGTAGTTACAATAAATTTGGCTTTGTAATGTTTTAATCAGGTCAGAATTTCTAAACTAGCTGTTGGTGAATACAAATGCTGACATTTAGAATTTGCATCTCTCCGGTGCTTGGCAAGCTCGTCTGAACAGTATTAAGAAAGAAGCAGTGAGTCAGAAGCTCAAAAATTGTAATTTGGGGACTAGCAATGACGTGTTGCCTCACATTGCTCTGTTCTTTCTTTAGAAACTGCTGTAACCGCTCTTTGGGATGAAAATGCTGAAAGTAGAATGAAACAGCACTAAAATCCAGGAAATACTGCAACTTGAATTTTGATGAGACTGAAGGGTGGTATTGAGCTGAGCTTTCTAAGCTTCCCACTCCGGGATGGCTTTCTGAACCCTGTGCCCTTTGATTGTGACAGCAACTTACAACATGAGCTCTGTAAAGAGCAACTCTTTACCGTGATAAGCTATAAATACCAACAGCAGCTTACAAATGTTGTCAGTGAGTGTGCAGCAGGAGTATGGCAGCTTTTCTTCTCCCAAAATCACTTTATCAATAGATTGTTGTGATCCAAATCACTGCCTAAACTGAATTCAACATCAGATTAAATCTTCTGTGATTAAACATTCTGCTTTCTTTCAAGGTGGATTGGGATATATACATTGTTTATATCGTCATCTGCAACAGCTGCCTGCCGAGACTTGGTACATGCTATCTAGAAGATAGCACGGCTGTATATGAAATGTCATATAGAGTTAATGCCTTGAAATCACAGAGGCTTTTTGGTACATATTAATGTTCGATTTCTGTGAGAATCAAAGTTTTAAATCTAAGTCCAGAAGGATCAGAACCAACAGAAAATGGATAACACTTTGCAACATGGAGTTCAGCCCAGGCTCTGCACCCTACAGATACTCCAAATCTTTCCACAGGTGCTGTCTTGATGGGTAACAATAATTATCTGAGAACTCAAATCATGTGACTGCCTTAAAAACAACTGTCCTTCAGACAGCTGAAGTAACTAAGATTTCTTGCATTGCTTTCCCCATTCAGCATGGACTTTCTACCATCCGTACCATCTGTGAGAAAAATTCTGCAAAGTGACCAGCCACCTTTTCTCCCTGGTTGGGTTTCTCTGCTGATAAACATGTCACCAGGTACTGTTTCACCAGAAACACCGAAAGACCAGAAATTACTTTACAAGGAACATCTCATCTGTGTTGCATCATTCTCCCATTGCATCTACTTATATTCTACTCTACTTTTCAGCTGTTTTAGCAGTAGGATCTAAGAGGTGGGTGTTACGCTTCTTCTAAAGGTGAAAACTATCCCTTTTTCTCCATTCTATCCCACAGGTTTTGCTAGAATTCACAGTGAATTGAAATGGTTTTTTTAATCTCTTTCCCAGCTGTTTCAAAACATAGTGTCTGATAGTCATTGGTTTTGTCACCGTCCAGTGCATAAGAGTAGGCAGTTGGGATAATAAGCATTTCACTTGTGCGTGATTTTCAGTAGATTAAAAAAAACCCACCCTAGTTGCCCTTTCATCTCCACCTTGTGGTCAAGCCAGACAATGCTGCCCTCTTTCTGAAATACATTGTAGAGTGGAATGAAATATTTTGTTCTACCCAACGAAAAAAAATGTTATTTGTTCGAAGGAGTGGGATTGGGGGGGGGGGGAAGGGGGGGGGTTAAAGTATTTTTGAAGGTTTACTTTCTGGGGAGCTTCATGATTTTTAGCTAAGGTAACTGCTGGAATAGGTAAGGCATAGTGATTGTTCATCATTATATGTAGGTTTATTTTAAAATATTAAAATTGGAAGATGTTGTGATAATTTTTTTACCCATCCTGACATTCACCTGTATGTATACCGCTGTGAAGATTCATCCTTGTCTAATGAAAGGAAGTTCATTCTTCTGTACATTTGATAATAAGAAAAATTAGTAAAAAACAACATAGTGAGATTTTTCTCACTAAATCTAAAGATTTAAGAATTTAAGCATCGTAAGTATTGCTGCTTGAACCCCATGGCAGAACACCCAGAATAAGCAGAACTTAATTCGCTGTGAGGAACATTGCTTCTCATGTACTTGATAGATGTGATTTAACTCATTGTTTTTAAATACAAGATTGAATTTGTAGTCGCTTTTCAACATGGTGTATATGAATGGGCCAGTTCTACAGAATGCAGGCACAATTTTTACTGTGCCATATAATCAAAGGAATCTCATAATTAAATATTTTTCCAAATATTCCAAAAATTTTGGAATGGTCTACCCACCTGCAAAAGCTGAGACTCACTGGTTCAGAGGGATGTTTGTGCTTGCCCTGCCTCATAACATGTTGCATTTTGATGACACTATCAGGCAACATGTGAAATGAATAAACTGTTTGATGCACTGTAAGATAACCTCCTGATGTATAGATGTTAAACAAATTACTTCACAGGAAAAAGTATGATATGCATGAGTGGAAATACCACGTGCAGTAAGAATAAACTAGGGCCAACCAGCCTACTGATGGAAACACAGATATCAATAAGCAAAAAATCAGGCAGGCACTACTTATTTTTGCATAGTTACGCTAGCTGCATTGTGAATATTTGTAGTCTTATCCTGAAGATTTGGCACTGGACAGTCCCCCATCACCCCAGCTAGGAGGTCCTTTTGCCCTGTTGGCCAGATTAGAACTTGTAGATTTTTTAATTCCTTTTGTACTGAGACAAGCATGGCTTTCTCCAGGCTGATTATTACCCAAGGAATGAAAAAAACCTGAAGCAAGAAACAAATTTGGTTGTGAATAAAAGCCTGGAGGGTGACAAAGCCTATATGAAGCCCTAGCAGTATGTCCAGTTTAAGCCCAGCCCTCCAGCCCAAGGCTCTCCTGCTCGGTGGTAGCTATGAGTGACACACAGCCTATTTTACAGCCCCACGAGAAGCAACCCATTTTGTGGCTACCCTACTGATGCAGAACTCAGAGCAGCTAGTCTCTCCCCTCTTTCCATATTTACATTTCAGCCCTCAAGAGTGACTATGCTCTGTGTAGCTCTAGATGCAGCTGCAAGAGCACCTAGTGACAATAACTGTTTCTGGGTAAATTTATAAAGCTCGTCTCGGTACAGCTAGTTTGCCCTTTATGTTCCTAGTTGTCAGGGTGCACTAACAAGCCTTAATGGCCCTGACTGGCCTCACCTGGGCACCCACCCCAGCTCTCTGCCCACGGGGCCAGGAGTGCTATTTAAGCCTGGATGTGGGTCCTTGGTTCTGGTTTGAGCTGCCCCGTAGAGATGCTGATGTCCAAGTTAGCCTTGCCTGTGTCTTGCTCTGAACGGTTTTTACAGCTTGATTCCCAGATATGTCTTGTGGCTGTGAAGGTGATGGCCTGTGTCTGACCCTTGTTACTTTTACCAGACCTGACCTTGACTTATGGATTAACTTCCTGGCATGACCTTGGAGCAGCCTTACCACCATGAACTGGTCTAATGATCTGGACTGGGCTGCTGTCCCCTGGACTGGCCTACAGAAAGAAGAAGCCTTCTGACCCTGCTTTTCTCTGACAGGAGAGTGGTGAGAGAGTAACTTTATTCCTACCCCTGATAGTTACCCCACCTGATGTGGGTATTTCTCAGCCCTAGACTGCTGCTGTTCTATCTATGGCCAGTGGAGTTTCCACTTTGTACTAGATGAGAGAACAGTAAGGCAGAGCCCTTGCTTTAGTTCAGCTGAAGTCTTAGACTGGCACAGGTGGGTAAGGATTATTTTTATGTATTAGAATGTTATTAGATATGTTAATGTTCTCCTGAATTATGCTGGCAAGAATACTCTATTTGTTATTAACTTCTTGTTAATGCACATATTCCTGTAGTAGAAATTCTGCCTTTTAACTCTTGTAAATAGGAACTAACTCTGGCTCCAGTAGTGTTACTAGGTTTGCAATCTCATCACTGAGAGAAACCTGGATGAAGGCATGTCTGCAAACCCTAATAGTTACCTCGTAGTTTTATTTCTGGCTTGCTAAGCTGGGCACTATAAACATCCTTTTTAATGGTGCTAAAATCATTACCAATGATAGGATAAGAGGCAGTGATCTCAACTGCATTATTATATTGTGCTCTTTTTAGCATATATTTTTAATTCTAATGAGAAAAAGTGTCTAAATCGCTGGGAATAATAACGAGAAAAGTTTCAGTCAGCTCTTAGAATTACATGTCTGAATGAAATGTTAAAACTCCCATACAATGTTGCTGTGAGTAGAAATCATCAATGAATGGTGACACTATTTGCTTTTAAATGTCATGTTGAGAAAAATGTCAGGATTGAGCAGAAGAGGCATTACAAAGGGATGTAGTCCCTTCTTTCAAGCACTTGCAGAAAAACTGTGTGTATATTCTGGGTCCTCAATGATATTTGCTATTTACTTTTTGTAAGTTTAATGTTTAGCTTATAAGATAAGTTGTAAGTTTGATACTCAGTTCTCATAAGTTGTTTGTTTGGTTTTTTTTTTCTCCTCCCTAATGTCAGTATGAGGCTTGCTAAATTCCAGAGAACTTGGTCTCTGGCCAGCTCTTTCTGTCATATTATCCTGGAGCATGTTTATCTTTGGAAGAGTGGTTCTGCATTGTGACTGCTTCTGATATGTTGGGTTAATGCAGCACTTAGTCCCCGGTCAGTTGTGATAAACACTTGGCCTACATGCCATTTCAGGAAGCAATGTGACCCTTCCTCAACTGACCTCCACAACTTCTGTTTCCCATGCCTCATATGAACACCTGGTGTTCTGACCTGGTCTCTGATGTGATCTCAGTGTCTGGCTAAGACCGTGACAAAGTTAGAAAGAAACAGCCTGGGCACAGAGCCCTGGCCCTGGTGTTTAATGGTGCCGTGTTCTAAAGGACAGTCTGACACACACACACCCCCCATTGCATTTGTGGTCTTCTCAGGCAAGGCACAAGTGATTATTGCACTCCACATTCAAGTCTGCTCATGTCTGTCTCTGATAGGTCTTCCGAACGGTCTGGCTTGTGCCAGATTCCTGTTGTACCAGTACATCTTCAGCAGCCAGAGGCACTGCTCTCAGCTGTGCTGTGGCTCCCCCTTGGTCCGGCACATTGCGTCCTGGAAGCTGGAGAGCTTCTATCACCTGCCTTTTTGCAGAGCTGGGCTTCCTGTGCCTTCTTTGCCTTGCCTCTCTTCACAGGGCTGATTTGTAGCTGATAAACCCCACAGCAGAGCTCAAATGAGGCAGGAGTCTCTTCTTGTCTGTGTTTCATATCAGAGAGAGTTTTCTTATTCTGAGCTAGAGGAAGAAACATTCTTTCTTTAGCACTGAAAATGCTAAAAATTATACCGTCCTTCCCCAAGATTTCTGCAAAGTGGTAGCAATGTATGTCTTTTTATATTTGTGCTGTTGATGCTTTTTCTGGTGAAGAGGTGCTCAGCCATTAGCAGGAGTGGAGTTCTGAGCCCATGTCCAAAGAGGCCTCCCAGGTACTTGGAAAGAACATGAGGAATAGGGCAGACATGATGGACCCCTGGCATGTCCTTCTCAGGCTCGGGAACTGGTACCAACCCTGTTCTGTATGCCTGGTTTAGTGCATATTGTCCACCCCTCTCTGGAAAATTTAGCATAATCAGAAGCAAAACCACATAACCTGGGGGAGCTTTGAGAATGTATCAGGCATATCTGTCCATTGGATCCTTGCCTAAGTAAGAAGTTGTGCTGGAAAGAGCCCTGCGGGGTTTTTAAGTTGCTACTGCCCCTTCTGTGGCCTGACAATTATTCCCAGACCTCACAGGATATCCTATACTTCTGCCCTTTGCTCCCCAGCTCCAAAATACTAATGAAATCACCTGCTTACCTCAGTGGTAGAGGGTCACTTGCTTAGATACCAGATTAAACATAACTTCTGACCTATAAAGGCCTTGATCAGCAGAAAGTTTGTGTCTCTGAGGGCATCCACGTTAAGATGATGGGGATGGGCTTCTGTGTAATTCTCTGGGAGAAACTGGTGAGCAATAATGGATTAGAGTAGTAATAAAGCATTGGAGTCTGTAGTTGGACCTTTGCTATTTCCTAGGTTGTGTTCACTTCAGTCCTGAAGCTTGTTGACTGGACGTCTTTGGTAGGGGAAAACTGAAGGCAATTTCTAGACCTCTGGGGAAAATTTGCTATTTATTTCTCTTACAGTTTATCTAGACAGCATCTAACCAATTGGAAAGAACCATTAACAGAATGATTATAAAAGGTAAAACAAGGCTACTGGTGGAAATCAAATACAACAGGTACTGAGAGGTTGTTGCTGACAAAGTATTTCTCTGGTAGTATCAGAAATCATGACAAGGCCCATAGTCTCATGAGTCAGGACACTGAAGAATGATATCCACAAAATCTACAGTATACCCTTTGCCCAGAGTACTCTTGGGCAGTAACGTCTTGGAGAGATCTACATAGATCTTGGATGTATAAACTTCTCTTGTGACCAGGGAATGGCTCCTCTTGTGTCTGAGCAATACCGGCTGTGCATCCTCTGTGTGACTGGATGTGAACTTACAGGTTGTTCTGCTGCTGCTGTAAAAAAGGATTTATAAAAATCAAGCACCTTTCAGCTGCAGCAGGACCACTTTCACTGTGTGAACCTGATCTTCATATTCATTTAAAATATATATTCCAAGCAGTGTAGCTTTCTGTTACTGAATCCTTTGTGGCTTTCAATCTTGCAGTTACATTACCACAAAGAACTAATAGCAACCCCAATTTAGTCCTGTGAAGTTCTTGTTGTGCTGTTTCTCAGTGCAAAAGGAAAATGTTATCTTTGTTCTGATGGCTGGTTTATACACCACACTTTGTATGGTTTAGGCTGCTTAGAAACTGTACTGCCTACACAGGCACACGGAAACCTGTATGCCTAGGTGGTACCTCTTAGTAGATTAACTTTTCTTCACAATACTTCATAAAACACAGACGTGGCTGTGCAGAAGCCTTTTTTAACTGTCAAAGTATTGACTGTATCGGGTGGAGAGCTGGCTCGTGCCTGTCTTCTCCAGCTATACTGCTGACAAGAGTTGCTGTGAGGGAAAGAGTATGAGCAATGTGGGGACAGGGAATATCAAGACCTTCAAAATCAGGTTTGTCTCAGCCTCTGCCTCTTGCTGTATCTAGTCATCTCCATGGTCATTCTGCTCATAAGAGAAGAGTTTGGTATGTCGGGACATGTGACCATGCTGTGCAAAAAAAAAAAAAACACCAAACCAAAAATGAGGTTTTTATCTCACACAGCCATATTATGGCTTCTGTGGACATCCCCAACACTAGTTGCAATGTCATGTGTCTCAGTGATACAGGACAGAATAAAAATGGAAAGAAACCTCTCCCTAGCATCTAGACGCATTTAAAATGTAGTTGAATTATTGATCTAATCTAAAATGTAAAGGGAAAAAAATCAAATACCAGGCTGAGACAGACATCTACCACAGATAATTCCAGCCCATACTCATAACATTTGGTAATATCATGAACTGTAGAAAACAGACTCTTATAGTGGGAACTGTCCCACACTCTTGAGAGCTGACTGTATCATCCCACCTACAAACATCCACCCATGCTTCTGCACAGTACTTGCATAAAGCCTACTTGTGAAAAAACACAGTATAGTTTGGTCAGACTAAAAGGCTCTTCCTCCTACTCATGTTTCAGGGGCTTCTTTCTAGACTAAATCTTTTTAACCTCCCCTTTTTATCTAATCCCTTTCTGAAGTGACATGTTCCACTTAGCAGAAGGTCCTGAAGACACTCCTATGACTTCCATTCATCATACTGCATAAAAGTGCCTATGGATTAAGGTGCCATGCTGTCTATAGCATAACCTGAAACCAGCCTTGTTCCAAATCTCAGACGTCCTGTTTGCTGCGGAGCTAGTAGTTGCATGTAGTTTTTTAACTACAATCACATGAATATTAGAAATGCTATGAGTAAACATACCGGAGATTAAGAGGTGCTTACCTAGCAAGGTATTGCTAGTTTGAGATAGGTAGAACAGAGGTCACTGGGGAGCTCACATGCTGAGAAGGTGTGGGTGGATTTTTCATACTCCTCTCATGTTGGACAGATACACTGAGTAAAAAAAAAAGAACCTGTGGTCACAGATTTGCTGTCTTGCAAGTAAGCATGCGTGGTATAGGAGGACTTGAAACTTACTGATCTCAGTTTGTTTTGGTAATGGAAAGTTAGAACTAATGGCTGGTTTTCTCCCTGGAGGTTCCACCTACTACTTGCTCACCTTTTACCATTAGGATAAACATATTGCATCAAAACGATGATGGGGTAAAAAAGGCAAGGAAAAGCATATGTAAAATGCACATTAGAGGCTTGAAAATGAAGTCAGAGGAAGTAAGGAAACAACCAAACATTGCATAGCATTTTTGCATTATTTTACAGTCTGTAATTAGTTGCAATGTACACAGACCACAGGGAAAGACTATCCAGAAAGAATTAAAAAGGGTCTTCATTATTTTGCCTAGCTGCGACTGGGCATTTTGTGGAGTGGCCTGCAGCTGAGGCAAACTGAGCCTGTAGGAGAAAAGAAACCACAAGGGAAATGGCTTTGTTAGAAGTACTGTTGATGGCTTAATAGGGTTGCTTCTCACTTGCTTGACACAGATACCGTGCTGGAACTCAGAGTAGTGTCTTCTGCTGCTCTGGGTTCTGCTCTCTTCACTCCTTCAGGGGGGTTCAGGAATGGATTATCTGCAAATTGTGGAGAAGCTCCAGTTTGCCTGTGATCCTATGGTGTCTAATGGTATGATGCTGAGGCTTCTTGTCCCTGAGGGAAGAGAAACCTGTGGCTGTGTGTGTTGAAAGGAGTCTTTAAAGATGCTCACTCTTTCTTTTCTCTCATGCTGTGGCTGGATACCCCCAATAAGGTTACTGCTTCAATCTGAGCCTGATAGGCACGAGTGGGGAATGACCAGCGCAACTTTTCTGTGTCACTTGTGAAATATTGACCCAACCTAGTGGTGGCACCTGGCTGTAGCATGTTGTTTGCACTCAAAGTTGAATAAAATGTAGGTATGCTCATTGGTGAAGTGTGTCCTAACGTGCAAAGTGTGCAAAACTCAACTGACTCAAATCGGTTGCGTGTCTTCCATTGTGGTAGGTTTGGTTTACTGTGGAAACTCACTCAGCAGTGTAAGCAGGAATGTGATCTGGGTCAGTGTGGTTTGTGGAGCCTAGAATTCATATGGCTTTCGATAACACAGATTGCTTATTGTGTTTGGTTTGTGTGGCAAGGGTTTGGTAGGCAGGGAGGCTACAGGGGTGGCTTCTGTGAGAAGCTGCTAGATGCTTCACCTATGTCAATAGAGCCAGTGCCAGCCGGCTCCAAGATGGACCCACTGCTGGCTCGGGCTGAGCCCATCAGCGGTGGTGGTAGCATCTCTGGGGTAACATATTTAAGAAGCAGGGGGGAAGCTGCACAGCAGCAGCTTGGAGAGAAGATTGAGAATATGAGAGAAACAGCTCTGTAGACACCAAGGGCAGTGAAGAAGGAGGGGGGACAGGTGCTACAGGCACCAGAATGGGCATTTCCATGAAGCCTGTGGTGAGGCAGGTTGTGCCCCTGCAGTTTATGGAGGTCCACAGTGGAGCAGATCCCCACCTGCAGCCCCTAGAGGACCCCATGCTGGAGCAGGGCGATGCTGAAGGAGGCTGTGACCCAGTGGGCAGCCCAGGCTGGAGAAGGTTCCTAGCAGGATCTGTGGTCCTGTGGGGAGAGGACCACAGGCTGGAGCAGGTTTGCTGGCAGGGTCTGTGCCCCCGTGGGGGACCCACCCTGGAGCAGCCTGTGCCTGCGGGGCTGTGCCCTGTGAAAAAGACCCACGCTGGAGCAGTTTGTGGAGAACTGTAGCCTGTGGGAAGGACTCATGTTGGAGAAGTTCATGGAGGACTGTTTCCCATGGCAGAAACCCCACACTGGAGCAATGGAAGAGAGCAAGGAGTCGTCCCCTGAGGAGGGAGTGGCAGAAATGTGTGATGAACCGGCCACAAATCCCATTCCTTGTCCCTCTATGCTGCTGGAGGGGAAGGGGGTAGAGAAATTGGGAGTAAAGTTAAACCTGGAAAGAAAGAAGGGGTAGGGGGGAAGGTGTTTTATGATTTGTTTTACTTCTTATTATTCTACTCTGATTTGATTATTAATAAATTCATTTTCCCCCAAGTCAGGTCTGGTTTGCCTGTGACAGTAATTGGCGAGTGATCTCACCTTGCCCTTATCTCAACCCACGAGCCTTTCCTTGTATTTTTCTCTCCCTTGTCCATCTTGGGGGGAGTGACAGAGCAGCTTTGGTGGGCACCTGGTGTCATAAAGCAATAACAGCAGCCATAAAAGTGGTATTTGCAATTAAGTCTTTTCTCATGCCTATGATTTACTTGCATATCATCCCTGCTCTGTAGGATTGAAATGATATAGTGACTTCACTAACTGTGGACGAATATCATTGCACAGAAATCCATGCTTGTAGTCAGTCTTAAGCTGTAGGAGTTAAAAAAGATATTTTTCTGGTAGTATAGATGGCAATCTTTTGTGGAGACCAATAGACTTATGGGATATAGAATTTTCTTCCCCTGATGACTGCTTTCAGCTCAACCCATCTCGGAAACTTTCCGCAGATGTGAATGCGAGAATGTGTTCACCCCAATGGAAGGTTGACTTGTAGAAAAACTTTGGTCCAGAAATCTTGAAGGTCCCTTATGAATAAAAGGTGCCTGTCTTTTCCAGTCTTCTAGGGAACAAAATTTTGCCTCCCCCTAACTTTCATCATGTCTGGGCCCTAGTTTATTTCCTTAGGTCTGTTGAAAAACTCTTGTTTAATAACTAATTCTTTTGGCAAATAACCTATGGAGGCTACTCAAGAAGAACCGTTAGATGTTAAAGGATCCTGTTTTCCATGTGAGAAGTATACTGCCTGTTAATGGCTGGAAGGCATACCCAAACAAATTCAAACAGGAAAGCAGGCACGCATTGATTTTTCTATTTCTACAGTAAGGCTAAAGCTAGTTCTAATATTAGTATTTTCCATCAGTCCTGCTCTGATGGTGAGGACTGTTCCCACAGAACCTCTGAAAAGGACAGGTTTGGTCTTTTCTGTGATGAAGGATAATATCTACTATCCCTGCTCCAGGGGGATCCGTGGAAAAATCTATACCTTTCTTGCAGGAAAATGTTTCTGAAAGACATGCTAACAAAGAATTGTAGTTAAATTATATTGAACTAGGGGAAATTTACTTACTTTGTAGTATATGAACCATTGTTCCTTTGATTTCTGCAGATTAGGGTGAGATAAAACCTGGGTTCATGTTTGAAGAAGAAACAAAAGCAAAGATCCAATTAAAATAAACTCTCAGATTCTAGAGTTATGTGGCAATTTCACTTGCCTCGAGTCTCAGGCTGCACTGTCCTTCAGAGCAGTAGTGGGAATGACATGGAGCCGTAATTCACCCGGGACTGCATTCACCAGCATAATGCCAAATGCTACGTTCATACAATATATTGCTGTTACATCATGAGCAGACACGCAGAAAAATCAAGCACCTAGGTGAACGTGGGGGCAGAACCACTGTTATCTTCATCTCCAGCTTCTTCTCTGATTCAAATGTGGACTGAAAATGCTATTTCTCATATATTCCCCTAGGAATACATTTATTTATATGCCTACAGGTTTTTTATTATCTAGTTATTCACGTCTTTGTGCATGTGACTGCATAGATGTGCTGGTGTTCTTTCTGCTGCATTTGTTGTGTGTAAAACCAAGGGAACAAATCTAAAATGTACTATCTGCTTTTTAATCTCCATTTTGTGTCAAGCAAGTAATAACACTTACCTTTTAGGGTGGAATGAGAGTTTTAACTGAGCCAAAACAGCACTTGATTCATTGTGGGGATTTTTAGTGCATTTTCCATTATTGTTAGGCTTCAGGGAAGGCTTAAAGGTTTCTAGATGGTGAATCTGAATGTTTAATTCTAAGGGGGTCTGGGTTTTTTCTGTGGAAAATTGAGACATTCAGAAATACAGCATCAGTCATAAATACACTCCCAGCTTTGCCTTTGGTACAGAATTCTTGTCTGGTCTCCTCTGCACTGTATTTTCAGTTGTCACCCTGAAGGGGTTTGAAGTGGCTGATTATCTGCTTTACCTGGTGCCCTGAGTTTCTGTGCGAGGATGGAGCACCATGACAGACAGAAGCATCACTGCGGAAACCATGGTGCACGCAGCTTCTTTTTAAGCAGTCTCCTCAACACACAGGGACAATCCAGCTCCTGACTATGTGGGGTTTGTTTTGTTGTTGTTTGGAAATCATGGCAACAAATAGTATTTTAAGTGCTTCAAGGAAGATAATGAGATTCTTATCTGTATCTTTGTGGTTAGCTGCTCCAGTGGGTGAAGGGGAATTACGGCAGATGGCATACATTTGGTTACTGTGAGAGGCGGCGGTCATTGGTATCCTCAGCTGATTAAAGGTAAAAGGCAGTTTGTTTGCAGTGAGCCAGGGAAGTGCTTACAGAGATGAGCCGGAAAGGCCTTTCTGACACATGGTCCTTTTCCTAAATACTCTGACCAGTGCTTTTAGGGGAGCTGTTCTTATTCTGAAAACATGGAATGCTACTGTGCATCCTGTTAGTAACGTTACAAAAAATATCAGGTGGAATTTCTTCTCCTCCCTTTCCAGTTAAGCATAATGCTTAGATTTAGGCTTCTCTGCACGCACAGCTTAAGGTGCTCATTTCAGTAGTATTGACAGTCTGACATCTGCTGTGTCAGACTTGACAAGACAAGGAAAACTGTTTTCTTGATCTGCTCTTTCTGGCTTTTCTGCCTCCTTTTTCTAACTTGGGATGGGGTCATTGACCTTGTACCCACCAAGCCTTCTCTTCTCCAGGCTGAACAGTCCCAGCTCTTTCAGCCTCTCATCATAAGAAAGTTGCTCCAGTCCCTAATTCATCTTTGTAACCCTCTGCTAGACTCTCTCCCGTAAGTCCATATCTTCCTTTAACTGGGGAGCCCAACGCTGGACACAGCACTGCAGATGTGGCCTCACCAGGGCTCAGTAAAGAGGAAGGGTACCTCTCTTGAACTTTTGGCAATGCTCTTCCTAATGCAGCCCAGGATGCTGTTGGCTGCCTTTGTCCTGTGGATGCGTTGCTGGTTCATAGTCAGCTTGGTGACCCCCAGGATCCCAAGCTCTTCTGTAGAGGTGCTTTCCAGCTGGTGAGCTCCTGCCCGTACTGGTACCTGGGTAGGAATAACTTCCTACCCAGATGCAGGACTTGATATTTTCCCTTACTGAACTTCATGAGATTCCCTTCATTTTAATTCTCCAGCCTGTCCAGTCCCCCTGCATGGCAGCATGATCCTCTAGTGTATCAGCCACTTCTCCCAGTTCTGCGTTACCTGTGAATTTGCTGAGGATGCACGCTGTCCCAGTGCTAAGGCCATTAATGAAGAGGTAACTTCATGAACAAATAACAAAACACTGGGGCACACCGCTAGAGACTTGCCTTTAACCGGCCTTTCTGCCACTGATCACCCCCCCAACCCCACCCCACCCCCCAGGACTGGCTGTTCAGGCAGTTTTAAATCCAATGTCACTGTGCACTTACCTAGCCCATCCTTTTACAGCTTGTTGTTAAGAATGTTGTAGGAGACTGTGCCAAAAGTCTGGGAGTTGAAGTGTCCACAGGTCTTCCCCCTGCAGAGCCAGCCAAGTCACTGCCCTGGTTACACGGTCACTGCTGAAGCCCATGTTAACGCTATGATCGTGCTGCAGTGACAGCTTGAAAAACCAAAAAGTGTGGATGGAAATAAACTCAGTTCAACTGCCGGAGCGTGCAATTGTCCTCACTTAAAATGTGCTCCTTGTCTTCCCCAGAAAATGCTTTTGTTCTTCTGGACGATGTCAGACTCTGGCATGCCTTGTGGAGGCTGTGCCTGGGCCCGTGTCTCAATGGGCAGAGGCCCCAGGCGGCCGCTTGGATCTGCAATCTGCTCCAAAGCAACCTCCTGCCCTCAGTCTTACATGCCAGTAAGAAGCACAGTTTGATGCATGTTCCTGTGAGCTTTTCATAAGAAGAATTTTTCCCTAAAATCTTTTAATTTAAAATATTTTGACGAGTGCCTGAACACAGAGAAAATAGCAGTTTACGTCAAATGTTAAAAAGCTCTGTAAAAGCAACTGGCACATGGATACATGGTTGGAAACCTCTAGTTTGGGGCTTGTCGTATTCCTAACAGAAACCAAGCATTTTCCTAAGCTGTTCCCTACCACCTCCTTCCAAGAAACAACCCCCTCCCCCCCCAACATTTACTTCTTTTTTTTCCTCTTTCCATCCAGCAGAGGACCAGGAAAGGTCATTCTGATGCTTTTTCTGCTCTGAGTTTGCTATGTGTCCTCATGACAAGGAAATCTGGGGAGCAACCACCTGCCTGGTCCTGTTCTCTTGGAAGACTTCTGATTCTTGGCAAACACAGGCTGATGTAATTACATTGCAGCTCCTGCAGTGAATTTTCTTCCTTCATTTTTCCATCCGGGTGCTGATTAGCATCCAATTCCAGATATGACCGTGCTACCTAGCCATGTGTATAACAAAGCTAAAAAGCAATTGACCTGTGTTGCCCTGACCTCCAGCTTCAACAGCTACTCTTCCTAAGCAGTAGACCTTGCCTGTGGCTCCAACAGCAAGCAGCATGAAGGTTCATGCAATCCTTCCAACAACCCCCTTGCCAGCAACACTTGTTTTTACCGCTCAAGCGACTGTGACGCTCAGCTGAGTAGGAGGACCTTCTTGCTGTGCTCTCAGCATTGCTGTTTGCTGTGCCAGTTTGCCCTGACCTGCCTGCCTCTGAATGATTAGCTGCTCGAAGCTGGAGATCCCTCTCCCCAGCACCAAGCTTCCTGTGGTGTCAGTCTGGGAAAGCATGTGGGAAGAGATACAGTGACTATGCCTTCTAGTTTTCACTTCTCACACAGCTGGGTGAAGACAATTTTTACATTGGTTGTTCAGGGAACCGGAGGAAGTATGTTTTACCTTCAGTACTTACAAAGGTGTTAGCACTGTTCTGGCATGACCCCAGCTTTCCCCAAAAGAACTAACAACCTGAGATCTTTTCTGTGAAGGCCAGTGCCTGAACAAGTCCCAGGACAGAAAAGTAACAACAGGGGCTCTAAACCTGCTTTTACTGAAAGTTGCTGTGCTGGCATGGGTGAAACTGAATAAGCAAGTTTAGGTAGAAAAATCTGTTGTTTATTAATTTTTAGGTACAAGAGGAACCGTTAAAATTGAGTATCTCTGTTCTTCCCTTGCAAGTCTGGTCTGCAGTTTCTCTCCTACCATAAAGAGATACTGCCTCTAGCTATAACAGCCCCACTCTTGCACTGGACCACCATCAGCACTGGAGAGGACTAAGCAGGCGCTGCTGTTTAAGCTGCTGTGCTCACCTGCCCTGTCCCTGGCTGGTCCTTTCCACCCCTGTGGTCCCCTCACCTTACGGCAGACTGTGGCATTGACTGGTTCTTGCCTGCTGAGCTCCCTAACTCCATTTGGTGAGCAGCTGCATAAACTTGTGCCAATGTCAGCGATAGGGACGTCGGGGAGGTGGGAATAAGCTGCCAGCTGTGGAGTGGGTAGGAGGGACTTTGAGGCCAGTTTCTAATGGCACAAAATGCCTAAGAAGCAACAGCATTTTGCTATGTACAAATCCTGCCAATACAACAAACTGTATCATGGGGGAGGGTGGGATTTCTCTTGTTTTCATCTCTAGCTCTGGCCGCTGCAGTACCTTTCCTCTTTTGAACCCTTACCTTAAAGCCAGGATGTTTGCCAGCTACCCTGAAAACACCTGGCAGGACAGGCCTATGTTTGCCAGTGCTCTGCCAGTTTGGGCACCTCAGCACACATTACTACTTCAGGGACATCAGGGGATGTAGAAGCAAAAAGATGCAAAGCCTTCATAACGGGTTCTGAAGTAATCCAGTCTTATTCTACCTAGCACGGGTGGATTTAGGGAAACAAATATATGCCACTATCTGCACCTTTGTCCGTGTGTTTATATACACAAAACAAGAAGTCACTGTGAGCAACACATTTCCCTGATCATTTTCTCTTGCTGTTTCTACTTGTATGAATCGCAGCATGCAGAAGAAAAGCAGGATGCTCTACAGATTGGTATGATAGTTTGTCAGTGGGATAATGCGGGTTTGAATCTTTGTACCAAGCTTCAGAAATACTCTGAAGTGAGAGCATCTTTTGGTCTCGCAGTGTGCCCGTTCACCATACTCGGAGGTAGAAGAGATGTGAAGAGACTTGTACTAGCAACTTGTAACGCTGAAATAGTGGTAACGTGGAAGAGACACAGCTGGTAATACTGGAGCAGTCTCTCTGAGATCATTCTGCAAATGAACAGGATGTGAAAGGGGTTTTATGTAATCCTTTGGGGCAGGCTCACCAAGTGACAGAAAAGTGAGTCTGTAGTAAAACTGGTATATGCATAAAACCCCCACCAATAAACAAACAAACAAAAAACTCCCATAGAAAGGCAAGCAATCTTTTCCTGCTGACATGTTTTAACCCTGGCCAGCAAGTAAGCCCATCTCCTAGCCCCTTGCTCACCTGGTTCCCCCCAGTGGGATGGGGGAGAGACTCAGAAGAGTAAAAGTGAGAAAACTCATGGGTTGAGATAAAGACAGTTTAATAGGTAAAGCAAAAGTTAGGCACGCAACAAAGCAAAATGAGGAATTCACTCACTGCTTCCCATCGGCAGGCAGGTGCTCAGCCATCTCCAGGAAAGCAGGGCTCCATCACACATAACGGTTACTTGGGAAGACAAATGCCGTAACTATGAACGTCTTCCCCTTCCTTCTTCTCCCCCCAGCTTTATATGCTGAGCCTCGTATGGTGTGGGAGATCCCTTTGGGCAGTTGGGGTCAGCTGTCCCAGCCGTGTCCCCTCCCAGCTTCTAGTGCCCCCCCAGCCTGCTCGCTGCTGGGGTGGGTGGGAAGCAGAAGAGGCCTTGGCTCTGGGCAAGCACGGCTCTGCAGCAATGCAAACATCCCTGTTATCAACGCTGTTGTCAGCACAGATCCAAAACACAGCCCCATGCTGGCTGCTGTGAAGAAAATTGACTCTACCCCAGCCAAAACCAGCACATTCTCCACCCCTTATTGCCTACTGTTTACGTCCTGCTTAGGCCACACGCTATCCAATACATCCTCATTAACTACCACCCCTCTTCCCATACTTTGATATATACTCATAGATATCATTCTCTTAGTTTGTTGACCACCCCCCTGTGAAGTGTCCACAAAATGTTCAGTGAGTTCACTCAGTCTGTTTGGGTTCCATCTTTTATGGTGGTCACTCAGGACAGGAGAGGTGGTGTCTTGTGTGGAGTTATTGGGCACCAAAGCCAGATCAGGTTTGGTGATCTGGCAAAGCATGGAGCACGGGCAACTTGGACACAGTAGTTAGTTCTGCCTCTGCGGTGTTTGCGCTGTCGTTTTGGGCAGCAGTGGCACTTTGTGACAGAGAGGCTAGCTCCGATGATGGGCCACACTGCCAGACTGCTGCCAAAGCTCCTGAGCAGTTACAACAGCAGTCCTGTTCTGCTGTCCTGCAATACTTGCTGCATTTCTGCACTGGACCTGCCTTCCCTGGCTTCCTTTAAGCAGGACAAAATGGACCAAAAGTCTGGTTCCAAGCTCAGAAAAATATCTTGCTGCTTCTTTAATCTTCATAGCTTGGTAAATCTTTGTTCAGATCCCTCAATTGGGTGGAAATAAAAAGGAACCATTATGGCAGCAGGGAGAAGGTCCCTAACGCTCAGCTATGGACTCCCTTCCCCGCTGCCCCAGCTGCGGTGTTACAGACCTCAGACAAACCTCCACGGACATGTGCTGAACTGGCGTGTTTGTGACAGACTAAGGTGACTGTACATGACACGAATTAGTGCCAGAAGCCCTGCCAAACTTCCCCAGGGCTGGCCAAAGGGGATTGTGTGTATCATGCACCATACATACCTTCTATCACAGAAGCCGTAGAGGTGAAGAACAGCGAGCAGGAGGAGGAGGCCCAGGAGACTAGCAAGGCTGGTGACACAGCAAAGAAACCATGCAGCCTTTACAAAGACTAAAGAGAAACAGTTGTTCTTTGAGGTACATCTCAGACGGTTCGCTTACCCCGTGCCCCTGTCAGGATGGTATCATGTAGGCAATGCTCTCTTTGTGCTGTACTTCAGAGGGTGACCTAAGGCAGCTGGAACACAGTGCCAGGCAGAACTGGGAATAAATAACGCCCTCCCATGCACTCGATGGAGGACCCTAGTCTTTTGCTGTAGGGGCACTAACTAGGTCCTCCACGTCACCACTTCCCATAACCCAGCCGCAGGCCTTGCATGTGCATCCCAGCAAATTTCAGCTCTGATTCTCTTCCAACCGAGTACTTCGGTGAAGTACATATTGTTGCACACAACTTCCCAGCAATGCCTTCCACTTCACCACCTAAAGTGTTCACCTACCAGCCAGTACTTGGAAGCTGAAAGCTGGTTTTCAGTCTCCCTGTCACAACCTACGTGTAACCCAACAATGAGCAAGATGTAATGGTACCGCTGGGTTACAATGCATAGATCTGGGTGACCATACCATTTACATCTCTGTGTGTCATGAACTTCTGAATAATCCTGCCTTTCCATTCAGCCCTGTCGGTGGAAGGGGAGACCGCTACATCCATCTTTCCTAGAATTTCACAAAGGACTTTGCAGTTCTGACAGCACTGCTATTTATCCTTCCCCCTCCCAACAAATTTCTCACTGGAAATTTCAGCTCAGCTGCAGAGTTCCTGCTGCAATCCTGCCAGTGCCACTGATGTTTTCATTAGTGCATGAACCAGGGTTTTAAACATAAACGAACAAAGAGAAGCTTACCTGGGGGAGGACAGCCTACGTCCACGCTCTGGTTCCACACTGGGTGGGACATGAAGCAGGTTGCATTAGTCACGTTGGTGCTATATGCTGCGAACTTGCTGAGAACAGTCACTGTCCCATTGTCATGGGCTTCTTCCCTGGGGGGGGAGTTGCTCTCTGGGACCCACCAGATCTGAGCAGCCGGCCTCCCTGCCCCTGCCTCGCACACCGGCCTCCCATCGTCATCATCACAGCGCACGGTCAGCCTGGGGGGGACTGCAAAGTGTCGGGGGGGGAGATGCATGGAGTTAGTTTGCTGCAGTTGGGATATGATGTTCTTGTTCTCTACCTAAAATGTACAGTGCAAAGAGCAGAAGAAGGTTGGAGGCGCCACCCCGTTACAGCGACATGGGCCAAAGTCACAAGAGACCAAGATCGTGCCTCCTTTTTCCCTTTTGGACAACTCTCCCCCATTCAGGTGAGTCACCGCAGCCATGTGCCATTAGAGGAGGTTTTCTTGGACATTGCAGGGGGGCTTATCCCAAATGCGGGGCTGAAGTAGACTTTTGTGCTAAGCAGCCATAGTACACGTGGTTTAAGATGTATCTGAATGCCAGCATGAGAGGAAATGGGTCCCCTCCTATGGTCTGAGTAAGAACAACCCAGGAGAAAGAATGCAACAGAAGAAAGAAAGGGGCAGCGGGCACAAACTGAAACACAGGAGGTTCCATCTGAATATGAGGAAAAACTTCTTTACCTTGACGGTGACAGAGCACAGAACCGGCTGCCCAGAGAGGCTGTGGGGTCTCCTGCTCAAGACATTCAAAACCCACCTGGACCTGATTCTGTGCAGCCTGCTCTAGGAGAACCTGCTTTAGAGGGAGTTGGTCTAGATGATCTCTAGAGTTCCCTTCCAGCCCTGACCATCCTGTGATCCTATATTTGACAGAGTATCTCAGCACTTGGAAGTGTTACTGTCAGCTGCTTTAGTTCTCTTAAATTAGTCTATGGGATAAGTGGATGCATGTGCAGGGTCCTCTTTTAGTATACTGGAAATTGCTTCACACCTCTTGCTTCTAACTAGACAGTGGAAAAGGGGGTAGCAGAAGGGAGAAGAGGTTTGGGAAGTAAGAAGGGAGACACACAGCTACTACCAATGAAATGCATGACACTTTCTCCCAGCAAGAAAGGTCCTTTTCCTACTGCACACTTCCCCCGGTGCATGGAGAGAGGAGCTTTGTATGTCCAGGCACAGACAGGGTCCTTTGCAGAACTGTAAAATGAGGAAGGAGCCCCTTACCCAGCACGGTCAGGTGGTACATCTCATGGAAATTCCCTTCTGTTGCTACTACTTCGCAGGTGTAGTTTCCCTCATGGGCTATTCCCACTTGCCGTATCTCAAGGTCAGGATCCCAATCTGGTCTGGATCTCCAGTTTATGCTGTCACTGCAGTTTGTTCTGTCTATCTTGTGGTGATCAGCCCTGTATCCCAAGGTGCAGGGGCCTCCAACTTTGGGGTTCATTTTCCATATTATAAAAGTTGTATTTGGCCTGGGAGTGCAGGTGAGCACAGAGGTGCTACCTACCATTGCTGACACTTCGAGGTTCCCTGCAGGAGAGAAAGGAGAAGGACATGTGAGAATGTGCCAGGCACATCACCCATAGCCTTGGAGTTCTGCTCTGTGCCTCACAGAGAAAGGTGTGCGTGGTCACACACCAGCGTGAGGCCCTGTCCGTGCCACCCCAAAGCTGCATCTCTTTTCTTAGGCTGCAGCAGGTCTCCAAACTCATGGCTGTGTCCACGTACATTGGTCCTTGTTTTCACTGCCTCCCTTTGTAAGCTCCCTTCCCTAGGACAGTGGATAAATAACCTGGCTGGGAGGCAGTGTCTGAATGAGCCGCAGAGCCCATCTGTACAGGGAGATCTCTCAGGTTGCTTTTCCCTCAGCCACACTGCCCAGTACAGCAGAAAAACGCACGTTTGAAGATATTCACCCCACTTTTGTGCTGGATATAAGCAGCCCTCTTAATCAGGTCAAGCACAGGTGGCAATTTCTGCCCTGCCACTCCAAAGCTTCTATGAACCAAATTCCCTGATTACAGTGGTGACAGATGAAATAGAAGAGCATAACATGTAACTGGAAAGAAAACACATTTGTGTTTGCTGTTAGATGCAGAGATCCCCGATAGACTCAAGGTCACTGCCTTGTGACCTGCCTCACCTGTCCTAACAAAAACAAACAAGAAAAACAAGCAAGAATTTGCATGATTAATGTAGAGTAGGGAGAAGAAGGATTATTAAAGCTGCATCTTCAGATCCCACATTTTTTTAATTAGCTTTTCTGTGTATTTAACTGAATTTGCAAGGGGCAAAGAACCTTCCCATTAAGTCTTACTAAAATTTTCATCTGAATCTAGTGTTGTAAAATCCCAGTATACTTCATTTGCCAGGACAACTCACTGATACCTAAAAGTAAAGCTTGATAAGGTGCTCAGACTGATCAGAAAACCTCCTATCAAACATGTCTTTAGTAAATGTGTTAATTATCATGAAAAATACCATTCTCCAAGAAAATCATTACCGGTTTTCATCAAATCAATGAAAAGCCCCAGTTCAGCATTTTATTGGCTGACAAGTGAAAAAGATCTAGTTGCAGCTAGAAATGTTTTGATTTGCAGGTTACTGGTTTTCCATCAAAAAGTCCCTTAAGAAATTTGTAAAGATCCCTTGCCCGAGATTTTTTCGTTCCCAAAGAAGAACTCAGTAAACATCACTCTGACACATTGCCTTTTCCTCCTCTGCCCTCACCGGTACCATCAGAAGTACCTGTAGCTCCTGTGACCACAGCGATGGTGAGCAGAGCAATGGTGTACACGTTCTCCCCGACAACTTTCAAAGGAGCTCTTGTGTTTGTGAGCAATGTGGGTTTCTTGCACCATCCCACTTGCTGTGAGCTCCCCATCATCCCCTGCCAGCGATCCTCAGCAGCCAGAGTCACTGCTCTTCCTGCGCTCCTGACAGCCCCGCAGCGCGGAAACAAAGATGTGGCTCATCTTCCTACTATAGAGCTTCTTGTGCTTCGGTGAACAGAGAGGAAATGGTTTGGTATTTGCTTTCTGACCACTGGCCTTCTGTCTTGTGTTACCGTGAGAAGACAAACTCTATTGCAGAACTTGCACAAAGTCTAAGCAGTGTGATTTTTCATGCCTGGCTCTGATTTCACAGCGAGAATTTGATCACTGGGAATTGGGGGAAGGATATTCTTAGCCTACCACTCAAAGGATGCTCAACATACTCCAAGAAATCTCTTAAAACAAATCCCTCTTCCTCCCCAGTTTATTCTTGCCCACATACCTAACAGGCTATGACCTTTTCTCTAAAAGTCACTGGTGATTGCTTCTCCCCTGCAGGGAGGGAGGGCAGATAGGTGCATGGTAAATTTATATAAGAGCTCTGTTTCTCTGGTGATAGTAAATCTACAGATAGACTGAAGTTACTTTTTTTGCACCACTGTTTTGTTTGGTTTTCAAACTGTTTGGTATTATATTGCCCCCATACATACACATGTGAACACTGAAGGTCATTCCAGTGGTCAGCTGCAGGATTTTGTTTAGAGCCAAAAAAGTCCCTTAGTTTTTACAAGGTCCTTGAGCTTTCCCCAAGCTACTACTGTCGATCTTCCCGTGTGATTAAGACTGTTGTCTTATACCAGCAGAGACAGCTTCCCTAGATACAAGATGAACCTCCCTGGAAATGAATGCACTGAACTTAATTTTATCAGAAAAATGTTAGCTTCCCCAAAGTTTGAAGCCACCAAGCTGAAATGAGTTGGTGACTATCTGCTTGTTCCAAGAAGAGAACTCTGCCTCCGTAAGTTAGAGCAGATTTATGCATTTCCATTGCTGTGCTGAAATGTGCCTGGAAGGGCTTCAGTTCTGTGGTCAGAGAGATGCAAGACATCCAAGAATGGAGGGGATCACTGGCCAGCAGGCAACCGCGTCTCTTCCCCCAGCCGAACAGCGGGTGCCATTTAACTGAGAAGAGGCACAGCACCCATTAATGACTCAAAAGAAAATCTAGGTAAGGTCAAAGAGAAAGTTAGGTAACCTGTGTTTACAGTTCTTATATTCAGAAAAGCCAACAACAGCAATACAATGAAATCTTCATCTCTGCTGGCTGTGGTTGCTGCAGTTACACTTTCCGAAAGTCACTTTGTCAGACAATTTTAGGCAGCTATCAGCATCTTGGTCAATGCAGGTTCTGCTCCAGTGCTGTGCGGATTGGTGGTTAAGTGCAGAAACCATTTCTCATGTTTAGAGGTAGATGCAAAGATCACATTTAGATCCCTGCAGTGCAAGACATACCATAGTTTCAGCCACAGATGTGGGTGGTGTAGCTCAGCACTAATTGGCAGAGGTAACAAGAAATAATGGTCCAAGTCATGAAAATCAGAAGCTTTCAGGGTCCTAATCACTTGGGATTTAATTGGGAGCAATGCACCCAGGCACCTGGAAGAATCTAGGGTCATTTTAGAAACGAAGACAGGAAAACTGATGAAATGAAAGGGAGAATTCCCTACAGTACATGGTGCAGCCTAGCCCAATTATCTTTGGGGTAAGGTCTAATACTTTGGGGTTTGGGGTTTGGTTTTTTTGCTAAAGATTCTGCTTGCTCTCTGATAACAAAGCTGATGGCTGAAAAAATCATGTTTGTATTTTTTTAATTAGCCTTTTGGGTTTTGAGTCTTCAGATTACAGTCTGGCCACAGCACAGCAACTTACTGCATGACTATGAAGAGTGGAAAGGTTTTATATGGGCAAATTGGCAGAGGGAGGATTGATGGGGTTGGTTTGATTTTTGGAAGCCCAGACCCTTGGTCTGACACTCAGGCTGGAGCCAGACAGCATGGCAGTATTGTGGCAAGAGCACCACTGTTGTGCCCCAGGCAGCAGATCCAGGGAACTGATCTGCTGGACCTGGGTGTTCTCCATCCACCTCCAGCACAGCCCTGGAGCTGGTTGTAAGTGTCGTTCAGTGTTAGATAGTTTCCTCCTCAGCTCAGAAGACTTCTGTGTTTGAGAGCCTGTTTTAGTTGAGGTCATAGAGTACCATGAATGACTGGCCTGATAACCTGTTTCCTTTTTGTCGTTTCTCACTTGCTACCTTGGGTTTTTTGAGCCATTCTGCAAGAGCAAAGGCCTGGCAAAGGGCTCTACCCGTACATCATCCCCTTAGGAGAAGGACTCAGCCTCCCCCGCCTCTCCCCCAGTTGCTGATGTACCACATCCAACCACCCTCCTGGGTCTTTCAGAACATGCTGCTATGTGGTTGCTCCATGGTTATTAGCGGCTCATCCCCTGGAGAGAGCACAGTTTTGCAAACGCTGGCTTCATGCTGCTGCTGCTGTGCAGTCCATCTGTGAGGGCTTTTGTGGGAGCACAGGCTCTAGCTGCGCTTTCCTCTCATCTCCTGGCCAAAGCAAGCAACAGCACTCACCTTGAAAAGTTGTTTTTGGTGTTGTTTTTTTTTTTATGAACAAAAACCCCAGAACAGTTCACTTTCCAGGATCTTCATTGTTGCTTTCTAGTATTGATGTGGTAAGTTTGGGTTAACTTCTAATGGAGCATTTGTAATTCCTGAAGTAGGACATTTCCTTTTGGGAATGAAAAGGCAGGCATTTGCTGAAGCTATTACTGGATTTATGAATTATCAAATAAACACTTTGCTTGCATCAGAAATGTTTTTGGGCCAGATCATTAGAGAATGTTGTAATCTGAGCAAACACGCCATAGATCTGCAAAGGACAGAACAAGACCATCCCCACCAGCTCTTACAACATAAAACTCAGAACGGTGGGGCTATGTGAGCCATCAGTAACCCTGAACTGCATCACATGGCAGCCTGTGGATGCTACGTCCACAACAATTTCAGTACGCTAAAAAGGGCAATCTCAAGCTGATGAGGCAGTAAGATTACATTTCTAGATGATTATCATAAACAAACCAGCGGTAGGTTGTGGGATCTCAGCCATGCAACACTAGGTTCTTGCATAAGCTGGTACTTTGCTTGGAAATTTGTAGTAGGAATTCTATTGTTTGAACCCTTTTTTCCCCATGCCACTGCACTGTTTTAGCACAGATACGGATCATATGAAGGCAGGAGCTCTGCTGATAAACCTGGTTAAAGATGTGGAGTACAGAAGTGTCCTCACATAGCTTTGTCTGATAGTCTGAATGTCTCTGCAATAAAATCACTGTATGATATGAGTTACAGCAAGTATGGGGAGGAAACACATGTCACTGTCTTCTTTCTTTACCAATTCCTTTATTTTGAGAATTACCTGCTGCTACCATGGTCCTGGTCACAGCCATAGAAACCGGCATTAAGGAAATGAAATGTTTTCCCCAAATCATTTCTTGATGTAATGGTTATACGGTTCTCCATCCCACCTGCACCGGTCATGGGAGGTTCTCCCTTTTCAATGTCCTCACCAGTCCATGTTATTGGCCCTTCTATTTTTTCAGCCCAAACTCATGGGGTTTCTAATGGATTTAGTGGCCTTAAGATGCAGAATTTCCTCCTCTTGTGTATCACTGTGCTAGTGACCACGGCTAACTGAGCAAATGGATGGAGCAGTTCTGTCTTCTGCTCTTTGTCTCTCCTCAAAGGCCAAAGTGCAAAAACAAATGCTGCAGCAGGGGTCAGACCAGGTACAAATGGAAGAGATTAGTTGAATTTAGATGAATATCATAAAGAAAATTTCAGTTCTGTCAAGCCAGTGGTAACTACATTTCAGCTAGGACTAGCAGTGTTGGCTGCTGCACGAACAATAATGCCTCTCTCTTCCATTACTTTCCTTGAGAATTTTTTAAAAACTTTCCCACTGAGTACTTGAATTTTATTTTTACTTTATAATTTTTTTTCTGTCTCAAAATATCCAGTCCTTGAGAGGTTTCTGGTTTTGAATTCCTTCTTGAGGAAAGAGAGACACTCACCCCCCCACCCCTCGCCCTTAAAATAATTTGCCTAGAGAAAATGCAGAGCTGTTTAGTATTTTATACAAGTAATTTATCCTTTAAAACTGTCTATCCTAGTAACTTTAATTGCTAAACCACCTTCCAAGTGGAAGTGGAATTCCAGTTGGAATACATAGGCTGTATTTTAGGGGAAAGCACAGATTTGGACACAGTTAGTAGTGTTCTTAATGTCACAGAAAAGCAGAAAGGTTCCTGCATGTCCTTTCTGGTATGCGTCCTGGTGACAGTATTTGGTCTCTGTTCCTCTTCTTGGAAAAGGTGCTCAAAAGCCCGGTTGCCTTTGGCTCACAATACTCGAGCTGACTGCCCCAAACGCACAAGGAGCCCCCATGCTCTCCCAGAACTCCATCTCCAGCTGGTCTCACAGCTCTGCTTCTCCAAGAGGCATCTGAGGTGAATGGCAGTTTGACCTGTCACACGATGCTGGGATAGACAAGATCAGATCACAACAGACAACCGATGTTTCTATTTCCTTCCAGCTTCATGCTTCAGACCATTTCTTTGGGATTATTTTGACCAGTTCTTTGGGATTTAAGGTCGGTGTCAATGGTTATAGATCCCTCTTTCATACTCCAGAGGAATGACTGCTAGAGTTTTTCATGTGGACTGAATTATTTTTGTAGTCATTCCCTAACATCTGAACTACATAACCCACAACTGAAAAGAGACATCTGCTGTCACAGACATGAGCCATAGGCAATTTTAGTCTGAATGCCTAATTTTTGGCAATAATACACAGAATAGAAACTAGTCTTTCATGGGAGATATGAAGTAGGCTTCAATGATGTTTTACCAGTTCTGTCCACAGTAACCTGCCATTTCCAGTCTCCATACCATCTGCTTCCAGAGAACCTACACTGCAGTTTGGTCCAGGAAAAAAAAAAACCACCACCCTCTGTTGAAATGCACTGTTCTGATCTTCAGGTTTGAGATGTGGGTCTACTGGATGCTCTTATTTATCCAGCCTTTTGCTAAAATTAGATACATTCAGAAAGTTCTATGCCATTTTAATCTGTTCCCGTCGCCTATGTAGGTACTGTCACATTAAAAAGGGAGACTTAATTAGTGGCTAGGGCACTGTGAACTGAGCGCTGCTCACATCACCATGCCTGCACATGTGCTGTTATACGGGCCCATCAGTTTCTCTGCTGCCTTCCCTCGTGCCTCTGGCCAGCTGGTCTGGGGGTACTGTGCTGGAGAACACGGGCACTAAGGGCAACCACTGCAGGGTCATTTCAAGCAGGCAAGCCTGCTGCCAGTGGCGGTGAGCTGCACGGGATGCTGAGGCAAAAATACCTAAGAGCACTTGCTCTGTTTCACGTGCCATGGTTTGGTATAGAAATGTGGAAATCTGCCTGCTGGAGTCGTTATGAACATCATCTCTGGCCAGTGTTGGGGTTTTTTTCTGTTACTAGATTCACCACAGATTTTAATTGAATTAGGTGGCTGCATTACCACAAAAGAAAAAAAAAATAGCAGTGTTGCTGAAGTGATCCTTGAACAGTTTATTTTTCTGCTTTTTTTTCTCTACATTTACCTACAGTTACTTCCACCACTGGGGAGAGGCCAGATCTGTAGGTTTCAGACTGGCTGGGAATCAAAGCTCATCTGTAGATTTATTTGGGAGCACTTTTCTAAGCATGCACGTAGCAGCCAGCGATTGCGGGTTGTCCTGAGCTACGCATGTCTGAGCTCCACCTTGCTGTGAAGCGAAAATTTAAGAGGACTTAATTTACAGGAATAAAGTAGGATACAGGGGTTTTTCCCTTAGTTTTACACTGTTAGCCTGTCACCAGTAACTGCTTCCACTGACCATGGAAGCGTATGCATTTCAGTAGAAGCTTGTCTTCGTAGGAAAGAGTTGAAGAAACTGCTCATGAGAAACATGTAGGTCGGTGGCTGGACTTTTCTTAGGGGCCAGAAGTTCCTTCCGTAGAGCCTTGTAGCAGGGATCAACTGGTCTCAAAGGAAAGCCGGTTACAGACCGTGTTATCTCCTAACGGTCCTTCCTGGCCTTACATCTTTTCACTGTAATAAAGAAACCAGCCAGGTTTACAGGGCTTTACGCAGAGGACGGTGGCTGCAGAGGAAGGATGGGTCTCGGAGCAATGGCAGCGTCCCCCAGGACCCTCGGGGGGGCGAGGTCGCACATCGGAGCCGCTCCCGGAGAAGCGACCCGGGCAGCAGACGGGGCCGGCCGCAGGGCGCTGCTGCTCCGCCCGTTCCGCGGCCACCGCGGCTCCCCGCGCAGCGCCCGCGGCAGCGCAGCGCCGTCCGGTGCCCGGCTCGGGTCTGCCCAGGGCCGGCATGAGCCAGAGCGAAGCGCCGTCCGGTGCCCGGCTCGGGTCTGCCCAGGGCCGGCATGAGCCAGAGCAAAGCGCCGTCCGGTGCCCGGCTCGGGTCTGCCCAGGGCCGGCATGAGCCAGAGCAAAGCGCGGAGCCCAGCCCGGGGAGCCCGGCTGCTCGCGGGGGCGGTGCGGGGGCTCCCGGGCAGGGCGCAGCCACCCGCACCAGGCCCAGGCTCGGCCGCACCCGGGCCCCGCTCCGCCCCGTTCACCGCCCTCCGGGGCCGCCCCGCGCCCCGCTCCGCCCCGCTGCCCGCCGCCTTCCGGGGCCGGGCCCCGCCGCCTTCCGGGCCGCGCCGCGCCGGGATGCTGCTGCCGGGCGGGGTGGCGGCGCGGGGCCCGCCGGCGCTGGCCGCCCTGTCCCAGGTGCTGCGGCTGGAGCCGAGCCGCCGCGCCGGCGTCGTGTTCCCGCTGCAGAAGCTGGAGCGGTACCTGGCGCCCGGCGCCGACACGGAGCGGTTCCGCCTCTTCCAGCCCGGCCTGGCCGCCCTGCAGCGCGCCGAGCTGCTCTTCAGGCCCGGCCACGGCCACGCCATCGAGTACGTGAGCTCGGCCGTCCGCATGGGCCATGCCCCGCCGCCCGGGCCGCCCGAGGTGAGGGACCCGCGGGGCCGCACGGCGCTGTCCCCCGGCGCCGTCCCCAAAGGCTGACCAAGGCCCAGGTGCCCCTGCCCGGCGTGGGTGCGGGGCGCTGGGCAGGTGTGGAAATGCTCTGTGCCTCCCCGCTGCAGGTGTGCTTCATCGGCCGCAGCAACGTGGGCAAGTCGTCTTTAATCCGAGCCTTGTTCTCTCTGGCCCCTGAGGTGGAGGTCAGAGTGTCAAAAACTCCGGTAAGCCCCGTTCTCAGCCCCGTTCGCAGCGCGCCTGCCGGTAAGCCCCGTTCGCAGCCCACCTCCTGCACGGTCAGAGGCCAGTGCCAACCGCAGAGCAGGGCTGAGGACAGGGGGGATCAATTTCTCAGTAACTTGAAGAGTCCGTCAGAAGGTGCCAGCCACAGCAGCCAGCAGCTCGGAGCTGGCGCAGGCCGTGCACCAGCGAAGGAAAGGTGGCAGGAGCCCCAGCTGCTCCTTGCCCAGGGCCAGCACGGGCACCAGACAGAAGGGCTGCACCTGGGCAGATGTGCCATAAAGCCCTTTGGGGAAGAGCCGAGCGCAGTGACCCATGAAGGTTTTTAGTCTGTTTTAAGGCTAGAGCCGCACAGGATCGCTCCAAGGATGAGAGACTGGGCAGCTTAAAGCAACAGAGACATTTCTGCAGCCTTCCCTGCGCAGGTGGGGTACAGTACAGAGCTGTTTTGCAGGGCAGCCCCTAGTCCACTCCTCAAACCACCTTTTTAAAAGCACCCCCTTCCTTCATCTTACCTAAATCCTCTCCCTAGGGCCATACCAAGAAGATGAATTTCTTCAAAGTAGGGAAGTACTTTACTGTGGTGGATATGCCAGGATACGGCTACCGTGCCCCGCAAGACTTTGTGGAGATGGTGGAGGCCTATCTGCAGGAGCGGCACAAGTAAGGGACTTACCTGTACCTTCACAGAGCAATGGAAGCCAGATGCCTGTATACAACGTCATGTAATTCGGTGAAAAAATGCAGAAGGGGTAGCTACTTCCAGTGGTAGTATCGATTAGTTCACATGTCATTTCACTGGGAACCTCGTTCGTGCCTAGAGAGATCAAACCAGCAGCAAACATCGAGGTGCTGCTCCATGCTGACCCTCCGTTTCCTTGCATGGCTTTTCTTGGCTCTTCCCCTCCCCGGATCCCATGTTACTTGTTCCATGCTGACCCTCAGCTCGCATGCATGGCTCTTCTTGGCTCTTCCTATCCCTGGATCCCATGTGACTTATTCTTGGTTATGAATTTGGAAGTAGCAGAGCAGGCATGAAAAAAATGGTGGTTATTACTGTTGCTTGTATTTCTGGCAGCCTGAAGAGGACTTTTCTATTAGTTGATGGTGTAGTAGGACTCCAGAAAAAAGATCATATTGCTGTAGAGATGCTGGAAGAGTTTGGGATTCCTTATGTGGTAGGTAATGCTTTGTTCTCGTGTTGGTTATAAACTACAGATAATCTGTAAAAGTGTGTACCCGCTACCAGAGCTTATGCAAGGTGTCCTACCTAAGTAAAAAAACCACACACACACCCCTTACTGCTAATAAAACAGGGCTAAAATATGTTGAGGGCGGCAAGTGGGATTTAAAGGATTTTTTGCTTGATTTATTAAGTGGACAATTTTTTTTTTCTCAGTGCTCAGCTTAAGCTTGAGAAGGTCCACTCCTTATGCAGACTATAGAACTGTTCCAGGGAACTGCATTATACCATTTTTTCCCCCCTAGATACAACCCAGAGCTTTCAGCTTGCCTTGCAAGATGGCTCAGACTCTTAGAGATGTTCCAGACTAGCAACCAAATAATCTCCTTTTCCTCTTTTAATCCTCCCTTTCTGGATCCATGCAGATGGTGTTAACAAAAATTGACCGTGCTTCCAGAGGACTGTTGTTAAAGAATGTACTGGAAATCCAGGAGTTTGTAAAGGAGAAAACTCAGGGATGCTTTCCTCAGCTATTCCTGGTCAGGTAAAGCTCTTCTCTGTTGCCGTTGCCTTTCAGGTGATGATTTTGATAGGGCAAACTACCTGAAACGGGTCTGTCTGCTCTAGAGGTGGCACTTCTCTGTGTCCCGAGGATGGACGGTGGGCTGCTGATGGGGAAGCACCCCTTTCCTTTTTCCCCCTCCTCTACAAGCGAGTGGGAGTTCCAGTTTCAAAGCTGCTTCTTCCTTTGGCCTTTCTCCGAGGGGGCAGCAGTCCCTACGCTGCGTGCTAGTGGGCTTTGCCATTCTGTTTGGACTCGCGTTGACAGTAGCAAGCTGTCGTTTGATTTACACAGCTGTGGTGCTTGCTCTTGCCAAGGTTGTACTGCACTGCGGGAAATGTAATTTCATACAGCCGGTAGCTGGGTTTGCTTGCATTACTCCAAGACACAGCAGTATCTGGCACTGCACACCCATGCCTTTGTTTCCACAGTTCTCTGGAGTTTTCGGGGGTTCACTTGCTAAGATGCTTTGTAGCCCATGTTACTGGAAACCTGCGTGCTGTAGAGGCCAGCTGAAAAGACAGGCTCCTGATCTGCTCAGCTCATCCAGAACAAAAGGTACCAAAACCAGAGGTCTGGGGTTTTGTTGTAAAAAGCCCGAGGTACTAGAATTCATTTTTAGATAAACTTGTATAAATTTCTGGATAAACTAGTATTTGTAACACTAAGCTTTTTGTGTAATAAATCCATCAATTCAGGAAGTTTGCGCTGTGAATGAATCCAGGTTGTTATAAAACTGTTTTATAAAACCTACATGATTGTGCTGAGGACAAAAAAGCAAAGAGAACCTCCAAAGAGAAGCTCAGTTTTAATACAGCATTTCCTCTCCCTCCACCAAAATGTTCAAAAAGCTACCACTGCATGCCTAAGCTCTGCTCTATGTAGGATACGAGAATAGTCTAGTAATCTCATTACTAAAGACACATTTAGTTTAGGGAATAAAAACTGTAGCCCTAACATTAGGCAAACTGTACTTGCCCAGTTTAATTGAATGATACGCAGAGGTTTACTTCTCTCAGCTTACATAGCGCGGGCCAAAAACTAGTGCCTGTGCAACCTGCCTGCTCTAAGGCAATCTAGAGTGGAAATAGCCAGTTGTCTGTGAAGGTGTGTGTAGCACTTCTTATGTATTTTACTTTGTAACTTTTTGCACATTCGATAGGTGCGGCATGACAGCACAGGTTGCCTGCACACGTCAAGCTGTTCCTGTTCCCGGTGTGTGAAGGAAAGGACATATCTTTAATGGGGTCTGCTTTTTGATTACTGTTGGCTTGAAACAAAATGGAATAAAAGACTGACATCTAGGGGAATGCCCTCCTTCTGCACTTTATCATGAGTCAGTGCTACATCTGTCTTCTAATCCAGCTGCACTCAGGTGAATTGTCAGAGATGAGACATCCTGTCCATTATCTGCATCTGTTCTACCCTGGCAGCTGAAGCAAAATACTGATGTCCCGTACTCTGTGAGCTGCTACTGTGCACCTGAAGAACTGTCCCCCACAGCAACTGGGTCTGCTTCAAAGGAGCTGAAGCTGTCCAGTTACAAGGTACAGAATCGGACAAAAGGGCTGCCATCAACAGCAGTAGTTGTACAGGAGAATTCAGAGCAAAGCTGTTACGCGCCTCCATCAAACTAGAACTCAGTCTTGTCACGTCAGCATTGATGAATGTGGGTATGCACTTCTCAAAGTTACTTATATTAAGTGTTAAACCTCAAGAAAGGGCAGTTCTTTTTTGTAAACCACTCTGAGGGCGAGAAGGTGGTATTTCTAGTGTTTTCTTTCATTATGGGATTTCTTGTAACTCATACTAGACACGAGGTGAATCTGTTTTCAACATACACGTAAGAAGTGGGGGGCATAAGGAATGCAGCAGAAAGATGTAGATCTCTAGCTTCCACATCTTAGCAGAGATCAAACCCGTAACTGATTTAATATTTTACCTCTAATTGCAAACCAGCCTGTGGGATGCTTGATCCTAGGGGGAAGTGCAGTAGTATCTAGACAGATGGAACAGGTGCAGGTAAACACTTCAGGAACAATACTTTCTCAGTATCTTAAAAAAGGGTTCTTCCAAAAGCATCAATCTTGTCAATGCCTTAACCTTGACTGAAGAGCTTCTGAAAATAAGCCTGTATATGTCAAAAAGTGCAATTCGTGTTTTAGTCTCTCTTCAGAACAAAACCCCTTACAGTGCTCGGAAGGCTTTTATTAACTGCTTAAATACAAATGGATTTATCGGGCCTATTTTATGTATTAGAAGTGCTTTCAAATGGCACTAGACTGTGAATTGGACTGCACAATCCTTGAGTGTGTGTGTACTGTTGCCTTGAGGTGTCCTTAGCAGAAGCCATGAGGCGCTAGGTCATACATACATGTTTTCTAACAGCTGTACTAGAAACAGCAGGTATCGTTTTATCCTGAAGAACCACCTTTACCTCTGGACTGGACACATGTTTTCTGCTGTGTTGGTCAAGAGATCTTCATTCGCAAGTGCTTCAAACACTGGAATAACTCTTGCATTTTTGCTCAGCCATCTGCAGGGAAGAACACCACAGTTTGTTACACTCAAGAATCCGTGCCCCTGTGACAGGTAAGATAGTAAATAAAATCAAGTCCTCTCCTTCACCTAAACATTAAAACTTAAATGTCAGTGCCTTCGTGGGAACATGCTTTGGGTAAACGGGTGTCTGACAGCAGCAGACTTTCTTGCCAAGTTCTTAAGGAACATGCTGTGTTGCGGAGTGAGGAACTGCACTTTCTCAGGCCAGGGACACAAAAGCTCTCCCTTTCTTTTTCCCCACTCATTGATCAGTGGTGGGCCTACAGCATACTGAAGCAGTAGAGATCATTTCAGTTTTAAATGCTTTTGATGTCTTAAATCATTTGTAGTGCATACACTATACTGCAGGCACTCAGCATTACCTTGTAAAACTTTGCCTCTTCTGCACCTGTTACATACAGAAATGGTGTAGAGTACTAGCTACTATGGAAGTGTTTCACCTTGTGCAATCTTCTCTGGCCTTTCAGCAGTACTTTCTGCTTTGTCTTCCTCTGCTGTGTCTGGTCTAGTCTGTCACAGTAACCCTGGCACTATAAAGCCAGTCTTTTTCCAACAGTCCCCTAGAGCCACTATAGCATAGAATGCATTTTAGTAGGGACCTTGACCAGATACTACGTCAATAATTCTATTTAATGTTAATGAAGTAACCTGAAAAAGTTTCTTAAGTTATTTGAAAAGCAGAGGGTTGGATTTTTAGCAGGTAGGCATTTCAGATTCAGCCTCTCTAGAGGCATTTAGACAGAGAGGCAACATGCTATAAGGCAGAAGGAGCTCCGTTTACTGTCACTTGAAAGGTTGTTTCAGTGTTGCCTTCTTTCACTCTTTGTCACAAGTCTTGCTCCTTGGGCTCAGCATTATTTCCGTACTGTGCTCGGAACTAGGATGTAGTAGTACAGTATGAAACAAATTTTGGATGCTGAACAGAAAGTGCCAAGTGTTAAATACAGACAATTCATTTTGCATTAAGTGGGGTGGCTTAAGTGCCCATGAGAAGCAAGATACCTCCCTCAACTATCAAAGTTTCTGGCTAGGGAGGAAAGAGAATTTTAGCAGCAGCTAAGTTTCCAGTCTGTATCACTGGCTAATCCTGCTCCTGCTGGAGAGTGCTTTAGTACCTGGTTATCCCAGCTATAACATGATACTGTATATTACGGAGAAACTAGCTTTTTCTGTGCAAGCAGGGACAAACCCCAGAAGACATACAGCTTCTTAATTCACTCTCCTGCTTAAATGTTTTGGAAACAGAATAAAAGACCAGAATCCATTTACAGAAGAGGCAAAGGAGGGAGGAATAAGTTGTGGGATTTGTGCCGTGCAGTGAGGAAAGGAACAGAAGAAAAGGCAAACTGATCTTACATGACATCCCAAAATAAAAATGACTAGTTAACAAATTGAGAGGTGTGACTTACCTCTACAGCCCTCTATATGAGAAGCCAGCCTCTCCACAATATGCTGTCACCAGTCCTGTAACTTCCTTTTGTTTTCATCTGATGCATTTACAGCCAGTGGGTATCTAAAGGCACCACCAATAAACAGTAAATTAAGCATCCCTCCCTTATCTGCACAAGTGATTTTAGTATTTGGTTTAGTAACTGCAATTTGATCTGCTCCTAAGAACCGGCCACAGCATTGAGGCAGTATGCACAGCTGTATTTTAACACTAACGCTGTCCAAGCACCTGTGAAATGCTTGACCTCCATCTACTTCAGATACAATTAGTCTGCTTTTAAGCATCTTTTATATAAGCACAGCAAACTGTTCTGCTCAATAAGGTCATTATTGAGCAGCCATCAACTGTTTAGTTAAACATAACATAAACATAAGCAGATTTTTTCAGGGAAGGTAGTTCATATTTTTATATTCTAATAATCTGCAATGCCATTTGTGCACCTTGTGGCACATTTACCAAATTTATACAAGACAATAAATCCACCACTTCCACAGACATAGCTACTTAAACCAGTATTTTCTTGGAAAACCAGTGAGAATGATGAAAAACATACGATGCCAAGAAGTAGTAGGGGGAGTGAGGGGCAGGGAATAAATCTCATTGCTTTTCTTGCTAATGCTGCTTCCCAAGAAGTTATTCTCCACTGGCTGGTGTGTGACAAATACAGCACTGCTGGTCTGTTGCCCTCGCCCCTGATGCAGGCACAGAATGGGGTGTCTAGCCCTAACTCCACCAGGGAAGGCTATTTAGACTCAGACACTGAAAGGTGCCGTACTCACTCCTTTTGAATTCATTCCTTGGGATCCATCTGTGCTTCATCAAGACTCTCTCTGGCTGTACTCTCCAGCATGTTTTTGTTTCTCCGGTGTGTGCCCCTCAGCTGCACCTTTCCCTTCCTCTTCAGCTCCCTAGAGAAAAGCCTTTGTTCAAACTGAACTTGGCAAGGCAGTTACTACACTGGGAGAGCGAGCCTCCTGCTGGAGACATGATGGATTTTTCTTGATAAGGAAAAATTTTCTTCTAAGACAAATTTTTTTCTTAAACCAAAACCTGGCAAAGGCACAAGAAACTTGTATTTCTCAGGCATCAACAAAACTAGCTTAACTGCTCACAACAATTTATGAAGGATATAAGCTATTGCACAATTCAGAAGTATTATTGAACAGGGCAAAACAAAATCAAAGCCCACATAGATTCTGTAGGACTTCAGAACAACAGCTGCCTTTCTGCTAAACATGATAAAAAACATTGCACTGATATTTAGAGATTCTTTTTCTTCAAAAAAAAATCGGCTTGGGAAACCTGGTACTCGGCCCTCAATTCCAAGAGACATTTCAGAAATTCTACAAACTGATGATGGAAAAAATGAAATAACGAACAATACTCACAAACCTCAGGGAAGGTTTGGCAGGTAGATCTGTAAAATAAGCCACACTCGATGGCAGTTTGCACACTGTCAGAAGGTACTGCTGGCAGCTTTGGCCCATAGCAGCCAGGGTTCAGGTGGCCAATTTATAAATTTGGGATAAATAGTTTTGGACAACTTTTAAAGACCATTCTAATAGAAAAATATTTCTTTTCTTCCGTCCTTAGTGGTTCCCCAGCATGACTTCTGAGGCATAACGAAGACATTTGTTCTAGACCTGGTACTCTAAAGAACTTCACCAACAATATTAAGAGTATTGTAAGCAACTTAAAAATAATGCAGTAAAAATAAGAAGAAACTTTTTTTACAGTATAAAATATATCAATGTTAAAGTTTCTTTAAGATGTTAAGAAACACTAACAGGTGTCCAAGCTGATGAGGCTAAATCTTGTTCAAGCCTTAGATGTTAAATTACAAAGAAACACAGTTCTCTTTGCAGCTCCAGGTGGGAACTTAAGCACAAATTCAAGTTACATGGCATGGTGCAGAGGCCGTTTTTTTATAACCTAGCTGAAAAGGGCATTACTTAAGCAACCAATCTGTGTCCATTTCCCTTTGTTTGCCACTCCTCTGGTTTGGGGTTTTTTTAAACCTAGTTTACGCTAACAGTATGAAACATACCTCACAAAAAAAAAAAAAAAAAAGTTTATTTAGATGTTGATAGGACTCAAGTATTATATAGAAGGAAAAGAGAATTTATGAGTCACATTGTACTTGTTTGGCTTAGGGGAAGTCATCCTGCGCTGTGTTTAGCCCCAACAGTGAGGGACTGTCACAGCAAGGGCTTCTAGATTCCAGTGCAGACTCCTCCACTGAACACTGGGTTACAGCAGGAAGCAAGCAGCATACACAGAAGTTACCACCACACACATTGATTTCAGTCCTACTTTTGATGCAAGAGTGAACTCTAGCCTCGCAATTGAAGTTAGTTTCCAGGTTTTGGCCATGGGAAACTGCCACGCCTGTGGGGATTACCTGCAGTTTCCAAGTTGTTTGGTCATAGTCAATTGTGCTTCAATGTGTGAAGTACTGAGAACTAGGAAAAGGAGAAACTTAAGTGAAAAGGCTACACATCCATTCACGTTTCCTTAAATCCAGAGTTCATGAAGAACATATTTTCTTTTTGGATTTCCACCCTCACTGTCAAGCATAGCAAAAGCATCTCATTCCATCTCTTTACACCTGCCAGCAGTTTCACTCACCAGCTCTTTGCCCTTAGCATACTTCAGTTCTCAGAGCCATCAGTTACTTCACCAAAAAAAAAAAAGACTAAGTCCATTCCCTTTCCTGTAGGTTATTATTAAAAGCATAATCTCGAATTTATTGATCTAAAATAATTTATCATGTTAGAAAGCAAACGCTCTTCTTTCACAGTGCTCAAATTCAAATCACTTGCCAAGCATGGATGCATGTTCCGTGTTCACTATATAAAGCGAGGAGGAAGAACTTACCCCAAACCATGCTAAAAATCAGAAACACGAATAAAACCCAGTGTTTTGACTTGGCTAAGCCAAATCAGTTCCACACGCAAGCAGTAAAACAAGCTGTCCTTTTCTCCCTTTCTACCTATATTTACTTAGCCCATAGTTAAAACCTTAGCATGTTGTAAGAACATGTACCAATGCCATCAGAAAAGAAAAAAAAACCCCACAAGTTTATTATCACCTTTTTTTTTCTTTTTGAATGGCCTAAAAGCTATAAAGTCTTAAGTGTTTAGAATTCATAGATTACAAGGACATTTACTTCTAGGAAGCCTTTTCCTGACAGGACAAGCAACTCCGTACTGTAACTGCACCAGTATCGTACCTTATATTGTGAAGTTTCATCTTCAGTTTATCCTGAACAGACCTGGGCAGCAGCAAACACATGTTCTCTCCCAAGTCACAGATGATCTGAAAGGGAAATTCCAGAGTTCATTTGAGATCCTCTTTCCATAAAACCCTGTCACAAAGTGGTGTGCAATCTTTCAACTTCTTAGTACCAGCAAAAAAAACCTAGACCCACTGACTTCCATGTCACACCCTAGCCACTATTTTTCATAAAATGAAAGTCAGAAATTGGTTTTGAGCTTTGATACAGCTCATTCGCTGTTTTTCATATTTGCAGAATACAAATAATACTCAGTGTATTACAAGTACACAGGAACTGTCAGCTTCAAGTCACAAACTCGCAGCCAAAGTCCAAGAGGAAGTTGCTCTCACATTAGCTGTTCCAGAATTACCTGTTACAAGGATAAATGTGCCTCCTTCAAAAACTTTGGGATGAGAGGAGAGGCCAGTAGGCATGACAGCATGGTGGGAGCACGCTACAGACCACCCAACCAGGGCAGGAAAGCGGATGGACACTTCCCCCCCCTCTTTAAGCAACTCTGGGAAGTCTCTGTATCAGACTCAGGTTCTCACGGGCGACTTGAACCTCCCTGACATTTGCTGGAAGGGCAACAGGATGAGACACAAGCAGTCAAGATTTCTGTAGGGTGTCAGGAATAGCTTTGTGATACAGGTATTAGATGGGCCACCCAGGGTGACACACAGCTGCATCTGCTACTCACTAACAAAGGAACAACTTGCTGAGGACATGGTAATCAACTTGGCTGCAGCAGCAATGCAATAGTGGACTTGAGGATCCTGAGGAGAGCGATGAAAGAGTAGCAGATCCTGGACCTCAGCTCATTCAGGGAACAACCACATGGGATCCCATGGGATGCAGCTCTGAAGGACAAGAGAGCTTGACAGTTGGCAGTCTTCAATGAGAGCATCTTCCAAGCACAAGAACGAGCCATCCTCATACTCAGACAAGCAGGCATACCAGGAGATAACTGGCTGCACTGGGAACCCATGATGGAGCTCCAACATAAAAAGGCAGCATGTAAGAGGTGAAAACAAGGACAGGCTGCAAAAGAGGACTTTAGAAGCTTTCCCCAGGTGTGCAGAGATGGTGTGAGGCAAGCCAGAACTCAGCTGCAGCTGTGACTTGTGAAGGACATGAAAAGCAACCAGAACTTCCGCAGTTACACTGGTAGTAAAAAGCCGAACAAGGGAAATACAGTCCTGTTGCTAAAGCAGGTGGGTCATATGTCCTAATCCTCTGCTTGTCTTTACCAAAAAGGTCTCCCAGGCCTTTGGAAAATCTAAAAGGATTCAAGAGCAGAGCTGCCAGTGGACAAGGATCAGGCTAGGGATTACTTGAGCAAGCTGGACCCGTACAAGTTCATGTGAACTGACAGGCTACATCTGAGGGTGCCGAGAGAGCTGGGCGACGTCCTTGCAAGGCGGAGATCCCTGATGACTGGAAGAAAGCAAATGTTGCACCCATCTTCAAAGATGTCAAAAGAACAATTCAGGGAACTGCAGATTCAGCCAGCCTCACCTCTGTCCCTGGGATATCATGGAGTGAGTTACCTTGGAACATATTTCTGGGCACACGAAGGAGAATGGATTTGGAGACTGCATGAATTTATCAAGGGTAAATCATGCCTGACCAACCCAACTGCTTTCTATGACAAAATGACCAGATTTTTGTATGAGGAGAGAATAGCAGATGTCATATACCCCAGATTTATCAAGTCTTTCTACATTATCTCCTGCAATATTTTATTCAGATTAGGACATTGTAGTCTGGACATGTGCACAACTAGATCAGTAAAAACTAGTTGGATAATTGGGCTCAGAGGGCAGAAGTCAGTGGGTCATACTCCATCTGCATGGCAGTTAGAAGTGGGACACTATAAGGGTCTACCTTGGGATGTGTCCAGTTTAACATTTTTACAAGTCATCTGGAGGAGGTGCATTCCTACCAAACGGTCATATGGCACCAAGCTGGGGAAAGCAGCCGACACACTCGAGGGCAGGGCTGCCGTTGAGAGGGACTTGGGAGAGCTGGGGCAAGGGCTGACAGCAACCTTACGAAATTCAACAAGGGCAAGTGCAAGTCTTGCTGAAGCGATGGAAGAGCCCCTGGCAACCGCACAGGCCAGAGACTTGACTGGGAGAAGACAACCTTTCTGACTTCATGGCTGATCCTCTTTTCCAGCAGGGGAACAGAGTAGACACCTCCCGAGGTCCCTTTTCAAACCTCATTATCCTGATCTGACAACCTAATAAAGAGCATCATATACAGATTCGGGGAGGGTCACCAAATCCATCTCAGAGTAACTCCTTTGCAGCACAGCTTCAATGTGAAGAATTACAACGTTTGGTTTTGGAAAATTAAAAAAGAAATTACAGGGAGAAAAGGCTCGTAGCATCCCTGCTTCCACAGTAACAGAATTTTACAGGCTAGAGCACACCCATCTGCAAAGCTATTTGCTTTACAGTTATTTATACAGTTACGAGCAACAGTGAACGATGCAAGGTAAACAATCCATACGCTGCCTTCTTCTTGCGGTCCCTGAACTGCCCCTTTCCTACCTGCTTCTGGGCCAAGGCAGGTGCCTGTATAACCCAGCCCCAAGCCGTGGGGTTGGGCCAGCTTCCCCCGGCGCCCCGACACCGGCAGGGGCTGGGCGGACGGGGGCAGCCCCCCAGCCTGGCAGCGGGGCACTCGCCAGCCCTCCGCCGTGTTCCTTCCGTGCACCCACCCCCCTCCGCCCAGGGCAGCACCAACCCGCCCCCCCGGCGAGGGCAGCGAGCGCTCGTCCGGGCTGCAGGCGGTCACACGGGCAGCTACCGCAGGCAGGGAGCTGAAGCAAAACCCAAGGTCTGCACCTACAAAGCGTTGCACTGCCCAATTTTTTATTTTGCCCCTGAAGAAAACGCGCTGTATTAAAATGCTCCAGATACCAAAGCAGCTAGAAAGAACGCGGCCTCCCACGTAACAATTGCGGCCGGTTCGGTCCCCCAACGGCCGCGCTCCCGGGGCCCGCAGCACCTTCTCGCCGGCGGAGCAGCCGCCTCCCCAGAGAAACCCGGCCGCTCCGGCACCCTCGGAGAGCGAGCGGTACCGGCGGGCGGCAGCGCCTCAGCCGGCGCCCACAGCCCGCCCGGCGCGCAGCCACCGGCGCAGCCGATAACGCAGCCGCAGCCGGGCAAGGCCGACAGCACGGGCCCCGGCACCGCCCGAGCCCCGCCAGGCGCAGCCCCCGCCGGCTGCGGGCAGCGGAAGCGGAAGCGCCGCCCCGGCAGCAGGTGTGGCCATGGCGGACGAGGAGGAGGACGCGCCGGTGAGTGGGGGACGGGGGGGCAGCGCTTCCCGCTGGGGTCGGGGTCGGGGTCCCCCCGCCGCCCTGGGCGCTGACGCGGCCTCTCCTCCGCTGTGCCCCGTCTAGTTCGAAGAAGACGCGGAGGAGGCCGGCGGGGGCCTGGACGGCGGGCAAGGCAAGAGGAAGAGGCTGTTCTCCAAAGAACGTGAGTGGAGCCGGGCCAGGACGCCCTGCCCTGGCGGTCACCCGCCGCGGCTTTTAGGGACCATGTCCCTTCCCCAAACACGGCTGAAACCGTCGTGGTGGCTACGGAGTGCCCGAACTCCGGTTTCCATAGCCAAACGGCAGCTTGCACCCTGCGCTCTGGCTGAAAGCACAGCAAGCTGTTGCGTAGATCCCCCTAAAAAATATCGCTAATGCATCCTCTGAACCTAACTGTGCCAACGGTGAGTTGCACGGTCAGTCGGCGGTAGGCTAAATATGTATTTAAAGAGTCTGTCATCAGGCACGCTCTTCTGTACGCACAGCACTGGGCTTCTGTTGGCTTCTGTCTGCCTGCTTATTTCCTGCATGTTTGCTCAAGAATTGTCCAGCCCAGCAAAAAAAAAAAAAAACAAACGTGCCATCCCGGTGCATGGATGTGCTGCTGGTGAGCTCTATCTAGATGTGTGCTGCTGATGGCGCTGAATGGATGAAAGAAGCCTCACGTTGTTTCTTTCTGCAGTAAGATGCATGATGTATGGATTCGGGGATGACCAGAACCCTTACACAGAATCAGTGGATATTCTTGAGGACCTGGTGATAGAGTTTATCACAGAAATGGTAAGTCGGCTGTAGACAGCATGGTCAACACATCCTCACCAAAACTTTAATCTTAGAAGGTTAATACTTCCAGCTCAAATACTGCGTTATTCCAGGCCCAAAACTCTGATGCTAGTCAGAAAAAGCCACACGTAAACTTTGCTCTTCCAAGATTAAGGCAAAATTCATCCATCTTGCTCCGTGTGCATTTAGAAGTGTCTGAAGTCCTTAAGGAGCAGCTAGATCAGTACTGTAAGGGGAGGAACACACAGCTGACGTTGGGGTGCACTGCAGCATCGCTCTGAGTGCAGCTGACAAAAGACGAGGCTCAGCTCTGAGTCTGGCAGCTTTCTGTATTCTCCCGGTGTCTTTACATGGATGGGAATGTAGCTGTGCACTATAAAAGAAATGCCTGAAGCCATCACTCTTCCAGATATTTGGATACTGTGTGAAAGTTTGTTTTGGTTTTTTTTAAAAAAAAAAAAGTTATTCCTACTCTTCGTGGATCCCTTTTCTTTGAAAGGCTGGCCTTGCCTTTCCTCATCAAAATGCCCTCAACTGTCCTGTGATATAGTTACCTCACATTGCTTCCAAGTTCTGCCTGATGCTGTTTGTCTCCGAGCGCTCTGCAGGCTGGGTGTCCTACATGTGATCTGGCTTTAGTTGTGATGCCATTATGGTTACGTGTGTATAGTGGTGTGTGCTGGGTGTGACAGGTAGCTGGGGACAGCAGAGCGGCCCCAAGTCCATGGTTTACTGGGGAGCTCTCCTGTGAGTAGGATAATGGTGCCCAGATCCTGCAGTTGCTTACTTTTTGATTATAAAATGACTGAAAATGAAGTGGTACGGAGAGCTTAAAAAAAATTTAAGGGGCAAAGGGACCCTGCTGACTTTCCTCTTTTCCTCCCACAGACACACAAGGCCATGTCAATTGGGCGGCAGGGTCGTGTACAGGTTGAGGACATTGTCTTTCTAATACGCAAGGATCCACGGAAGTTTGCCAGAGTTAAAGACCTCCTAACTATGAACGAAGAACTGAAACGAGCCAGAAAGGCCTTTGATGAAGCGAACTATGGATCTTGATTCTGTGCACGAGCTGCACTGGGGCATTACTTGAGCACCTGCTGCCCAAAAGGAACATTGTATGTTGTTTATTGTTTGGAGGGGTTGTTCAGGATGGAGGTCACTGCTGGGATGGCTGCCCTCACTTTGAGTCTTTTCTGAGAAGTCTTCAAGCAGCTGAATGCTGTTGATTTTATGTGGTATACTTAGGTAATTTTATACCATTTTATGGAATGGGAAAAGACCTCTAAGTAAATTCTTGTAAGATGTTACAAAACAGTCTGAAGTAAGACTGTGTTGGGTCGGGTATCTAGAGGGCTACTGGCTAGTGATTCTCTATAGCTGTTTTGAGTTACCACTAGGTGTTCCTGTGACAGGAAACCTAGAAAATGGATCTTGGTTAATGGGGCATAGTTCAGGCTTGAAGACTATTATAGAAGTTCTTCTCTTTGTGTATGTGTTCTTTGAATAAAACATTTTAAGTTTGTGCCTATTCCTCCTAACTAAACCTACAATGGTAATTCACACAATGTGCATAATACAGGGGGTTTGGCACTTAATGGGTTAGGAAGGTTATATTTTTCCTTCTGGCCTAGGGGGCAAAAGTGTTTTGTTTTCTACCACTGTTAAGCCTAGTAAATTGAAGGTAACCTATTCCAGGTTTACTTGAACTTACAGCCTTTCCTTAGTCCTGTAAGGCAGGTGCTCTACAATAAAGCAGACTCACATTGTCTCAGCATGAAGAATTTTTTTCTTATCTGGTGATCTTAGGACTTACTTAGAGCCTGGTGTAAAGCAGCAACCCCATGGCTTGTTTTAACATTATTTCATTAATACATGTTGGAGCAGCTGTGCCTTGCATTACCAAGCAGGCAGAACTGCACTTAATATTTCAGGACAGCGAGAAACATGTTCACCAGTCAGGAGTTTACTGTTGCAGGTCACAGCTGTGCTTTCCCCTATTTCTGGAGCAGCTCAGAGGCAGCAGGTTCAGTTAAATCCTCATTTCAGGAAAATAAACGCCGAACAGTGCTAATATTGCAAGTCAACGCTGTCCCCTATACAAGCAGCACAGAAGGAAGGGTGTAAGACTGCTTCCTTGGAAAAGTGGCAGGAAGTCTTTTGTCCTAAGCAGCAGTAAGTGAACAGCTGCAGCCATCTGCCACAGGACAGTAACTATTTGCATGGTGGATCTGACAGCTTAACATGGTTAAGCAACAGAGAAGGAACACTAAGTAAGGGTAACTCAATGTCACAGCTCCTCGACAAGGCTAGCCAAAAGGATGAAGACTACACAGCTCTTTGAAACACCCCTTCCATTAAAAAAAATAAAAAGCTGTTTTACAAAAAAAACCATAAAATAGTTTCTACTTTCTTAGCAGAACTCGGGATGCAAGTTACCAAGACACCATTAGGGTTCTGAGGGTTTTATTTTAAAAAAAAATATAAAAAAATGGAATTACTTGACCCCTCTCTTCCTTGCAAGTCCAGGGTCAGACACCCATCGCTGCAAAAATAGAATCAATATCCATGTTCTCAGTAGCTTCTTTCCACACAGGGCCTAGGCTTCTTTCCAGAAGCAGCTGCTTAGGGGTCCCTGCTGTGCTTAGTTTGACAGAGCCTGTATCAGCATTGGAACAGCCTTCCTGAGTCAGAGGTCCATCCTGGTAAGCTGGGAGGATGGGTGATGCACTGCTCTTACAGACTCCAGAAAACTCAGAAGGTTTTTGCCAAACAGTTTTCGAAGTCCTCTTCAGGCACACAGATGATTTGAGCCTCCTTTGACAGAACCATGCCCTGCGGTACTGCTTTGGCCAGCGTGCGTTTTGTGACCCATATAGGAGACATTTACGGACAGATGTCTTGACACAGCACAGTTTTTTCTTCAAGCTTAAGGGGAGGAAGGTGCACAAAACAATTATCAGCTGCTAATGTGTTAATTTCATTTGGGGTTTGGAGAGATTTGGTTATTAGCCTTCTCAACCATTTCCCTTGTCATACCAGTGAGATAACAGCACCTCGAACCACAGTAGCCAGGGCATTCTGAAGACAGACAACACCCCTTGCATCATATTATGCACCATCACCACGATTAAACATGCACATGATTTAAATTGCATTTTCATCCTCCCTCTTAAGTATTTGCACATTTGTTAGCCTTTTAAATCCTTCCACAAATGACCAAAGTTAAACAGAATGTCCATGTCAGAGCATCTAGTAACCTAAACTAGTGATCCTGTTAGAGTTTAAAACGAATGGGTTATACCACTGCATTTCTCTACACTGTAGCAAAGTACACAGTATTAAAACATAAAGTGTCAGACCATAAACACCACACGCATGCAAAATTACCTGTATCCTTGAGCCTCCACGTGGTGCAGCCGGTTGCTTTTCAACAACTTGTTACGCAGAAAGTAAGTTTCTGGTTTGAATTTGTTGCCTTTGCACCACTGAATAGCTTTTCTGAGTGCCTCTGACAGCTCCCCAAACGATGCAGCTGCTTGGACCATTTGTACAAGAGATCCAGTGTGCTGCAATTTTGCTATACGAGAGGAAAGTGATGCCGACTTTGCTTTAAAAGGTGTCGATGCAATGTTTATACCCTGAAACAAAGAGTAACAGAAATAATTAGTCTTTTAAAACCATGGCCTGCCTGATCCTCTCTGCTGGAGAGGAGCAGAGCACCAAGGTTTTTATGAGAACATTCCTTATTCCCTAAGAAGAAAGTGGAAGAGCAGTCTTGTTTTGTGGAATACAAAAACGAGGCACATAGAAATTTGTGTTCCTGTCTCCTACTGACTTGCTGTCTGGTGATTTTACTTGACATACCACAAATTCCAGAAATTAGTAGTGATTTTCAGTACAAAGCTTCCACACTAACTTGGGTTGTTAAGACAAGCAAAAAATAAGGCATGGAAAGGGGACATTTTCAATCAGGAGTATCATGTTTTGAGTGAGAGTCTTTGAAGTTAAAAAACCCCCATGTGTAAAGCAGTACCATAGAAACCTCTTGCGCTGGAGGTCTGGATGGTCTAAGTAAGCTCTTCACATCAAACCCCAGGTGCTTCCCTATAAAGAGAGAGGAGAGTTCCCATTAAGAAGTAAAAGCAGTTTCAAGTCTTTGCACAGAGACACCACAGTGATTTGCCCTGCTGAGCTCTCAGCAGGCTCACACCTGTACTCAGCGTTTCCAGGCAAACTCAAGGGGACTACACTCATCTCACATGGCAGCTGGCGAGGGATGAAGGGGATGCAAAGATTTACAGATGGCTCCAAAGGAAAACTTCACGGGCAAAAGCTTCACACAAACACCTGGATGCCTGCAGTCACTGGCCATAGCCCTGACTGCAGGGGAAAACTTGGACATGGCCCAGAACAAGCAAGCACAGGATACTCACATCCTGTACTTACACCCTTATCTACTCTTGTATGGGCTGCAGACAGCGCACTTAGCTTCTCTCACTATCCTTGGGCCCCGTCTATCCAGAAGCAGGAAAACAGAAATAACTGTTTACAGGACCTGCATACTGCATTTAGCATCTGCTTCTCTCCAGGCTGTATCATGTTTAAAAAAAAACCATAAACCCCAAAATGTCACAATACTGGCATTATCCACAGCTTTATAAAGCGTACACGCAACAGTCTCTCCCTCTTCCAAGGACAGAAGAGGGGAGTTTGTACTAGAACCGCACTCTGTAGGTAGTAGAAGTGCTGGGCTCTGTTGGACAGAAGTTGCAGTTGGTCTCTGAGATGTCAGAAACCAGTAGCACTGTGGCACAAGGCTTTACCTCTGCTGGCTCTGGTCACCAGAACTGGCTCTCCGATGTCCGCAGGGCATGGGATGGTAGAGTTTCTCACGGTACTCGTGCAGGTCGCAAAATTTCTCTTTTTCCCAACCTCTGCCACTGGCATTGTTGGGAAGAGCTTCTTCACCCAGCTGGTAGGTTTTTTTGTTGTAAGCATTCTAACCTTTTGCTTTTTCACCTCAGAAGAAATGTTAACTCCAAGGAAGTTACTGATATCAGAAGGGAAGGTAAAGCCCTTGATATAAGGCATCTGTTGGGTCTCAGATACCAGATGAAGCGATGTCGACAATATGCTGTACAAGGACATGAGACTCTGCAATACACACCTGTACTGAATCCTGAAGAGACAAAACAGAAAGGTGTGGAGTCTCCTCTAGCAAAACCTTGCGCTCTCTAAACAGCTACCTTCAAACAGAAGGGATTCCAAGCTGCCCTTTCTCTATTCCTTCTCAATACAAGATTGTCTTCTTATACTCCACCACCATGCCTTCCTTAATATTAGTTTGAGCTTTAAAGAACTGTTCAAGATCAGAACGTAGCAGTGACTTGGCTAGTAAATCCCTGGTCAGCAGCCCCTCTGCTTCCCTAGAGCTTTGCTCAGTGCCACACCTGGGACTCATCAGGTTCTCAGGTCACATCCAAATCATTTGACATGAGGTCTTCCCCTAAAACCACCCTGCACCAACTCAGGATAATGGCACTATCATACATCATACAATCTTAAGTATTAAGCTCTACGCTTACCGGGGAGAAAAATTTCTTGTGCCAAAGAATATTTTACTAAGTTCTTCCATGCAACGCTGTTACTCCCTCAACTGCAGACAGTGGTTACTTTCTCGTACTGTGAGACAAGACACTGATTTCCCTGGTAAACTCAGCAGTATTATAAAACAACTTTATCACAGCCTTCTCATTTCAGCGTGAGGCAGGACTTGCTGCAAAAAGTACCAGATGTTAAGTGTTTGTGGCACGCTGGCATTAACACGGCAATTTTATTAGTGCTAAAGTTAGCTATGAACCAAGAAGAAAGCCTTCCATAACAGTACATAAGAAGTCTCTCTCCACTTTCACATCTCTTCAGGTGCTAGAATCAAGTCCAAAAGGATGGAGGGATCCCCCTCCTCCTCCCAAATGAATAAAGCTCACTCAGCAGCAAGGCCTAATTATAAGCCCTTCTCCCTGACAGGCACATTGAAACAGACAACAAACAAGACAAGACTTTAAAATACACAAACCATAGCCGGCTCAACAACCCCGAAGCCACAGTGTTCAAAAGTATGAATTCTTCTGAGCAGAGATGTTTAACGGACAAGCTGAAGATTACACCAGTTAAGGATAAAAAATAAACAGCATGTAATGAGACTTGCTGAACATACCAACTAAAGGCAATTCACAAGGCAACATCCTGGATAATTTGGGAGATGAGTATCCAGACTTTGGATTGCTCAGGGCCAGAACAGCAGCCTGCCAACAGCCTGAGGTTCCTACGTAATAACTTGAAAATAAGATGTCTGGCTATCAAAGAAACTTCAAGTTGCACATTGAATTACACAGTTGAGTCTGTCAGCAATACAGGGCCTACAGCAAACCTGGTTATGGTCTCACGCGGTGCTGCTGGTGAACTGTAAGAATGTTTCCTTGGTGAAAAAAGGATACAGAAAAGCTTTACAGCAACAGTCCAGTAGACGTAGTACGAGCTTGCAACCTCCCAATACCTTCAGAGCCACAGTTTCCAGCATAGGCTGACTAGGAACTAAGCAGTCCGCCTGGGCTTGGGATTTATTTTTCCTGTGTTGATACAGGGATGAGGAGATGGTTATGATCTAGCATTCCCCCTCTGTAGCTCTGCAGGCTGAGTAAATGGATAGTATAACATACAGGATTACAACACTTACTTGGGAATCAGTTCTGCCAGAGTTTCAATGCAGCCCACCAAGCTCATTTTCCACAGCCGCTTCAAGCATTGATCAACCTAGAAAAAAAGAAAAGTTCTTTGACAGGTATTTTTGAGAGATGGGAACGTCCTGCTCCAAGAACTGTCGCTATACTAAATGACACCTTCCTCTTAGTTTAACAGCATAAATTGCAGGTTTGCATGCTGGAATGTTCTGATACATTCCTATATCAGCACTATGATGAAAAGGTCCCTTTAACACACTACAGTGAATATGGAATTAAATGATGGGCTGGAGTAGGCCATTGTTAAATGGTGCTGCATGGTTTCCCCTGCTGTATACAACAGCTTTTGGTGTTGGCTTTCAGGAATGAAATTTACATAAACAAATGAAGAAAGCAAGAACAATTCCTGTCCTATTTCAAAACAGTTATTTGAAGATACTAACAATCCCTTTACTGGAAAACTGGTAAGGACTTCACTTTTCATCTTAAAACAGAAAGTGCCTAAGATTATTCTTCCCTCTCCCATTATTACAATTAATTGAAAATTAAATCCCTGTATTCCTTGTGTATTCAAAAGTGTATAACTGTACCTACTTCAGGTCTCAGCGTCAGTATAAAAGACATGAGTATCGGTTCCACAGGGCCGGGAAGCAGCAGTTGCACTGGGGGGGATGGGGGGGGGGGGGTGGGCACAGAGCCAAGGAACCTTCTAAACTCAATCGTGAGGAGACTTGCAGACGACACAAATTCCCCTGCTCCAAAACGCTTTTTGCACGACGCTCCAGGCAGCCCGCGCTACCCCAAAGGCCCTTCAGGGGCCAGTGGCTGGCCGGGACCGCTCCTCACCTGCTTCAGGGCCAGGAAGGGCCGGTGCCGCAGCAGCCTGCTGTGGTACACGTAGAGCACGGCCCGCAGGACGCGTCCCTCGGCGGCCAGGCCGGTCCCCGACAGCCGCTTACCGGCGATGCAGCACCGCCGCCGCAGCACCGGCAGCCACCGCACTGCGGGAGGGAGCCAGGAGCGCCTCAGCGCCCGCCGCCGCCCCCCCACTCACCCCCGCCCCGACCGCCGGGACGTCCCGCTCGGCGCCCGGCAGCGCCTTACAACGCCCCCCAGCCCCCCCGGGCCGGGCCCGGCCCCCCGCGGGGACCTGCAGGGTGCGTGGCCGCCAAGGCCACCGTCGCGCTGCTCGCGGGCCACGGCACATCCAGCCGGTTCCACGCCGCCTCGGGCGCCGCCATCTTCCCTGCTGCGGGGGCGGCGCTGCGCAGGGCAGGAGGGAGGCCCCGCGCGGGCGGGACCACGTTACCGGGCCGGGGAGGGGGGGCAGCGGAGCGGACCGAGCCACCCCCGCAGGGGCGGGGGGGCCCGGGCTGCTGCGGGGCTCGGCCTGCGGGCAGCGAGCCCGGGGGAGGCGGCGGGGGCGTGCAGCTGTGTGCCGGGCACCCCGGGGCTGCCGGGGGGAGCTCCCGGCCTTCCCCAGCCGCCTGTGGCCGTGGGGAGGGAGCTGCAGGCCCCCACCCGGCAGGGCCGAGCCTGCGAGCAGAGCCCGGCAGGGCCCCAGCGCTGCGGGCGTGAGCGGGAAAGCCCCGCTCGGGGGCCCGGCCGATGCCTGGGGCAGGGGAAGGGCCGCGGGGCCGCCCAGAAGGCACCGCCCGGCCGGGGGGGCACGGTGCCAGTGAGCACCCCCCACACGGGCCCGTGATGCCAAGGCCCAGACATCTCGCCAAGGCCCGGAGCCTGACTCTGACATGCTGCGTTCCCAAAATATTATAAATGAGAAAGCAAAGAAATATGAATTATTAGCGTTAATCACACTTTTGACAGCTCACAGTTCCTCAGTGCCTGCCTCCGGAGTTTGGGTTGTTCAGAGCCAGCGCAGCAGCAGCTGCGATGCCCCGCCATGCATCGCAGCACTGCAGCAGCAACACTGCTGCAGGGATCACACACACCCCAAACCATGTGATTGCCCCCCAACCCCGGACACTGACACACACAGAGTCCAAAGTGTGTGTGTGTGTGGGGGGAAACCAACCCCCAAAAAAACACCCAAAAAACTGGGTAATTTACTTCACACCAGTAGCAATGTGTATCAGCATTTTCAACCAGGCATGGCCGCGCTGCCCCTGCCCTGCCGGCCCACCCAGCCTGCCTGCTCCCTGCACACGTTGGGTCCCAGCCCCATGCTGTGGCAGGGCCAAAGGGTCAAGGCCAGGCAGGAGTGGGACCTGTGGTGGATGCAGGTTGTTTGCTGTAATGTATTTGTGTTCCCAGAACAGTTTCCCATTAAATGGATTGAATCCTTGTCATCTTCTCTGAGCTCTTCTCCCGAGTATATTTCCTGCCTCCTTCGCTTTCTGCCTGAAGTTGAATGCACTCTTTTCTCACCTGCCAACATTGGTATTCCAATTAATGTATTTGTTAGAAACAACAGTTAAATTGAGCATTATTTTTGCTCAGTCTTCTATTTAGACTCCATTTTGTTGCATACCTCCTGTTTTCTTTCAAGAAATCTCATATAAATGCAAACTAAAGTGGTGTCCCTTTAAAAATGTAGAGTAAAATTGTCTTTAGTAATTGCACCTGTAGGGAAGAGAGGTGAGAGCAAACTAGAGGCAGAACTGATAAAAGGCTGCTATGAGCACTTGCCTCTCCCAGAAAGTGGGGTGTTAAGCTTTCTAGGCTAAGAATAGAGATGAGAGATAAAGGGGAAAATGGAACATCCACAGTGTGAGCAGAGGATTATGAAGGTCTCTATAGCTGAGATTCTGAGGTGTTTTGAACATCCTATAAGCGAGGAGCAAGCCTGGGCTATCTGTTTTCAGTGTTGCTATAAAATGCAGCAGCTGGCTCAGGGGCTGTGCCCACCACTCCATTCTGTATTCATAAAAGGTCCTGGAAGTATTTTTATCCATGCTGACGGCACTGCTTCCTTCAAGGTGTACCACAAGTCTGGTAAGAGCACAGGTAGCTGTGGATGTCAAGGGCTGTTCCTGTAACAAGCTGAAATGTGGGGAGGTAATTTTTTTCCACTCTGTTTCACACACGCACCCACTCCTCTTCTCTCTGTGTTGTTATGAAGCTATTCTGCTGCCTACACTTCATTTCAAATGACTGTATGTGAGTGGTAATATGGAAGTACAGCCTACTTGTTTTTCTGATGGTGCTCTTGCCAGTCATTTGGTTCTAAGCAATAGTTGGGATGAAAGATTGTTACTGCTTATGTTATCTGAAATAAAGAGTTTAAAGCTTTATTAGTTGTCCTGCTCTGTTCATCTTCCAATGTATGGTTCCTTTGTTATAGTAACTCTCATGAGGGATCTATGATTGATGGTTTACCCTTTTTGTCACTATGTGGAGCCAGCAAACGGTAACAGGCTTGTCCGTGCACCACTTGGTTGCACTGCTGCGGAAGTCAATGCTAAGCTAACTCTTCAGGGACAAGAGTGGGTAATAAAAGAGTGAAGACAAAGATCCGGTGCCTTCCTTATGGTTAGATATCTGTTGGCAAACAAACAAAAAAAAAATGCCCAGCAGCAGCTGGTTTGGGGCTAAGGCTCAGAGTAAGAAGGGTATCCTGTGTTGCCTTCCAAGAGTACCCAAATACAGGCCTCCTTTCCCCAGTCAGGGGGGGTTGTTTCTTTATTGCCAAGAATTCTTCTAGTTTCTCTCTCTTGACAGGCATTCTAAAAGCTGTTTATCAATGCTCATGCAGTTACCTTTCTCCCCCTCCCATCTTTTTTTCCTTTTCAGATGTTGGCAGCATTCAGCAGTCAGAGGACAAGGTAAGCCTGTGTCTTCACCTTCGTTACGTGGTGGGTGTACTACTACCCTGCTGTAGTAGAAGGCCCTCTCAGGAGATGCAGGTGTCTTTGGAAACTGTCAAGGGCTTAAATTTGCTGTGTCCTGTGAGAGTGACTCTGTCCCCTGAAGTTTGAAGAATAGAACAAAGTGCTAGGACTGAACTCAGGTAAGACAATGGGACTGGCAAACAACGCGCACAGATGGTGCCTACTGTGGAGCAGCCCACAAGTCTTTTTGTTTTAATAACAGGTAACTTAGAGATGCTAGATAAGGCCATTGAAAAATCTTAAACTAGCTTATTTAGGGAGTCTCTTGGGCTACCTGATGAGCATCTAGCAGCATCTTGGGCCCTTCTCATCCTGAGAGATGCCCTCAGCCCTGAGGGGATGCACAAGGCTGGGATGAGAGAGCTGTGAAGTTCTCAGCAATGCTTTGTGCTGTACTAGTTCCTTGGTCTCTGTCTGCAGCTGTTGGAGTACTTAGGAGTGGTGATCTATGAAGCCCTGGACTGGGGAATTGACAGCCAAGTGGAGCGAGAACTGAGTGATCCTTTGGAGAAGCTGCTGTGCCTCATGTTGAAACTAGATGATGAGGCAATGAAACCAGCAGTCACCCTGCAGGATGTTATCAAGGTTTCCTTCTTCCCACTTAGTAAATATAGCAGTTTTAGAGGGGTTGGTGGGGCAATGCTGTTAACCAAGGGGCAAGACTATTTCTGGGAAAAAGCTGGGTAGCTTATTGGAGGACATAGAGGGAGCACGTGGCTTTCCCATCAGAGGGAAAAGGCAAAAGCCATCTTAGGTGTGTGCAAGTGCCTGTGGAAAAGAATTAAGAAGGAAGCTGAGCATGGCTCTAACGCAGCTGTGCCTGTGAACTCCTTCTGCACACAGTCACTGAATTTGATACCTAGGAGACAATGCATATTGAAAAATGTTACTGCAAGAACTGGGATTTCAGTGTCTCAACTCAAGTATTTTCCTCCTAACTAGAATTTAAAGGTACAAGAAACTTCCCATCCCTCAGTCTGATCAGGGCAGGGGAAAAGAAAAGGGCAAGTGTCTCCACCTGCTGTATTTTTTTGTGCTGTGGCCACAGTGGAGGCTTCCCCTTCCAGGTACTTAATTTATTTCAAAGCACACCTTATACAGAACAAGTTATATAAATTGCACAGCTACTTACATTATTGTACATATAAAATTGGACATCTTGCTTCTTTGTTCCTTTGCAGCTGCAATAAAAAAGCAAAAGTTACAAAGGGTCTGTGGAGAAGATGTTTTTTAATCATGGAATGAGAAAACTGAATCTCGCTTTATTCCATCCTACCATGTTTTTTTCATTTTAAGATTTCTTTTAAATAGCTGCACTTCTTTCAGGCCTGTGAGGAGCACTTGTCCAGGCCTTGTGAGGCTACCAGCCATTACGAAATTACCTGTAGGAGTCTGTTTACTGAATATATGGAACTTCAAAGGCTTGTGACCATCATCCAGACCTCCAAAGAGGTACATTTGGGGTTACCCCTTAGATGCTATTCCCTCTACCCTCACACACTCACCTAGTTCTTAAAGTAACCTTCCCATTGCACTAGAAATGAAGTACCTAGCTGAAGGTCTATTTTCACAATACAAAAGGCTACTGTCTCTGCGCCTTATTAGTAGTTTATTGTATCTTTTGAAAGTTTGGATGTTTGGGGTTTCTAGGCTTTTCAGATTAACATTAGTAATTTATACTGGATGGATAGATAGGGAATCACTGAACAGTGCAAGGTAACAATCTGACGTACTTGCTTCTCAGAGTCTGAGAAAAATGGATGTGGAAGATTCAGTGGAAAATCCCCTTCAGAAGAAGGAAAAACACTGGGTAAGGGATTTAATTCCTTCATTATGGGGATTGGCGTTTTTTGTCTACCTTGGTTCTCTGAGGCTTTCTATTGACTCCTCTAGTTAAAAGTAGAGCTTGAACGCAAACAAAACTTCTCAGGTTGTTCCAGAGTTTAAGCTGTTAAAGACTTGTCTGCAAAACAAGCTGGGGAGTGAACTTGAAATTAAACTATTTGATGTGTTAACCTCACGTGGACACTTATTCTACACAAAGATTGTCTTTGTGGTTCAACTTAAACCATCTCCAAAAATTAAATTGGAGGCAGTCTTTGGAGTAAGTGTCCACAAGTAGTTACTCAGGCTGTTCTGCAAATGAGCCCCAAACCCCAGCTCTTGGCAGGAGCTGACATGTGCTAAAAGCAATCTGTTCCTTTCTTGTAGCTGAACTGAAAACTCCCAGAAAACTGTTCTGTTGGTGGTAGTACTGGGGTGGACTAGTTCACCCTTATTATGTGGGGTCTGTGCTGGTTCAGGGCTGGAGGGCGATGAAGTCCAGTAGCTCTGTCCATCTTCGTGGCTCTGCAGTTCCAGCAGCAAAAAGGGGCGAAGGAGGCTGCAGTTAGAGATGTGGCTCCTACCTTCTGCTCACTGCCTTTTTTTCCTTTTCATTCTGTCCTTCCACAGATTTTGGACTGTGTGTTTGGGGCAGAGAAAGCAACTTACTTTGCTCTTTTCAAGGCCCTACGCAGTCAGGGCTCAACCAGAAACAAACAGCTCTTCTGGCTGGAACTCTGCCCAGCATAAACAAATGCACTGTAGTCTGGAGACTGTGGAGACAAATGGCAAGCCCCGAGAGACTTGTGGACTTGCTCCCTTTGTCTAAATAGCACTTGCTTTGAAGCGTGCTCAAACTATTCGTATGAAAATGTTTGTGAAATGTGTGTTTGGGCATATTCTCAATTTTGTGATCTATTAAAATAAACTGGCAGGCTATCTCAAACCACAAACTCATCAACTGCTATAGCTCTTTTCTGCGGGGAATACATGAATAAATACACGGGCTTTGCCGTGTGGCCTGAAGGCCAGTGTATTTGGCCTCTGCTCCTTCAGGAGACATGAATTCCAAAAGCAGGATGTCTGTTGCAAATCCTCTGCCTCCAGTTTCCAAGTCCTTAAGTCCCTAAGCACCAGCTGATTGCATCGCTCTGACAAACTCTTGAGTTTAAAATAACCAGGATGCCAGCTTCACTGGGATCCCACAGATGAGAGCTGATGCCTTGAGTGGTGCTGAGCAGCTAATGCTCTCTATGGACCAGACTTTTTCATGCCGACTGCTACAAAACAAGCCTTCTGAAACACAGACCACAGCCTGATTGCATGTAGTGTTGCAAAGTTTCAGCAGACCTTATCCATACATGTCACAAGCCCATCTTCACCTTGAAATCTAAGCAGTGAGACCTCTTAAGAACACAGCTGTGTTACCACTCATCTGTTGAGCTGAACGCAATGGGTTTGGAGTGTTGTAGTATTTGTTTTGTATTGCACAGATGTGGGAAGTTTATGTAGAGTTTGACAATACATGGGATGGCCCAAGTAGTGTAACTGCAGTGTTCCAGTCAGTAGGGGAAGGAAAGTGTGAGTGATAATGATGTTGCCTACATCTGAGAAATGTTTTGGGTGTACAAGTTCCTCTGAAGTGGCCAGCTGAAGGCAATTCTTGTCCCAGAACTAAGGCAGCAATATTACATTTACAGAAGTTTCTCTTCAGGTCATATCTTTTAGTAAAGTTCTGTCACCACATGAAATAGAACTCTAGAAAGTGCAAATGGCTCGGGATAAGTCATTTCAAAGGTATCTAATACTGATCAGTTTGCACAGAGGCTTTTGTGTGTTCTGCACAATAATAAATATAGCCTAGGTGATACGGCTAGTATGTGGTCAGTCTTTGATGGTTCTGGTTCTCTGGAGTTGAGGTATGATTGCACCAAAGGCGGGATAAAACAATGCAACAACAACAAAATCTGTCTCCTTGAAGGCAGCCATCAGTCAGAGCTTGCATAAGACTCTTCTGATATTTTACCAAGATATCCGAAGGGATAAGTTGAGAGAGGATGCTTCATGTTGTAAGTGGAAAAGGGAAAGGAATCTAGGTCAGAAACTTTGTTTTAAGCCAGTTTTCTAAAATGTTTTGCTTCCTTTTCACTGTTTATAATACAATCACTTGTTCTTACTTAATTTGCCAGTTGGGATCCAGATAAGCTGTTGACTTAGCACTTCCATTACAATGTTGTCTAAACATGCTATTGAGTTGATTATTTTTTTTTCCTGTCTTAACTTTTGTTAAGTTACACTGCATGCCTAAGCATCCTCAGATATTAGCACAGGAACAGGATGAGCAGATGTCGGAGTTATCAGCTTGTGTCTCCAGGCTGAAACTGCTAACACATGCTGCTGTGAAGGTTAAAGTATGAGAACTCTTTCCCCTTGCCTTCCTCTTTTGTCTGTGGGCCCTTAAACCCTTGGTTTCTGAAAGTTCAGAGGATTTTAATGGATTTTATTCCCAGTGTTTTCTAGGATCCAGTAACACAAAAAAACGCTGGCACCTGGAGCACTTGCAGGAAGTAGATATTTAGGAAAATGAGTCTAGCTACCTGGCAGCAGAAGCTGTGTATTGCTGAAGTATGTTCATAAAGTTAATGACAAAATTTGGGAATGAGCCTGGTGAGACATCTCCCAGATACCTTGTTGTAAATTAACTTCTGCAAAGAGAAGCAATTCTCTACTCTGGTACTGTGCCCTGATTTGGAAGTGAGTTGATGGGGGTATTAAGGACACACTTCCATGTTTCTGAATGAATTTGGTTGCTAAGCATGCCCTGTTACATGGAGGGAGGGGATGCTGCTCTGTGCATTCTAGCCAGTTGTTGACCCTCGCTGTTTTCCCCGAGGCATCCCTGTGGCCCAATGTCATCTGTGAACTGCAGAATGGTGTGAGGCTACACAAGGCCACTGAGCGACCACAGCGTCACACACCTCCAAAAAAATTTGTCCGCTCTCCCTATGAAGTAATTTTGGATGATATTCAGCATAAGAGGTACACCCTGCGGAAGGTGAGTGACTAGAGTCAATGGGCAGCTTTGAAACCACCTGCTCTATCTCATTTCTAAGCAGTATTTGTTGAGACCTTTTCTTCAAAAGCCTACCTTTCTCAAAGGTACTTCCAAGTCTGGAAGTGTCTGAGTCTCCCTCTCACCTGCAGCTCAACATTAAGATCACCTTGTTTGTCCACCCAGGTGCTTCATTCCCAGTAACTTTTTAGGTCAGGGTAGCCATGCTTTCATGAAGCTGGAAGGTAAACGTTTTCTCCTTCCAGTGGTCAGCCACTCCCTTTCCTGGAGCAATTATGCTTTTCATGAAACGAACGCTTTTCTGCTTATGCTTTCCACCTTGGACACTTCTGTCCTCCCCAGGCTCCTTGAGCTGAGCTGTACCTGATATCTCTTAGTTTCCTTGCCTTCCTGGATGTTGTGGGATGTGTGCAAGTGCAAAAGCACTTTTGAGCAAGTCCTTTGCCTTAGGTGGAGGCCTCTAGGCAGCGCACGCCAGCTACTGCAGGAGTTTAGTCAGGGTGAACAAAATGCTGAGCCCTTTCGGGGACAGTGCTGTGCTGACTCAAGTGGCTGGGGCTTCCAGCAACATGGATGATTGAAGGTGACCAGACACAAAAATGTCTGGGGTGTCTCTAAAGGCTTGTGATGCTCTTCGTTTGCTGCAGCTTGAGCTGGGAATGAGCAGATCTAAAACATTGGCATAAGGCTTTGTGGCATTGGCATGCTTTGCAAACAGACGTCTTGGCAGAAGATTAGACAGAACTCTGCTTGTAATAAAGACTGATATTTTTAAAAGTGAAAACTTTGCATACCACACTAGACATCAACTTTTTTTCCCCTTGTTGGTGCTGCTGGAGTACAGGGGGGTTAAAAGCCTCAACTAAACCATGCACCTCTATAAAACCCCATCTCTTGCTTGTCTTGACTGTGGCTCCAGTTTTCACATAAGGCTATGCCATTTCTCTGGAGATATCCTCTTGATTGATATCTAAATGACTAGTAGTGGAAAGGAGACAATGCATACTTGTGTTCTTTTTTCTTTGCAGTGTACTATATCAATGCAGTACAGAATAGTAACTCAAGGTGGCAGGATGAACTGGGTCTTGATTTTATTTTTTTCTCTCTTTTTTTATCCCCCCCCCCTCACCCCCGTGGTTGAGAAGCACAAACACTACTAGTCAGAAATGCTAGAAGAAAGCATGCAGTGCTACTGCTCAGGTCTTTGTGATGGCTCTTAAATGAGGTTTTCCCCATCTGCAAAGCTATTTTAAAGCTTCTCTAGCAAACAGTGGTCTAATTTGCAAATGAATGAAAGCACAGCTAGTGTGGGAAGCCTTAATGTTGTTCTACCTGCACTCTCTTGTGTTCTGAAGTTGTACTCGGAGGGAAAGTAAATGGCATAGCCTCAAAGTAAGAGTGGGTGAACAAGGCAGCTAAAGACATGCATGTGCAGCTTGACTTTTTTGTCAGTTCTCCCCTATGCAGGGAGCATGGGGGTTGATAAGTGAGACAATCTGTCCCACATGAATACCTGCCCTGCAATTCTGTCTTGCTATTATTCATAGTTTATGGAACTGTAAGCCAGTCTCTAGGACTGTAGCTTATGCATACAGCTGTCTACTGCTTCAGGTTTTGTTGCAGTCTTGTTAACCCATTCAATTGCTCTTTTCCCTGGAGCTGAGTTCTCATTGCTGAATGTGATGTGACCGTGGTGCTTGTCAGGATCACTCCTGACATTAACATCTGAGTACAACCCTTTCCAGTGGCTTCTCAGAGCAGTTCATGAGCTGCTGGGGGTAGAAGGCTTTATGCTTCCTGTGCAAGCCTCCGAGGGCTGTGCAGCACTTCTGACTGCCCCTAGCTTGCCACAGGCAAATTGGTCTCTACTAAAAATCCATGTAAGTAAACCTCATCATTGTGCACTTCCCGGCTCAGCTTTGTTATGCCTTCCCCACCTCTCCCATTCCCAAATCCTGATGTGAGTCATCCACTGTGCCACTGAATGGGAGGCTGTTCCAGTAGAGGAAGACCTATTGCTTAAGCATAATTTCTGCCCTTTCAGGTGATCATCGAGCAAAAACAGAGGACTCCCAGAGTTGATGTAGCTGCTCCCAAGCCTCATCTAAAGCCTGTACGTGACCTGGTGCTGCATCTAATGATAGCAAAATAAGATGATTCTGGAGCTGATAGGACAGTTTCTTGGAATAGAAAGCTAATGTCTTAGCTACTGGTTCGGATTTGGAAGCTGGGGGTGTATTAACCATACTTAAATTTTGGGCAGACCCTCCTGCCAAAACACGGGGTTAGGAAAATGGGAAGTGATATCTTCATAGGAAAAAGATAATTGTCTCCCTACTTCCTCCACTGCTTCTTCCATTTGGAACGCTTTTTGCTCTTGAAAGTACGCCTGGAGTTCTTGGTTTCAAATCTGAAAGTTGCTAAAGTATTCTACTATTCATCTAAAGGTGTTCTCATGTGTATCTCATGTGCAGGGCCCAGGGCCCTCTTGAGTGAGAGGCACTTGTAAAATAGTGCCACTGCTGAAGGAGCAGTTCTGTCACCACTGGTCTCCTTGCTCTGTCGACTGGTTTTTTCTGGTGCCATGCTTTGCCTGCAGGTGCTGGAGAGGAAGCTGAAAGAGTGTGTGCCATTGGAGTCCAGCTGGCATGAACAGCTGATGGCAGAAATAAAACGACCACAGAAGCTTTGGTCAGCAGCATCAAGGGAAAATGGGAGCAGGCCCAAAGGTACTTGCTGCAAAGTGACCTATCAAGCATGCAAGTGAACTCAGCATTGACTAAAAATAATGAATGGCCTTTGAAATGAAAGCTCACTTATCTTTCCCATAGCATGTATAATGCAATAGAGGTGGTATGGCATAAGAATAGTTCTTTCTAGAAAATCTGTTTATGGCTTATTAAGACTCAAAAGATGTTTCAACTTACCCTTTATTTATGGATGTTCAAACTTGTCTGTCCACTAAGTGAGAGAACAGGATTTTGACCATCAACTAAAACTAAAAGATTATGTAACTATCAGGATAAAGTCTAGCCAAATCTCAAATTCTGATGTGTAGGTATCAAATTTGTAATTTTCTTGTCACAGCACAGTATCTTACCTTGTTGGTGTGTATGGGTTTTTTTGTTCCCCCTCTCCCCTACAGAAATGCTTGTGACACCAAACATTGCCTTGAAATCTCCAAGAGAGAGTTTCTTAACTCTCCAAGATGCCAGCACTGAGGTTAAAATCGTCAGCACTACAGCACAGCAGCTGGGACCAGGAGTTCAGGTAAAGCTTTAAATGAAAGGACTCTGGAGAGGCACAAGTACTTCAGGCGTTAGAACTGCACACACACATAGCCTGAAACATCGGGTTCAAATCCTAGCGTGAGCAATCTTGTCTCTCAAAAGTGAATGAATGTGGTACTATGAGGTTCACAGAAGTCTTCCTCTACAGAAGCTCATACTGTATTTAAACACTGCTTTTTGTGGCATGACTGCAGCCTACAGAACCAAGGTCTACTCTGGTCTCTTAAAACTAGACCCTGCAGAAGTTTTAATATGCATAGGAGTTTGGCCCACATGGGCCACAACTATTGCCACTCTTACCTCACAGTGAGGCATTTGGTGCTAGACGTATTGATATATTTGCATTTCATGTGGTGTGTGAGCTTGTGGAAGGAAAGCTTCATGATTTATTTTCAGGAAGCAAGTTCACTGGTGAATTCCCACTCTTTTGTGTGTGGAGGAATTTTGGGAGCACCATTCTTCAGTAAACTATGATACATAGTCTTGAGTTCTTTAACTCCTGGCTTGATCATGGAAAGCTTGGCTACTGGGTTCTGGGATTCAGTCTGAGCATATTCAGAAATTCTGTGGAACAGAACTTAAGCCCTAACATATCATGTCTAGCACAGATGCACTGGCACACAAACAGGAATCTGTTTTCTGTAAACATTTCTGTCTGAAATGCAGTTGCTTAACGGAGGAAAACGGATATGAATTAATAAAAGCAGAAAATCTTAGCTCTATTTGCACAAGCCTGTGCTACTTGAAGGGATGTTCAGCATTTGAGAACCCTGTGGTTGATGTATTACTGCTAAACTAGAAGGACCTTCATACGGGAACTAATACAAACAAATCTATTTTCTGCTTTTCTAGAGAAGCTAGAAACAACGTTGTTGAGATACAGCATTGGGTTTGAGTTGGGTTAGTGGGGCACAGTCTCTTAAAGTGTTTCTATATGTGAGCTGGAGCCAGGAAAATGGTTCCAAGGTACTCAGAGTTGTACAGGGTGGAATTTGTGAAGCTGGTTCCTGAACAGATGAAGCTTTGCGGCTAGTATTTGCATTGAATTTGGGTGAGAGAGAACAGATTAATTTGACTAGCTTGGCTGGACCTTCATAATTGCAGGGGGAATTAACTTGCTATTCTTTTGGAATATAAAGTTGCTAAATGTATCACATTGATTTGTCTCTCCACTCCATTTTTGGCTGAGCCTTGAACTTTTCTGGTCAGTTCTGGGTAATTCTGGGTTTTGTTTAGCAGCAGCACTCCTGAGGAAGTGGGCCTGGTGTCTTTTGTATGCAGGTGAAGAACATCTTGTCCTCTGTTCTGCAGGAAACCAGTCCCAAGCTGCCTTTCAGGACCTGGCTTGCCTCAGCCAGCTCATCAGTAGTGCCCTGCAACAGCACAGGTCAGTGTACTTCTAGCCATACAGCTAAACCAGGTGACAAACTACAGTCAGTGGCCTGCTGGGTTCCCAAAGCCTTAGGCTGGGTTCACTGTACACTTTCCCTCTGATCACCTGAAGACACTTTACCGAAGAAGCTGCAACACCAAGTAATGAGTCTTGGTAGGTAGCCTTAGAAAACAGTTCCTTTGCAGTTGACTGAAGCTTGTATAGCTCCTGCAGCTTCAAAACAAAGATAGCATGTCCCCAAAGGGCTAACTGGAATTCACAGTAAAAGCTAAATGAGTGTTTTGAATGTTAAGTAGAAAGTGCACCACTTGATTTTATTAAAGTAAATGGTGCTAATGAAGCCTCATCACTGCTTACTGACAAGCATAATTACTGTAACGTCTGTTTTTTGTGATCTGAGCTGATGGGGATTGAGGGGGAGAGATGTAAGCCTTGCTACCTTCAGAAGGCAGTGTAGTGCTTTTGAGCATTCAGCTTTTGGGGTGAATACTTAGAAGCTGCCAGTTGGTTTGCTGCACCCTAAAACTCTTTCCTCCTATCCAGGTCTTGCAGCAAATTGCACGTGTCCTCCCATGAGTGCACCCACACTAGAAGACGTTAAACCTTGTGGTTTCCTGAATGCTGGCCAACAGCAGCTGCGTCCATGCAGAGGAAGGTCCATATCTTTGGAGAGAGGCCTGCAAAGCAGGGAACTTGTAAGTCCAGCATGTCAGCTAGCAAGCTTGGTCTGATACATCTGGTAATGACCAGAGCTTGCACCTTGATCCTGATCACAGAACAGTAAGCATGTTCTGTGGTTTTTGTCTTAAGCCATGTTGTATACTGATCTTAAGTTGGGATATTATTCTCTCCTTGGAGACTGCTTAAGAGAAGACGGGATGCTGTAATGTTCTTGTGGAGGCTTCCCAGTTTGAATGACATGAAATAAAGTTGTTCCTCATACAAGAAGAGGAAAAATAGCACTGCATTACTTGAAAGTGTCCATCAAGGCTTCCTCCAGCAGACTCCCAGTTGGTAGTTCTGATTTCTCAGTCTCCCCTCACTCTTTCTAGATTCCGTTATGTTCACAAACATCCTTTAAGCTGCAGTAAAGGGAATAAATGGTTGTCAAAATATAGATAGCACAGCATCAGTGACTTTTAAATGTATTTGGTACTGAAGTCATCAGGCTCTGAACGACTGTTGTGGGAGCAATACTGGGGTTTGTGTGCTTCTGTGCAACCTTCTGAATCCTGGACTCTCCCTGTTGTGCCCTGACAAGGTGTGCTGTGCCCTTGCTTCCTTCTACATCCTTCCCTGCCCCACCACTGGCAAGTTTCCAAACTGGCCATAACTGTGTGACCTCTTTATTCAGCAGGGGGCGTGTGTGTGCGTGCAGGTGGGCTGGGCTTTCCATCTGGGGATAAAAGCACCGTTGTCTCCTGGTCAGCCACCAGACCATAGCTGCCATTTGTGTGGGGCCACTGGGTCTTGGGAGAGAGAAGGCAAGAGTGTGCTATGCTGGTGGAAAGGGATCCTGTACCTAGGAAGGTCCAGAGTTCCATCTGTGCTGGGCTCCATGCCAAAGGGTAAAAATTCCCAGAGACTGGCTCTGGAGGTGATATTAACTACTGTGGTGACAGAGGGACCTGCTTTCCTAATGAGGTGTCAGAAAGCTGCTTGAAAACTATAACAACCACTGAAACCTCTGTAGTAGTTTCTCTGCTAGTATTGTCACTCAACTGATACTCCCCAACACCAGAAAAGCTGAGTTTTGGGGAGAAATGCTCCTGAGCCTTTTGGGACCCAGTTTTGAGGATAAACTCCCCAAATACCTGCTTCCTTCAGCTTAACTTCTGTCTTTCAATAGGACTGTCCCTTTCCTACCAAGTGGTCATCAACAACCATTGCTGACCTGATTGGAACCAGATATGCAGTGGTGGTGCTGGAAGGGCAAGGCTTCCTCCAAGGAGGTAGTGATGGTGTCTTTCCAAGAGCAAAGGTATGTTTCTTCTCCTTCTCTTTGTGCTGTTCCCGCCTTTTCAACAGCTGGCTGGCTTCACAGCCCCCAGTACTGAGGTGCTCTCTGTCTCAACTTATCCTGTTCATGCAGCTGACCTGAGTTTGGCCCTAGGCTGTAAAAATCTTTTAATACTGGTACATACGGTGATGGCTTCTAATCGGGCTTAAGCTGTGTAAGTTGCCTAGAAAGTAATTCAGCCTTTACTTGATACTTCTTGTCTGTTATTTCCACACTAGGAGAGCTGACTGTTGGCCAGATCTGAAATCACAAAGTAATTAATTAGGTTTTGGTACTGCTAAACAGTGAAACAAAGGCTCTTAACTCAGGCTCTCACACCTGAGTTGTGCTGACTCAAACCACCTTGCTGAGTGGATGCAAAGGCTGGGGAGATGAGGGGGACAGGGAATGACCTGCAGCACAGGACTGTTGGCTGCCCATTCTGCTTAACTGCTGGCTTATTTAGAATCCCCTTCAGAGGGGGTGTTGCAACCAGCCCCTCTAGAGAAGATGATGTGAGTACAAGCCCTTTGCATCGCAGATGTGAGGAAGTCCCTGCTACTTGGCTTAGGGGTCAGCTTCTTGCCCTCACTGTTTAGCCGTACAGACAGAGTCGAAGGGGTTTTACTAGCAGACCTGTGCTACTTCTATACTACATACTTATATAATTGTCTGTTCCTGAGACTGAATCCTTGTTTTCTTCTCACCTTACTTACCAACCCTGCTTTAACTTGCTGCTCTCTGCCTATTCTAAAATGGCTCTCTTACTCTCTTTGTGTTCTTGCTGCTGAAGTTTTTTTAGCTTTCTCAGGCTTTGCTTCTCAAGATAATATCACTTCTGACTGCCAGCTGTGTATGAATGTGTTCTTTTTTGTAAAGTTCAAGCGACTCATCAGCTTCCTTATGACTCATTTTTTGCTTCAGGATTGGATTCAAATTTGCCCTGACTTAATCTCTTTGGGATTGCTGCAGTCTACCTCAAAGAATGTCTCTCTTCTTCCCTCTTTCTTAACTAGCTACTGTTACACTCTTGCACAATACAGCTATTGTTTGCTCAAGAGCCTTTTTTTAAACTCCTGTTGTCTGGCAGCTGCCCCAAACCTCTGCATCATAAAAACACTGGCCTACAAGTAAGACTTTTTTTGCCTTTTTAGCTTTTAATTCCTGGGTCTTTGCTATCCTTTATTGGACCTCTGTTATTGTATGTGGATCTAAAGCCTTTCGAAGGTTGGTTTATGTGTGTGCTCTTTGGCAGGCAGTGGATACTGTTGGCACAAAGGTATTTCCTATTTGCATTCACAAGTAACTTTCTTTTCCACAGATCTGTTTCAGCTGCCATAAGCAGATGTTTCTTAAGTGGCCTTACAGCTGTTACCTCTGCAGCAGGTGAGCTGGTACAAAAGGACTGAATGAGGAGGGTGAAGAGTGAAAAAGCAGTGCTGAAAACACTCAGTATTCAAACAGCTGTAGTAGTGGATAGGAACAGGTTGCTGAGACCTTCAGTTTTGCCTTACTGCACAAGCCAGGCTGAAGTGTCTACAGCTGTAGAGGATGTGGAAAAATTTGCCTCTGAAGTGGTATCTCGATTTTAACTTTTATTATCAAGCTAGTAATAACCAAATTTATTGTGCAAGTATTAGATTCAATTTCTCTGAGATCACTGTCTCTGCATTTTGCCCTGAAGGTTGAATTTAATTTCAGTCAAGGGCTTGAGGAGGTTCTGGAAGAGGCTTTTTACCAGAATCTTCTGTTGAGGACTGAAAAAGTGAACTCCAGACTCTGTGACTGGGAAAGAAGTTGGACCTACTTGTATCCACTTAACGTCAGGGGTTTTCTGTTCATGGGAGAGGAAAAGAGGACCTTCAGGCTCATTAAGACTCACTTAAATCTATTTGAAGCAGTGGTAAAGCACTGAATTGATTATAAGCAACAAGTAAACAACCACTGGGAATTGAGTAACTGTCTGGTGGTAGTGCTAGGGTGAAAAGGAATGGGCATTTGCAGATAAAGCCTTCAAGCTATGGATGCTGACACACTTCAGATGATTTAAACTAGGATAAATATGAGGACTGGCAAACTGAATAGGGGAGTTTTAAACTTGCTCGCTTTGCCATCAAGTGATTGTGCCACAGTCACAAATTAAGACTTACTTGGGAAAGTCACCCTTAGCTACAATATTGGTGTCTGCTGAGCTTTACTCAAATGATCATGCTGGGAACTTTTTTCTTTTTAGTGTTGTCTGCTGTGACTGCTGCATCAAGGCAAGTTGAGTCTTTACAACAGGCTTTACATTTTCTGTTTTCCCTGCAGCTCACCCAGCCATAGGAAGCTTTCCTTCATCCCACTGATACCTCAAATCTACCCTCTAATTTATTTCAAAGAAAATAGAAGAGAGAATATTACAAGGTGCAAAAGCAGCCAGGGTGTCACAGACATCTCTTGTCATACTCTGCTAAAACAACTCAGGTTCTTCTTTCTTTCATCCTGTGTAAATTGGCTGGGATTACTCTGTGCTCTATTTATACAAAGGTCAGAAAGTTCACTGTGTTAATATCTGTCTTCTAAGTGCACTAGTAAATCAATTGCATGCCATGCAAATTTTCCTGATGTGTTTTCCTGAGAACTCAGGTGACTTGTGTTGTGATTCTAGATGTCCATGCCCTTCAGAACGTGTGTACATCTCCCACTTCACTTCCTAAAACTTTTGAGACTCTCCAGAGAGAAGGACCCAGCTACTCAAGAGCAGAAGAGCTCAGAGTTGCTGCATAAAATAGAGCACCAGGAGTGTTTTGGGTAAGCTGGGGACAGGGATGTTCTGTTTTTACATTGGAAGTTGTTACCAGTTACTTGTGTGTGCAAACATGCAGACAGCAGGATGTAGTGTTATGCTGGTTAGCTGGATGTTATGCTGAATGACTGGTTTAAGCCACTGGTCTGTCTAGTAGTCTGTAGTTCTCTGGAAGTGGTGTGGATTTTAGATGACCAAAAGGGAGGACATGTAGGTGCTCTGAAATCCATTTTGTGTTTCAGCTATCACTATTGTGTTTCAGCTATGGGTCCAGAAGTGTCCATATTAGCCCAGACATAGAAGGTTCCTTGTGACAGCTTAATTTGTATGAGAATTCTGTCCCCCACAGCTAGGGGTCTGTCACTACAAGCCAGGAGTAACCTCTTCATACTTAAAAATAAAATATGCTAATGGTCTAAGTTATAACCGACTGAAGAGTAAGATCACAAAGGGTTTCTCAATTCTTCCAAACACATACAGACACCCTTTCCTTTTTGTCCTTAGAAAGGGAACTATTTCAAAAAGAGCTTTTGACAATTCTGAGTGGAAGAGACAGACCTTATGCATGTAAGTGCAATATCTAGGACTGGAAACATACATTATCTCTTCCCTTCTTTCCAGATCAGTCATATATTCTACTGGGGGAACAGGTATCTTTTCTCTCTGAAACCATTCTTTAATGTAGCCAAAATAGTCACAGCAGTTTCTGGTTCAAAGGCTCATACTTAAGTTGCCAAAAATCAGGGATAGTGTTCACTATTGAAGTTAACTGTGTGGGGCAGTGGTTTGGTCTGTGTTATGACACAGGTGCTGCAAAAGAGGTCTGAGTGACTCATTACTGTCATACTTCAGGACGGCAAAAAATTTTTTTAAACAAAATCCTACAGCATAAGGCTCTGGCCATAACCTCAGTTCAGCCACTGATATCCATTAGCCCTTTGGCTGACATACTGTCAATAGAGAGAAAATGTCAGTAAATTAAGGTGTTCTGGTGCTTGGTAACATTCCAAAGTGAAGCCAACTGCTCTGCTGAACTCATGCATTTAGCTCAATCACTTAGCAATGTAGGGTCATGCTTGTGGGGAAAGAGTGGAAGAGCACCATGCCCTCTAACAGAAACCTGGGTCAGCTTTCCCGCTTTTCTTTTTCCCTCTCCCACTCCAGTGTACCTGTTATTTTGGAGCCCCATTGCCTAGCACAGCCTCTGTGCTGTTACACAGGGACCATGGCAGACTGGCTGACTGCAGACATCTGTACGCGATGTGAGCAGTATCTGTTGAACATGGCTTCCAGTCAACAGCAGAGCATCCCTCTCAGGAGAATTTCTTGGCCTTGAACCAAACTGGAAGTGCTCTACTATACATTTATCCTGTCACTTGTTCTGTACCTGAAGTAAATTAAACAGCTTTTTGCACCTACTGGCATAAAAGGCTGAATAAAAGAACTCTCTGCTGGTTAGTCTAAGCAGGAAGCACAGTTAGTATTTATGTATTGTGAAGTGTTATAAAGCTTTGTGGTTTTTAGAACTGTTTTAATTCTTTTTATGTGTCTTTGGGGAAAATAAATGTTGAAGCACTGTCACGCCTCTAGCATTTCCTCCTTTGCACCTGCAGTTGTCATTGTTTTATGGTAATGTTTGCATTCATTGCCGACAAGACTTCACCCTATGTAATGGGGAACCCTTTAACCTAAAACCTCTGTTTCTGAGAGGCTTGGAAATTGAAGCTCTGGGTTATGTGATCACATCACCATGCATTTTGCAAACATACTCTTTTCTGGTAACTTGCTAAAAACCACTTAAAACTCCCTGCTTTGATGCATGTAACACTGTAGCAATGGCTGTCAGGCAGCCTGCTAGCTTAGGAAGCGACCTCTTGGTTTGGTTTTGATCTGTGTGCTCCAGGTGCTTTGCCACCAGAGCGCTCTGCTGCATGTCACCTGGTGCGTGTCACCTGGTGTATCTCTATGCCATCATCATCACCTATGGGGCAGATGGTTGTTCTTTGTATTGGCCTTAAGCTTTGCACTAAACTGGACTATTACAACATATGACATTCTAGAAAAATAAAGCATGTTTTGGTAAATTCTTTGTGTGGCTAAAACCAAAAATAGGATATTTGATAGTATGTCTGTTTCTCCCCAGGAATTGCCTGTATGGAAGGGGTGTAGGTGCTCTGGTGGAGTTCTCCCTGGTGTGTTTTGCAGGGCCTGGATGGACAGTGTTGAAGGATACAATGGACTTGTAGTTGCAATGAGTCACGCTGAAGAAAATAATGGCTGGATAGGGCCAGTTCTTCTAGATAAAGGAGAAAGGAAAACATGTTTAAGCTGAGCCCAGGGTCTGCATCCAAACTGCCAGAAGGGTCAACACCTCCAGCTGACTTATACTGGCCTAACTCCGCTTCCTCTAAACTGCCTGTCTGCAAGCTGATGCCTATTTGCAGGTTTGGGCAAGCTCTGCAAGTAAATGAATGTGGGGAAGCTGGAGCCTGTGCTTCCTTTTGGATTAAGTTCAAGTGTTCCTCTTCCTTCAGTCAATTAGGAGGGGTGCAGCCTGCCCGCCCAGGTCCTCTCCTGCATGTGCTAATTGCTGGTGCTGCTGGGAGGCACATCCATATCAGGCAGGTGGGCTCCTTGCAGGCTGCAGGGAATGGCAGCCAAGCCACAGCTGTGCTTGCTGGCATGATGGGCGCAGTGTGGGGCCGGGGGCATGAGGTGCTCTTGGAGGCTTGCTGAGTGAGGTCGTTTAGATAGAGCTAAAAATGAGCTGAGATCAGCCAGTTTTGATTAATGTACAAGCCCAAGATTATTCTTGGAGCCTGGGTGCAGCAGTATGGGGAGAAGGTATCTATGACTCTGAGACAGGTTTCAGTTTACCTGTAACGCAAAGGCAGTTCTAGGTTCTGTCTCTTGCACAACTGCTGTGGTGCCACATGGGCTTTTTTTACTGGTTTCCCCTTTTCCTTCCTTGTGTCCATGAGCAGGGTAAGGAAATGCCCTCACTTGCAGAACCAACAGGCAAAGGGGTGGGGGATGGATGCAAAAGGACAGGACAGCCTGAGCTTACCTGCCTATCCCTGATCTGGTAGAGCTGTCAGGAAGACTGATGTTCCCATCACTCCTCTCTCCTCTACTGGTCGCATTGGTCCCCGAGTGGGCTGGTAAAACCGCTGTCCCCTGCTCAGGAGTGACACTAGTCCTTCTTCAGCTCTTGCTCCTAATCATGGCAAGTCTTGACAGCTTGTGGGGGCAGGCTTACTAGAAATGTACATCTATTTAAACACAGCCAAAGAACCTGGTCATCTCTTTTCCATGGCCGAGGACAGCCTTTTCCAGGGAGCACCTGGGAGCCGTGGAGTGCAGGGAGGAGCAGGCGCAGGTATGGTGCAGGCAGCCTGAAGCCAGGGCATAGAGTGGGAGACTCACATGTGGAACTGATCTGGGACTAAATCTTAAAGGCACCAGAGCAGCACTTTCCAGGGATGCAAAAGTGACTCTGCAAAACCTGCTCTGTTCAGAGCCCCTGAAAGGTGATGGTTTGGAGAAAAGCCTTTCCTTTATGAGCACACAGTGGGATTTGATCTGTTTTCTAGGTTTTTTGCTGGTTCCTCTCATTATATGGACCAGAGCTTTCCCTGCTCAGAGTGAACTAATTCTAGTTGTTAATGTGTTTGGGTGAAACTTGCCTTTGGATATGGGGACCTTTTGGTATTCTCCCACCGCTGCAGAAAGTGATCTGTCTCAAGGCTCTGGCACTGGGTCCCTTCATGCAGCACCTCATGCCTTAAAGCACAGCTGGTCTTTAGTCCTATCCCTGTAGTGAATCATGACTAAAAAATTGGAAAGTCTTAATTATTACTACTGGTAATGGCAGGAGCCTGGACTGGGGCACTGGGAGCAGAGCAGGGAGGCCTGTCTAGGCAATCCTGTTTCCTCCTGGGCTCAGCTCTGTGTCCACTGACCTTTGAAGCCAGTGAGAGACAGGCAGGACTGCGCTGGGACACCTTTGATTTCAGCATGGGGCCTCTGAGGAGTGACCCGCTGAGCGCGGCGGCAACTCCTAGTTAGGTACCCGGGGATGGAGGCAACGAAGCGCTGCGAGCAGCACCGGCAGGCTGGGCCCGGCGAGCCCGCCTGAGGCGGGTGGGTGGATGGGAGCCCGCCTGAGGTGCGATCCCGCCTGAGGTGGGGGGGTGGACGGGAGCCCGCCTGAGGTATGAGCCTCCCTGAGGTGGGTGGGTGCGAGCCCGCCTGAGGTGGGAGACCCGCGCGCGCGCCCGAGCTAACGGCTCCCGCGGCTTCCAACGGCTGCCGCGCGCGCAGCCAGCCGCCGCCTCGCTCCGCCACTCCGGCAGGGGGCAGCCGCCGGCCGCGCTGCCCGCCGGGTCCGGGGGCCTGGGGCGGGGGCCCGCGGGGAGGCGGTGGTGTTCGCCGGGCGGGAGCAGGTGGAGCTGCGCCGTGGCCCCCAGCCTGCCTGGCAGGGCCGGCTTACAGGCGTCCTTGTTTCCCAGGCCCCGTCCTCACCCGCTTCTAGGAAATGAATATTTTTACCGGCCTCGTTTATTTCTTTTTTTTTTATTTTTATTTGTCCCGCAGCGCTCCCCAGAGCCCCAGTCCCAGGACAGTCCCAGTGGGCTTTTCCCACTGGCAGGCTGGACCTGGGCGATGGTGGTGGGGTGGCGGGGGTGAGGGGGAAGCGAGTGGGCGCGGGCCAGAGGCACAGCACCACAGAATGGAGGTTTCAGGTGGAGGTGAGAAGCAGGAGAGGCCGGGCTGCTATCAGGCAGGGTGACTGTCGCAGCAGCTGGGTGCTTGAAGCCAGCTGGGAAAGCATGTTCCTGCAGAAAGTAGGTACAACCCTGCCTGAATAACCTCACCCGGGGTTCCAGGGCCAGCAACTTGTGCAAGGGAAAGGTGGTTCTGAGCAGGGTTTCACCCTGTGTCCAGTTTGGCTTACTATTTTTTCTTCTTGTTGTAAAGGATAAATATAATGACATCATATTTCACACATGAATTAAAACTGTAGGTGCGGTGTTGGGCAGGATTAGATTTAAAAACTGTGGGCAAATAGGTTGGAAGAAACAGGAGGCAGACAAATAAGGGTAAGTGGAAGGTCATACACCTGAGCAGCAATACGGACTCCCCGAGCATGGCGTAGGGAGTGATGGGTTAAGTAGCAATTCTTCAGAAAAAGGATCAAAAGCTGAAGGCAAGTCGGCTATGTCATGGTGTTGAGGTGATGGAAAATCAGTTGAGGGGGGATGTGGGGTAATTGGATCCAGCCCAGCAGAGAGCTGGAGAAGGAGCGGAAGTCGAGAAACCATTACCTGCAGGGGAAGCCTGAAAGAACTGAAAATCTCTAACCCAAAGGAGGAGAGAACTGAAGTCTTTAAGCACATAAAAGGACATAATCTTTGCTCCTTGTCTGTGATGGAGCAGAGGAGGGAAAAAAAAAAAAAAAGAAGGCTTAAGTCACAGCAGGAAAGACTCAATTTAGATGTTAGGAAAAACTTTCTAATGACAGGGATAATAAAGAATAGACTGCCTGGGGAGCGGAGAGCTTTAAGATCAAGTTAAGCAACATCTGTCAGGAATGTCCGAGGTTTAGGTGATCCTGCCTTGGGTTAGCGGATGGACTGGTCTGACCTCTCAAGGTCCCTTTCAGCCCTAATTTTTCAGTGGTTCTGCGGGCCGACATTAATCTTCTTAATGGTATTTAAACAGTCAGCAGCTTCTCTTAAGTAACTGCTAGTAAGTCTCTTCTCTTGCCTGCGGTTTAAAATTAACTTAATTTCCATGCATCACTTTCACCCTCCAGCTCCCAAGTCCTGCCTAGCCAACCAGCAGCCGAATTCCTTGACTGCTTGTCAGTACCTTCCTTGCGGCTCTGTAGCTATCCGCAAAGAAAAAGAAGGGATAGAAATGCTGCATATCAGTGGTTATGTCACCAGTGTGAGGGTGGCCTCCTTTTCTGTATTCACGCGTAGATAGTCCCCTTTCTCATGATAGCTGGATCTCATATGTGGTTATTTCATTTTGTGCACTCCAGGGACCTGACTTTTCATGTTGCCTGCAGTTTTCTGAGGGAGCTTGTCATGCCCTGCCTCTGGCAAAGACTGGCCTGTTTCTGAAAGGATTCATGGCAGACTGTGGGTCTTCACTGTCAGCTTGCCACAAGTCAAGGCTTGAGTGTCCAAGCCCAGATGCTGCCCAGTGTGTGTGACACTTGTGTGTAATGACATGTACAACAACAGGTGTAATTAATATGTTGTCCACAAGTGATCTCTCTTCAAATGGCGCAGACTCCAGAAGGAAGGAATCTGTGGTGTGAAGCTGGCCCTTGGTCTGATGTGTGTCCTTCCATCTCTTGAAGCTACTAATGAAGATGACTTAACTTTTTCATCTGCCAGCAACAGCTCAAGAGGGGGAGAAAAAGCCAGGCCATGATAAGCAGTATCTGCAATCCTTGTCTAGAGTCCTCAGAAAACTGGAGTCCCGGTGAGAGTGTCCTGAAGGCAAAGTGTCTGCAAACGTCTTAGTTTGCTTAAAACAGAAACAATGTCATTTCCATAGCTGGGAAAAAGTGTCCCTAATGAGACAGGGAATTACTGCCTGGAAGTCCTCACCTCTGGAAAATAACTCCCTGCCACGTGCTGAGCTGCACCTACAGGTTGTGACTGAGGTGACGCTGCTCACTGTGACCATGAACACTGGGTGGGTATGGCACCAAGAGGATCACTGACCCTGCATCACAGCTAGGAGATCAGCGATAGAGGAGACAGCCATAAACAAAAACAGGCTGTCTGAAGTCAGGAACATGTGAGGCTTCCAAACCTTTGTTGCAACCTCCTTAGTTATTGACCTAAACCAGAAAAGATGACATTTCTATAGCTCGGGAAAATTGTTCCTGATGAGAGAGGGAACCACAAATATCTTATCTGCCCACAGAGAGGCAGTCACAATTTCTCCCACTAATCTTCTCCAGTGGTTTTAACCAGCCGAGATAATTGTGGGCCACATACACAGACGTTCACATTAGCTTTTGTTAACAGAGCAAGATCTATCCTATCTCTGTGTGACGGATAAGTATTAAGAACATTTTTTTATATGTGGGAGTAACGTATAAAGAAACGAAGCAGCCACCACAGCGGCAGGTTGGAACACAGGGTCTTTCACTCTTGGCCCTGAGCTACTTATTCCAGACTGTGCTGCCAGCTCTGAGACATGGGGGGGTTGTTATTTATATGCATAATAAAACACCAGCTGAATGCAGCTGGAGTCCTACCTTTGAGCAACATTAAAACACTTGTGACTTTATTTACAGCTCTTTAACTTTGCCTCTCTTGATGCTGGGAATGAGAGTTTCAGGTGTGCTCCCCTTTAAAAAAACACTGTGAAATATGCATATGTTAAAGTCAGTTGTGTTTTTGTGGAGCCTGTATCCCAAACTATATAGTAGCCGCTTTGTGCGCAAATTGTACAAAGGCACAGTTCCACTTCAGTGAAAATGTATTTATCAGAACCACGACAGTCTGAATCCAACTCATTAAATAAGACCTCATTTTTTTAAGGAAGTGTTAGAAATAACACAAATACAGCAAGTTCATAAGGCACTTGCAAGGTAAGGTTGAAGCAAGCTTACTCTTTAATTGCTGCAACTTGGGAGAGGTTTTTTGGAAGTGCTATAAAAATCATCATAAGCTTTCTTGCGATATTCTGAACGCTGCTGTGTCCCACAGGATTTGGGGGAAGGCTGTGATTAGCCACCCAAATGTAAGTTTATTTGAACAAAGCAAATTGCACAAAGTGCAGTGGGATATTTCAAGATAAGAGGAAACTGGGACCCTGTTTATTTTTTGCCCAGACACCACCACCTGGGGAACTCAGCTCCAGCTACAATTGATCATCCTCATTTTGGGCATTGCAAACTCAAAGGTTTTCCATCCGAGGGGTGTTGCCAGCTGTAGTGAGCTTGATCTCTGCTTAGCTGTGGAGCTGGAGCCAGACCAGACTGCATGCTAGCACAGTATGGCTGCAGGCCTTTTTGGTGTTTTTACTCTGTGGAGTTTTTATGAGACCATATCTGTCAAATGTATGTGTGAAGATAAATCAAACAAGCACAGCCATGGCTATTAAATAAATGTGAAATCTGAGTGGCTTCCACCAGCCCCTCGGTCCCTCCCCCTCAGCTGCCGTGCGTGCTGAGTGTTTTACAGACACAGGACGGTGAAGGATGGCTGGTTACGAGAAAGGGAAAGCAGTGGGGAGCTCCTAGGGAAGGGGGTGATTTCCTTGCAGGGGGAAGCAGAGAGCTACAAGATGGCTTTGGGGCTCACGCTGCTGAAATATTTGGGTCTGGAAAGAGCCTGGTCTGGATCTGGATGACCTCTGAAGAAGGAGAGACTCAACAAGTTCCATCAGGATGCGGTCTGACTGCTGTCATGGCATCCAAAGTGCAGTGAAGACAGGGACTCAGCAGAGGAGGCAAGAAGGTGCTCCATGCAGAAGTGTAATGAGGTAGTCAGTCTCAGACCATGTTTAGGGCTAACGCTGTGTGAGCACCATGAGGCTGCTGTGTCATGAATACCAAAGCATGAGAAGGACACCAGGCTTCTACATGCCTCACAGCCTGTCTTCTCCTGGAAAATAAAATAATCTTGACATGATCACTACTCAAATTTTCCCCCTATTCCCTAAAACTGTTCTTCCCCCAGGAGAAGGGTGGTCCTTCCAAGGTCAGGGTTGAGGTTACTGACAGGTCAGGGAGGGCAAGGTCAGGCGTGAAGCTGGCTGTCTCTACCAAAGCTGTCCCACATAGGGAGAGGGCCTTGCAGTTTCCAAAGCCATCAATCTCCTCCCCACTTTCACCAGCTATTCACCTCTCCCAGTTTTAAGTGGAAGAAAATACAGCCAACCTCTTCAAGCCCTTGTGTTGCGCCTCTGGGAGCTGCATTCTTGCTCTCGAGTGCTCAGTCACCGAAACAGAATAGCCAATATATCACTCCCAGTGTCTTTATTTGGAGGGTGAAGTTGGATCAATGTATCTGAAGGCTACTGTAACCAGGAAATGATTCTTCTGATTTCTGACAATGGGGCCACGTCTGCCACCAAGAAAGCATTTGTCACTTCTCCCTGGCTGCACCAGGGTTTGGCTGAACGCTCTTATTTACCCCAGCATACAGGGAGAGCATCCTCGCAGAGGAGATAGGGACCCAACAGCAGTCAAGGCGAACAAATCGCATGGTAACAAAGTGTATGGTGCTGCTGCCAAAAGTGAAGAAGGAGAGGTAGCGCTATGCCATGTGCTTTGGACATGGCCTGTAAGGCAGGAGTGTGGGACAAAGATTATTTGGCCTGGCTCCTACATCTGTGAAATCATCGTGCCTCCATTTATTTTTGGTGCCGGTTGACACTAGGAAAGGATTTGACCCATAGGAACATAATCTGCTGCACATAGAGTATCATGACGTCTCTTGGTCCTTCTGTGTATATCACCAGCGTTCAGCTGAATGAAAATAAATACTCCGAGATGGTTTTTGACAATAAAAACATACAAGGAAAGAGAAGGCTAACGTACTAGCAAGTGCATTTCTGCTGAGTTGCTAATGCAATGCAAAATGATTGTTAGGAATAATTAGCAATGCATGTGAGACTACCATTGAACAAATGATCTGTGAACAACCAAAAAGCCATGAAAACACTTAGAATTAATCTTTCTTTGAAATTAAGGAGTTTAGATTGGATTCTGTGGGCTCATAGGGCCAGGTTGCTTAGTTGATGTGCTGGCACTCTTACTTTCAACAAAATGTAAGTTAGGCAGTTTACACAAGCTGAAAATCCTATCCTAAGATTTCTGTTGATCATCTGAGTCATTATTAATGTTAAATATTTAAGGGGGTAGCTTTTCATTCAGTGCTGGAGTTGGGTTTTTTTAACAGTGTGCTGTAGGTCCTGGTATATAGCTTATATATGCAGTTTCAAGTGATTCAGTTGCCACTTCCCAGCTGAAATGCTGACTCTATACCATCATGTCTGTGAGGAACGATTTTATTCTGATCCCAAATAACAGAAAGCACAATTCAGAGGTCCTCAAGTGCTTGGTTGTCAGGGCAGAGCATAGGGCACAATTTGAATTTAGAATGGGAACACAGAAGAAAAGGTGGTCATGACTGACGGCAGTGATGTACCTGCGACTTATCTGTGTATATGAACAGATAACAACCTCTACTCTACCATCTAAGGATGACATGTAGGTTTATAATATGTTTTATGCCTAAAACTGTGCTTCCCTGCAGTGCGATTCCATTCACAAATGCAGGTTTTCTTGGAACAGAAGTAACACAATGGTAACTTTCAGTTCTCTGGTCTTCAGTTTATCCTTCCCTGCCTCTCCTGTGGTCACCAGTCATCTGTTTACAGTGCTGCCCTGTGACTAGGGTGAGAACCTTGTTAAGATCAGGCTAGAGATGCAGATTGGCTTTGACATCTACCGTACTGCCTGCTGTGGGAAACACACCTCACACCGGGATCGGTAACATGCTCGAATGCACAGCAAATGTAGGCAGTTGTCTTGGGTGCCAGACTTGCAGCCTTGCTCTTTGCTTAAGCCAGAGGAGACAAGTGTTGGGTGCTGTTAGGGAAGCATGAAGGCAAATCGCTGCTTTCTCACCTCCTGCAAGCATGTCCCTCCGTTCCTGTCACCACCGACTGTGCTGGCGGCAGGGAGCTGCCTTTCGCAGCAGCAATAGCCATCTCCCCCCACACCCCGCCACTGGCACAGAGAGCAGCCAACCCTCCCTCCAGGAGTTTCAGTGCTCTCCCATCTGGCCCCACATCCTTCACCTCCCCAGGACAAGGTTAGCTTGCACTGGCCCCTCCTGCTCTTCGGGCGTGCGGAGCAGCTGTGGAAGTGCAAAAAGATCGGTGACATCACTGCAGATATGGGACTACAAGAGGAGTAAGTGGAAACAAGGCCTGTGCAGAGAGGAAAGGAGGGTTTGGGAGACAGACTGAGGAAGGGGGAAGGAGAAACATCTTAGTACTCCTCCTTGCCTGTCCCACTAAATACTCCCAACAAGGCCCTCCACTTACAGTGAGCCTTTCCCAGCCCTCCTCCTTGGTCAGCACCCCAGTGGGCGGCACCCCAGAAGAGGTGCCCACTAGCCCCAAATCTCTGTTCCCCCTCCAGATCCCTGAGGCAGGATACCTCTGTCATTCCTGACAGCTATCCAACCTGTTCTTGAAGCTCTCCACTTAGGGAGGCTTCACGCCCGGACACTTTATGCATTGCTTCCATCTATTTGCCCTAATATTTTTGTAACATCATTTGAATCTTTCTTGCTGCAGTTTAAGCCTGTTATTACTTCTTAACCTCTCCATTTTGGGGAGGTAGAACCTTTCTCCCCTTGCTGCAATCTTTCATGAACTTAAAGACTTGTGCTTATTTGGTCTTTTTTTAAGGATAACCTTTACCAAGTCTTTCAGATTTTCCCTCCCAGATCACATTCTCTAGACCTCTGATTATTCTTCTTGTTCTCTTCTGCACTGTATCCAATTAGCCCACATCTTTTTTTGGCTTTTCCAAGAGTATGGCACTGATGACAAACAGTTCAGTTTTTAATCTGCGCTAAACCTCAGCTCCAGTAGTTCCATATCCATATTTGTGCAGTCAGTTATTCCTCAGTGTGGAGTCTCGCATGGATTCCTACTGTGTCCTTTCTTTTTTTTCCCTGACTGTTTCTTTAATTTGTCAGACTGTTGTGTTGGCTGGTTTGTTTTTTTGGTTTTTTTTTAATTCTAATCCTGTCTTCGATGTATTTGCAGATCCTTCCAGCTTTGGGCATCCTGCAAATCATCTTTCAGGGTCCAAGTCACTAATAGACTGGAGTTGGAGACAGAGAGAAACCTGTACATCTCTGTTCAATCGGTTCTGTGTACGTGGAGAGTGGAGTCCTGTTCCCACCCTTCAGGGTACCAATGCTGTCTGCTCTGCAGTAGATAGACCACACATTCTGTGCTGGTTTATGAGCATTTCATGCAAGACAGTGTCAAAGGACTTACTCAAGTCAAGATACTGACATCTGCTTCTCCTTACTGGCCTGCAAGGTCTGTCTCCTTGTTTTAAAAGGAAATTAGATGGGTTTGTCAAGGCTAGACTATGAAGCTAATATTGGTTGTTACTCATCCCATTACATTCCAGTTCCTCACAAATAGCTTTTTTCATTATTCATTCCAGAATTTTTCCTGTAATTGAAATTAAATTCATTAGTCTGTAATTCCCCAGCTCTCTTTTTTCCCAAGACTTTCTGAATTTGAATTTCTTTGCTTTTGCCATGCTTGTATACTAATTCTTAGCAATCTAGCATAGATTTCACTCTCTATACCTAAACTCTTTATGCTCAAGGTCAACAGCATCAGTCTAGTCAAGCTGTTCTTTTCCTATACTCCTTTTCCTTTCTCTGCACCAGCATGGGGCTTGCTTGGGCAAACTGTGTCTTGCTGCCTTCCTGTCCCAGCAACTAGCTGGGTGCAAAAAATCCCTCATTACCACCAAAGCCTGGGCTGTGGCTGAAATCTGCTAGCTGCTTCCTGGCTTGCTGGTTTGCAGGAGACTTGTCGTGACAATGAGACTTACATCTGGTGACCTGTAGGCCACCCTATGCTGTTGATGCTTGTGTTTTCTCCCTGAGCTATATTAGCTATAGCATTTCACCTGGCAGATGTTCTGGGCCACCCACCTCAGCACTGTTGCCACCTTCTTTCTTTTTTTTTTTTTCTTTTTTTTTTTGTCTCATCAGAAATGATTGGCATGAATGAGATGGGCACATCTTCAGCAATGCCCAGCAACTATGGAGAAAGAAAGCATACCGAGCACCACTGGCAAACTAGAGCCCCCCCCCCAGCAATTACTTGTCATAGCCTTTGAAGTCAAGGTTAGATCTGCATTACCATACTGGCAGTGAAGTCCTAATTCAAGCCATCTTTGGATAATGTTTGCTCAGGTGTAGTATCTTGGAAGTGAAATCATTGCTGCTCCTTCCCCAGAAAAAATAGTCATTGTTTGCCACATTTAATTAAGTTTTCCCCTCTGTTCACACAGCCTCCCACATCCAGATCTGAAGTTAGTTTTATAGTTTCCTCTCAGCCTTCTCCTTTGATCCTAAAGTAGCTGTCACCTCGGTACCTACAGCCCTTCCTTTCTCACCTTGGCCAGCACAAAATGTGTTTGTGTGTTAATGGCTTTCTCCTCAGGGGCTGCTGACTCTCTTTACTAGTCAGCTGGACACTAGATGAAATCATTCTCTCTGCTGGTTCGAGTATGTCACATATATATATATTTCCCCGCCTGTGTTTTATGTTCCATCCTGACTTCATTCATAGGAAATGACTCTGTTTTAGTTAATTTTGTTTTGGAAAGTGAATCCGTTGCCAGGGGAATGTGAGAGATTTCCAGAGACTGGATCCAAGTTAAGTGCAGGAAGGTGCTGCACAGACTTTGCCACACACAGCCTGCTGCTGCTCCTCACTCCAGTGCTGCAAGAGGCTGTTCCCTCCTTAGAGCCTCCTCAGCCCCAGCCATACTCAAACCAACATATCTTAAGTTGTGTAGAGTCTCTGCTTTGGTCAGTCATGGCTGTGACCTGCTGTCTCCACCTTACCTGACTTCTGTCAGCCAACTTGCCCTATGCCCTTGAGGAGGCTTGAACCCTCAGGTCTGCACCCCGGGGAAAAACCTGGTTCGATGAACAGAGCTATATTACAGCAACCAAAGCTGGGCAGGCGCAAGCCTTCAGGTTACAGGGAAGAAGGCTTAAAATAGCAAAAGAAAAAAGCCACTTGACATAAATAAATGACAAAATAACCCTGTGCTACAAGATGCAAGCCCAATTATGAGTAGTACAAATTTTAGACTGTTTTTTGGGATAAAGTTCTGCAACAAAAGTCACTAATAAAATGCTTCACTGTGCGTGTGCCACTTCAATAGTGTGACTCGGCAACCTCAGTCTAATGACAGCTTGTCTGCTGTAGAGCTTAATTTGGGTGCTGCATTCGGCCGTGCCACAGCAGGCTAGATTCAAAATGCTCAATTAGTATTATTAATCCAAAGTATAAAGTAAACTGCACATTTTCTCTGGTGTGCCATCAAAGCAATGCTCTTTAGCTCTGGTACTGGGATGAAACAACAGGATCTGTCCCACAGGCATGGTGTATGGAGAGGGCTAACGGGGGAGAGGGTTGATTTGAGGAGGGTCTGGAAAAGCAAATCTAGAAGGGAGGAGTGATGGTGTGTGAAGTGCCAGAGAAGAGATGTGTGCAGCTGCATACAGGGACCCCAGTCTGCTCCCCCTCTGCTCCTCAGAGGTAAAATCTTAAGCTGCTGTAATCAGGGACAGATGCTGGCTGCTAAACCAGAGCTCTGCTCCATCTCAAGAGAGGGGAGTGAAGAAGAGGGCACAAAAGATATGTGTTAGAGTGGTGTGTGAGGAACTATTGCAGATTACACTCTCCAAAATGAACAAATGTTGTTCTCTAGTGTTCACTATGGATTAATTTTTTTAAAAAAGTACCCACATGCGTAAAGAAGAAGGTCTAGAGAAAAGATCTGTGATTTTTGCTCTCTCTTTTTTCACCTCTTGGTGTATTACTGTGTCAGTGAGCTTATTAAATCTTACCTCTACAGATAATTTTCAAATTCATGCTTCCATTACGACCCAAGGGAATGAAGGAAAAAAATACCTTCATCCAAAAAATGGCTGGCAGAGGATGAACAAAATGTCTCCTTTGGAAATGGGCACTGTCTCTCCCTCTCTCATACATATGCACACATACCCTTGCTGGGCAGATCGCTGCTGATCAGGGTTACTAAGAAGAGTTAGGGCCAAATCTGGAACAAAGGAAAACTCTGTCAGTAGAAACAGCTCAGCAGATGTACATTTATTACATTCACTGCGGCAGCAAAGAAGAAAACCAAACCAAAACAAAACAAAAACATTTCTTGGTGCCTGTGTCTGATTTGCCTGCAATGACCTCTCTTTCCTTCGAGCCAAGTCCTTCCTTTCTGCAGATCTCCATGTATGGTTGGCATTCCACAATTAAGGAGGCACCAATAAATCAGTGACAGACAAGCAAGGACTTCAGCCTTCCCTAGAGCTTGCACTGCTAAAAGTTCATCTCCAAGTGCTCAGTCTTCATTCCAAGCAGCAGTCAGGGTGCTTAGGGTTTGCGGACAGGAACAGCACGGGCTCAATGCTGGCCGGGCTCTGAAGCTGGAGTCAGAGGGAGTAGGGATGCAGATACTGGGTTGAACTGAGCGCTGTTAGATATTGGACTATGCAGCGAGCCAAGAACTTGGGTGGTAGCTATTGTTGTGAATCATGATCAAGAAATGTTGTTATTACATAGTGCTTTACAATGGGTTGGGGCCTGATGCAAACAGTGGGGATCCAGCTTTGCAGAACATAAGGACCCAAGAAAGCCTCAGGGGGCAAAGGGACAGAAATGCCTGTGTGAAGAGAGTCTGGTACAGCAGAGAGAGTGCTGTATGAAGAAGCATCAGTGGCAGGGTGGCTTCTGTGGTATTCACAGTATGCCTCTCACAGAACACCTCAGGTGGGACAGGACCTCAGCAGGGCTCCAACCCTGGCCCCCGCTCAGAACAAGGCTATTTTCAAAGTTAGATCATGTTGTCCAGGACTTTGTCCAGGTGAGTTTTAAAATCTTCAAGGATGGGGATTTCACAGTCTCTCTGTGAAACCTGTTCCAATGCTGAAACATCCTCCCGGAAAAGATTTTTATCTTAGCTCCAATGAGCATTTCTTGTGTTGCAACCTGTGCCCATTATTTCTTGTCCTCACACTGGACTCCTCCAGGTGCAGTCTGGCTCTGTCTTCTCTTTAACCTCCCTTAGACAACGGAAGACCACAAGTAGATTTCCCCTTAGCTTTCTCTGTTCCAGGCTTAACAGGTCCTTTTCTCTCAGCTTCTCCTGATACACCCTCTGTAGCCCCCACATCTCTTACTAGGAAGTAATTTTCCTCTGCCCCATCTATTTAGACAGTAAGGTCTTTGGGATGGGTATTGTTATTTAGTACACGCATGGCAAGTTGAGACCTCCTGGATCTCTCTGCTGGAGTCTCACAAGTCAACTGCACATAAATAAATAATAGAGCACAAACGAACTTTGGAAACCCACGGAGAATTTGGGGTGTGCAGAGGGGGCCTGGGGAGGTGATGAGTTAGAGTGGAGAGGCAAGGGTGATAGATGATTACTTTATGGAAAACTTTCTCCTGGGGGTAACCCCATTCCCTTGTCTCGCTGGAAGTCAGGCAGGGGCTGTAAGTAAAGCTGCGGGCTCATTTGGAGAGCAGGACGGGGAGCACACTACTGAGTGCTTGTTATAGTCTTGTAGATGCTCTCATCTTCTGAAGCAAGATTCATTATACCTGAGCCATCCCTGACAGGCGTTTCTCCAGCCTCCACTTAAATTGCACCCATGAAGGAGAGTCTGCAGTATCCCTCATCAGCTCCAAGCCTTCCCATTACTGCTCTGTTGGCCTAAATCTTTGCTGCAAATCAACCCCAGTTCTCCTCGTGCTGCTCCCTGGGACTCTGCAGTCTTTGGGATAAGCCCATATGTATTCAAAGGTTGTTACGGTCCCTCTTAGTTTTCTCTTCTCCAGACTAAACAAACCCAATTCTTTCAATCTGCCTTCATCGATTATGTTTTCTAAAGCTTTAATCATGCTTGCTCTTGCACCTCGGAGCGCTCCCCAGTTTGTTTACCCAGTTCTGAGAGTGCTGTGCCTGGTGTCCCCAGCTGAAGCATACCCAGGGCCAACTGCAGCACAGTCATTTTCTCCCATGCCTGGCTTATGAATCTCTCATTAATGGATCTCATCAAGAGACTTGCCTGTTTTGAAACAGCACGACAGTGTTGACTAAGTTTTTGTCTGTGATCCCGGGAGCCTTTCCTGCAGCGGTACTCTTTATCCAATTAGTCCCCATTTTGCATTTGAGTTCCAACACCTCGCTGTGGTATTTTGAGCTTGCTCTTGTGTGATTTCCATCCTGCTGATTTGAGACCAATTCTCCAATTTATCTAGATTGTTTTGAAATCTGCTGCCGCCTTCCCTTCCACACAGACCCCGTGGCTGCAACTCCTCCCAGCTCAGTGGTGCACATGAATGTTATCCTGATTTCTGTGCAATATCCCTGATGCTCTGGTCCCTATTATCTCTACTCCTGTGGTCAGGCAAGCTGTGGAACCGCATGGGGCCCGGGGCAGAACCCTGTTTGCAGCAAACACAGTCATTAACCTTTTGGGACAGTGTTACAGTCAGTTGCACACCTGCTTGTAGGATGATTTCACCCACCGCGGGTTTCTGGTTGTTTATGAGGCAGTTTTCCAGGACACCGGAGGGCACCGGGTATGGCTGGGACACAGTCTTTCCTGCTGGTTTTTTGGGAGCAGCAATGTTAAGTGCTAAGCAAAGGATTGGCAATAAAAGCTACCTTGTGGTCCATGGCTGTGAGGATCTGAATTGTGAAAAATACCCAGAGGGAAATTTAGGCGGAAGGATGCACTGAAGGGTCAGGCAGAGTCCCCTTTCTATAGCTCCATAAATACACGAAATACCCTGGCCAGCTGGGGGAAGGGGGGTTATCCCAGGGCGCATCTTCAGGACCTGGGGGCTTGCACCAGCCCTGATTTGGCCCATGAGCTCTTAGCTGACCCCAGGGTCCCAGGAAGCACCAGCTCATGCCTGGGGCTGGGGGCTTCCCCACGGGCTGAGCCCAGAGAAGGACCTGTCAGCATCGCGGGGGCTTCCCCACACTCCCCTCGGTGCCGCGCTGTCTCCAGGCCCTGGCCGCCAGGCTGGGATGTGGGTTAGCAGATTTTTTCCACGCTGTTTCTCTGGGATCCCTGACAGAGCCCATCAGAGCTGCCTTTTATCAGCACTGCACGCCTTAGTGAGCCTGTCATGACTCACACACAATGTGCTCTGTGCTGGATTAATCCGGCCGGCTTTCATGCTCAGGATGTGGGCGATGGGCAGGGTGGGGGGGCACGGGGACAGATGCAGGGCTAGCGGGGGCCCGGGAGATGGGTAGACACAAGGACCCTGATGTACTGAGGAGGAGGTCTTCATCTCAGGATGATCTGAAGAGGCAAAGAAAGAACAAGCCCATGGGCACAAAAAAAAGAAAGAAGAGCAACAGGTGTATATGCTGCCTTCCAGCTGCAGACACTTGTTGCTCTGACTTTTTAATCAGAGCCATGCCAGGCACTGGTGTAGAGGTTTTCAGCCCAATCAGTGAGTTTATTTGCACTGCTGTGCCCTTAGCTTCGCACCATCCTCCTTCCCAGGAGCATCAGGGATTGTGTCTGAAGAAGCCAGGGGAAGGAGGCAGCCCTTGCCACACGATCATCTCCTGCCACCTCTTGAGTCTGTCCAGCTCTGGTGTGCCCCATGTTATTTCTGCCACTAAATCATCCTCTCAGCCAACAGTAACCGACTTGTCGGGTCACATAGGGGTAAGCAAGTTAGGCAAGATCTCCTGCAGCTCTGCTCTTCCAACATGTCATCGGTCCGGCTGGGATCATGCCTGCAGGCTGCTGCAGGTACATGAGAGTGTAGTTTGGTGTTCACCTCTGTCACATAGCTCTGTCCAACTAAGAGAGAGGGAGAGACAGATACTTGCAAAATCAAGTGCAACAGCATTCTTTAGAGCTGCTAATACTTTTGATTTAGGTATGACATTTCTTTTATACATCAATGCATCAGTTAATGCAGATTGCTCAGGGGCTTGCATGTCTGTGAGAACAGTATGTTTGAAGCTTTGGTCCGTGAACTGAGAGAGGGCAGCATCTATAGCTGATATTTTAGCTATTCTGGACCGCAATTACTTTGAAACTGCAGTCCTCAAAAATGTATTGGTTATGAAACAGATGTTTTCAGAAAGTGCTGCCATGACAGTCCTCCCTGAAATGAGGGGCAAGCTTGAGGAAAGCTGCTCGCTCTCATCCCAGAGTTAGTTGCATGCCATATAAATTTGGGATCTCTTTCTGCTAATTTGTGAAAATTATTTGGCCCAGAAATAAAGAACTGTGATGCAGAACTGAGAGAGTTATTTATACTAAAGGTACTAAAGGTAGGAAGTATCCAGTAATTTATGTTCCCCGCATAGGTAGTTTCTGTGAGTCCATCACTGTGGGCATTTAGCATGTCTCCTAAATCATGTGTAGGCCATGGCAATTCAAGAGCAATGAAGTCATATTTGTGTCTTTTTTTGGAGCTAGCATCCCCATGACATGAGCTGCATCCTGAGTCGTGCCTTTTGGGTGACAGTCACAACAGCTTGGCCAGGCATGGAGAAGGATCATGACCTGCCTCCTTGGGGCTGATGTACTTTGTAGAGCAGCGTCACAGGCGTTGCTGCTGCCTTCCCTGCTGGCTCCTACCTGGTGGGAACAGCAAACGGGGCTGGGCTATCACACCTTGCAGTGCCAAGCAGGGCAGTCAGGCTGTTTTGGGAGTCTCTTCCTATGGCGCATCGCAGAAGGTTTTGGAGCTATCAGTCCAGCACCTGGTTAAATGGCCTAGTTACTTTCGATTTAATCAGGTATAAATTTACTCAGAGGGCCTGGATCTGCGCCGACAGCTTGGTTAACGGTTTAGAAGTATGCAGAATGGATATTAAACATTACCATGCCTTTTTGAACAAAGATGTATGTTTCACATCCTATTCAATCCAAAGAAAAAAGAAGAAAATGCAGGAAAGTTTACGTATTTCTTGCCAGTTAAAGTTATTCAGTCATAGTGGTAACAGTAAGGTGTGTAATATATTGTCACATAGCTGGTTTTCATTGGTTCATTATTTCATCTTCAGCCCCCAAGTAATGAGGATTTTCATTCATTTCCATTAAATGCAGAACAGAGAACCTAAAATGGTTCATTGTTCCAAAAGCCACTCTTCTGCTTTGGCAACTTTTTCCTTTCACTTTCCTCAGGTGCAAGACCCTGATTTAGCCAGGCATTTAAACACCTCCTTAAGCTTAAGCATATGATTAAGTTTATTCCTACCCAGCAGCGCCTCTAAGCATGCTCTTAGCCTTGCGCTGGAGTCGAAGTGAAGTAAAGCCAGCAATTAAGCAGGTGCTTTGCTGAAGCAGAGCCTAAATGACTACTTAAAAGCCCTTTGTAAGAAGGAGTATAAATCCTCCTCCTGACAGGGGTGGGAGTGGGGATGGACATGTGTTATTATCATCCTCCTCGTTAAAGCTTGACTTGGTCTTGCAGACTGCCTGGGTTCTTCCTCATTCTGGTGGCCAGCTGGTAAGCGGCTGTCACCTCTCTGAGACCTGTGACCGCGTATGAAAAATTCAGATTTACAGCAACATTGACAAGATCATCATCCCTTTTACAGAAAGGCAAACTGGTGGCAGGGGAAGGGGTGTTGGGAGCTGGCTCATGTTAACCCAGACAGGAGGAAGACAGTGGGGCCACCCTGATTTACACCTGTTGAGAATGGGGTGTGTGTGTGTGTGTGTGACAAGGGAGGGAAAGGTTTGCCCGCGTTTTGTTTCATACCACACCGCCGTCTTCCCGCAGGGGCCGCGAAGTCCTTCTGCAGTTGCTGTGATGCTTGGAAAATGAACACTGTCTCTGTTTAATTTTAATGCAGCCCATTAACTAAGCTGCCTCGCTGCACTTTGTCCATCTGGGTCACCCCATGCACACCAGAGTTTCCCTTTCATATTATTCCACATTGATTCAGGAGACCCTTTTGACTTGCCCCCCCACCTCCTCCTCCTGTCCCCAGCCCGTCAATGTTGTGTTGCTTAGCCCTGGAGCACAAGCTGCAGCCCTTCCTCACATCCTGGTGCCCACACGGAGAGGCACCAACTTGTGCAAAGAGAAGTTGCGTGCATGCTGCTCCCCCTGCTCCCTCCCCCCCCCCCCCCCAAAAAAAAAAATAATTAGAAAGCCCTTAAGAAAGGGTGTAAGTAGGATGGAGGGAGGGACCGCTGCTATACAGTGCACTCTTGTTAACCAGGAGGAAAAAAAAAAGAGGGGGGGGGGGGAGGAGGAGAAGGAGAAGAAGGATAGACTCAGCAACAGCAGGGGCTTGGCGGGAAGGGGGCTGGGGGCCAGGGAGGCAGCCAGACAAGTAGGGTCCCTCTGCTGAGGCCATCAATTATAGGGGCTGGGGCCTGTTTGTTGCTGTTGTTGGCAGCGTGGAGGGTTGGGGGTTTCTTTTTTTCCTTTTTCTTTCTTTCTTTTTTTTTTTTTGTTGTTGTTGTTTTTGTGAGATCTGGGCTGCAGCTCAGCCAAGGAGGGCTGGGGGCGGGGAAGAAGGGGTGGATATAGAATTTTGCCCAATCCACTGATTCTCAATGGAAGCTCCAGGCACCACTCGAGGGGCTGTGAGGCAGTGCCAGCTTAAAGAAAGAGACTGTGGGGGGGCTGCGGCAGGAAGGTGTGCAGTGTCGGGCATCCCTCCCTGCCAGGTAAGTGGGCATATGGCCACTCTCCCCGCCACTGCAGTCCCATGACCAGGTCAGACATTGAGGATGCTGTGGAGATTTTGGCCCCTGAGCTTGGGCCAGGTGCTTGTGCAGCGCTGTAAGACTGAAATGGGTAAATAAATAGTGTGCTGAGAAGACCTTTGGCTGCAGGGATGCTGGTCTATGCTAACTGGGGCTGTACGTGTGAAGCTACACATATACATATATGTGTGTGTGTGTATATATATAAAACACATTCCTGCACAGAGCATGGACTGTAAGGCTGGTGGCAGCAGCAATTGTGACTCTCCAGCCTGGCCCCATATGGTTCCTGGTCCAAGCTTGCCGTCCCTGCCGAGGTGATATCATCTCTTCCAGGAAAACATCTGGTCCTGATTTCAGGCCTGCTGGTGACCAAGCCGCCGCTGCCCTTCTAGGTAATGTGCCCTACAGATTAATTACTTTCACAGTTGAAAACGTGCACCTTGATTTTCAGTCTGAATTTGTCTGACCTCAGCTGCTAGCAGCTGGTTCTCATAAATGCCCTTTTCTGCCAGATTAAAAAGCCCTTTGATATTGGGAATCTCTCTCTCCCTTGAAGCGCTCGTAGATCAAATCACTCCTTGGAAGAACCAAGGAGATTGTGCCTTTCTAAATTGCACGCCATCCTGCGTGAAACCCTTCCAGATTAAGCCATGCAGCATTAAATATCCTGTGGCATCCGCACCTGTCCCTGCATCCCTCACCTGCACCATGGAATGCTGCCTGTCAGTCTGGGATGCTTGACACCTTCAAGACTGCAGACACAGCCGTGCATGGACCACCGGAGGAGCAGAGACTTTGGAGATCTGATGGCCACGTCTGGTCACAGAGGGGCTGCTCCTCAGCTGGAAAAGGACCTATAAAATGAAATGTTTTTGCTGGTTTTGCTGCTGAGAAAGTCATGGCACGCTGAGTGGGTCACAGCAATTGAGGCTGACCACTAGCATGAGGGTGGGAGGGAGATTTCAAATGGCCAGCACATTGTGTACCAGCAGTCTTGGAGAGACATACTAATCTCATGGATCAAAGGGTGTTTACCAACAATAGTTTATATATAGATAAAAAAAGGTTTTGGGGGTTTTTTTGCTTGTTGATTTGCAGTATTTTTTCAGATTTCAACTTTTTGTGGGAGTGTGGCACAAAAAGGGAAAAGGTTTTTAATGAAGCCTGGAGCTCATGAAGTGTGAAAAATACCTTCCTGCCCAGCTTTGCAATAAAGAGATCTCTGTGTCAGAGAGGAGACCCTGCAGAAATTCATCTTGTCTGAAATGGAAAGGAGTGCCATGTTGTATCCCCATGCTATTACATCTTAAGCTTTTCCTTGTTTGTTTGCAGGCTCTGCAGCCCAGTGTTGCTGTGTTTATTAAGCCCAAAACTCATGCCCAATAGTATTTCCACTGTCCCATGCATCTCCACTTGGTTGCTGGAGTACCACAGCCTGTGACATGCATAGTCCAAGAAGCTGATGCATTGCTACTCTACCATGCTTACAATCGTCTGGGGTTATGACCAGCTGAGGTTAGAGCCAGCTGGGTGTAACCAGCCCTGGTTAAAACAGCTGCGGAATGTGAAACACCGTAGTTTCCTAAGTTATTTGCAAAAGGTCACCCAGGGCACTGGTGGCAGGGCAGGACCTGAATCTTGCTCTTTTAACTCTGGCTCCTCACCACTGAACCATCTCCCAGGTGGAGCTGCTCCTCAAGTGCTTCAGATCAGGAAGAGCTGCCTGGGCAGCCTTTCCCACTAAACTGCGTTTCTAGAACAAGGGATTTATCTCTCGCAGTTGTGCATTTTAATGCAGAGCTACAAGTCTTAAGGTGAGGGCAAAGCTGACCTTTGCTGCAAAGCAGACCTGTGCTCCCCACCTCCTGAGCCCAGGAAGTAAATCACAGGGTGTCCCCAGAGGGAGCATCACAACAGTCTAATCCAATGCAGACCACAAAACTTTTCTCAAAAGCTGGATTAAAAGTCACCTTTCAGAAAGATTTCATTCCTTTACAGACTCGGTGCAGTCTTTAATTCTTTCTCTACCCAATGCAAACTAGAGCAAACTGTAAATTTCTTTAACCTGCCCAAGAGGACAAGCGAGGTACTCCATCCCAGCAGGACACTGACCACTGGGATGTTTCCCCCAGGCCTGTATCTCCATCAGCAAAAGTAGGGAGAGGGAGAGCAGCTGGCTCTTTGGACATCAAACCTCTTTCTTCCTGTGTGGTGCTCAGTGCTAATGGGAATGGAAAGGAGAAAAAAGATCTTCTTTCTTGCCTCAAATCCTCCTACCCCCCATCCCAGTCCCAGGGGTCCGGTGTGATATGAGACATGTGTTTTCCTTTCAGCCCTGCCTGAGAAACTCATGTTTCTGTATTAGCATGCAAGATGGAAGAGAGCCAGCAGTTCTGTGGGGCTACTTGGGGAAAATTTCATCCTGGAGATCACTTTTACCTTTTCCTAACTTTCCCCAACATTGTCTGCAGCAGGAAACCTCCGTCAGTTTGTTACCTGCTCACTCCTTGAGGTGGTGAGCTGGATCTTTTGACCCTGTCAGTGATGCACTTAGACACAGTGACAAGCATCTCTCACTGGAGGCTGTTTTCAGCAGCTCAGGTACAAGGTGCTCAATGGGGCGAAGGTGGTGAAGGAGGCATGGAGAAGTGAGGTGGGTGGCTTCTTTCCTCACCTGATGGTTAAAGAGGCTATTTTGACTTTTTCATGCCTTAAAATTCTTTGTCAACTTTTCCACAGCCAGATGAGAAAGCACATGACCCAACTGGCCTCCCAGCAAGTGCTGTGTGAGCTTCACTCTCCTCGTTGGCCACCCATCACCATCCCCCTTCATCATCGTCTCCCGCTCCCCTCCCGCCTCGATACTGCCGATGCATTTCCATTACTTATGAGACATCCCTCGGCATTTCCACTTCAGCCTTTCTCATCTGTGCTCTTACTGCTTTTTGCTTGGCATATTGAGGTCCATAGCCCAGAAGTCACTATGGTTCAACACTTAGGTACCAAACACAGATGCCTTGAACTTTTCCTTTCTGGGAAGGTTTGTTTTCAGAGACATTTTAAAAGAGCAATATGTGATCATTGTAGATGGTTGTATGAACAAAAAAACCCAACCAAACAAAAAAGGCGAGAAATTCTGGATTATGGCCATGGAAGCCAATGACTTCTCAGCTTGGCTGTAAAATGTGTAACATACTGGCAGCAGTAACATGGACCTGTCAAAAGAGGGAAAAGAGAGTTCATCTTATCCGGTGCAATACTCTCTTTTTTTGGATGGTCTATCAATGAAGCAGCCAGCACCAGTGCCCATTGTGAATATAGGTTTCTTCTGCCTTGCTGTGCACAAGTAAATACGAGACAAGATTATTGCATTTTGCATGTGCCATCATCTGACAAATCCTTGAGTGCCACCAATCTCTTGCTTGGGATCCAGACCATTTTGTTACTAAGGGTTCGCTTTATGTGAAGAGAACTTCATGCTGCAGGACGAGTAGGTTTGAACTCATTGCAGTGAGTTCACTCATTGCAGTACTGCTCTGTAGGGAAACGGGGAATATATTATTCCTTTTTACAAGGCCTGCATTTGCTCACTGAGAGAGGAGGCCCAGAGGAATGCTTCCTCACCAGACATCAGCCAGACCTTTGCTGTATGACCTTACAGCTCGCAGACAGCAGTTTTACTAGCATTTCCAAAATAAACCTATTCTTTGTCCTGACGCAGAAACTGCACGGAGGCTGTTTCATTTAGAAGCCATTCCTTGGACAGCTTATTCCTCCGGAGGCCTGGGAAGGCTGTTAGCCTCTCTTGTGAACTATTTACCACATCTGCCCTTTGTAATATCGAGACTTTTTGCTGCCTTGCTCGCTCCCCAGCACCCACAGTGTGAAAATAATAGCGCACACCCAATTTAAGCCACGCACAACTCCCCCCACATCCTCCACCAGCTTTCAGGGATGTCCATGGGTTTTTCTACTCCCAGTGAAGGCTTCTTTCCCACTGTAATAGCCCAGAGCTTGTTGTCTAAATCTGATTTTGAATTAGGCAGGGGTCCATGGTTCCATGTCAATGCCAAGCTGTGGGTGGGAGCGGAGAGGATGATTTTTTTTTTTCCTAGGGACTTGAAATCCCTTCTTACACTGTTTCTGAAAGATTTCATCTCTCCAGGAAGCAGAAGTCTCTCGAGATGAGCTGTTTGTGCAAGACTCTGCCGTGTGGGCTTGAGCTGGAGGCTTCAGATGCAGCCAAACCAAAAGACTGCTCTTTTTCTGGGTTGGGTCCAGTCACGGTCCAAACTTCAGGGAAGGATTTCAGTCCAAGAAATTGAATCTGATCTGCTCTTATCTTCGAGTGTTTCAGATGAAAGGATTGTTTGAGTCCAAGAAGGCGTGTGAAATGCAGTCACCCCGACTTAGTTGTGCCTTCGGGCGGGAGACAAAGTGGTGGGCCAGTGAGGGAAGCTACTTGTGGCTCGGGTGGGTGCTTGATGAAGTGACTTGACAAGGGACACACAAACAGCCTACAGAAGACAGAAGGAAAAAAATACCTAAATACTGTTTTGTTATGCTTCTTTGATCCACAGAGACTACTTTGGGTGGCCCAAATCCACAACTGGTATAAGAGCCTCCATATTATCCAAATATCTAGGGAAGATACAAATACAGAGACCGAGTTAGGATTGGGTGAACCCCACTTCTAGCTGGCATTTATGACTGCCGCCAAAGCTGGGGTTCACATAAAACACATCTCATTTCAGATCACCAAAGCTGATGCCCATGTTGGATTTTCTTCTACACCCACTATCAGGGCTGAAAGCGTGGGAATGCCTTCTCTTGAAATATATCTTATTTCCACGGTCTGGCTAAAAAGGTCCCTCACTCCCAAACCATTACAGCCTTTGTTTCTTTTCCTAAATCTCATAGCACCGATGTCTGCCGTGAAATCACCAGGTCAGCATCCCCCTCCTGGCTTTACTCCCCCTCTCTTTGCGAACTTGCCGTGTTACACTCCAGGTTGCACGCAGAGAGATGCGAATGCCCAGCAGCAGTGGCGGCGGATAAAGCACCACCGCATGAAACCCACACTTGTTGCAGAGTCGTGTTTTAACCTTCCCCTATCCCTCCCCTTCCAAAAAGCCAGCCTGGGTGGGAAAGTCGGGAAGAAGTAAGATGTTACGCTTGTCCCAGGGAGCTGAGAGATGGGGGGATTTGTAACTGGACACCAGGATGGAGGGGAGGGGAGAAAGAAACATGCAGAGATATTGATGACCCCCTATCTCTCAGCGCCGTGCATCCCTGTACGTGCATGTCCCTGCGTGCATGCGTGGGCAGCGGGCTGGGGGGGTGTGTGTGCTTAAAAAGCCTCACTGAGAAAGGTATTTCTTGTGGGCAGAAAGACGTGGGGGGGAAGAAAGAGGGCAGGCCCCCTCGCTCCCCACTGAGCCCATTTCTCCTGCTTTGCCGGAGCTGTCAGCCTTGAATCCCGGTGGCGTCCCGTAACTAATTGACAGCAATGGGGGCCTTTGGGAGCCGAAGAATACATGTCCTTGCCAGGCGAGCGCTGGAGCAGGGGCTGCGCGGGCAGCTGTGGGGGGACATAAAGGGCGGCTTTTAAAGCCTTTGTGCCTGCCTGTGAGTGCGTGCCTGCGTGTGTGTGGCGGTTTTGTGGTGGAGGTGAGGGGATGCTGAGCGGGGTGGCGGGGGGAGAGATGGAGGGAGAAGCCTCTGCAGAGAAGTAAGTTTCTCCCAAAGAAAGGGGCGGGGAGGCAGGGGGGAGAAAAGTCTGTAAACGGTGTGAGGAGCAAGGTCCCTACACACTTGGAGGCGATTGGCACCGCAAGGAGGGAGTAGGGTGGGATTTCGGTGTAAAGCCAGGGCCATCAAGAAACTAGCTCTCTGTTTTTCATCCTGCCTCAGCCCTGGTTGTAAAATATGACCTGCCGGCACTGCCGTTGAGCTGCAGCTTCGAGAAACAAATCCCCGCTGTGTTTTTTCTGAGCTTGGGAAATGGGCAAAGAAAATCTCCCCTCCCAGGTGTAACATGGCAGCTCTGTCCCTACAGTCACCTTACTCCTTCCTGAGGATGCTCAGATACTCACCAGAGGAAAGGCTGGATCTTTGTCTTTGTCCCGAAGCCAGTTGCACAAACACGTACCAGTGTTGCAGACAAAATATTATCCAGGAGACATTTTTATGCTTTTGGCTTGACTCATGCAGAAATGCCTCATTGTCTGTGACATTTGCAGAGACAATCTGTGATAAAAGTATTCACACATTTACAGCTGGAAAGAAATAAAAAAACCCCCCACCCTCTTGCATTTCTCCAGGGTCTGTCACTGTGGAATCTAATAACAGAAGCAACCAAACAGGGGTAAGTGTAGAAAAAACGGCTCTTGAGGCAGCTGGACGAGGGTGCGACTACCAAACATGCCCAGCACAATGGTATTGGCAACATGAGACACTTATATTTTAGACCTAATATGCACTCAGCTTTTTAGAGAGAAAATGAGTATTTGAAAGATAGGGCATCAGTTCATAGGTTTGAAGGCCAAAAGAGATCATTAGACCAGCTAGCCTGATCTTTTGTGTTACACAGACCCCAGGATGACACCCAATTACCCTTATATTGAGCTAAATGACTTGGATCATGACCATGAGCTACTTTTTTTTCTCATAGTCTTTTATCTCTGGATTTCAAGTAGACCCTGTGCCAAAAAGGATGGGCTCAGCCAGTCAAGAGTCCCTGGGCATTTAGCAAAAAAATTTTTTATCCTGCCTTACTTAGGCAGATGCTCTATTTTTGCCACCCCCTATATATAGTGATAAAACGTGGAAGTCCAGCCCCTTCCAGGATTGCTTGCCGAGCAATATCTGCCACACTAGGTTAAGAGAGACAAGTACCAAGCTATCTCCCAGTTCAAGTCCAGAGGCCCTTGGAGAGACCCCCATCCCCAACGCTGCTCACGCCATGGGCAAAGCAGCGAGTCCTCATCCTTTGTGTTGCCCAAGAGCTTTCCATTACTGCGAGAGGGGAGCCGGCTTTCCTGGAGACAGTACACAGGTTTTTGCTTGCCAAGAGGTCGTTGTGGCAATCCAGATGTTGTACAGCAAGTGCCTGTTAGAGCTTCTCCATGAAGCCAGAGTGGGCACGTTAGCGGCAGAGAGCCCAGCAAGATCTGGGCGGGTGGGTGGAGCAGCCAGCCCCTCTGGTACCCACCTGGTAGTAGTGGTGGGTACTCACCTGACTAGTGAGTTAACACTACTAGAAGGCAGCTGATCAATTTGTGCTGTTAAAAAAGGAGTGTAATTTAATTTGTGCAATTAAAAAATGCCTTATCTAACAGATCCTGCCGCTCTGGAAAGCAGTTTCTCACAAGTTTGGCTTTTTTAAAGAAGCAGAGAAAGGCATAAAAAATTATACTTGTTCATCGCTATTTTTGAAACATTTTTTTCTGGTTTGTTTTTAGTTACATGGGTGGTGGTGCTGCTTTCTCCACACCCCAAACACCCACAGGCTAATACAGCTCCATCCAAGCTCTGAAAGATGACACTTGGTCCATCTAGCAGCCACTGGCTTCGTCCCGAGCTCCCAATGAACTCAGTAAAAAGATTGACTCAGCTTAAAAGGGAACATGACCTTAGTCTGTACCCTGAACAATAGTTCAGAAATGCCTGCCTGGCTGCAGGCTGCAGTGACCTGGTGCCGCTTCTGATAGTTGTGCTGCAAGCCCTGGGCAACACCGGCCGTCTTTAAGCTCCATGTTTGTATGGCACGTTGCGCGGGATCAATATTAATTTTCTGACGGGCGCTCCGGTGCGTTGCCACAGCAGGTATTTAACAGCAGAGCCTGTCTGTGTGGGTGCGGGCAGGGGCGGCACTGCTTTTGCCCTGCAAGCTCTGAAATGTCAGGGAGCTGCTTTGTCCACGGAGGGGTCACTGGTGTGTGTGGGAAGAAAGACAGGCTGTGATTGCTGTTGGAGGCATCAGTTCAAGCCTCCTGTTTTCTCTCTCTCAGCTGACAGTAAAAATAATTCAGTTTCGGATAATGCGGTGCTGCTCTTTCCATGTGGAAAAATCGGAAAGGCATGCAAAACTCTCCCTCTTTTTTCCTGCTAATTGCCTTGATTTCTGCTTCCACACTCCCAGCTGCCTCTCCTCTTCAGGTTGCCCTTTTTGACTCCTCGATTAACTTCTTTGTCCACCCGTTTACCACTCAGGACATGGCGACCTTCGGATGTAAATCTGTGCTGACGTCCCTCCCGCTTGCGTGCTTTTGTGGGGGCTGACATCTGCGAGACTCCTTGCAGCGGGGCGGGAGGGAGCCGGGTGGATGGGGGTACTGGGCAATGTCCTCCTCTGCCAGGGCTGCTGCCCGCCTCCACCCTGCACTGCCAGATGCGCATCCCAAAGCTCTGTGCCTTAGCCTGGGATGAAAAAATTCACAGATTTCCATCTCCAGCTACCAGGTGACATGTGAGTGTAGATGTAGCCTGCAACCTCTGGTGTCTGCTGGCTCCTGAGCAAGTCAGCTGCCCATGCACTGCTTGCCATCACCTCCTCAAGCCACAGACAGCCTTTATTAGTTAGCTTAATTTGGACAGGCATTCTTGGTGAGAAGGCAGAAGCTTGCATGTGGGCCCAGCCCACATACAGTGCCCTTTGTTGAGGGCTGGAGCTGCTGCTGTTGAAATGGGAGGCTTGTTCATCTCAGCAGGAAGGTGAAGGGTTTGGAGAACTCCTCCAGGGCCAGGACAATGGATTTGCCTCTGATGTTGCTTCAGGGTGAAACAGGTCCTCCCTGCACAGCAAGTCTCTGAAAAGCCTTGCAGCTGGGAGGGGGCCAGAGACCATGGCAGAGGCTCAGACCAGACCTGACAGGTAGGGTGGCCACAGCACCGTTTTCCAGGAATCAGGCCTTGTAGACTTTTCAAGGAGATAAGGGGCTCTTTCCCAATTTATGTCCCAAGGCTCACAGCATGAAGGCATTATTTGCTCTGAAGCGGGCTTTATTCTGCGCAGAGTCTCACTCCTCGGATGCAGAGCTCTGCCTCCTGGGTCGCTGTGATTTTTGGTAATATCTCCCGAATCCTGCTCTGAAACCTTCTGCGTACCTCCAGGCTCAGCCCAGAGCCTCCACCAGGGATGTGAGCGGACGGTTACTGTTCAGCATCCTAGCACCGTGTGGGACTTTTGGCTTTAATTACACAGACGGAGCCCCACTTCCCCCAGCCTTCCCCTTATCCCCAGCGCAACGAGCTCAGGCACCTGCAAACCTGAACTTTTAGCAAAGTTGTCCCAGGGCAGGACAAAGGCGTGAGGTGGGGGGCGGGGGGGGGGGGGGGGGGGATGTGGGGGCAGGCAGGCAGCTGTGGCAGAGGGGGCACAGCCAGATCCCTGCACAGTGCTGCCTCCCTGCTTGCCCCTTCCCCATCCTCTTCAGGCCTGTTGGCAGCAAGCAAAGCAGTTTCTCCTTGAACCCCGCAGCTAGCACCACAGCTGCCAGGCGAAAGTCCCTGGACAAGCTGCTTGCTGGAAGCCCCTCTGAAGGGAAATGGCCTTGTTTGATGTTTATTCCTTGAGCCCTTTTCCTCTGCTTGGCATTACTCAAATTGAGCAAGACCACTTTGTGGAGGTTGAAATAAATGAGCTCTCCCCATTGGATCTGTAGGCACTGGGAATGGTCTAGCTAAAAATCCCAGCCTTGGTTCGCTTAGATCATGGCCTTCCTTGCTTCACCGGAGGTAGCACACAGATGACATTGCCATCCTGTGTCCAGCTGCTGGAAAGATTTGATTTTAATACTTTCCTGTGCTATAGTTCCCCTTAATGTAAAAGGAACTGTGCAAAGTGATAGGAAGTTGGACGTACCTACTCAAGAGGTCTGTCAGCCCTACAGAGCACTGTAGGCAAACGGGTTTTAATGAAATCATATATGAGTTGCACTTCATCCAGGTTTTTGTTTGCCTCTTCCCACTCAAGTGAAAGAAAATAAGAGGACATACTCTTTTCCTTAAAAAAAAATAATAAAATAACATTAAGGGTTTAGAAGGAAGCAGAGAGAAAAGAGAGCAGGACTAAGAGGTGACCCATATTGTGCCCGAGATTGTCCCATGGATTAGCTCTGTGTTTTTGTTCAGTTCCCACCACTGGTATGCTCCTCTGTTTTCCCATATGTAAATGGAAAGAAAAACAATGAGTAGATAAGGAAAATGGGATCACAGACAGGGATGAGTAGGTGGGTAATGAGGGAAGGAAGATTAAAAGGGTCATCAGGATTCAGCTCAATATTTGTATATTAAGTGCCAGGAGGAAATCTGGGGAGTTGTATCATTCAGCTGCTTCCAGCAAGAATTCTTGCGCTTCCTATCAACATTGGGCAAGTGGATCTTGCCCAGTAGCATTTTCTTTCACACAGCAGTTCTCCCTAGGTAAGTAGAAAAGCATTGTATGAGCGTTGTATGAGTATGATGAGAAAGCATCTCTCATTAGAGATGACCGGTCAGAAGGCCCAGGTGAAGTCTCCACCCCATAAAGGTCTACAATGGGGCAGTTCCAAGGCAACAAGTTAAGCGTGAGCTTCGGGCAGCCGTGGGTTGAGGACTTCTAGTTTAGGCTCCCTCTCCTTCAGGAGCGGTCTGTTCTGCCCTGGGAGGAAGGGTGTCAGTCTTGAGGTCCTCTCACCATCACGCTGTGGGAATGTTGCTGAGGGGGTGCGGTGCCTCCCATCATCTCTCCTGAGGTACGACCCACCGTGCTGCTGCCTGGGCTGAGAGGTGGCGGTGAGGGGTAGGGATGAAGGTGGGGGGGAAGTTGGTGGAGAGGGGAAAGGAAGCAACTTTTTAAATAAAAAAAAAAAAGTGATGAATAGATCAGCTAATCCCGGGAAACCTTGAGAATATAGAGCAGCGTCTGTGGGGCCTCCCTTTTTTCTTTTCTTTTTTTAATTTTCTTTTCTTTAATTTCGCTGCAGCACGTATAATCAATTATGGCTTGAATCGGGGATAAGGGGAGGGAAAGTACTTCAATTCATAAATCAATTTTATACGGTCATCAGTCAGGTTGTGAATGCAAATACCTCTGTCGGTTTAGGTTATTCAGAATTAATTGACTCCCACCGGGCTGGGCTGCAGATGGAGAGAAGCTTTCTCACAAAGTCTGCTCGGGCTCAGCATGGGGGCAGGCAGGCGGGCCGGCTTCCTCCTCCTCCTCTTCCTCTGCTTTCCTCTCCGGGAGCATTATACTATTGGCGCTGGGGAGAGTTGTGTGTGTGTGTGTCTGTCTGTCCGTGAGAGGGAGAGATGCTTGAAGAAAGAATGGGATATGCAAAGATTAAAGTCACAAGCCCCCTCTTCAGCCCTGGCCTGTGCAGACACTTTTATGTGATTAGGAATGCTTTGCTTTCAAGGGTTTGCTTTTAAGCCTTGAGCTTCTCTTGAACTTCTCCAATAAGAAAACAAACAGCAGTGTCAAAGCCTCCCCCTGTGCCTGGAATTCGAGCTCGAGTCGTGTCATTAAAAAGCCACTTCGCTACTGGGACTTTGGCATCGGAGTCACTGTTTCAAAGCCAGTCTGGGGCAGGAGAGATCGAAAGTCATTAAACATCTAGTGGTTGTTTTGGTGGCCTATTGAAAAATGAGGTTTGGAGGGTTTCAGGGCCACCAGGAGGACACAGAACAAATGCTGCCACCTGAATCCTCCACCCCCACCCCCATGCCCCTGCACCTTCTCTCTATGGGCTGCATGGCCAAAATATCTGGCGAGGGGGGCTGTTCGGAGAAAACCAGAGGGATGGATTTGCTGTGAGGGTGAAGAAGGGTGTAACCTGCAGCCCCTCTTTTCCTCCCCCACCAGCACTGCCCAGCTCAGCACACATCCTGGGCTAAGCAGCGGGGCAGAGCTGGCACTGGTCCACAGAGGGGTATCTCTCAGCACCTCCCCACCACCACCTTCAGTCCCCTCATGGGGCTACACTCAGCCTGGAGGCTGTCACCCCACTTCTCTCCTGGCCCTGTGACATCTTCCCTCCTCTGTGGCTGGCTCCCTCTGCCCCACTGATCAGCTGATGCTCTGGCCCCAGCCTCAAGTGCCCCCACCCAAGGGACAGTCGTCCCAGCTTTGTGCAGGGTCCCACCAGCCAGCAAGGCTTCAGACTGGCTGGCACATCCCCCCACGCCAACCACACTGTGCTGGAGGTTTGTGTCTGATGTTGCCCCTTCCCAGATGTCACACTGACAGTCCCTATAGAAGGCAGCATGCAGCGGGGGACACACACCATTCCATGAAACCATGTGGGAAAGAGGATGTACAACTCCCCAGCTTTGCTAAGGACGGGAATTGGTATTAATGCCCAGGGACGTGGCTTTCCCTCTGTCTCGGCTTAGGGCTTTTCAGACCTGAGTATCTCAGCTTCAAAATGGAGGAGGTCATCTAGAGGAGGAGGCCATCAGCTGTGCCTCAGCAGATAGCTAACTACGAGATCAGTTGCCAAAACTGGTCAGAGTGTGTAACCCGATTTTATGTCTGGTGTAACTGAGGCACGTATGAAGATGTGACTCAATCCAAAGCACCACTCTTTAAAAAGTGGTGTAACTGGGAAGGAAGCCTAGGTCCTGTGATGTCCACTGACGTCCACTCTGTTATAGTACCCACCAGGACCCAGAGAGCGAACCACCAGAGAGACGAACACATGGGGGCACGTCTGTGCCTGCTGCTGTACAATGGGCTGAGCACGTCAGGTTTCAGCAGGGCTGGAGGAACTGGCGTATCAATGGAGTGCGGGAGCTGATCCCCACGACCCCACGGAAACAATAGGGCAGAACACCAAAAGCTCAGAAGAGGCTGTGGAGGTAGCAGTGACTGGAGGGGAAGCTTGGCTACGCTTAAAGCACCCTGGGAGGAGGAGGAGGCTGCAAAGGAGGTTGAAAGGGGCTGTTGGTAACTGTTTGCAGTTAAGTGGGGAGGTGGGAAATGCCTTTGCAGTTCTTCAGCCGGAAGAGTGGGGAGCAGGTCTTGGCAAGGCGAAGCGAAAGGGAGAAGCAAAACAAAAAAGCCATGCAACTTCCACTCAATGCTTGCCTCCATTTTGGGCAGATCTGCTATTCAAACGATAACCAAAGAGCCAGGTGCTTTGGACAGCCTTCCACGAGGCTCTGCCAGCTTCACAGCACTCCTTATCTACAACATTCTCTGCTAGTTTTCACAGATGCAATTTCATCAAAGCCTCTTCCTGCAGCCCATGTTCCCTCTGGCTCCACCGCAGTCCTGGGTCACCCCTACATGTGCCATCCTGCCAGACCAACAGCACAGCCCCCCCACTTTCCCCTCCGTGCTTCCCCTTCATGCTAAATAGTGGCAGCCTGGCACTATGGACGGTAATCAATGAGAATACAAATGCCCCAAATTTGTCATCCCGTATCTTGCAAAATTAACTTGTGCCGTAACCTAGAGAAGTCGACGGTGGCTTCCTTACCTCCAACACTGACTTGGAAGCCCCAGGGAATTTGCCAGCCCCGCCACATGCCAAAGTACAGCTCATTTAGAAAGACGGGCCTGGTATTTGCAAACCTGTCAAGTCTTTCACACTGAAAGCGAGAATTGCACAGACACTTCAGGCTCCCTTCCGCTGGGGCTGTTGCACCTCACGGGTTCTCCATGGTGAGCGTAGTACCTCTGCTGCTCCGGGTCCGTACGGCAGCCCCGGCAGGATGCTCCAGGGCCGGTGGCGGCTGGCAGCGTGGGGTGGGAGCCCGGTGTGTGTTTTGTGCCTGGCATGGGAGGTCTGTCAGGCTTGTGGCAGTAGCAAAAAGCTTTTGCCATATGGCTCTTCACGTGAGAGCCGTGTGCTCTCTCTCCACATGCCAAGCGCCAGGAGATTTATGCGCTAGATAAGAAAAGCGTCATGACGGCCTGTTCTGCTCTTTGCGCACGTCTGAGCCCCAGCTACCCACCAGCCTGACAGTAACCAGGTCTGACTCTTGCTAAACACACATCCCCAGGGTCAAAAGCTGGAATCTCTGCTGGCTGTGCGGAACCTCGGCTACATTCCCTGCTGAATACCCCTGAGGAGGTCTGCTTGGCGTTCGTCAGGTTGGAAACCAGTTTAAAAAAAAAAAAAAAAAAAAGCAAACCCTACCTTTTGCGATCTTCAAGCAAATCTGTAATATGTGAGAATTAACCTATTTTTAATGCACCGCCTGCTTTCCCCACACCTTGCTGGCCCGAGGCTGGTTCATCTTTCAGAGCCTAACAATGCTTCGTGTGTTTCTGTTTGCTCAACATTTAGAGGGGAGGCCTCCCTCTCTTCAGCGCTTTCTTAGCATTTTTTAATCATGTTTATAAAGTCAAATACCTAAGTGACCAAAAGAGCGGCGAGAACTGCTTCTCTGCTCTGCAGGGTACTGAAATCTCCTCTTGAAGTCAATGGGGAGAGCCATGCTCCACTGAAATCCTGATCAGAGCTGGGGCTTTAGCAAAGGGGAGGAGTGAGCCCCTTGTTTTACTACATAGCCCCTTTCACAGAGGCCCAGGGAAGGAGGGGAGAGGTGGGGGGGAATCTTTACACCCATGGTGGGACTTCTGAAGAATTTACAGTCATCTTTCCTAGAGACACTAAAGATTTTATAGCCTTGGTACCAGTGGTTACAATGCCCTATGGAGCGCAGAGCTGAGCGTATGCCAGGGAACCCTTCATCTCACCAGAGGCTGGAAGGTGGCCAGGGGCTTCACACGGGGAAGTTTATTTCAGAGAGAGAAGGGAGTGAGGAAGCAGGAGGGAGAGAAGAGGGGAGAGAGGCCGAGCAGAGGGGGAGAGGGAAGGGAAAACAAAGACATGTGAGATAGGAGAGCGAGGGAAAGAGGCAGGATGGAGAGCAAGGGCGAGGGGGGGGGGGGAGTGGAGGGAGGCAGAGAAAGGAGAGGATGCCAGCGTGGGAGGAATGAGAGGAGAGACCCAGAGAGGAGGAACAGAAGGGAGAAATGCAAGGGAGGGAGAAAAACATTTTAAAAGTGGCAGAGGGAAGAAACGTGAGAAGAAGGAATAACAGAAAAGGAGCCAGCAAGAGGGAAAGGAAGAAATAGCAAATACAAGGAAAGTTATAAAGCAAAACAGGATCTGAGAGCAGGTACAAGAGGGAGGCTCAGAAACAGCGTACAGCCCAGTCCCCCAGACAAGCTCAGCACAGAAAATTAGGCTTTTCAATGACTGTCCCCATTCTCCTGCCAAGTCTTTAAACTGACGGAGGAGCCAGGGAGCACTTCTGCATACCCGATTCCGCACAGACCTGCACACTCGGGCTCCTCGCAGGCAGATGCTCACAAAAATGAGTATGTGTGTATATATGCATGTGTGCGTGTGCATGGGTGTCTGCACCCCTATGCATACATGCAAGTATGTCATACATGCAACCATGTGAGATCCATGCTTTCCCTCTCTTCACACTTCCGTGCACCTGCTATGCATATGCAGACTCTCCAGGTACCTTCACCTGCCTCCACAGCCACCCACACATCCAGCTCGAGCTCCACTCCCTCTTTGTCTGGCTGCAAAACAAGGCTTACACTTTGCGAAAAATGCTGAGGTTTGGCCATTTGGGTTCATTCCATGCTGGGGAGAAAATGAACCTTTAAGATGTTGGGTGTTTTTTTCATGGGGGAAAAAAAATCCAACAGAAAAATGAAGCCAGCAAGTGCTCCACCCCAGAAAATGAAACATGGACGACACATTTAAGAAATTGTTTCTATGACCTGGTGGTCCATGAACACGGGGCCCAGATTTAATGATGACTGTAGTGGTCATTTATAACCTGGCCATTTATAGCCCTCTGAGGCTATGCATAGGGCCACTAGCCTAGGAGTTACAGCACTACCAAGGTATAAAAGGCTCGGGTTTCTGTTCTTGCTCCTAAGTCTGGCAAAATCAACATGGTGGCATTTCTCTGGATGCAATGGGGTGATTTCCGAGTGCTGCATCTGCTTGGTTAGCAGGCGAAGGGAATGTTTGCTGGGGGTTCTCACACAGTGCTCTTGCCTCCTGCTAGTGGAGCCAAGGCAAACCTGGGTCTCTTGGGCCGGAGTGGACGTAGAACTACTGCCACCATCCACTGCCCATCACTGCGCTTCTAAAGCACAATACGCCAACTTATTCTCAGGGAGTATCAGTCACAATCATGAAAATCCCTTAAAGTGAACATTGCACTCAGCATGCTTCTGTCTCATTATAACGGATAGAAAGTGGCTTGTAGGAAAGATTTTTCTAGACTTTTATAGGTGTTGCCAGAGCCCAGGAAGGGTAGGGAACCAAAGGGTGAGAGACCTGGCAACTTTATGTTGGGATGCAGAAGCAACAGTAGTTTGATTTTCTGTTAAAATCCCTCCCCACAAGCTGTGCAAACTTCCTCCCATTAGGCAAAGGTCCTGGGTGATAATTGCTAATGGGGCTCTCCTGTACCGACGGTAACCACAGCTCTGTGCTGGAGGACTGGGCAGACCATGGGGGAGGTAGGTTTGTGCACCCCACGGCTGCAGGGGCATGTCCTGACATCTAAGTACCGTGGCAGAGTCACGAGGATGCCAGGGGAGCATCCTTTCTGTGTCAGCGTTAATGTCAGACCGCCTGTGGGACAGCTGAATGTTTTTGGATGCCTAGGGGCACGCTGTCCCCTGCTATAATTTGGCACCAGTAGAGTCCCTCTGACTTCAGATGGATGAGATTTAGAGAGCCAGACCTCCAGTTAAAGAGCTGTCGGGGAACAGCGCGAGGAAGGGATGCCTTTGTTTCTAGACCTTCCAGATGTTCATTTCCTTCAGTGTGTAATTCAGCTGTGCTCACCTAATGCCACTGGCTTTTACAGCTTCACTGTGAAACACCAGTGCTTCAGAAATGCTTCTGTCCCCTTTCTCCCTCCCATTTTCTCTGAGTTTTTTGGTTCCCTGTAGAATAACCAGGAAATGCATAGGGTACAGTGCATGTGTCAAGGGCGGGGGGGAAAAACACGAATCAGGAGAACAACAGGAGTGTAGGTTGAGCATACCCTCTGGACCCAACAATGGAAGTTAAATTTACTTTATTTTTACTACTCAGGCCCTGTTCTTCTTTGGTCATCAGAGGTGGCTGTGAAGACAAGGCCATCTGCTTTGGAAATGTGTGGTCATTTCTGCTAGGAGAAAGCACCAGGGAGCCTGCACGTCAGGGCAGGAATAGAAAGGAACCGGCTCTTGTGCCAAGACTTTCTTGGTAATCCAAGAAATTCACCCACAAAAAATGCGAAATGAGTTTCAAACTATAGTCCAGAGGCGCCCTGGCATCCTGAAGCCATAAACAGAGAAGAGAAATGGATCTGATAAAAAGCCACATTTCTGGTAGGCTTGGAGGAACACTACATGCTTAGGATATGGCAGCAGGAATTGGGGTGGCGGGGCGCAGGTCGTTACACCACAGGCTGATTAAACGTTTTACTCCTGCTGGTGGATAATTACCCGCCTGACTTGCTCCACCGCAGGCAGCAGGAATACCCTGTTAGTGACTTCTTCCTAAAAAGAATGGGGCGCTTGTTCCTTGTCTGGCTCTACCTGGCCTTCGGCAACGCTGCTCAGGCCAAAGGTTTCAGTGCGGGGTGCTGGCAGGGAGGACCCCAGGTTCGGGGACCCCTGCGGGCGACCTGGCTCTCGCAGGTAGGGAAAGCGCTGGGTTCTCGCCACCGCCCAAAAGAAAGAGCTTGGCACCTTGGGAGGTGTGGCCCAGGGCCTTCGTTCTGATGTTATTTTGTTCCCTGATTTTGGAAGGAGCAGTGGAAACAATTAGGTCTCTTAATTTCTCCGAGGCAGGATCCAAGTACAGAAAAGAATACATCTCCCAGGCAGGGAGAAGCGGGGAATTAACTGCCTTTTTTTGGATGAGATCAGAGAAAGCTGATTTATGAAGCAAAGAGAAAGCAAAGTGCTTTTATGGGTAAAATGTTCCCTGCTTATTTCCTTTCTGTCAGACTACGTTCCTCCCACGCTTCTGGCTGCGAGCTTGCTCCTTGGAAGCCTGTTTAAGCATTTCAGCATGTGATGATTTAACTGGGCATGGATTCTGACAGATCTTTGCAAGTAACATCACAGGAGTTGCTGGAGGTGACTGCCTAATGCCGACCCGGGGCACGTTCAGGAGGACAAGGCTGGCAAAGAGAAATGCAGCCAGCACCGCACGCTCACCGCCTCTCGCAGAGCACCTCGGAGCACTGGGCTCTCGGGACGTACCCCTCGCCGCCTACCGAGATGGGGTGCGTCTCGTGACCTGATCTTCTTGCTCTTCTCCCTTGAGGAGACAGAGGCGAGGCTGCTCTACGGCAGAGAGGGCTCGAGAGCTGAAGTCTCACGAAGAGCAGAGGCGTCTGGTTACAGCCCAGGCAGAGCAAGGGAAAGCAGAACAGGAGAGAAATTCAAGAGGGCGGGTGGGGAATGAGAAAGTCTCTGCAATTGAATTTCCACACACGGGGCTTTCAGCTCCTGCCAACGTACATATAGGATGGGATGAACTCAGGGGAACTCAGGCTTATGTCTGCAAAGGGAGACTGTAGCAAGCAACAGACGTTGAATTATGGGGTACCAGAACTACATCTGGGGCACCTTAAATGTTGATGGTCAGGCTGTGCTGTCTGCCCTGGTGGCACGGTTCCTAGTGGCAAAGATGTCCACCCGTGATAGGTACAGGTCCTGACAGATCTTGTTGCCGAGATGCATCTGCTGCACCCACACATCCACCCACGCAAGTAGAGCCCGGTTTTCTCTTAGGTGCAGGCATCAATATTGTCTGCACTGCCCAGAGGAACCACAAATGCGGCCACACTGGTGGGCTGTGGAGCATGCATGTGGAGCATTTCAACACAGATGTAGCACATTTTGCACACCCACCAGACCGTCCTGGGGGGTGCTGTAAGTTTTTGGTACAAGTGGCTGTCACTTCTGCTCAGGCATCACCCTGTTGATGCGATGTCACCCAGAAAGGGCTCCAGAGCACCCGTAAGGCCCCGGGACAGGAACAGTCTAACACTTGACATACCCTCACACAGTAAAATTAGCAAAGAAGGTGAAATGAAATTAACCCCCTGTGAAGTCAGGCAAAACAGGAAAATATAGTTTAATAATTGATAATGATGTAGAGAAGCCACCGTGCTCAGACCCCAAACTGCGGTAGGTTTATGGGGAGGAGAGGAGGGGAGGGGTGGGAGGTGGGGGTAGGGAAGAGAAAGCTGTATGGATTGACCTCTCTTCCCCCCTGCCCCCTCCTTTTTCTTTAAATCCCCACCTAGTCAGGAGTGCTCATTAAGGATGGCTCTCGTTTCCTTAATTAGGCTGCCCCCTTCTCTTCACAGGGCTCCAGACCTCTGCCATTCAGCAATAACAAGAATAACAAGAAACTCGTTATTTTACAACCTGGGCTGGGAAGGAGGGGGAGAGGGAGAAGATGGCTTTGTGATGTGCTGCTTGGAGGAAAACAGGCTCAGAAAAACCTGGGTTGAGGGAGGAGTTGCTCCTGTTAGCGAGACCTTGTTTGCTCTTAAATGCCGTCTTGCCCCAGTACGTGCCTGCACTAGAAGTAACGCTGTAAGGAATGGGGAATTGGGTTTTTTCCCCTTTTCTGCAGGCTCATTCTTGAAAGGTGTTTTTCTTCTCAGCAATCGTATGTATGTGCAGGTGGTTTTACGTGAAAAGTAACCTTCAGGGGCTCTGACAAGACACGAGCCATCCCAGCTCTGAACTTGGGCGGAGGAGGTGGCGGCGGTGGCAGCGGCACGCACAGTGTGTTCATGTGGTCTCTATTAGCCGTTCGGCAGCACGAGGGAGGCAGCGATGGCTCGCCGTGGGGAGGGCAGCAGCAGTGAGCCTGCTTTCAGTCTGGGTTTCCGAATTCACTTTTTTCCTTGGATGCCGATGCTGTGCGTGCTTAGTCAGCAGGCGAGCCCGGTGGCACCCCGAGTGTGCGAGGTGCCCACCTCCCGGGCAGGCTGCCCTCCCCACTGCGATGGTGGCAGCCCCTACGTGATGTTGCCATCTCTGTTCTGCATCCCACACGGCCCTGGCTGATGATACCTTCTCCTGCGGTACCCCAGCAAACCTCCTCACCGGTAGATGTTCATTTCACAAAGCTGTTGTGAACACAAAAAAGACAAAAAAAATTATTTTTTTTTATTTATTATTTTTAATTTTCTATTTTTACTTACGTATTTGAAACCCACAGAACGAATGTGGAGATCCCCCTCCCTGATGGACTCCTCTGGGTCCCCGTTACAGGACCTAAGCGATGATATTTCCTCTGGCCAGCGTGCTTTCTCTAAATGTCATGTGTAGCATCCCACCCCAGAAGCAAGCACACCAAGCCAGCACGACCAAGCATGTGTTTAAGTGTTGTTCTGGATGAGGGGAAAAAAAATAAATGCTCGCCACCTTGCAAAATCAGACCCTCCCTGAGCATTTGGAATGAATTTTGTCAAAACCAGCTTATCATCTCCATAAATTGTCACAGATCCACTCTGTTTTGTGGAGCTAAACATTTCAACATTTTATCCACATTACCAATTAAACCATCTTTGCTCAATTTATGCCTCATTTAAATAACTTATTACATCAGATACAGGTTTTTTTTATAGTTTGGTTTTAAGTCTCTTTCTCATACTCTCTTCAAGACTTGTTTAAGTCTTTCAAGATGTTCTTTCAAGCCCTCAGACCAAATTAAAACATCATTCACTGGAACTTCAGCACTTAGCAGTTTCTCACAGATCTGGCAAATACTCTTTGAAATACCTTGGGAGCAGAACAAATGCCAAGTAGTGTCTCCTTAACTTATACATTGACGTTTGCAAGCACGAATGTCCAAAGTTACGCCTCAAAAGTAGGCGCAAGCATGTAAGCAAGTGACCCTGATTTTTTCTGAGGTGTCAAATGTCCCACAACAATATCCTGAAGGATTTATGATACCAATTATTTGGATTTCGCCTCCAAGCCTTTCTCACAAATGATGGGTCATATTGTTTTCTAAATTCATGTTCATGCCTTAACTCAGTTACATCTGCTAATGGGTTCAGATTGTCCTGATTGTAAATAGACAAACAAATATGTATCTGCTGGGACAGAGATTCACTGTGCCAAACCCCCTTTAAACCTTCTCTTCCTCCCATAAAAAGATCCAAAACCCCAAAAACACCCAGATTTAGAGCAAGGCAAATTGTTTCAGCTGAAACATAGTTTTCTCATGGTGGTTATTTTTGTGCCAAACCGCAAAAATTTGGGTCACCTGAAACATTTAGCAAGTTCACGTCAACTTTACTGAATTATTTTGACTGAAAGAAAAGAAGCCTTGTCTGTAGGGATGAGAAACACCCAACCTCTTGCTTACTCCTTGGCCATTTTTCTGCAAGGCATGATGGATCCCAGCAGATCCGTCACGCTTGGGGAAAGATTGTTGTTGGGCCTTTGGTTGTGATCAGCATTCTCCCACCAAGAAGCACTTAGCGAGGGTGCAGGCTGGTGAGAAGGCGCATTACAGACTCACAGACAGCCTGAGCTGACGGAGCCTCTTCCAGCCCACGGAAGCATTCGGTGTGTTCAGGACTTTGACTTTTCCTGCTGGTTAAAATACGGCTTTGCTTTTCCAGTTACCCTCGCCCTCCTGCCAAGAGGAGGACTTGGATATTTTGTCTGGGCTGACCTTCCAGCTGGGGCCAGGAGATGTCTCGGCCCCAGCAGGAAGGAAGAGACTGCCCCGGATCACACATCTGGTTTTAAATCTCCTCTCACTTCGCCTGTTGCAAGCAGGGACACATGGCAGGTAGCTTTACAAGCACAGTCTATCTGCGCTGTACCGAGTGCATCTGCATTGCGCTTGGAGGGCACCTCGGAAATTGCTTTCAAAGTCAGACTTGCTATCGATACCACGAGTGGACATGGGAGTGTGGGAAGGACCTGGTGTGCCCCATGCTGCTCTGGAGGCATCAGTGTGGTGGGTTAAAAGCACAACGTACCTGCATCTGCCCCAGGACCGCTGTGTCGCAGCTGGGCAGCACAGTTAGCAAGACACATTCCCTCACAGGCAGAGTTTCTTCTGTGCCAGTCACACACTTCTCATTTACTCCTTAGTCTGCTCATTAATTATGTGTTGCAGTCACGTCTGAGTGGGCCGGTTGGGATCACAGCTGCCAGAGCGACAGGCAGTCCCAGCCCAGCAGAGCTCGCACCTCGTGGAGGTGGAGGAGGTGGAGGTGTGGGACATCTTGGCTTCAGGCAACTGCAGGTCTGGGTCAGGATCACCTGCAGCACAACGCCCACCACGCTGTCTTTCACACGTGTGAGCACAACGGGGAGCGAGGTGCTCCCAGCTGGGAAAAGCCAATTTGCAGCTATTCTGAGCTGTACTGGTTGGATCCCACTTGTGAAAACAAACAGAGAGAGACATCCCTGGTCACTATTGACTGTAGCACTGCTGGGACAACACAGGCAGCTTTATTTGGTGAGAGGGGGGGCGGAGGAAAAAGCCCCAAGTTTTCCCCCCCGCCCCATTGTGTTCCATCCCTGCTGCCCCGGGGTGTATTGTCCCCCTTTGTCCCCGAGAAGCACGTGTGTCCGGTAGCACCGCGGTTATTTTTAGGAGGGCTTGGCCAGCATCCACGGTGGTGGTGACTTTGGTGAGCTGGGAGAAGCAGACTTTTCTCTCTCTGCCTTTCAATGTTTGGAAACAGTGAGGCTGCCAAGGCAGCCCGTCTCCTGCTCTGCACTTCCAGCCTCTGGAAAGCGAGAGTGAGCCCTGAAAAGCCTGGCAGGCCAACCGGGAGAGCCTGCCAGCAGCCAGCAGCACCCTGCCAACACCAGTGCCCCCGCGCCGCCACCAGCCAGGGAAAGCCGGTGCAGGGGGGATGGAGAAGGGGAAGCAACAGTGGAGGGAGAGGCTGAAAAATTGCACGGGTCCCCCTCCAGGAGAGCTTTTTCATTTCCTGAGCCTGACTCTCTGCATTCCGCATGGATGTGGCCGTGGAGGGGGGCAGTGCCCCAGGGCTCTGACAGCACGAAGGCTGGAGCGGGAGGTGGGGGAGAGGCACGGGCTGCAGCCCATACGGGATTTGTCGTACACATGTTTGAGACCAGGTCAGTCTTGCTTGGGGAGGGACACAAGACTGCTGGCATCTGCCAGGCTCAGGGACCAGAGCAACTTGCAAGAGACAATGAGGCTGGCTGGGGCTGGCGCACTTGTGGGGCTCCGCTGGCCTCCTGACCCCTGGTTTGGCTGTCCCTGGAGAGACCAAGGCATCCCTCAGTGGGTCAGAAATGAAGAGGCAAAGGACTGCAATACCAAGGGGTGCTGCGGGCCAAAAGCAGGGGGCACGGGCCATGGGCAGGATAATGGCAGGGGGGGACTTTATCCCCGATGGAGCAAAAAGCAAGTCTGACGCAGTCGGCAGCCCGCTCAGCTGGCTGACGCTGATACTGCTATCTTTGCCACAGTATTTGAATCTCATCTCTGATTGAAAGCAATTTAAAAAAAAAAAAAAAGGAGCAGGAGGCGTATCTTTCTACAAAAGTGTTGCAGATACCCTGTGCCACAGCAGGGAGCACTCAGGCCACCAGCAAGGCAGCAGCGGCAGCTGGGACTGAGGGACAAGGATTTCCAAATTGTTGGCATCTGTTTCACCACACGGACTCTTGTGGCAAGCCTGCGCCATCGGGCCAGCAGCCTCTCCTCTCTCCCATCTGCATGCCAGGACAGCGGGCCCAGGGCAGCGGGCTGGAGCCCCCTTTTCCCCTCAGAGCCCTGCCGTCCCTGGCGCTGAGCGTGCCGCTGCCGAAAAGGCGAAGGGCTCCAGTGTATGAAGGGGAGGGCGGAGGAAAAGAGGAGGTGCAAGCGTGCGTGTGTGTGTGATGGGGGAGATGGAGACGTCGGGTAAGAACAGACCAGCTTTCAGAGTTTGGCTAACACTCTCTCCAGCCTCTTAGTCAGCATACGCAGGGTCCCATGATCTGAGTAGCAGCCCCTCTCATGCCATTGTGTGCCTGACCTGCTTAAATAAACGGTGTTATTTTAAGCAAGGGCAGTCGAGCATTTGCCGAAGGTCCTTCTCTTTCTTGCTCCCTTTCTCCCATCCTCCTTCCCCCCCCTTTCCCGCTGCTTCAGTTTCCCCTCCCACCCCACTTTCCTTTACACAGCACGATTAATCCATCAAACCGAATGGGGGGGAGGAGGAGGGGCAATGAGCCCGCACTCCAGTGAGCACTGAAGAGGCCCCCATTCATGGGTCAACAAAACCAGGGAGGACTCTTGGACTTAATCAGCCAAGGAGCGCTCCAGCCCTGGAGACAATTAACATCAAAGCAATGCAGGAGAAAGAGGAGACGGGACAGCCAGGAAGCCTGGAAACCCATGTACAAATCCTGGTTAAAAAGGGAGGGAGATTAGGCAGGAAGCGGCGAGCGGGAGGATGCTCGGCAGCGTGCGAGAGGAGCCGATCTGCGGCTGCCTTTGGGAGCGGGAAACTGGGGTGTGAGGAGGAGGAAGGACTTGTTTGAGGCTGATGTGTGGGGCAGCGGCATGGCCTCACTGGGAGCCGAGTCCTGATCTCCCAGCTTCTGCCCAAATCCTCTTGCTGAGGCTGCGCTGGGGTCGGATCCTGCACCATCAACAGCTGGGGCACGTATCCCTTTCGCCAGCTGAAGTTTTCTGAACGTCAGTGGGACTAGGATTTAGAAGCAGCATGTGGCTAGGTGTTGCTGGCCTCCCGCACCTCATTTTGAAGGTTGTTTCCAACAGTCTTGTCATAGTATTGTCACGATTCACGTAATTGGAAAAACTTAATAATACTTTATTGTTACCTCTGGGCACTACATCAAAGGCTGGGTGCACCTAAAGATAATAATCATATTTTGCCTCTGTAACAGATGGTCACTTGACTGCTAATGTAAACTAGCAGCAGCCCCGCTCGGTTTGAGGGAGCACCAGGGGCTCCGCAGCAAGAGCTGGGGCTGGGGCTGGATCGCCCTTGGGGAGGGACAGCCAAGCCTGGACACTGTCCTTGCACGGGAGCTTGGGGTTTATGTGCACATTCCTTGGAAATAAAAGCAGCAAATGAAGTTATAGGTGAAGAGAGAGCGGCTCCTGCCTCTGTAGCTGTGCCCGCGCCCCCCTCCCCCCCCAACCCCCAGTGAGTGCTCTGAACTGAAAAAAAGGGGGTGACACGCTGCTAATGGGAAGAAGGGTAATGGTGAAGGAGGCTGCAGGGCAGTTTTCCAAAACTTTTGCTGCACGCGTCCCCCCTTCGTGGGCCTCACTCTGCAGAGATCTTTCCACACCTCGGGAGCACCGCTAGTGAGCTGTTGCAGTTGCAATTTACCATCTTCTTGAGTTACCGTGGGGGTATTGAATGGAAAATCAGATCCACGCCACAACTTGCTGGTGTATTCCCCCTTCTTGGCCCCAGACTGTTTAGACATCTCCTCCCTAGAGCCCTGCAACAGGTAGTGCTGTCACCAGCCTGTGGCTACAGCTACCGCTGCGCTGAGATCTTATGGTCCATGTCAAAGCATCACCGATGAGGAGGTTTGCGTTAACCCCCCTACCATTGCATTAGCACCGATGAAATGTCGAGGAGGGGCTGGAGCCCTTCTGGAAGGGAGCAGGGTAGGTGGGCACTGCCCAGTTAAACCCTGGCATCTCAGGTGCTCAGTGAGCAGAGGACATGGTACGCACAGAGATGCCACCAGTGACTCTCCTCCCAGTGACTCCTCCATCAGCATTTTCTCTGCCTGTTCTTGCCTGTTTGAACTAGTAAAAACTCCAGGACTTGGACTTTCTTCTGCACTGGGAAAGTGTAAATCCTTGGAGTGCAAAAGTTGGCAGCATAATCCCACTTGTTTAAACTGTAATGGGGTGGGGTGGGGGTGGGGGGTGGAGGGGGTTGTAATGCATCACGATGGTTAGGCTTAACTCCTGATTTGGGGGAATGGGAGATTGTGGCTCACGGTTTTTAAGGAAACTGTTTAAAGATACAATTCCATTAAGGTCTGTGAGCAGAAACCAGGGAAAATGGAGTACAAAGACCAGGAAAACCTGGGCAAAACCCTTGCTGATGTGAGCTACCTCTTCTATTTGAGAGAAATATGAGTTTCATATAATGAAGGGAAGAAGAAAAGCTTATTGAATTGCTAGCTAGCCCAATGAAGCATTGTTTCTATACCAGAGTATATGACCCAATTCAGAGTAACTTTTGGAGCATTTTGAAAAGCCTTTTTTATGTTTTTCAATGTGAAAATGGTAGCTCCAGCCTTCTGTAGGCTTGAAGCACTGAGCAGCACAAGCTCCGCTGTTCAGGGGCAGGCAGCTGACAAGCTTTCCTGATGTTGATCTCCAAAATCTTAGAACTGGGTGTGGGTAGGGGTACAGGGACGGGGCTAAGCACATCCCTCAAAAAGCAGGACCCTGAATGATGTGCTTGGGCCAAGGTCATGGCCCTGGGTTGGGTCAAGCACAGGACCAAGCAGTGCACCAGATCCTGCAGGAGCAAGTGCTCCTCCCAGAGGGGTTGAGGCCACAGCGGCAGCAGGGCATCGGTTGGGTCCCACCATCTCATGAACATGTAGGTGGCAGCACGAGCAGGTCTGTGCAGCCAGTTATTACCCACAGGAGAAAGCGTGACTTGAAAGCAGTTCCCATTTCACACCACTAAAATTTCCCATCCTGGGGGTTGCTCTGGAGGGGTTTGGCTGCTCTGTTGGGGTTTGATAGCTGTGCAGCAGCTCTGTGAGGGTGGGTTCGTGCCTGGGCAGTTGTCACCACCATGGGCACACTGGTGGCGAGCAGACAGGCAAGGAGGAGGCGAGGGAGCGCCGGCCCAAGGGAGCAGCTCTTGGTGTATCAGTTACATCTTAATTGAGGCTGTCTGGTTGCAAGGAGGAGCAGGAAGGGGATCAGAGGGCCAGCCTTGGCTTTTGTTTCATGCGCTGAACTTTTGGGTTCCTCTTTCCTTTCTTCCACCCACCCCCTTTTGCTCAGATAGAGCCACCCACATGCTTGCACCACGCTCGCTCTTGCTTTCTCGTTTTGTCCTGTCATGGCTTTTCTCCAAGAGCTTGAAGAGCCTCTTGAAAGAGGGAAAAGGGGGAGTTGGGGTTGCATGGAGGTAAACCACTGTGCGATGCATTCCTTCACTCTCCTCCTTCTCCTCTGTGCTGCCTCCTGAGCATCCCTCCCTTTTCCTCAGCAGGTACCTGCAGAAAGTGACCCTGTCAACAAGATCCCAGCAGGATTGGCCTTTGGTCTTACTCAGGCAGCTGGTTCCCATTAAATGTTCTCAATCACGGAGAATTCTTTCTCTGTCATCTGAAATATTTTATTATTGCTTTTCCTTTCTTTCAGTTTCCTAAAGAGAAGGGAGGGAGTTTGTGCGTGTGCATGCAGTGAACTAAAGAAAGGGAATTTAAGAGCTCGATCTTATCATGCCCATGTGGAAGGCTGTGCATTAGCCAACTGCTGTAACATTTATTCCCTCTTGTGCCCCCACTGAACTACCGCTCATCTTTTCATCTCCCCACAGGTAGAGTGCCCCAGGATGAGAAAGGCTGCTGTTTCTCTGAGCATGAGCCCCTCCATCTGCTTAGCTGCAGCTAAGTGAGGCCAAGATATAAGTTGGGCTGGGGCTGAGAGGACTCATAGGACCAGTTGAGAGCTGCAGCATTCTGGTTTTGTCCAGGTGCCACTGGTTTTGGAGGATGAGAGGAATTAGGTGGCTGGACACTTTGTCAGTACGTCCTCCCCTGGACTGACACATGCCAGACCACTGTCTGGTGACTCACATAAGACCGGTGTCTGGGCTCTGCCCAAATCTGCTGAGGAAAGGTCAGCCCATCTGGATGGGTACTGGTCCCAGTGTACGCCCCTCCAGTGAAACATGCCTGGGGAAGCTGAGCACAGGGGTCTTGCCAAGGGTCAGGTGCTGTGCGTGCCCCCTCACCCGCATCATGCCAACCTGCTTCCTGGCTCACCAGCCCTGGCAGAGGCTGCACCAGCTCTGCTGCCTGGCTTCCCCGAGGCAGAGGGACGGACCATCCCTTGCTATAAGGCTGCTTCTAACACTGTTCAAACACATGTAAGCCTGGTCATGGCTGGAAGTCACAGCCTTGGGGAAGCCCAGCAGGGCTGAGAGGTGAAGCATCCCATGTGCAAGGGAAAACATAGGCCTTGGTCTTTGCCTGAAGCACCCTGGTCTTTTCCTGTCCACCTTGCGTGGTGATCCTTTTGCCTAGCAAGCTTTCTCCTTCATGTTGAGCAGACAAGTGATTTCAAGCTTGAGGCGGCTGCTTGCTAGCTGGCTCCTCCTTGCTGCGTTGCGTTCAGCTCCTAGGGCTGTTACTTCTTGCTGTGCAGCTGCCTCACCCTGGAAACCTCCCCCAGGTCAGGACAGGGGCTCCTCACTTCATACCTGAGCCCCTGGGCTGGAGCGGACCAGCTGAAATCATCAGTTTGCCACAGGCTGCCAGCACTGTTTCTGATGGGAGATGCTGAAATGAGCAGTGGGCACTAACGAAGAGGCACATGGGTTTGGGTGATTAGTAGCCAGGGTAGGAGTTCTCCTTAAAGAAGAGAAGGGGGTACATGACTGCACAAACCCACCGTTTTGCGGAGACTGACTCCTGGCCTGAATGGCTTAGGTGATCCTAGGCCATGTAGCAGAGCTGCCATGGCCCAAAATAACAGCAAGGGTTATGTAAATGTTCCCTGATAATTGTTCAATGCCTATTGCCTTCAGAAAGGCAAAGAAGACATGAAGCCCCATGCTTTCTAACGAGCAAATGCCTGCGCTTGGTTTTCTCCTCTGGAATTTCAGCTCTTTGCCTCTGCTGTTTGTTTCTGCCCTGCTCCCTGGCTGTGGCCTGGTGCGACGCCTGCAATATTCCTCGTGGGACAAGAGACACATTTCTCCTCACAGATAATTAGTAGGAACTGTCATATCATCTTCAGCCATCTGAGAAAGTATCCTCCTCATCTCCTTGCTTGCAACTGGCTTGCGAACAGCTTCCCTGCAGGGCGGGATGGCAAAGGATCCTGCAACTCTCCTGCCTTAACATCATGGACACATGAGAAAGAAATCAATCCCGAGTGCTTCGCAGTAGGGATGTAGCGCTGGAAGGGATCTCCTATTTTACCATGTCTCATCCCTTGCTATTGTCAGCAATCACATCGTACAATCTTTTGCACAAATGTGAAGCTCCAAACAATCCTAACAAGTTTTAAGATTCTCCCACTACCCCAATTAGTAGGTTCTTCCAGAGCTCGACAGCTCTAAGGCTTAAACCATTCTTCTTATTTCCAGTCTCAATTTATTCCTGGCTGGAGCATGCCCACTTGTTTGTGCGCCAACATTGTTCCAAGGCTTAAATAGCTGTTCTCCCTCCCTGGTGCCTATCCCTCTGATGTGTTTACCAAGAACAATCATATCCATTCTCAGTCCACATTTCGCTGGGCAAAATAAATCAGCAGTCTCCTGCCCTGCGATAGGCTCTCTCTCCCCCTGATCACCCTGCTCGCCTTTGTCTGCATCTCCTCACTTCTCAGTTCTTCTCTTTCCAGGGCAGATGGCGAGAGCTGGAAGCTGTTCTCCATCACCTGTGCCCTGAGCAGTGTCCTGAGCAGCATTCAGGTTTTTGCTGGTGCCCCAGTGGCCAGAAAAAGTCTTGAGTGTGGGGATTTTTATAGGCACAAAATGCTTTTCCCAATGGATTCTGGTTTAGACACTCGAGTGCTGTGTAGAGGAGTGCCTTGTCACAGGGCGTTCCTTGACACGGCTGGGGAGCCAGCAGCCCCGCTCTGCTCTGAAGCTGTCATTGCTTGGCTGCTGGTGAAGCATGCAAGACTTGCTTGCAGAACCCTTGGTATAAAGTTACTCTTGAGGTTTTGACTCATTTGGTGGCACTAGCTGTTAAAGTTGGCTCTCCAGTTTCCCAGTGTAGTGAGGCATCCTGAGCTGTATCACTGGATAGCTTTAGCAGAAGGTTTTGTTTATCGGGTGGTTTTCTTACTGAGCAAGAGGTCCACACAGGTTTTTCCTGTGATGTTTTCCTGGACACTCTGAATTCCTTTCAACGGGATATTGAGAGGCCCAAATAAAATTTGGTACATGTGAGTGTGCTTTTTACGTAATTTAGGATGTATCTGACCCTCTCCCTTGTCTACAACACTTAATTTTTCTCTTATAAAAGGTTTGCAGGGTGCCGGTGACATTTTAGGCTAGGATATGCTGCAGCAGAAAGAAACAAATAGGTCTACTTTTCAGTTAAACCAAACTTGGGCTTCAGCAAAAAAACAAGCCACTTTTGGCTCCTCAAATTGTAGGAACTCAGCTATGCCCCTAATATTTTATTTTTTAAAAAATCTGTGACTCAACCCTTCTACACAGGATACTCTATTAGTACCATGCCCTTTAGATTTGGGAAAGGCAAGCAGCCGTGGAACTACAGTGCAGGATTAGTTTAGGAACTGGCGTTAGAAGAGGCGACTAGCTGGAAGGGAGAGATGCACGGGCTGCAGTCCTTGGGGACAAACTCTTCCTCTGGATGCCTCTCGCCACTTCTTACTTGCAGTCTTGCATTATTCTGCTCCCTGTTACAAGGGTGATGCAAAGAAATCCTTTTTCCCCCCAACATATCTTATTTTTGACCTGCAACAGACCTTTCTGGGTAGATGCCTCCAGGTCTGCAAACTTAGGCAGATGTATCACTGTGCTGTTGGAGATTTGGAAATAATGGGGTATGATAATGGGAGAGAGGTGTTGAAAGGCACCCTTCTTTCTGCACCCTTTCTGCCACCTCAGAAACTATGAGTTACAGAAATTTTTCCTTACTGATAGCTGTCCACCACTTTCATTCAATTTGGCTTTGTACATCTGTAACACTACTTCTTCTGTCTTGGTTAAAATCTTACGTTCTGACTTTGCTGGTCCCAAGATCTCAGTGAACACCATGTTGTAAAGAAGCAGCACAGCACAGAGATCTGTCTCTTGATGGATTAACTCCCTGCTTGAGAAAATGGGACTCTCTGACAGCAACTATGGCCCAAACTGATTTAGGTCCTTCCCGGTGCCAGGAAAGTGCTGGTGTTGTACCATGGCATGCTTTCTGTCTGCCCAAGGAGGCTGAGGTATAACAGGAAACAATACTCAAAAACCTAAATGGCTTCTTTTTTCCCCTTAAAGTCTTTTGTTCCTGAAACCAAAACACAGTAAATCAAGGGGTTCTGCCTTAAAAGAACTTGAAGTGCTCTTTATTAAAAAAAAACAAAACAAAACACAAAACAAAAAACCAAACAAACACAAAACCAAAAACCAACCCCCAAAACAACCAAATCCCCAAGTCCCCAAAAGGAAGACGAGGAGGAAAGGATGGGACCTCAGAGAGGATTCATAAATCACGTTCCAATAGACCTGGTACAGCTGTTCCTGCATTCAGCCCACCAGGCAAAGTGCGGCACCATAATGGGACTGACGGGCCACGTGTGAAAGCAGACAGAACACAGCTGACTTGGAAGAGACGTGCTCTCTCTGGCACATATAACACATGCTCAGTCCTTGCCCTGGCCTCCCTCGGTCCCTCCTGCCAAAAAATAAACAAGCCAGATCAAACCTGTCATGGTCTGGAACTTTTCAGCTATCCCTTTATTTTAACATGGTGCGCATGGTCTGGGTTCCCAGCAGCTAACGCTTTGGCATAGTGCTGGAAAGCTGTTCATTCTCTAGTTCTTGGACCGTGGCTTCCCACCTGGCCGTCCAGGGAGTGCCCTGGCCCCAGGCAGCAAGAAACTGGAAGGAGGGGAAGGAAAGGGCCAGGCATTTCTCCACAGCCAGACCTTTCCTAGAGGTTTTTCGAGGGGACTCGTTATTGAGTTGCCCAGGAAGCCCCAGCACTGCAGCACCCAAAGTCTGGAAAACCACTGCACAGGGTCCCCAGTGCTCTGGAGCAAGTGGGCAAAGGCTGAGGCAAACATCTGGGCTCACAGGACAGAGCCAGCCAGGAGGGTCTAGCGGCTGTGGGGCCATAGGCTGGGCATGCTCAGCCTCAGGTGGGTCCAGAGGCGCATCAGGCTGTGCAGCCATCTCCTGGGGCTGAGGCTGCCTGGTGCTGCTGCCACTCTGCCAGCACACCGACCACAGGCACAACAGCACCTTCTGTCCAAAAATCCTCAATCCCCAAGTGCCCTCATTCACATCCAAGGGGTTTGCAGCTCCTTCCCTAGTTCTCCAAGCAACCAGAAGGTCACAGGTGATAGAAGAAAACAGCTCACAGCTCATGCATCACCCAGCAGCCATACCCTCCATCTGGGAACAAGGGAAGCAGGTGGCAGATGAGCTTTAAAGCCAGTTTTTTCTGTGATTTACCTCAGAAAATGACTTGTCCTATTGCACTGCAGAAGCCTGAAGTGCTGCTGCTGTTAGAAACAGCCTCAGGACATTCACTAGGGTTTCCTCTGGTGGGTACCTGCAGCAACAAGACTGGAAAGAAGCTAAAGCAAGGTCTTCCCTGTGCTGCAATGACCTGCACAGCAGTCACATTTTTTGTATCCTGTGCACCCAGCTACCCATCTGCCAGTATCCCAGGGCCCTGGTGAGTGCAGTGACAGGCAGCCACCTTGCCTTTGGTCCCCGAGAGGCACAGAAGCAAGGAGGCATCATGTAATTTGGGCATGCCAGCACGGGATATGTTATTTTTCTGTTCTTTTTTTTCTTCTTTGATTGGTCTTTGTTTCAGGAAGAAGGAATCACTCCCATCGGGAGTGTTTTGTCCTTTGTACAAGGGGAGGAAAGGACACATAGGGAATTCCAGCGGGCTTTGGGGCAGCCAGTACCTGGGCGGTGCATTGTCTTTAAAATGGTCTCCAAAAATAACCAGGACCGCAAAAGGGGGAAAATTAATAAGGATAATTAACTGTTTTCCATCTCCAAGTGCTTGGGAGACATGAGCTAATCAGTCTGTAGGCACATACAAGCACACACAATGTCTGTAATTAGTTTGCTCTCCTACTTCCTTACCTCTTCCCCCAGCAGATTGCCCACCGAGATCCCTATCAGGCAGAACAGGTCTCTTTCTGCCCCTTCTGCAGAGGCCTGACAGTCTTGCCTCTGCTCAAAGTGCACCGTCTCTCTGTCAGTCTGTCTGTCTGCTTCTCTCCCCTGCTGGCCACGATCAGATTTCACTAAATGAATCACAGTCTAGTGGAAACTCCCTTCAATCTTTGCCAAGAATTGTAAAGTTGATGAAAACGGGACTCACAGCCAAAGGGAGTTTAGCACGGTGCCTTACTGGTTCCAACCAACTTGGTTCCCATTGCAGTTGGTTGCTTCTGGTTGTCCTCTTTCCGGTTTCAGCCTGGCACCTCTCCTCCACCTGCAGCATCTTTCCCAGGATTATCATGCTGATTACTAGATGCCGCACACACCTCCAGGGCCCTCCTGGCAGTTGCAAGTTGTTTGATCATTTCCTTCCACCAAGGTGTTCCCTGTTTGCTTTTTTCTGCAATGAAGAGGACTCGTTGAAACCAAGTGCCCGTCTACCCAAACCACCAGTGTGGGTTTCAACATCTTGTCTGTTCCCAGTTATCTGGCGCAATTCTTGAACCTTACTTCCCACTCTGACAACTTCACAGCTCTGCTGGTTCTTCATGCTGGACCTGCATGGTCTAGCAGAGGAGGTAACCTCTGACTGACAACCAAGTTCTCTCCCAGATGGGGCCTGGATTTTTTATGGAACCCTAGGCAATGTTGCTTTGCTTCTCTGAGCCTCATTTTCTCCACCAGTTAAATGAGTGTAATAAACTGCCTTTTGTAAATGCTTTGGGGAAGACACTGAATTTAATGCTGGAAGGGTATCTCGGGACAGAGAGGAACCGCTGTGTGGTCCCCAGGGCCCCCCCAGCACACAGAAAGGAGGTTCCTTCATGCCATCCTCAAGCTAACCCCCAAGGGCATAGTAACAGTCGCTTCCTCAGCCCCAGGCTGAGATGCTGAAGCAGAGGTCCTGCAGGATATAGCACTGGAGATCTTCAGCTTCTCAGTCCAGACCAAGCTGGGGTGGCAGATCATTTTGAAGACTTACAAAGAGAAAAGCCCCAGTGCTGTCAGCCTTAGCATTTCCTCTCCGTGGTCACCAGGAACATGCTATGGAGTGTCACCATGGCCCTGCAGGAGAGGCCCAATCGAACTCCTGGCCGCCTGTGCACTTGCTCAAGCCTCTCTGTCAGTGGTGTTGTCCACACATCCAGAAACAGACTTGCACCTCTGGCAGCTCCTGGGAAGCCACTGAAGAGGAGCCCCTAGAGGTTTGCATGTTGATAGGAGGCTCTTCATCCCTGCAGGTCTGTGGGGGAGTCCCAGGGCTCCTGGGCAGGACAGCATGCATGGTCCCCTTGGGGCTCCGGGAATGTGGGGAGGCTGCAACCCTGTCTAGGTGCTAGCACAGCCTCCCCATGCAGCACTGTGGCTGTTGCAGGCTGAACAAAAGCAAGATCAACATACTGTGCCCTATCTTCTTATCCTCCAGCCTTCACTTCTCCTCCTCGCCTTTCCCCTTCTGCCTCGTGCTTTTTCCCTTTGAAGTACCTCCTATTTTTTCTCTTTCCTCTTCAAGACTCTCTCTTTTCTTACCCTGCCTGCTTTCACCTCCCCATCCCCCTTCCCTATTATTTTCTCTCCTCTCCCCTCCACCTCTGATCTACATCCAATCACCCCAGCTGGATCTTCTCCTGGAAGCCACCGGGGATGTGTGACAGATGCCTCAGATCAACAGGGAGCAGCAGCTCAGACTCAGGCTGTGGCTCCCTGCTCTCATCTCCCATCTATGAATCAGGAAAGCTCAAGCCCCGGCCAGTCCAGGAGCTGGAAAAGCCCAAGTGTGCTGCAGCCCTGCTTTGCCACCCCAATGCAGGCACGAGCCTCCCCCCAGGAGTGGGGAGCAGCCCCCGACCTAGGCATGGGGTCTCTGCTGGGAGAAGCAACGTGCTTCTGCCGCCCGCCATCCCCCACAGGACCACCTTGCCTTGGGGGACAACCACAAGCCCTTATCAAGATTCAGCCCCTTGCTGTGAGGAGGAGGGATCATTTTCCTTTCTGGGTCTCCCTACTCTCCCTCTAACCCTCTGCTCTCTCCTTCCCTCTCATCCATTTCCTTTGACACTGGTCCCAGGCCCACTGCCAAGTCTCAGATCCATTAGCGAGGTGCCTTGCTGACTGAAGCACAAATCAGGACAGATCCGGGTGCAATTAGCAGCTTCTAGCACCTCATCTGGAAGGCATTAGCTTGGCTTTTGGGGGAGGGGGTTATGGGTTGGGAGGAGAAGAGAGAAATAAGAGGGAATGGATATAGATGCCAAACAGAATAAATAAGCTATTTCTACCACTCTTAGGAACCACCATCGAGCATCTGACAGCAACAGAGAAACAGATGTGCAATAGCCATCTGCAGGGGACGTAGTTACTGTACCAAGGTGGTGTGACCCACAGACCTCCCCTCTCAGGAATATGTGGTTATTGGATCCAAGAAGGCACCGAGGTGGCAAGAAGGTGTGCAGTTAGCCGTAGCTTGCGAGTGAGATCCCTCCTGGATTTTCCCTCACAAACCAAGGCTTGTGGTTACAGTGGCTGTGCCCTCCACCTCCCTTTGGTGCTCTGCTCCAATTGTCTCCCAGTGCAGTAAATCCCTAATAACACCATGATGTGGTATCTATCTTACAGTTGAAGAGCCAAGATAGACTAGCATGTATCAGTTATGATGGCACATATGTGTGTTGTAGACACAAGCCCCAGCCAGTACAGCTCTCATCAAAGCCAGGGCTCCATACAAAATATATTGGCCTCAGTTTTCTTCACCCAGCCTTGGTACTGCTCTCAGCAGAGACACAGGCCATCCCCTGCTCCCTTCCCAGATTGCTCCGGGCCACAGCTGGGGTGTGTGGATGCAGAGAAGGCTGTGACTCTTGGGCAACTTCAGTCCCAAGCTAATTGGACAGAGCAAACGTACTTGTCCTGGCCTTCGTGATCCCAGGAAGGTCCTGCTCTCTCATGGGCACAACGGTGCTGTCACAGAACACGTTTCTGAGGGATTACGATATCGCTGACCATTAGAAAAGGTGACTGTCAGAGTGAGTTTGAAAGCATTCTTGTGCTCCAGAACAAGGGCTGGCAACCCGTACGCTTGTTCCCTGTCATCTCTGCAGAAGAACAGTCTGTGCATTTTCCTTTAATTTGTCCTCCATTCCCTACCTTGAAAAGGGGCCAGAGCCAGCCTGTTCATTCCCTCTGCTTTCCCTTTCTGCCAGATCTCAGCTTTGGGGGGAAGGCAGGGTGAAGTGGGGGAGCTGGGGGCTGTCCTGGGCCCCTCCATGGTGACAGAGCTGTCTTCTGGGAAGTGAGAGCCCCGCCGGCAGCAGGTGGCTGGCATGCCTCTGAAATGGCGCGTGTCGAGCTAGGAGCATTCAGGGGAAAAACCAAACATCGATCGCAGTCTCCTCTTTCAGGAAAGCCCACTAGCCAGCAAAGCGGAGGCGAGCTGGCTTTTATTTATCCATCTGGGTATGACCCCAGTACCCAGACGCCAGGTCCCCCTCGCCATAGCACACACAGGCCATTCCACTTCCCAGGACCACCTGCTGATGGCTAGGGGCTGGGGTAGCCAAGGCTTCCTCTGAGCCAGTGATCTCATGTTATTCCTGCGCAAGCAGCAGCTGGAAGTAGCTGGAAACATCTCTAAGAGCAATTTTTCCTACACCGGCTGTTGCCAGACGATGGTCTGTGAAGCCCTGCTGGTTAATGAGCTCATGGAAAGTGACCTGCACCTGGGCTGAGGGGCCAGCCACCTTCTGAAGATTTGCAGCCCTGAAACTGTGATGACATAGGTGTGGGGGTGCCTGGGAGAAATATTTAGGGCTGATAATATTTGTTAGTTCAAGCTGTTTGGGATGTGTTGTTATATTCCGTGTTCTCTATTGTTTTCCCCCAGTAGGTACATGTATAGCAAGGTAGAGGTGGTGATGGTTTCTGCTGGCAAGAGAAACGAGTCTGGCAACAGGTGATGTTGGCATAGCTTAGCAGCTTAGTGGCTGGAGGGACACTGTGACTGTTTGCTTTGGTTTTGGTACAAGGAGGCAGAAGCAAGGCACCAGAGAAAGCCTGCACCTCCTCTTGCCCCATCCATGCCTCTTGCTAGCAAGCTGTGGCAGAAGACACTGTAAATTCCCCAGAGCCAGGGCTGCCTTTCTGTGACGGTAGAAATTGTGACATTCATCCTTTCAACATCCTTGTTCACCCGCTCAATGTGACACGGAGGTGGCCCTGTGGTACTCAGTGTTTCCAAACTGCTGGACACACAATGCCTAGAGAAGGACAGTGTAAAACAGCATTTTTTGTAATGTAATGTAAAATAATGATGTAAAACATCTTCCTTCAGATAAGGAACACCAAGTAGACTGGAGAGGGGCAGAAAGGGGGGAACAGATGTGCAACAAAGCGCATGAGCGCCGCGGCGGTGGGAAGCAGGGGACAAGGGAGGCCACATGCCCCGCGGGGGCTGCAGGAGCGAGTGGCTGCCTGCCCTCTGGTTGCAAGGGTCTGTGCTTTGCCCACATGCTCGAATACAGAGGAGGATACCCGTGCACGCTCTGCCTGCACATACTCCCTTGTTTTCTGAGCTGGGGAGGAGGGAGAAGGCCTGGTTTCGGTTAAGCCCTCTGTCACACAAAGTACTCTTTTTGTTTTTCCTTCTAAGCAACATTTTTGTTTAACTCTTCCAACTCTCCCTCGTAGTGTGGCCTGCCCTGCCTGAGGGCTGGCCCAGGTCAGAGGCAATTCAAGAACAAAGGGGAGTTGGTCTCTGGGGCTAGAAACCCCTCAGCTCGACAGAGGGGCTTTGGGAACCTCAGAGCACGGGAAGGATGATGCCATTGAGAAGAGCTAGGAGGCCAGGATGAAGATACTCTAGTAGTGCAGTGCTGAGCATGGTAGAAATACCTAAAGAGTCAGTCATGGCATTATCATGACTGAATTTGGCTCCAAACTTCAAATCTGCAGAGGAGGAGTTGGGGAGGCGGAAAAGAAAACACGCAAAGGCCTTTTCAAAACCCAAGACCACAAGAAAAAACTTCCTATAAACAAATCAAATGGAAATATTTTTTTAGTTCTATAAACATTTGCCCTTGAAGCGTTCAACCCAAATATTGCATCACTGTGCTAAGACATAAACAAATCTTGCAATGAAAGAGATGCACACCAACAATAGACTAGCCTGTTTGCCTTGTCCAGGCTGCAAGAAGTGCAAAAAATAAACAAACAGGGCAAAGAGTGACAAGCAGAATGAGAGATGTCTGAGGAATACTTGTTTGAATATTCAAGGAAGGGAAGAAACACACACACACACACCGCCAAATCCCACTGAGGTTCAATAAGGAAATTCAGCAACTCTAGAGTCCTTAGAAAATTACAGCTCAGCCAGACTTGTCATTCAGAAAGCAAGGCAGCTTCTGTTTTCCCCCAAATATATTATTAAAAAAACCATCTTTGACACGTATATCTCTGGGGTAGAGATGTATTTATTTTTGCAGTGATTGTAATGTTGGTAGCAAGAACTAAACTGGCCAGGCTGTGCTGTGTTTTATATTGATGTCGTGCTTCCCCTACAGGGAGCCCAGCCACTTGCCCATGGGAAGTTTACTGTCCTCTGAGCAGCAGTTAGCAGGCTTTCAGCAGGAGGCAGGGGTTTTTGGTTGGTAAAAATCTTCAGAGGCACTCTAGAAGGAAAAATCTGCCACCAGATTAGAAAATAGGAAGTACCTCACAAGAAGCACACACCCAGGGAACAGCAGCATAAGGCGGTGCTGGTGGCCTCAGGATTGCCATTTGCACTATCCTCCTAGCGTACAGGAACCCCTAATCTGGCTCTAGCCCACCATTTCTCACATATTTGGGATGTAGTATGACCCTGTAGATGACATACCTCTGACAGCACATGAAGAAACCTGCCTCCAGTCCCTCCTCTTGCTCCTGTGGCAGGGACAAGGACATGCTAAGGTAGAAGCAGCAGAGGCAGGTGGGGGACGGGGTGGTAGGTGCCATAGTGCAACTGCACTTGGAGATTTTGGTACCACTCAGCATCATGTGTTTAGAGTCACAGTACCACGCTGGGACCAATAATTGGGTGATCCCACTGTAAGAGCTGCCAGGGACCTCCTGGCTTTGTCTCTCCCACCAAGAGAGACAGGCGAGGAACTGCACAAGTCACTCTGGTGGGAGGGGATTTCACTCTTGTTCCAACTCATGTGAGAGACACTGTAGAAGGGACACCAGAAAAAAAGCTGCTTAGCAGTTCAGTCTCATGGGAAACTCTCACTACCAGAAAGCTAGTATAACTTGAAACCTCTTGGGCAGATAAACCAGCTCTTTATTCTGCTGAGATAAAACAGAAATACGATTATGCTTGATCCTTCAGCTGGAGTCATACTGCTCAGTCAGTGCAACAAGCAGAAGCAACTACAATTTCTCTGGTGGCTTAATGTCCTCCTTCTGTGAGTCCTCCTGGCGCCAAGCTGTGCTATGCATGGTCCTCATGCCCCGTGGACCCCAGCTGAGCTGCCTGCAGCACTGTAGGGAACAGCAAACCTTCTGGGACCATTTGATCTCCCTAGACTCTTGACAAAAACTTCTCCACGCATGCTTTGGTCTTGAGAAAATGACTTCAGGTGCTGCTGGGGGAGCTGATTTACGAGGGGAGGCCGAAAGAATAAAGGGCCTCACACACTTCTCATGTTACATTGCATCTAGCTGGTGTGAATTCAGGGGCGTTTACGCCTGGCTAACTGAGGGAGAATTGGGCCCAGACCCAGTATCTCTGCCTAACCAACAGAGAGGATCAAAGACCTGTAAATGCTAAGCAGGGGTGGTCCAAAAATATTAGAATCAGAAGTAATGGGATGAACCATATCAGAGTAAAATTTAAGTTGTAGAGAAAAGATTGCAGCCAACATCCATTCCCTAAGCTGTTGTTCTGCCTTCCACGAGAAGTTTCTAGGTATGGCTTACATCAGTCAGGAAAGGGGATTAAATGGGTTTTGGCTTTAGCATGGTCTGGCACGCAGCAGGCAGACTACATCGTGAGTATTTTGAGTGCTGATGGCTTGCAAGACTTCAGAAGGTGGTCTGCAAGTGGATTACAGCATCCTTCTCCAAATTCCCACCCATGCACTCATGCCTCATGCAATATCTAACACATGCAGTCAGATGAAATGGTGACAAATAAAAGCAGCTGGCAGAAATGAAAAATGCAAAATTTCAAAGCTTAGCCTGATTTTTATTTGCCTATAACCACAGGCTGCTGCATGGTATCATGCCACAAAAGAATCTTTGAATTTCTTTTTTCTTCTCTGAAAGGTTAGTTTGTTCTTTGGATTAAAAAATGATCAGAAACACTAAGCTATATAACCTTTTGAAGTTCATCTAACCCTTGTTCTCAGAGACTGTAAATTCCGAAGTACCGTGGCCTTGGTATCAGCTGTGATTCTTTTTTCAGAAAGAAGACCCAGTTCCTAAAGTTTCAAAGAAATGACTGGTAGCTGCTTTGCTATCTTGCTCTTTAAAATGCAGCAGAAGCGTACGTGTGCACAGCCCGATGAGAAGACGAAACAGGGCATATATGCGCAGAGGCACAGAGCTGTAAGAGCAGCTCTTCCCCTTTTTGCCTTTTACACAGTCTCCGGATTGCCATAGGTAACAGTATTCAGTGGAGACACCATGTAAAAGCCGAGAGGAGAGTACTGAAAGGAAGGCAATGTATAGCCAGGCTGACCCAAAGGAGAGGGACTGTAAATGCTTCAGAAGTCACTGTCTGCAAGGCTTAACACCAGAGAGTTGGCAATATTGCAGAGGATGATATAAAAGGGTCATACTAGGAATAATGAACAAAAAACCAGGGAAACTGTAGGTTGGTAAAATAATGATGTTTTGAAAGATGTGTCTTTCCGAGTTAGACAAGAGCACAGCAAGGAGGAGCCCTGTCTTGGGGCAGTGTCTCCTGCCCGCTCCCCTGGTTGGGTTAAGTGCTGGGGCACAGCTGGAGAAGGGAGTTATAGGGGGAGTGACATTGCACGGGAGGTCAGGAATATTGTCTGGCCAGCTGGTCTCTCTGGGGAAAGGGGGGTTATCTCAAAGTGCATCCTTAGGACCTGGGGCTTGCACCAGCCCTGATTTGGCCCATGAGCTCTTAGCTGACCCCAGGGTCCCAGGAAGCACCAGCTCATGCCTGGGGCCGGGGGCTTCCCCACGGGCTGAGCCCAGAGAAGGACCTGTCAGCATCGCGGGGGCTTCCCCACACTCCCCTCGGTGCCGCGCTGTCTCCAGGCCCTGGCCGCCAGGCTGGGATGTGGGTTAGCAGATTTTTTCCACGCTGTTTCTCTGGGATCCCTGACAGAGCCCATCAGAGCTGCCTTTTATCAGCACTGCACGCCTTAGTGAGCCTGTCATGACTCACACACAATGTGCTCTGTGCTGGATTAATCCGGCCGGCTTTCATGCTCAGGATGTGGGCGATGGGCAGGGTGGGGGGGCACGGGGACAGATGCAGGGCTAGCGGGGGCCCAGGAGACTGGGGATCCCCAACCTTTTTGCTGGCTGAAGTTAAGGACTTGTTCGAGGGCTGTTTCACAGGACAGGGGAAGAGCAAGGCATAAGCAATGAAAAAGAAAGACGGAAACACAACAGGTATGTGGGAAAGTGGTGAAGGAGGAGAGATTGTAGGTAAATAATAGGTGAATAAATGGACTACAACAAAGAGAGTATGTGATGTGAAGGGAGATGTGTGTGCCTTAAAATGTAAGCTCCCTTGTTGACAGACATGACAGCTATTTCACATAGGTGTAATTACCCAGGGACTGCACACCAGCTACAGGGATCTTTTCAGTCTTCAGCATTAACCTGAAACATCTGTAAGATTTAACCTGGAACATCTTTAAGATGCCTCCCTATCTTGACTGTTGATGGCTGTATGCCCCCAGTAATTTACTTCAGATTAAGGGAATCAGCAAAAAGTGTGAAAACCTAAACCCAGTGAAGTCTGTACTGATGGGAGTAAGGCTCCCATTAACTACTGTGGGACCAGGTTTCCATGCAGTCTCCATGGAGAAAAGAAGTGGTTCATCTAACATGAGAAGAAACTAACTGCCTTTTGCAACAAACCTCTGCAAGCTTAAAAATGGATAGCAGGGGAAAAGGATCAGTAAAAGCCACCTAGCCCAATACTGCACAAACATCTCACGCTCCCTGCCATGATCTCTAGCTGAAGGTGTGCACACACCAAAAACCCCCCTCATTTTCCATGAGCTGGGGATGTTTCAGACCTGTGCATATGCATAATGTGAATGAATATGCTAAAACATTACCTTTATTACATGCATATATATATATCCCCTCCAATTTGAGGTTCACAATGTTCATTTGAAGTTACCCATTCTATCACATTTTACCTGTGAAAGCTCTATTTTCAGCACTGCCTAAGCTCCCACCTCCACTTGGAAGGGTGGACTACTTTATAACATCCTATCCTACACTGTCTATCCACTGCAAATGCACCCTAAAGTTTCCAAATAATTTCCCACTTAAGGATCTGAATAAGCTTGCCTGCTGCTGAAATGTCACCTCCTCTGGATAAAACACACCTATTTAATAGCACATAGCAACATTGTCATAGCAAAAGATGATATGCATGATATTGTTTTTTGCATCCTGTGCATCAAGGAAGCATTTCTTATCATTACTCTGAGATGGATATTGGTGATGAACCCAAAAGCAAGAGGGAATGTACTACCTCCTTCTGCACACGACAGGTTCCTGGTGCTCTTGTATCCAGTCTCAGGACTTCCCACATCCAGCACTGGCAGTGAGGTGTGTGGTCGTGATCACAAGTGTGGTTGCATTAGCTTTCACTGCATCAGAAATTTTAAACTGTAGACAAGTTGTTGCTAAGTTCTGAGGAAGCAAAGCAGGATTCTAGAGGAAAAGAAGTCTGAGCTCCTTACTCAAGCAAAAGGTTTTACTCATTGCATTTGATAATTTACAGTTAACAAAACTTTTTCTTAAAGACCCTGTCCTCCACCCAAAATGTTGAGTGACATTGTAAAACACTCCCCAAACACAAGCAGGTCTCTCTGACTGCTGATCCCTGAACATTTTAAGACAAGGAAACAAATGGACCTGAACTGGATCATCTTAGAGACCTGGGAGCCCACTGACTGTCCAAATATTTCCTGTCAGTGAACTGACTACAAACAGAACGGTAGTTCTTTACAACATCCCCTGTAGATACATAGTACAGTGCATAGGCACAGTATATAACACATTTTACACCAGTATACCTATTACTGTGCAAAAGGAGAATGATTCCTTTGTGGGGGATATGTTTCCTTTATATTGTTTTTAGCGTGTCAGAAATAGGAATTGTATCATTAAAACAAGCCTGTTGCAAATCCCTCTCTGACAGAATGCAGAGCTAGCACCGGTTCACTGAGATTTATTCAGTTTCAGAATACATACGTTACCCTTCATGTGCATTCATGTTCGTGCATGAGGGGTAACGTATATATTCTGAAATAAAGTAAATCTCAGTGAACATATGATATTTCTGTCTGACATTAGGGTGAGATTGTCACAACCAAGTTATGTCCCTGACTTGGACCCTAGTGGTAAAACTAAACGGAAATAGAGTTACTTTAGTTTACACCAGCACAGATTTCCTCATATAGACAGGCCCTACCTCTTGTCCTCCTGTCCCACCCCCCTCTTTAATTTGGCTCTCTGAGTTTTGATGACTGAGTCACTTTCACCTTTGTTTCTCCGATTTCTTTCTTAATCTTCAGCTCCTGAAAGATGCTTAGTTCCTGAATCCCTGTACAAATACACTCTCCTTTCTAAGCTTCTCACCAGCCAAACAAGGTTTTATTTGTTTATTTAATTTGACATGCCGAGAGAGAAATGATCCCATTTCCTATGGATTATCGAAGTAACAAATAACTTTACAAGAGGGTAAACAAAGTAAAACTCTTGTTGAAACTCCTTTGAACCAGGGGCATCCCGTTCATGTCTCTTCCTAACGTGTTTCCCCTCTCCTCCCTGCTACATACAAGATGACTTACTGGTCGCTTTGGATGGTGGCTGCTGCCCTCAGACCGGCCTGCTTCTGGGGCTGAGCTAGTCATCACCTCCTCATCCTTCCTTTCACCAAACTCACCATGGATTTCCCACAGTACAGCCAGAAAATTCAACTCACTCTATGAATGAGCATTTTCTTGTCTTTGGCTCCACAGCCCAATTCCTCCTATCATTTTTCCATTTTTGCAAAGATTCAGAGCTAGAAAAACCAGGGGGTGAGTCTGGGAGCCTCCACAGAGATAGGGATGCCACACTGATTTTTGTTGTGAGTTCTGCCTAACCGAGGCACCCAGGCATGGACACCAGAAACCATCACTCTGCACAGACACCTCCTGCAATGTACATTTCTGAAGAAAAATAAACAAAACAACAAAAAACAGGCCTAAAATGGGCTAAAATTCAGAAGGACTTGGAGCCAGGGGTGCTGACAAGCTCCCCCCAGGACAACAGACCCCAGCAGTGTGCATCTCACATTTTTTGGGGGTGCTTATGTTTGGAGGCTGGGGCCTGGCCAGCTCCCCGGCCCCCCCCCGCCCCCAACATCCCTTTCTGTTTATTACTCCTGCCGTAATTGGGAGGCATGTGTGGATGAATTAAACATAGCAGGACAGATGAGAAAACTCTCCCTCTTAGCTGGCTGAATGAGCAAATTTAACTGAGCCTGTTACCCACTGAGTATCGTGCCGACATGCCAGGGTCTGGTTTCCTTTGAGCTCGCCCTTTCATGCGGAGTCCCTCCGTGCCCCCCGCCTTGCTCCGCACAATATCAAACAGCTGGAGTTTTTGCGGCCCCAAGGAGGAGCCTTTGCATCCGACAGCAGCAGCAGTGGGAAATTTCGCCCGGGATCAGAGAGGGACGGGGCCAACCCAGGCAAGATGGTAGCAGACGATCAGGGGGCTCTGACACCTCCCGAGGGGGACGGGTCCCCCTCCAGCCACAGGCTGTGCTTGGTCAATGCCACAGTAAAACCTTCCTTATGCCTGAGGGACTGGGGCTAAAAAGGAGGGGGTTTTGGTTTTCACACCACTCCGTGCTTCAGCCAGGCAATGGCACCCAGAAGTCCGTTCTGGTAGGTAGTTTGAAAAAATGGGTGCCAGCCTAGAGCTGGTGTCCCTGGTACAGTAACAAGGCGACTGCCTGCAAGTAGAACTGCCGCTGGCTTGTCTGGGGATGCCCCAGGGGACATGGCTGCATGAACCAGCATCCTGCTTCATCCCAAGGCATTTCTTCCAGCATTAACCATGGGGGCAGGTGGGAAGAGCAGGGTACAAAGGGTGCTGCTGCGCCCCATGTTTTCCCCACCCTGGGGGATAAACAGGGAATGTAATCCTGCAGGGCTGCAAAGTTTTTTTCCCCTAGCATTAAACAAGCCCTGGGGCACTTCTTTGTACAAGGTAGCTCTAATTCTGCTCCCCCCCCTCTTTCTTCCCACCTTTGTAAGCCTAAAACTAGTCAGGGCTAATTCAATTCCTGCTTTAATTTAGGACAGTTTACGACTGCTCTAAATTAGGAAACCACTGTTTTTCAGACAAGGCAGGTGCTAGAGGTCTCAGCACTTGTAAAAATTAGGCCACTTAGTGAGGTGTCTACATATAGATTTAGCACCTGAGGACTGTGTTACTGAGCAGCATAAGGAAAAACTTGGAATCTGGGAAACAGTTCTTTAAAAAATAATTAGACAGCGAAGTTAACATTGCAGAGGAAGGAAGTTTGTGTTCAACCTGATAAGCTTACCCATTCAAATACAAGTTGAAGAGCCATCAATACACATCCCCTTGGAACTCAAGAAACCCTGCAGAAAAATCAGTGTTGACATTTTCAGTACCCCTGCACCACCTTTATGACTGGTACTTTGGTCATAAACGAAGGAAATAAAAACCCCAAGTCCAAATATAAAAAAATGCCAAACCCTTCAAATCATCCTTATGCATGAGAAATGGGCAATCCAGGAGCACAGGCCCTTCCTACAGGGATGCTAAGCAGAAATAACTCTGAAACCTAATGATGACATGAGGATAAACTCTTTCACCTTCTTCTCTGACTGAAGGACTTCAGATTTAGAAACTACAGATCACATTTATCATTTGTGATCGGTGTATGGCAAAGATGTGAGAAACCTATCTTGGCCTTTCAGTGGCAGCAGATTTGTTTCAAACTAGTCTTTGTTGAAGGGCTTTGAAAGACAGAGGATTTCCCTGCAGCTCTGGGTCAATTTATGTTTTGGGACATGTATTCATCCTCTAGTGTGGGAGAATGCAGTGAGATAGTTTGGTTTAATCCCAAGTAGTGGTGTCATGGCTTTTCCTGAAAACTTGTGCTTGAGACACTTTCCCTGAGAGCAGGCACCTGCCAGCAGGGATGGTTGGAAGAAAATATCTTTTCCTTTTTATTTCATTTTCTCCACATCACCTCTAGAGAAGCTACACACCTTATGGGTTAAGAAAAGGAGTCGGTCACCCTCCTTGAAACCAGCTGGCTAAAATCATGCATAGGCTGTTTTACCTCCATAGGAAGGGGCTGTCTTCATTTAGCAAAATATTAGCCCCCGTGCTTTGGGGGAAGAGTGCAACTTGAAATAAACATCTGAGTGCATCTTACTTAACCTGGTTGCATGTGAAGTTTTGCCTTTTACAGTCATTTCTCTTCCCCCTTCTTTCCCTCCCTGCCTTCACTTCGGCTTCAGGCGTCTTGACATCCTGATCCAGATGGTCTGTCCCAGGTCCCACAACAGGGCGAACAGGATGGGGACCACCTCCTGGAGGGAATGAGCCTGTGGGTGATGCCAGCCAGAGAAAGCACCTCAGGTCCCCTCACAAACATTGGTTATACCTGTGAGGCAGCTAAGCTGATGCTTGAACTTCAGCCACACAACCTGGGGAACTGAGGCACGTACGTGAGGACGGGAATTGCCTAATGCCACCCAGCAGCGTGTCACCACCTGGGCCTGGAGGAGGCAGGGCCCTGGGCTGTGCAGACCCATGGCAGTGCTCGTATATGGCTGCTTCTACATCCGTCCTTCCAGCAGGTTCCTGGTGGCATAGGGACAGGCGTACAGACAAGGTGTCGCTCCGGGGGAAGCTCGACAGGTGGTTGGAGCAATTTCTGTGCAGCTTTCTGGGCTTGGTCCCTCCTGGGAAGAGGGGAAGGTCTCCCAGGAGGTCTACCGCAAAGTGCTGTTTATCACCAGCCCGTTTCCTCATAACCAACGACTGCCCAAGGCCCCGCCGCTGCCATCAGCGCCGTCCGGCTTCACAGCCAGGACAGGGCGGGATGGCCGCCAGCGCAGGGACTCCAGGGGGATTCTGTCAGCCGCCGGGCCCGGCCGGGGCAGCCACTGCGGTCAGTGAGGAGGCCTGGAGGCCACCACCGCCCCACGGTCCCCCTGGGCCTGGGGGAGCCACAGCCCCCCCGGGACCCCGCGGCGGGCGGGCGGCCAGCACCGCCCAGGCCGAACTTCTCGGCCCAACTTTCCCGCTTCCGCCTGCCGGGGGGAGCGCGGCGGGGAGGGCCCCGCGGTGCCGGCGGCCTGCTTGGGGGTAGCACCGGCCAGAGGATGCCGGTTAGTGTTACCGGAGGGGGACGGGGGGACGGGGGACGGAGGCAGAGGGGACGGGGGTCGGCCGCTGCCTGGCTTTTGGGGAAGGGGTTTTATTTCGAGTTTTCTCCCTCCTCTGGCTCCTCCTCTTCTTCCCTCCTCCTCAGGGGGAGGGGAGGAGGGAGGCTCTGGGGCAGGAGTAGCCAGAGCAGGGAATTGTTTGGGAGTTCAGTCATCCAAAAGCCGTCTCCCGTATGGAAGGTCTGGCTTCCCGCATCCCGGCGCCTCTTCCCTCCTCCTCCTCCTCCTCCTTCTCCCGCCGCGCCTGAGCCCTGCGCGGCCCCCCATCCCCAGCGGCAGCCCGCAGGAAAAACACAACCACCCCCCAAACCAAGGGCCCCCACCGTCCCCTTCCCCCCCAAAACAGGCTTTTCCCTTCTCTTTTTTTCTCTCTCTTTTTTTTTTTTTCTTTTTTTTTCTTTTTTTTTTTTTTTTTCTTCTCTCTCTGTGTGTGTGTGTGCTGAATTCCCCGCAGATCCGGCCTGGAAGTTCCCAGCTCCTGGAGTTAAGCCTCTTTGTTGCTTCCCTTGGTTTGGGGCATCTTTGTGTTTCCCCCGCCTGCTCCGCTGGAGACCGCGGTGAGTGAAGCGCCGGGGCGCGGGCCCGGCGGGGTGGCGAGGGGCCGGGAGGGCGGCCGTGGCGGGCGGCGGGGCGCAGGGCTTGTCCCCCTCATCAGCCGGCCGCAGCGGTAGCCAATCTTTGTGTCACAGTTTGGGAAGTTGGTGTTGGGGATGCGGGGATGGGGGTCTGCGTAGGGAGACCTGACAGGGGAGGCGGGGAGGAGACCCGCTGGTCCCCACCGGTACGGGGCTTGTCGCTGAGGCAGGTGAAATGTGGGGGGCTCAGCCGTTTCCCTCCACATCTTCCTCCTCGGTCGGTTGGCGTTAATGGAGGGCCCACTGCACGCACACACCCCGCCGTGCTCCAGCGCTTGGCTGAAACTTCCCCAAAAGCTTGGTCCACGACATCGCCCCGTCCTCACCGCAGGCTGGCTGCTTGAGGTGGGATGGTGTGCGGTGGAGAGAGGGAAAAGCGGTGCAAAATAAACCCCAGAGTCATCCTCCGTTGCTCCAACTCTTGTCAAAAGCTGATGGGAGTTTGCAGGCGAGACCCAGCTCGTGCGGATGCGAAGGCATTTCGGTTTGTGCCCTGTGAAGGGGCTGCCGCTGCAAAGGAAAGCGGGGGTGGGCAATCTGCGGGTAAAATTGTTGTCCTTGTCTCATGAGACCATAGAGTTTTTAACCCTGGTACCAGGATGAGGAGCGATTTGGGTCAGGGGAGGTAATTTTCTGCTAAGCGGTGAGATGCTGTAGGATTTGTGCACATGTGCCTCGCTGCTTGGACTGCAACTTTGGCAGGTCCGCTGGATGGTGACTGTAAATAGAAGATGTGTTGGGGAGAAAGTGGGATGCTGAATTTGTAGCCATGTCCAAATGAGACTCTTTCAAGTGCTCTGAAGATGTTAATACTTACTTTGAAAATTAATAGCAGACTTTAGCCAATGCCCCTGGCTGGCAAAAGGTAAATACAAATCTGGTATCTTTGGGCACTTCCCCAGCTAATTCTGGTACCCCAAGTATTATTTCACTGGCATTGTGCGAAAGGCAGTTCAGGTCTATTAAAGGGTTTTTTTTGTCCTTGTTTGTTTTAAAGAAACTCTCTTGTTGACCTCTCTGCAGCATTATGTGAGTGGGATAACAGGAATACACACACACACACACACACACACGCTCTGTGCCCACATGTAATTCCCAGCATGTCTTAAATTGCTTCTTTTTCTTAGTGCCCACTTCTCTTAATTTCTACATCATTACCGTCGTGTCTTTTTCATACGTTCATTTGCAATCTGCCATTAAAGTTTCTTTTCCCATGGGCTAAAAAACTACCGTGGAAAATATTAGAAGAATGTGGGCGTTTTGTAAGTAGGATTTTATCTTAGTTTTCTTTTCTTTGGAAACTAACTGCCTCAGTGTGTATACGTTTAAGAGGAGTGTTCTTGCATATTTATGCATATATACATACATGCAGACACTTTTATTTAATGGATTCAATATTGAGGTTTATGGGAGGTATTTCAGCAGAAACATCATGGGTTTGCAGTGAAGACTTGTTCCGTTTATTAAGTGACCTAAAGAAATGAAGGTGAAATAACTTTCCATGCTAATAGGAGTCATCTTGGGATCTTCTGAAGTAAATAGGACAATTAGGGAGAGCTGTGAGCTCCCTGCTGGGTGCATGATATTCTCTGACAAGAAATAAATGGAGTTTTGTTCCATGTACTTTTCTTAACCCTCCCCTCTAGATACAACTACAGGGATTCATCCTGCATGTACAACGCAGACGAGGTCCCAGTAAATGTTTGCTGCGAGGGCTGAAGTCAGATACAGTGCAGTTCTCCTGCTGCTGTAGTTCCCACTGGGAAGATGAGGCAGGTTTATCTGAAGGGTGCACAAGGGTCCCATGCAGATTTAAAAGGCAAGTTCAGTTTTGTCCCTCTCTTATACACACATACCCCCACAAGACCTTTCTTTGAGAGATATCCCAGTACAACTAGCTGAATCTACACACATCTCTTCTCTGCTTGGTGCAAAGAAGTATTACGGTGAATGTATGTGCTACAAACTGGTGTGTAAGTCTTATGGGTGCTCTGTATCCCTACAGTCTGTAAAATACAGCTTTTCTGTACCTTGTAGTGACATGATACAGAAGCACAGAGCAAGAGGTTCTTAAAGATTGCAAAGGGAAACCCAGTGCCTGCTGTTTGCAGAGGTCTTTCCAGCTTTACGAGTGTGAGACTCCCAGCTTGGAGTTTTGCTCTGTTGAAGGACAGGTGAATCATTGCCCAGTCCCCCTCACTCCTTGAAATTCTGCTGTGTCCTCAAAACCAACAGCAGGCAGATCACTCCAAGCCTTCAGTACCAAACTGGGAGCCCCACAGTGCTTTCAGGATGCTGGTACAGCTCCTTCCACCTGACTAGGACCAGCAGAGTTGGCCCTTTGGGAGCCAGCTGGAGCCTCTGGCTGAGCAAGGAGCATTGCAGGTGGGGCCGTGAAGCGAACAACCTGCTTTGTCCCCATCCTTGCCAGTGATGCAGAGGGGAAAATTCCTTTCCTGGGTTAAGAAAACTAATCCATTTAGGGCAGACCTGAATTTTTGTAGTTTCTCGTCATTGTTACTGAATGGCCACACTTGACAGAATCACTGCCAAATCTACCTGCCAGTGCTTCCCCGCCTTTTCCTGAATTGCATGTTCTTAGAAGCACAGAAACCTTGCAGTCTGGTAACAAGCACAGGAAGAAAAAAAAAAAAAAAAAGAACTATTACCACTCCTACCTGGGCTGTGGGTCAGGAAGGGCACTCTTTAGATGGAAGCTTGGGTTTGGATGTGGAGGTATTTGGGCTGTGTCCTCAGCCAATGCACATGCCTTGTGTGAGCTTAAACAATATCCTCCGCAGCCCTGTGCCTTAGTTTTCCCGTGCAGAAAATGGGGCTAATCCCTGTGCCAGCGGGGTGAGTGCTGTGGCGGGGCAGATATTGCCATCCATGTTGACTCTTGCTGGCCAACCGGCACCCACCCTCGTGTCTCTCAGAGCGGAGCTCAGGCACACCAGGGAGGACCCGCTCTGGCATGGTGAGCCTCCTCGGGACTGTCACAGGGGTGGAGAGGCACCTCCACGCCTCTGAAATTCACTCCCTTTTCCCAAGCAAAGACGGGCTGTCTCCCAACCCCCCCGCCCCTTGCGTGCTTTACAAAGCAGGGAAGCAGTGGCAGGGAAGAGTGCACTGGGGACCCCGTTGGTTCTTTTAGTCCACATTGGCCCACAGGTGGGTTTTCAGAGACCTTGGGCTCAGTTAGTGTCAGTTCAGTTGCTTAGCCTGCAAGAAGTTACAGCAGCAGTAGGCCAGCACAATTCCAGGTTAACAAAGGTTTCTTCAGCAGTAAATAAGGGTGGATTGTTCATCTTAATGCCCGAAACCGAGTGCCTCAGAGGTATGAGGCACAATTCCCTTGGACTTCTTTAATGTGTAAAGATGACTAGATGCATTACTGCTGGCATGTTTATGGACCAAGGCTTTAAACCGTTACCTCCCGGGCTAAAAACTTTGCAGTGCAAAGTCTACAGTTAAGATGGGATATCCCACAAGGAAAAAGCTCTCTTGCAAAATCTTTGGAGACTTCCTGTTTCTGGTTAGACTGAAAACATCCTGAGGGAAAAACCTGCTGCTGTGTATTTTGGTGCTCCTGTGGTCAGTCTTGGTTTAAGAGATTGTTATGTATCCACTTCCTAGGCCATGAGAACAATTTAAGGCGAATAACGTCTAAATGAGTTGCAGATCCTTAGGTAGAACAGGGGTGAATATCATCTTCCAGTTTTCTAAATGTACTTTGGGTAATTTTTCAACAAAAGGTATCACAAGCATCTTTTTTTATTTCCTGCTGTTTGGTTTAGTTCCTCTTGGCTCTGAATCATACGACATTGTTTCTGGTGCTTCATTGGCTGAAGAGTGTGCTTGAAGCTGGTTTTCTGGAGGGATTGTTTGCAGGATGGGAAGCTTTCAAAATTTGCTTTGTATGCATATTTGCTCATAAGAGTTTTTTAAAATCTGCTCTCCCCAGCAGCATGCTCCTAGAACACGGTTGTATGAGTGTCCATGGGAAGCTAAGACAAAAAGAGAGTGGATGCAGTGGAAGCAAGTCAGCTGAAAAGCTCAGAAAGATATTTGTTGCAGGGAAAAAAAACACTTGATGCTTACACAGTCCCAAAGCTGCCACAGGTGGCACAGGGCTTTCTGCATAAACAGGGAACAACAGATCCCTGCCCTGAGGATGCTGCAATCTCCTTTTATTAAAATGGACTCTCTTCTTCCTTGCAAAAGGATAAATGGGATGGGAGGCTCAGCTGTCCCTGATGAGGTTGTTAGCAGAGCACCTGGCACAGCACAGACAGGGTGCCTGAGAGGGGCTTTCAGGGCTGCTGTTGTGTGTTGCAGGAGCTCTTGAGTAAGAGGCAGTGCCAATTTATTTTGGCACTGGTGGGATCGATGGAGGGAAATGTGCTTCAGGGAGCGTGTGGGACGTGCTCAAGCTTCTTCGCCCTCCTCATGGGCAGTGTGCCAGCGCAGAGGTGAGAGCCAAACTTTACCCTTGCTTTCTGCTCAGCTGCTCTGGGGAGGCTGCTGCCCTGTGGCCAAAACCCTTCCCTGAGCTCCCCTTAGACGTGAGGATGGTGACTGCACCTTGTGCCCGTGCAGTGTGGTGGAGGCTTGCTGGACGAAGTCCAAACCACACCACAGCATGTTGCCCCTATGAAAACCCACTGTTGTTGAGTTCACAGAGGTTTTGGGCTGTGGTGTCTCTATATATGTCTGTGAAAGCCAGATGGTGTTTTGGAAACCAGTCATTTTTCATTAACTTCTGTGCCTGGTGTAGGCAGCAAGTCTTTCACTCTGAGCTGGCAATGCCATTCTGGCTCTCTAAGGTCCACTCTGACAAAGAGATTAGCCAGCAGGTCGTACTCTTATGCACAGCCACAGTCCTGGGGCCCTGCCAAATGCAAGGATGTGTTCACTGGTTGCAATGTCAGCGAGTCTGAACAAGCTAGTGCATCTAAAGACTGTGCATCAGGCCCTTTTTCTGCTCTTCAGGTCGTAAGAGTGGAGAGGAAAAGGGTGTAGAATGCACGTCAAAACTGTCATTAGCTTTCAAATATCAAAATGAGGTTGCTTTTTATTTTTCTTCTAGCTAACAAAAGGACAGGTTCAGCAGAGCCCTGTGAATCAGTGTGTTGAGCTTAGTGTGGTTAAGAAAGCTTGTGGTGATATAAACCTACTGAGGCTGTCTTTGAGAAATAAACCTCAAATGTGGATATGCTGGCCTAGAATATAGCATTTATATGCAAAACGCAGCTTCCTCGGGTAATGTCACTGTGATTTATCCTGGTACTTTTAGGTAGAGCAGCCCCCTCGCTTAGTGATGCCAGTGTTGTAGGGCGCAAGCCTGGGATGTGAGGAGAGCTGGGTTTGGTTCCCCGCTGCTTGCAGATTTCCCCTCAGGTTGGGGCAGGTTGCTCTCCACCTGCAAAAACCTGTAAGTGGCACTTCCCTGCCTCCTTGTGGTGTTGGGAAAGGGTCTGCTGGAGATCAGGAGAGACCAGAGGTTTGCTGGCTCTTCAAAAACCTCTGGGATAAGTACCATGGTTGGTTTCAGCAGAGCCTCCTGTGGCATTGGCAGCCCTAATGGGCGGCTCCTGTGGTTGCCTTTAGGGACATCGTGCTGGGTGGATGTGAGCTCTGTAAGGGCTTCGTGACGCTTTTGGTTTGGAGGGTAGGCTTGGCGTGCGGCTGTAGAGAAGCCCCTCTCTGAGCGTGACCCTTGGGGAGTGAAGCGTAGGTAGTAGCACTACAGCTGCAGTGAATTTATGGCTCCAGCCAGCGGTGGTACAGAGAGGCCATTGTAATCCTATGTACTGTACAGCGTACATCTCAACAGGCAAAGTGGCTCCTGAGTTGGTCCATGCCCCCCCCTCCCCACCCCGTCCCTTCACGTCTAGCTTTATGAAGTTCCTCCCCTTAAATTGCAAATTTGGCCTTATCTTCAAAGAAGCCCTTTGGTGCCAAGCTTTTAAAGGTAGGGAGGAGGCGAGAGTAAAAACATCAAATCCATTAACAGCCCAGTTGCCAGAGAAAATGTTTTTTAAAACAAAATCTGAAACCTTAGTGTTTGAGATCCAAAGCTGAGACTGAATACAAGTATGGGCCTTGTCCCTGGAGAGTCGCAGCGCTGGTAATATGCTGGCAAAGACCATGGAGCGAGGATTCTTGTGCATGCACGCACACAAATAGACAATTATTTGGAAGCCAATAGTACACTGGATGCTGAATAATAGTTTATTTCATCTAGTGCCTTCTGTCCCAAGTTGCTCCCTGAGCTGTAGCTGACGTGGGGAGTGTTCTTGTCGCTCCAGCCCTCCGCTGGATGGCAGTCCCCTCTGGGGCAGGAAGGTGGTGCTTGGTTGCACATTCCTCAGCTGTGGGTGGTAAAAAGGACTAGCTGGCCCTGCTTCTTTAGAGCCTGCCGCTGTCAGTGAGGGATTCCTTTGGGCCCCCTGAATGGTGATGGGAATGTGATTTTTATTTTTCTTCCCCCTAGAAGAAAGCCGCTTGTTTAACAAACCCAAGCAGTGTCAGATTGAAGGGGTGGGTTTGAGTCCCGGCATCAAGAGATGTTTTCAAAACCATGCTGGGTGGGATTTTTCAAAAACACCTGGAGTGACTTTAATGATGTGGTAGAGAGTCAATGAGACTTGTGCACTGAGAGACCAGACAGCTCTCCCCTCAATTTTAAGCACAAAGTCACATTTGGCAGGTCTGTGGTATGGTCCTGCTGTCACCAATGTAACAGCTGCCCAAATTAGTCCTGACCACCTACTCCTGCCTGGAAGTGGACTGTTTATTTCAAAAGTGGCTATCGGGCACATCTTTGCTTGCAAGCAGTTGAAGTGCAGCTCCTAAGCCAGAACCTGTGGGCAGAAGGAGAGCAAGATGGCCCAATTATCCAGCTGTAATGGGGTCTGAATCCAACGAGGAGCACCTCATCACTGGCTCTTTCTGGAGCTGTGTGGCATGGCCAGCTAGACCACGGGACCCTGGCAGGAGGAAGGCTTGATACCTGCTAGCTTTTAAGTCCCTGTGGGGACTTGCCCTGCTTGGCAAGCTGAGGGGTGTATAGGTATCTGGCTTGTAGCTGTCAGCCATCTCTGGACCTGGAGGCTTGTATGATGGATAAGACAGGGCTGTGAGAAGCTGGAGCGTGGAGGTCTCCTCAGAGGCATGTGAGCTGCTCTGGATGTGTCCGTCATCACTGTTCCATTAGCTCTGATGTTGCTTTTGGGGTGTCTGGAGCTGGACTGAAGGGAAAGGGTCTTTGCTTCCCAGCAGGCGAGGAGCAGAGCTCCTGGTTGCGTGCCAGCTTGTGCCTGAGCACTTCTGTAATGCTATAGAGACAGTCCAAGGCAGCACAAGGGCTAGTTGCTCTTGAGGACCTTGCAGCTCTGGACATTGACACCCCAGCTCCAGGCCCTGCCAGAGATGGCTGCCCAGCCAGCAGAGAGGGAGAAGGTCGCAGGATCATGGTCAATGGTGCTCAGTGACCATGTGGCCCATTAGCTCGATGACAGATGCTGAGAAAGGGCGGTCAGTACCAACACATGGAGCTGGAGCTGCGGCAGCCTGGGTGTGTGCTTGCTGACCCTGCTTCCCCCTTGAGAGGGGAGCGGCCAATTTGGGGAATTATTAAGGGAAAGCAGTATTGTTTACATGGCTACAGCAAGACGAGCCCGCCCTGTATCTCACAGGACAGTCTCCAGTTTACTAATGAGAGCTGGCTGTACTTGCCTGGTACGCAAACACGCAGCACGAGCCGTGGGATCCTGCTGATTGAAACCTGTTGTCTTTTGTGAGAGCAAGGGTCAACTGTTTACATCATGTAGCAAGTTAGGCAGGAACATACTTGATAAATGTACGGTTGTCCAGTTTTCCTCACAATTGCCTGGACTGCAGGTCTGGGGAGGAGAGAAAAGGAGCACAAAGAGAACAACGTCAGGAGCAATGTGGCAAGCTGTGTTTATCGTTGATGCCTGACCTACACTCTACCCTATAATCTATCTCCCCCGGGATAACTTTGGACATCCCTAACCTCTGAGCCACTTGAAAGAACCACCTTTAAAAAAGTTTCCCAAACTAGTGACCAAGCAAACAAGCAAAAGTTTCAGCAGCCACAAAAACGTGAGTATAACCCAGTTTTTGCATAGCTCCAGCATTGAAGATAAGTAGAGCTTTCTTAATATTGACTCTCTGGATGAAGGCCTGAGAAAGGCCTGCCATGCCATCTTCCCCATCACTGTATTCCAAAACCAAAATTATTATTTGGATTACAGTTGTATCTACAGGTTTTAACCGAGGCTGGGACCCAGCTATGTTAGATACCATGCTAACTTGTAATGAGAGATGGTTCCAACATCCCCATTCTAAGCAGCAGGACAAATGCAGAACAGGAGGTAAAAACAGAGCATGAAAAATGACATGTTTTCCTTGGAGTGACTCAGCAGGTCAGGACTGGAGCTTAGTACAGACCCCGCGTTGCCTGATACCTCGTCCTGTGCTCCATCCTCCACCTTGCCCATCCCTTCAGAAGAGGAGGTCAGAGCTGAGCATCTCTAGGGCTTGTCTGAGAGCTGCCTGTCTTGAAGCTAAGAGTTGTCCCATAGCAAAGTGTCATCTTCCTTAGCCCTCAGCTCACACAAGTCAAAAGTGATATGCCTTCATGCACTCCAGTAACTGGTTGCCCAAATGGGGCGCTTGGAGCTGCAGGTGGTGTCAGTAGCATCTTGCCGCTGTGGTGTGCGTCGTACTGGGGCGGGCAGCCGGTCTGGCAGAGCTGAAACTCCTGCCTGTCTTCAGAAGGCAACTGAGTAGGAGGTCTGCTGGGGCACTGGGGGAGCAGCAGGTGGAAAGCAAGAGCGCATGGCTGAAAGGGAAGGAAAGGAAGTTTTCTCCTGTCAGCTAGTTTTCAGTTGCGGCGTCATGCTTTGAAAGATAGCTGGGAGAGCAGAGAGCCAGTGTAATGAAAGTGGTTTGCTTGCAGCATGCAATCTCAAGCAAAACAATCTCATTACGTAAATATTGTGTGCCTTCTCTCTCAGGGGGTCTGGGACTGTGCTCCTGCTCTGGAGGCACTGGCTTTCGGCGCGCAAGCTGGCACTCTAACATGCTGCTAAGGCCAAGTCTGTGGCTTGCGCTGTGGCCCGGGTGCAAGAGATGTTGCTTAGCTCTCTGTGGTCAGGACAGAGGTACCTCGTGCTGTAGGGAGCTGCAGGGAGAGGGCTGAGGAGCAGCAGGGTTACAAAGAGCTGCTCTTCCTGAGACCTGCAGGCCATGTTGAGCATGTGACTGGGGACACACGGGGGTACCTGAATGCTAACCCAACCCCTGCAGGCACAGGTAGCCCAGGATGGAGCAGCTGTGTGGACACCAGTGGCAGAACACGAACAAAACCTAGCTTGATGGGGTAATTGGGAACTATCTCTCAAGGGAATAGGATTGTTTCAGTGAAACCTGGGCAAGTTCCTTCACCCTTCCTTTTTTGTCTGACTTAACAGCACTGTTTTGGGGAACAGGTGGGAATGCATATGCATCCTCTTCTGGCACCTGTTTGTTTGCAAAAAGCTGTGGGCAAACTCCTGGGGGCTGCTTGTGGCTATGCCCTGCTGCTGCCCAAATAACAGCTTGAACTGCTGTCAGGGGCTTTTCGCTTAAAGGAAAGCTTTGAAACATATTGGTTTTAATGGCACTGTGTTGCCAGGAGCTCTTTGTGGCTGGATGAAGATACGGCTTCTTGCTCTGCTGTCAGGAAAAGGCTATCTGAAGCAGGACTCCTCCATTTTGCAAGTGGGTTTGATATTCCCTCTGCAAGCCACGTAATTTAAGTACAGACAAGATCTTAGATGAGGTGCTTGGGGCCTTACAGTTCCTTCCTGGCTCAGTCAGTGCCTTGGGAGTGAAAGAGTGGTGGGAGATGCTAGACAGCTGCACAGTTATGTCTTTTTCTTCTCTGTTGGTCCCAGGTCACCCCTTGTGCATGAAAGACTGCAAGAAGACATCAACATAGCTGTTGCCTTCGTTTCTGTCTAGCTGAATTAGGCAGGCCGTGGGACGGAGAAGGTGTCAAAAGATGGGTTTGTGCCACCCATCGCTCCTCATGCTTGGGGAAAATAATCTCATCCTCGCTTCTGGCACACACATCCCTCTTGGTTTCATCAGGGAAGCTTTTTTTTGCCTGAGACCCCACAGTGGGGAGGGGAGAACAGGATTGCAGCTGAGGCTGCTAGCATGCCCCTGTTCCCCTCATGTGTGTTGCCTCCCAAGGGACGCAGGGGCTGCCGCCAGGCCCTCATACCCCCCTTTCTCCCCATTTTCTGTTTTTAATTTCCCCTCCTCTGCCTGAGGTCCTTGTGCCGCCAACAGCAGTTGCCGGGGCTGAGAAAGGCTTGTTGGGCCACATCCTGAATGTCCCTGCCCTTACTTGTTTTGGGGGAGGCTGATAAGGAACAACTAGGGGTGCTTCCCCAGGCATCAGCCCGCTGCCGGAGAGGTGCTCCCAGCCCTCGCTGACCTGGGGCAAGTGCAGGGCGCCGGCGTGTTGGAGCGGGTTCGGGGAGCCCTTGCCCGGGCAGGGTGGCTGCCTGCAGTTGCAGGCAGGGCTGCTGCTTCCCCAGAGGTTATTCTGGAGAAATACCCTCCTTGAAAGGAGAGCCATGTCTCTCCTGCCCTTCTTTCCCCCTGGCTGGTGGATTGGGGCTTGGGGGTTCAAAAGCAACATTTTCACATTTCTGCCAATGTTTGCAATCTCACAGCCCTTTGCAAACTGGGAGGGTTTTGTGTTGACCTGTCTCCTTACAGGCAGCCAAAGAAGCAGCTGAGTTGGGCCGGTGGACATGGCACGCACCAAGGTGCCAGTGTGTGCAAGGCAGCTGGCCAAAAAACCTCAGTGAGCTGTTAATAAGCCACAGGTTGACAGCTTTACCTGGGAACCTGCCACGTTGGGCTTCTAGAGCTTTCTGCTGAAGAAATATATGAGTAAAGTTGGTGCTAGATAAGGATAGGGAAGGCAGACCCTAGAATAAAGATCCGTAGAAAGGCACATCTGTTATGGACCTCAAGAGATTGCCCCCACCAGAGGCATCTTGTGTTTTTTCTGAAGGTCTCCTTAACTACTTGGGAGCTGAAGAAAAAAAAAAATCATTTTCCATGTAATGCTTTTGTAGGTACGTAAGACCAGCAGAGGTTTATCTGTGGCTTTTACAGCAGAGGTTGTCCAGAGCCTTGAAGCTGCAATGGATGTGTTCCCCTCTTGTATGGGGAAGGATGGTCCCAACAGATGTTTGTTATCAGCGAAGTGTAGGAACAGGCAAATTTCAGCTGGCGAGAAATGCAGAGGCAAGTTATTGTTGTTTCCCTGTTGGGCTTGCAGAGGGAATTCTGGAAGCTGCTTTTTGTCCCATTGTTACGGTTTATGTTTATATAGCTTATCTCTTTCATGAGGGACTATTAAATCCTGCAGTGTGTTGTGGATGTGACTGTGTGAGAACAGCTTGCTTTACCCATCGCAGGGCAGAGTGTGCCAGCTGCACAGCTGGATTTAAAACCATGGAGCAGCATTGCCTCAAAGCTGAGGACTATTTTTCCATAAAAGAGTTTATGGTATTTTCCAAATTAAGAAATGGTCAATAATTCCCCTATTGGCAATTCTAAGATTGTATTTCCCTTATATAGCTGAGTTTTCCCAGTTGCTACAGGGAGGGGGGGAAGTCCGTATTCCTTTCCATTTCTAATATTGCATTTGTGGCCTGTAGCAAGTGACAGTATTTAACATAATACGGAGGGTAGGTACTGACTTAGCTCGTCTACAGATGACTTTGCACTGAATAGTGAAAGTTTTTTTTTTCAGGGGTATTTAGTGCTATGGGACAGTCACAGACTTCCCTCCTCAAAGAAAGTGTTGACAGTCTCTGTAAGCAATTAGAGATAAATGTCCTTGAGGCAGAGGATGTCTTTTTATTGTGGCTTTGTAGAGTACCTAATACTAAGGTCTTAAAGGAGCCTCTTTAAAATAAGAGAATCGAATACTCCTTATGTTCCTTTACTGGACAGTAATGTAAGGATCTTTGGAAGATCCAAAGAGTTTTAAATTATTTTTTTTCCTGGTAGACAAGCAAGAAAATGTCAGAGGTTTGCTGTGTTCTTGCAGACTACTGCTGGGTGAGTCTTAGTAGAGGATGATCTGATCTTTTCTGTGGAATGCCTACTGGTGTCTTTCAAGCAAAGGTGATTTTTTTGTGTGAAAAAGACTTTCTAAATTGGTAAAGCAACTCATGGTACAAAAAGCATCTTAGTCCTTTGCAGCAGAGGAAGAAGTAGACTTCTTGGCTTAGAGTGTCGCTGAGGCTTTTAAGAATTTCTTGGGCTGAAAAATGCACGTCAGTAGATGGAGAATAGATTCACTTCTGGTCTGCTTCTCCTGTTGTCATCCCCCAAGGCCCAGGGGCTGATGTCGTTTCTTCTTCGTCTCTTTACTGCTTACAGCTTTCTCCAAAAATGACTAAACATATAAAGCAAGGATTGGGTTTGGGGGTTGTTGGTTGTTGGTTTTTTTGTTTTGGGTTTTTTGGGTTTTTTTTTCTTCCCATATTCTAGGACAGACACTGACCACAGTCATGTATTTGTTTTTCTCCCTTACTTCCAAATGCAGTCACATAACAATAGCCTGGAAAAAAAAGTACTGGAAGCTATTTGGTCATGAATCTGTTTCCTTTTTTGGGCTACAAGGAGCGAGTCAGCATTTGGGTGAGGAGGCTGGGAGCTCCAAGGCATCTCTTATGAGGTGAAGGGGGTTTAAATGGGCACCATCTTGGTAAAATGAGAAGTACTATAGGAAGGCAGCTTCTTGGGGGCAAGCGCTTCCCTTGCTCCACGTGCAGAGCCTCACACTTGAAGCCCCTTTTCTCAGCTGTGCCCGAGACATTATTTGCTATTTACGTAATCGTAGTGTCTTGTACAGATGCTGCTGAAGAGGCTTTGTCTGCCACTGGCAGGCAGGGATGGGCTAAAAGAGAAATGCTGCCTCCCGTATCAGGCTTCTTCAGAAGTGGGCGACTGTTTGCTTTCCTTAACGGATTGTTAATAGAGGGTGGTGGGTGGTGTTGTCTTTCTTGTTTATTTTATATAGTATGTCATGACAGATGGTGATTTTGAATGTTGACTACAGCTGTAGAAACTGATTGCTTTCTAAACTAAGTTGCCTAGGACTAGGAGCTGGTAAGATGCAGGATGGTCTGCAAGGGAGGAAAGCCGATCAGAGTAGCAGTTGGCTGTGTTCTCTTGTCTCTTCCCTGAGGAGCAGGAAAAGAAGTATTTTGCAGACAGAGTTGGGAGATATGTTTTCAGTGTCTGGATCTTTGGGTTTTGGGAGGTGGTTATCACTGTTTACAAGGAAAATGAAAGTCATCAGGTGGGACGAAATTGAATATATGATTGCTCTATCAGTCAGCGGAGTGGTTGTTAAAATCTCAAACAGTACAGGCAGTGAAATCTTGAAATTGTATTGATGGTTCAATGGATTTGGTCCTTATAGGAGAGAAAGTGAAAGCAAGTGGAGCTTATGCATACTGGAGAAAGCATACTGTCTGATAAAGGCTAGACCAGTAGGTAAACTTTTCAAATCGCAGGAAATTTCCTTGAAGTATTTATTTATTTATGGCTTTGTCGAAAAATTTTCAACCAGCTGTGTTTAAAAATATAACAGTAATGAGATACTTAAAGGAGTTAATCTCTCCCTGCCGTTGACATGCTGCAGAGCGCCAGCTATAGCACAAAGAAGCCCTGGGGAATCAAAATGGCATAGCCCTGCAGCCTGTGAGCCAAAGTCACACCTTGGGAAGCCAAACCCTGGAGGGAAGCACTGGCCTGTGGCAAGCTGCAGGGATGCTGGAGGGGTGACCCTTTAGCCACCCTCCAGAGGCAGCAGGCTCAGCTTGCCCAGCTCTTCAGGGCTCCCCAAATCTCCCCAGTTCCTGTACATGTCCCCCCCAGCCACTTGTCCTCAGGGCACCAAGACCCAATTTTGTCTGCGCTGCTGGGAGGCCTTGAACTGTCTCTGACACCCCTGATGGGGAAATGCTGGAACGAGGAGGAAAGGAAACCAAGGGCTTTTGTACTGAGGGAACAAAAAAACATCCTCTGTGTCTCCCTGGGTTCAGCTATTACAGACTCTCCAAAACGGACTGGTGGTGTGTTTTTTGGTTTTGGGTTTTTTTTGGGTTTTTTTGGTTTTTTGCTTTTAAGTCCTTCTTTAGCCAATGTGATTATTTTTTTTATATTCCCCACCCACCCCGGTCTGGAGGGTGTCTCTTTGGGAGATAGAGTCAGTCTGGGGCTCTTCATTTGGCCCATCCAGCTTATCCATAGAGCACGCACAAGCCCTCTCCTCCAGGCTCATTTCCTCCAGGATTCCCTATGGCTTTGCAATGGCCAAGCCTTTGTGTTTGGTATCAAAGGCGGAAAGGCCAGCAAGGGCAGGTCAGCGTGCTGTGTCCTCCAGCCCTCTGCCCGTGGGGGCTCAGGTCGGGATGAGGGAATGCTGGGAGGGCTGCAGCAATGAGGGTGGTGAGTAATGCGTGCAGTGACTGGCAGGGAACAGTGCTGAGGAAGAGGATGCCTCTTCACACTATGGTGGGATGGCGCATGGTGGACTGGAAAGGTAGAGCGAGTTAGGTTTGGTCCTAGGTAGAGAATCGTGTGCAGGAGTCTTGTCTCCTCTGGGTCTGCTGGTTTCAGCTTGAAGATGACATATCACAAGAGAAAAATGTCCTCTCCCCACTGCTTCCTTTTTCCACCACTGGTAGCTAATCAAGATTCCATTTTAATGACTTCCCTCTACTCTCTCTGCTTCCTCTCCCCCTGCCCCACACATGCCTTTTTTTTTTTTTTTTTTTTTTTTAATGCATTTCTTTTTGGCAGGAGTTGAAACGCAAGAAGCGTTTGGACCAAGATGAAACCAGTGGAGGAGCATGTTGGGCAGTGCAGTGCTTTGTTCTGAGTTCAGGGGGAGAAGAGGGGGAAGTGAGGAGGGACGACGGGATGTCGTTTCCCAGATGGGGACCCTGCCAAAGATGTTCTTGCGTTGGAAAGCAAAGAGTGATTTTTGAGGTTATACCAGGTTTAACCCTTTGTCGTCCCACTTCTGCCGTGCAGGGAAGCACCAAAGCCCTGGACCTAAAATACGGCTGTGTTCTGTTATGTGGCCCAGGTGACCTGAATGGTCTCAAACCAAAGTCTGCTCCTGGGACTAAATGCTAACAACAGTCTGAGGTCCTTGTTGGAAACCGTAACGAGTGGATGAGGAATCTATGCTTGTTTATCAGTGAAGGTCCAGAACTCGTGCAGTTGCCTCTGGAAAAAAAAAAATCAGCATGTTCCTTACAGGGATCAGGACTGCTGTGCTGTTTCCTGCCCTTCCAGAAGCTCCTGGTGGGATTTGGGATGCTGCTGAACTCTGTTTCAGCTGTTCCTGTTGAAGTCGGGGACTATTGTTGCCTCGTGATGTACAAGATGCTTGGGAAACACCTTGTCCTTTGGCCAAAGGAGCCCTGCACTGCTCGTGGTTGTGCTGGGGACTGTTCGGAGGTCACAGCGCCAGTTCTTCCTCTCTGTTTTGAGCCAGCCTCCTGTGCGAGAAAATTGTGTTGTCGGAAGGTGTGGGGTGTGGAAAACCTCCGCAGGCATGTACTGCTCTGTTTGTGACTGCCTTGGGCCATAAATGTTGCATGTTGTGTAGGCTGCTGATTTAATTGCCCCAGGGATGTTGCACAGTAGCAAACTGAGGGTGAGCATCCAGGAGGGGAGCAGAGAAAGGGAAGTTGAAGTAAATATCTCTTCATTAGTATCTCTTTAAGGTTGTAAATACTTGGACATTTGTATCAGGACTCCAGAGGAGGTCATATACCTCCTGATTAAAAAACCCAAGGGTTTTGGTCTGTGGCGCTGGGCTGTTTGTTGGTATGGAGGTCTAGCCTCTTCAGGCTGGATGGGGTTCTTCTGGGAAAGATCACCCTCTTCCCTCACAGCTGGAGGGGACCAATGCTGTATGCATAAAATGCATAAAGTCCCTTGTGTAAACTCATGCAGAGTCACTGTTGACCACAAATAAACCTGCAAGCCCTTGTTTTGTGAGGACCAGCAGTGTCTCTGGCGCTCTGATCCCTTGCAGTCCCTTTTCTCTAGTTAGGAGGATGACAGCTTTTCTAATCCCCCCGTGAACCTCCTGAACAATAAACACAGTCTTCAGCTCCACAGAGGGTGTTGGTAACTTTGGGCTGGAGACCACAAACTTCTTCCCAGCAGCTTTGGCTGCAGTGTGTGAAATTTTGATCACTTGTACAGAGGGCAGCTGGCTGCAGACATGCCAAGGGGTGGTTGTAGTAGCACCACTGTGGGTGCATCAATGGCCAGTGACTCATAGAGAAGTGATGCATCCAGTGCTCGTCTTGAAACATGCCTTGTGTCTCACGCACTTCTTTCTAGACAGCCAAGAGCTCTGATGTGGAGCAAATTAATGTAATACCACTCTGGTGTCACTTGTCAGGATGAGGTGAGGAAAAACAGGGGCATGTGGGCAAAAGGTTTGTGTGCAGGATTGCCTGTGATGGGTTTCAGCTTTAGTTTTTGACGTGCGCTCTTGAATGCTTTCCCATGGAGGTCAGTAGACCTGGTTGGAAATTTCACGTGCATGACGTGCACAGCATGTCTGAACCCACACATTTTTGATCCCTTTTCTTGGACCCCGTAAGTCATCCACATACCCTTTTCAGCAGTCTTGCGGAGCAGGGGTGGGAAGCACTGACCAACGGATAGGCACTTGGGTGGGAAGCAGAAGGCAAATGTTTCCCTTCGCTTGCTCAGTGCCACCAAGCACTCCTGGTTTCGGGGCTGGGATCAGCTGACTTGCCCTTAGATCTGAGTGGGTTTGGCCGGGATCTTTGGCTCCTCATAAGCACAATAACTGCCACCACAGGCTTCTAGGTAAAGCGGGACTAAAAATAAGTCAGTGATACGAATAGCTGTTGGGTATCGCTCGTTGTCTTGGAGGACTCCCTTCAGCCTGGAGTTTGGCTTCATTTCACTTGCCCAGGTGGTTGCATTTATACGCATGTGGTGCAGAAAAGTGTCCACTGAACCCACGCAGAACGCTGTACCCACACCTACCTAGGTCTGCAAATAGTGTGCTGGATGAAAATATTTTGAAGGTGTGAATCACTCCTTGTTCATCCAGCCTGGTGGTGGGTCTTCCTGTAATAGCACAGCCCCTTGGTTCATAGTGCCCGCTGATGGGCTCAGTTGGCCTGTGACAGCTGATCATGGGGCATTTGCAAATAGTGCCGCATTGACTCTGCTGCTTATCCTTCTTTGTTTACTTAGTTCTTGGCAGCTGCATGTTTGAATGTTTGCTTGACAAACACTTTCCCTGGAGTCTCTGATTACAGAAGGTTTTGTCTGACAAACTCCACTGAATTATCCTGTTCTCTGATGTCAATAATCTCTTGGTTGCTGTCTCCCTTAACCACAATATTTTGTGTGGTGCAAATTCATATTTTTTCCCCTTGTTGTAATCAGCCTGCCCCTCCCTGCTCGGTTCAGTTACTGAGGCTGTATCCTCAGGATGCTGACATCCGTATTTTACTCATCCAGAAATCCTGGGGCTACCAGGAAGCAGTACAGATAATAAGGCTGCATACCTGCCTAGCACCTTTCATCTGAGAATCTGAAATTGTCTGACTCACGTTCATCTGGTTACTGCTTGTACCAGCTGGGGTTTGCCATTCCTGGTTTTGCAACCTGAGAAGCTGAGACGCAAGGTAGGGGTATGTTTTTTTCAATAGATGAAGCAGCAATTCCAGAAATGTAGTGTCATAACTTCCATGACAACGAGTTTCTCTCCCTTTTGGTCTTGCGGTACCTAATTTGCCCCCAAAAGGAAAGAGATTGGAGTAGGTTGATTGGTTTGGAGCAACGCTGTATTTGCGGTGATCCATGGCTTTATTTTTTTGGCACCCTATTAAATTCCACCCAAAACCAAAAAGACAATTGCAAGATTTCTCCAAGGTAAGTTACCTTCCTTGGCTGCAGTCAGGAGCCCATAATGTAGCTCACAGGAAGAGCGATACCCAAATACTGTCTCTTGTTGCCGGTTTGGTGGTTTGGATTGGTGCTGAGGGACAGGTGTTCACGGCCAGCCCAGAGAGGGCAACGATCTTGCTGTGTTTCAGGGGTGGCAGTGAGACTGGTGAAAGCGTGTCTGCAGGTGGTTGGGTGGTCAGACTGGGCTGTTAATCTGTCCAGCTGCTGGCCTGTTTTGGATGAGGGCCAAGACCAGGTAGGACACTGCTGCTTTTCTTCCTGCCTCCAAACACAGCTGAAGACCTTCCAAGCAAACCTGGGCTGGTTTATGGTTTCGGGTGGAAACCACAAGCAAACCACGTCAAATGGCTGGATTCTACCCCAAACCAGGCAAAATGCATGGGCTGCTGTTTCGTTTCACTTGGAGATGACTTGGAGAGGAGGGAGATGGAGGAAAATCTGCATAGATCCAGTGTTGATGTAAGGTCATAGGTGAGACATTCCTAAAGCCTGCAAATGCCGTTCCCATGGCTAGACCAGACTGGTAAGGGCAGATTAATACCTGAGCTGACATCCACTGGGAGCTTGGGTGTAAGAGGAGGGATGTTTTGTCTGAAACCCTTCCAGAAAGGAGTCCTTGAGAGGCAGGGGGCAGAAATAAACAAGTAAAAGATGAAGAGGAGGAGGATTGGTGTGAATTTGTGCCCTCAACATACGTAATATCAGCCAAGGTGATGGGGAAGTTGTGTCAGGGTTTCCTGCACTGTCGGGCCCTGGAGAACAGTGTGCATGGGGAATAAGAAACCCTAAGAAAGAAAGGGGGAGAACTGCAAGCCCCAGGAGGTAAAAGTGTATTTATTTTTCATGTGTTGCATCAAACACGCTAATTTTGCCTGGAAGGGAGGGCAAGCATGTGCAAAAACAGTCCGGCTTGCTAGGAAAGGGGTGGGGAAGCGTGATGCCAGATAGCTTAGGGAATGTTGCTGTAGGCCTGTCTCTCCCCTCCGCATCCATGCAGGGCACAAGATCGGCATCCGTACGTACAGACCATCCCGCAGGCGTGCGCCAGGGCTTTGTAACGGAGCCATGCTCTCCCTTTGAGGCCAAGGCACCCCTAGCTCCCTACCCTACCCCCCTTCTCCCCTTCCCCCTGCTCCCATGTGCTTTTATTCCTTTTGCAAACAGCGTATGCCAAATCCAACTTCACAGCTGGCTCTGCTCCACGTGTTTGTTTTCTATGCCTGCACAGCGCTCTCCAGCTCCGCTTGCGCCACGGCTCAGAGGTGGAGGCGGCGGGGGGAGAGCAGGGGTGGTGGTGGGGAAACAGGAGCAGGCTGCTGCTTGCCAAGCCCTTATTTGTTTAAAGCTTAAGCCTGTTTGAGAGAGCCTTTTTGGAGTGAGGGGTAAGTGGCAGGGGCGGGATGCGGGGGAATGGACAAAGTAAACTGTGTGTCAAGGAAAGCAAACTTTGCAGCTGGAATTGCTGCTGGTCCTGATTGTGTGAAGGGCCTGGGGAGGTGCCTCCGGCTCCGTGCTCACGCTCTCAACACAGGTGCAAGTGTAAATGGGCAAGGGTGAAGAGCAGGGAGCTGGTGATGGGTCTGTGCTGAGGCCCGTCAGTGCAGGCGCTGCTGCCTGGCAGGCACTGGCCGTGGCTCTTGCCAGCATGTCCTCGTGGCTGGCCAGGGCACGGGCAGGTGAGCCTCTCTTCCCAGGCTCTGGGGCAGCAGCATTTTGCCATCCTTTTGTTGTGGACCATCCCCTTGCCGAGAGGGAAAAACCAGGTGCTGGCCCTGCCCGTCTCTGCAGGGTGATGCGAGGTCTTGCTCCACCTCCTGCCCACGTCTGGGCTGCTGTCCTCAACTGGACCGTCATTTTTGGAGAAGCCTGTTTATTGCTGGGATGATAAATGGGGAAAATGACGTGCAGACACAATCTTTAAAAAAGCCCAAGAGATGCAACAGTCTCCTCTTCATCTCTGGGTCAGGGAAACTCTGTCTCCCTCCAAAGTCCCTGCTGCGAGTGTATCCCCCATCATTTTTTTACCTCTGGGTGGGCCCTGTGGGATTTTGGAGCAGTGTGGTGGCTACTGGTTGCAGCATAAATGAGGGCCATGGCTCAGCCCATCCGGATTGATGGCACTTGGTGCTGAGCCCCCACACCCCACCTATGCATTTGGCACCGCCTGGAGCATTTTCTATGAGCAGTCATTTCTGTCCCTTTGTTTTGCTGGCCTTGAGCTTCCTCTTGTGTTTTTTGGAGTAGTGACACATCTTCCAGGGGAAAGCTGTCCCAGCAGAGAGTCCTAGAGGCTTTTGACCTGCTCCCATAACCAAAATGATTATTGTTAGTGAAAAGCATTTAAGTGACAGCTATGGAGAGTGAAAACGCCTATTTATTTCCAAATTTGTGAAAAAGAAGGGGGGGGGAAAAAGGCCCAACTTTTAAATACCATCTTCAAAGGACAAGAAAAATGGGCTTGTGCTCTTTTGCATCCCAGCAACAAGTCATTGCTGAAAGGAGTGCAAACTAGAAGGCAGTTTCTCTTTATGGTGGTGATGGGGATGTCTCTAAAGCCAGCCATCTGGGGATTAAACTTTGTATTGACGTTACTGGCGAGTACTTTGTCCTGTCTCTTTTGTATGCTCTTCTGGATTTTGATGTCAACTGTGTTAAACTAGCCTTGCGCTTGTTAATGCAGTTTCTGGGCCTGCTCCCATTGAAGTCATGGCAAAGATCAGGCTGATTTTGGAGGCGGCAGAATCGAGTCCTCTGTTATGATCTTCTGGATGCTTTGTTTCAGCAGGTATTTTTGCTGTGCCACTGGCTTGTATTTAACATAAGCTTGGTCTGATTTTTACTGCCAGTTGTAGGCACCCCTGCTTTTTAAATACACACTGGAAGAAGGCTCAAAAGCTAGGAAAGCTACCCAAGTCTTTGCTCCGCTCCAGCAGGAAAATTTCTCCATTGTAGCTTCCCCCAAGGAGGACTTAACAGTGTCACTGGCAGTTTTTTTGGGTTTTTCTGGTTTGGGGTTTTTTTTGTGTGTGTTTCATTGTTCCTGATTGGACATGGACAAGATTTTTCTATTGTTTCTAGACAAAGATTTTTTTATTATTTTTTTTTTAATTTGGTACTTAGAGGTAGGTTCATGTTGAAGCATATAAAGAAGTGGGCTGCTCTCCAAAAGTACCCATAGCTGCTGTCTCTCTGGCTTGTGATCCCCTCCGCAAACAAGAGCTTCCGAGACCCGGGTTGGAGGTGGCCGCAGTTGACAGACACCCTGAAACACTCCCTGCTCCCTGGGCGCTCCTACGGTGCTTCATGCAGATGCTGACTAGTGGTGTTTGTCTGGTGTACCACTCCTCTGTGCTTGTGGCTTATATTATCCAGGTTCTGCTTTCAGAGACACAAGTGTTTCATCTGGTTGTTACCAGCATGAATGGATGCTGTGATACTTAGTGTCTGTCCTCTTGCAAGCCTGACCCCGTCACATGACAGAGACAATAAAAGAGAGGTGGGTCTCCTCAGGGCAGCTCCGTGTCACACCTTTGCCATGATTTGTGGTCCTCCTTCCCTGGGAGCTGTTCCTGGCCACTAGTCCAACAGTGAAGAGGCCATAGGGTGATATTAGGTAGCGGAGAATGTGGGATTTATAGTGTTGCTGCCACATTTGGTCAGCGTGGTGGTGTCCTGTTGTTGGGGGGTGAGGGTTGGATGGGGGTGCATGCTCCCCAAGAGCTGCTGGGGGAAGCAACACAGACCACAGCTGAGCAAAAACAGCTTCGGAGGAAAGCATCCTGCTCTCCCTGTGGAAAAGGACCAGAGCGCACTATGGAAGTGCATCTATTGATTAAACTTCTGTCTTAGAGCAGGATGGAGTTCCTAGTGAGAGCAGGAGTGGTTTTCCTGCTATCCTGAGTAACCCACATTTAAACAAAGTGGAGAGAGAAATTTGCTGGAGATGCGGCGCGCTCAGGTGACAGCCCCTGCTCTGAGGAAGGCAGGGCAAGGACTTGAGCCTGGGTGCACATGTGGCAAGTGAGCCATGGCATTGCCTGTTCCTTGCCTGTCCAGTCCCTGGAGCAGTGGGGACAAACACAGCGTAAGGAAATCACCCAAAATCCCAACTCTGCCATTTCTCCTTCTTCCGTGACCCCTTCCTCTCCATTTAATTTTCCTGCCTTTTCCTTCCTGCCACATTTATTCCCCACTTTCCTTTGGTGGCTTTTGCCTGGCATCGCTTTCCCTGTGTCTGTCGGGCCTGCCTCCTCTCTGACCTCTCCCTAACCCAAGAGGCGATTAAAGCCTCAACCTCAGACTGCAAGTTTTTGGTGTTTTTTGTTTGGAAAGGGTGAGAAGGGAAAAACAAAAGCAGTGCCCTGACTAATGTAAACTAGCCACAGGCACATCTGTGCCTGTGCGATGATGATGACGGCTCCTGGTGGGAACTGCCCATCCCTCCCAGCACTCTCCTCCACTGCAGTCGCTGACAGGGAGGGGAGCAGCCTGACACCAAGCTCGCGTTGGTGTGGGATTCGGTGCAGTGGAGCCCAGACCAGAGCCAGCAGCATTGCCCAGTGCTCACTGCCCGTCCTGTGGGTACCACAGCATCAGGCCCCAGCAGAGCCATCCCCTGGGCTTTCCTTACCCAGGTGCATGCTCTCCCTCGTTCCCAGTTCCTTGCTACATGCTTTGCCTCTTTGTCCAAACAGGAAAAGGTGTAGATAAATAAATTTTGTTACTGTTTGTATCAAACATCCTCAAGTAACTCACTCTTCTAGCTAGTGTGAAGTCTCTAGGACAGGGAATGGTTTTCACTCTCTTGTTTAGTACGGCATCTGTCTGCAGCTCTGACTGCATTGACGTTGATCTGGCTTTAGTTGTGATGTGAATGCTAAAGCGGGTATTGTTTTCATGTGGTAAGAGATAGGATGCTTCGGGCAAGTAATACGGGGCAGTAAATCCCCTGCTTGTAAGACTCGAGGTGTGTTTTCACATCACACTTGTGTCTGTGGGTGACCCCTTTCTTGCCACCTCCTCTGAAGTGTTTCTCACTGAAGATGCAACGTTGCAAAGCCTCAGACAGGTCAGACTTCCTTGCTGCACCATGAGCTGAGTTTGTAGCAGATGTTGGGCAAACTGAAAACGCTCCAGAGTAGGTAATTGATCTCCACAAGTGTGTGGCTACATTGATGTGGTTTTCCAAGGGTATCCTGACCCTTTCTCCTGACACCAGCTTTGGCATAAGAGTAGGTTGAGCTGCAAGCCTGTGTACACTTAGTCAGGGTCTCGCAGGACCTCAATACCAGCGATTCTGCTGATTCTCTGACACTTGATATTCAACCTCCCGGGTGCACAGCCTGCACCCCTTGGCAAGTGCTGCAGATGCGCACTGCCTTTGGAAGTTCTCAGCTTCTTAAGGTGTTAGCTGGGAGGCTGGAGTGTTTACAGGTGGATCAAGGATGAGAAGGATGGGGAATGCAGAGGAAAAGTTAGTCCAAAGCTGTGGCAGCACTCCCAGGTTGGGACTGAGGTTGGACTGAAAGGTTTTGATCGGAGAGGCATCCAGTTCCAGCCGCAGGGGCAGCCCTGGCGGCTGCTGCAGGGCCACTTTCCCACCTCGCACGCTTGGAAAAAGGAGCCAGAGAGCAGCCAGCAGCACTGGGCTTGTTGCAGCAACAACATCTGTTTCCTAGGTGCACTTTGTTTCTGAAGAGGCTGTGCAGCACGCTCCATCTGCGCCCTTTTTTTTTTTTTTTTTTTTTTTTTTGTGGCTTGTGCCGCCTTCAGCAGAGGAGGATGGAGGCTCTTAGGGGAGGCAAGCGCTTCCCTGGGAGGACCCTGCACCAGCCTCTGTGCCAGTGCTGGCTGTTGGGCTCTTTGCACCCAGAGCAGCATTGTCAGCATCTTGACAGCTGGCCGGCTGCATGCTTATTAGTTGCTACTTTCCTCTTGCCCTCCACCTCTCCTTCGCCTCCTTAGCCACCTCCAACCTCTCCCTTCCCCCTTCCCGCTCCTGCCCCACTGGCCGGCCAGCCCTTCGGGGAGCCCCCAGCCTCTCCAGATTAGAGCTCTCCAGGGACCTGGTCCTTTTGAAAGGCAGAAAGAAAAAAAAAAAAAAGAGGGAAAAAAAAAAAAGGAGAAAAAAAAAAAGGGAGGGGGAGAAGGAGGGGAGGAAAAAAATTTATTAAAAAAAAGAGAGAGAGAGAGAGAGAAAAGAAAGAGGGGGAACAGAAGAATGAAAACAGACCCAAGGGGCAATAGTCCCTCGAGCCATTTCACTGCATTACAATGAATATGGACTCTATTAAGCTCCGTTCTGCCTGTTAGTGTTTCCCAGGGCAACACAGCTCCCATATGGCAAGCATGCAGCAGATTAGGGTAGGCCTCCGGGCTTCATTGAGGGCCCGAGGCTTGACTGGCAGTTGAACCCCATCCTTCCCCCCCCCTCCTCACACTTGACACTGCCTGTGTTTATCTAAAGCAAAAAGGGCTGGGGTGGGAGAAGGGGGCATTTGGGGGGTTATTGTCCCGGGCAATGGGAGAGGGCAGGGAGAAGGGGGGGGGGGTGTGGGGGGGGGGGTGATGAGGGAGGGAGGTGGGATGGAGGAGAAAGGGGGGGGGGGGGGGCGCAGCCCCTCATACATATTCAGAAGAAGGGGTCTTGAATGGGCAGAGGAGAAATAAAGCAGATGGAATTCATGTTAAAGAACAGCCACAATCGCCCTCCAAAAACAAGGAGAGAAAAGCGGGCAGCCTTAAAGGAGCGTAGGGAGCAGCGTTTATCCAATTAGCAGGGTTGTCAAATTGAATTTACTCAGAATGGAGGGGGAAGCCGGGGGGGGAAGGAGGGAAATTAAGTGTCTAGGGCATGGGGGGAGCACGATATTGAAGAAAGGACGCGGGTTTTCTTTCTTTCTTATGCTTTAGCCTTGTCTTTTCAAGGGCTGGAGCTGTTTTCGGGGCACGCCAAGGGGCAGCGAAAGCCAGTGTGCGCACTGTTTTAGCACAGGGCTCCTCTCTTGGTAGCTGTGGAAAAGGGAGGTGTATCCTGCAGGGCAAGGCCATCCTCACATCCCTGGCCCGCCCGCAGCAGGACTGTCTCAGGCTGGCGGGTCCAGCCACCCTGGGACCACCATGCTGCAGGCATCGCCCGAGACAAGATGCACTGGCTGTGGTGCCACCACTGTGGTGCCACTGAGGAGCCCATGGCTGGCATGAGGGTGGCATTTTGATCTTCAAGAGACCTCATGCTCGCTTGCTGATGAAATGCCAACATGGAGGGGTTCACTGGGGCTCAACGAAGTCTGCCTGATCAGTGCCAGCTGGAAAGTGGTGCTCATTTCAGAGGAACTGTTGGATGGAGAGGTGCCAGAAACTGCAGGCGTTGGGTCTTCAGGGGTGCAAGCAAAAGTCGCTTTGCATCCTATTGCTGATTCGAAGCCAGCATGCCCAGTTGCCTCCCTGGTGATACCCCAGGCTGTTGTGGAAAGGAGCTGCCCAGGGCAGTGGCTTCATCTTGAGGAAGACAAAAAAAAGTCACAAAGTTTGCTGCATGTTTTGTTTAGTTCATTGCTGGTTTGGTTTGTATGAGCAGTTCTGTTCAAGGAAAAAGCTGGTTTATCTGTGACTTTAGTTTATTTTTTAGAGAGGTGTCTGTCGCCACTGAATTGCTGAGGACTTGCTTGGAGAAGATCTTTGGGGTTTTTTTAGGGTCACTCAGTGCCCAAGCACAGTTTGTAGTTTGCAAGTGAACTCGCTCATCTGCATGGTGGTGGTGCTGTGCCAGGTTTTGTTCTGGGTATTTTCCTTCTCCCAGCTATAAGCACAAATTTATCCTAGGCTTATTATGTTGTGGCTTTTTGATGGACTTGCTGAGCTCACAAGTAGCCAGAAAGAGAGTCTTTTTTTGCCTAATCACTTTTAAAAAATGGGCGGGGGGGGGGGGGACGGGACGACACACACACCTCCTCACACAGTTAATCGAGGGCTATGTTAACAGAGCTAAGGCACTTGAAAGTCAGGAGCTTCAGCGGGAAGCAGGCGAGCTTTTATCCCTGTTTGCCCATACGCTGTGCTACCTCCTTGACTTCAAAGGTGGGGTGTAACGCTGGGTGCTGCCTCTCCCTGCCCCCTCCTGACAGACACCACCTGCTTCCCGGTCGGGGATCCTGCCTCTCCCTACAGCATCCGCACCCCCATCCCCGCTGGCTTCCCATGTTGTCATGTGGTGGGGGAAGCTTCTCTCCTGCTGCAAACCTCTCCCTTTCCAAACCCTTTCAGAGAGAGCGAGTATAACTTAATGGTGTGAAATGAATACTTTGGAGTGGGGATGGGGGTTGATAGGGTTTAATTTTGCCCTCGGGGAGTGTTACTGCTTGATGGTTTAGGGAGAAACGGTCAGGGATGCCCAGGTTTGCCCTCCATGCCCAGGAATCATGCAGGGGACTTTGCAGCTGACCCGTTCAGGTGTGTCAACCGGACAGTATGTTTTCAGCTAGAGGACCGTGCCGTTGTATGGCGGCTTTTTTCGGGATCAAAGACCAACTTGCCTGATGGGATGGAGGTCCCCATCAGAGAGCTTTTGATTTCCAGCCCTGCCACTGCTTTTCTGTATAACCTTGGGCCAGGCTGGCTTCCTCATCGAGTCCTCGGGTTCCCTCATTCGTAAAGCAAAGGGGTACTGTGGCTGTTTTCTCTTTAACATTTTCTTTTTCCAGTGCTTTAAGCTGTATGGAACAACAGAAAAAAATACTGACTTGTATTAAAAACTAACGATTACAAGTAAAATTAGCACACTGTACTGTGTAAGACATCGCTTTTTTCTGAAGAGCTTAAGTCTCAATGTATAAAACAGAACACTGGGAGTATCATTGTCCCTACTTGACCTGTTGGAAACAGAGACCAGCTGCAGTGAATTCTCCGGAGTCACCCAGGGTGTCCCCAGCTGGTAGCTGGACCTGAGTTGCTGCAGCTTTGCCTTTGTGCAGAGCAGCCCCTTCCCCGTTCCTCCCCTGCACGAAGAGGCACTCGGGGTCCAGTCACCTGACACAACCCCAGAATGCCCTTGTGTGCATCGACGAGTTTTCCCTGTCTCCCAATCTGCCTCTGCACTTCTCCCCAGCCTGCGCCTTGGGCCGGGGTCTGCGGGGTGGGGATGCTGCCCTGCAGCGGGGGCAGAGGCTGGTTCCTATTTGGGAGCCTTGTAAATTACAGCCAGCGTGGCAGTAACAAGGGCTGCTTGGCTGGCCCTTGTTAAGCAGGAGGGGGCTTGGGGCTGTGAGCAGCATTTCCTCAGTAAAACCTTCAGTTTCTAATCAGCAAACACCTCTCCCGCTGCCTGTGCTTAATTCGGATCCCTTTTTCCTTTCGAGTTTTATCACACACACCCCTGCACACGCGTGCGCCTTTCTTCCCTTTTATATCTTCACCTCTGGGTTTTCTTTCTTGCTCGGCTCCCTTCGCAGTGCCCTCCATCGCGGTGGCACAGCTGGGGCCTCGGTGGCCTGAGGTGTGCGGTGGGAAGCTGAGCCGCCAGATTTTACAGCCCCACCACCCCTCGATATCTCATGAAGCTCTCGTTAATTTTGTTCTCCTAATGGCCCCTCCTGTGATTTACTGGGCTGTCTGAAAGGGACTTAGAGCTCCACCGACAGGAAATTGTTATTTTAACCTGGCAGGAAAGAATTAAAAATAAATAAACAAATAATTTTTGTTTTCCCTCTCCCCCCGCCCCCTTGAAGCTCTTCAAATTACTTTTAACTCTTTCTTTTCCCAGATAGCAATTAAGCAGGAGCTGTTGAGGCTGACGGTGTTGGTGGCTGCAGAACTGTTGGCAACCAGGGGGTATTTCACAGTGTACCTGCCTCGGGGAGAGAAGGCAGCAGAGCAGGGCACCGTCACGCAGCAGCCCAGCAGCTCCCAGTGCAGCCCTCTGCCCAGGACCACTGCCTCTGGGAAGGCAGCTGGAGCACTTCTAGGGCTCCACTGGTCTGCACTGGTCTGGGACCTTCTCCACTCCCCACCTTTGCTGCCTTTTCTGGTGCAGACTGCTCTGTCAGTACTTGCAGGGACGCTGGGCAGATCGAAAGCTGCCTGATTAATAAAGTTCCTTGCTTTGCACTACTGCAGGCTGCTTAAGGGCAGCATTTTCAAAAGAGGTCAGCTCCCATTTAGGCATCGAAATAAGTTGGTTGCCTATTCAGGAGAGCTCAGCACGTCAAGAACTGAATGCTTTTGAAAATCTGGTTTCAATTGTGGAAGCTGAGAATTTCGAAATCTGGCCCTGGATCCTAATAGTTCTTTTGGAATTGATGTTTTCATTCATTTTCCTCATTATTTTTATGCTAGCCATTTACTTTCTTGTACTTCACTCAGCTGTGAAAGAAATGGCCACATGTCCCTATTTAGAGCTCATACTCTGCCTGGAGGTTTGGGGAGGTACCGTACACTTGTTGCAACACACCTTCTCTCCTCAGTCTCTACTCAATATCGTTCAGCCTGCCCAGTGCCGTGGCCAAATTTTTTGATCTCCCCTTTTTTTCTCCCCACCTATTACCCTTCGCCTTTTTACAGACCTGGGGGCAGCCAGTTTAGTCGTTGCATCGATGTGCCTGGGTGGTCCTAGCTCACGAAGGGTCCGTTACACATTTCTGCGCCTTTGGCTTTGCCCTTCTGGCCAGAGGCTCCGTGCGACGCAGAGCTGCAGGGAGGTCTGGTTGGGAACATCTTTGCCTACCCCCTCCCCCAGCATGGGCTCCAAGCAGCAACTCTTTTCCATCCAGCATTTTTCCGTCTTGCTGCCAAACCCATCCAGATAGGGGGAATGAGTCAGCCTTGCTCTGTAGGCTTCCAGCACGGAGGAGCAAGACGTTAAATCCTACCCCAAAAATGTTTCTTCTACCTTGGTGGAAGGCTCTCTGTCTCCAGCAAGCCTTGTGGTGTGAAGTGTTTCTTAGCCCAAATAGACTCCAAGTCTTTTCCAGATGAGTGTAATTAGTGGCACATCAACTTGCACACCAGTGATGGTGTCGGTGGTGCGCGTTCTGCTGCAGGCAGACATCGGGCACTTTTCTGGCCATGGTCCATGGTGGTTTGCCCCAGATGGCTGTGGCATAACAAAGGTGCTTTGGTAGCTGTCTTCCGTGGAGAAATGAACTTGAGTAACTCAGCTAGTCTCCAAATCATGAAAGCATCTTGTACAACAGTATGTGCTGGTTGACGGGCAAATCTCTTCAAATTGTTGGGACTGTCCTCTCGGGTGGGGAGAGTGAGTACCAGGGAGGATGAGGTGTGTGGGAGGGAAGTTGCTGTCTTGTCGCTTCGGCACTAGAGGTTACCCACACCGGATTTTCATATGTAACGGGGCTGTGGGCTGCAGTAGCTGGAATAAGAGTCTAGCTGATCTTGCTGGGTGCCTTCAGAGTATGCCCAGCTTGATGCCCCACAGCCAAGCTCTGTCCATGCTCTTGGCTGCCTGGAAGCCACATCAGGCCATGCCAAGCTTGAGCTAATTTGCCTTGCCTCTCAGCAAGGCTTGTCGTGTTGGCCTCGTGGCCGTGCTAACCAGGACTGTGTGACTCCCAGGGAAGAGCTGCCCTTGCCTTGAGCCCGCTGGCAGGCCTGCTGAGCGAGCTTACATCGACCTGCAAAGTGCCACGAAAAGATGCTCTTTGTGGCGTTTGCAGAGCTCCAGCTGCAGAGTGCTTTGCTAGGCATTGCTTCCTTTTGAAACTGCCAGCTCAGAGGCAGCTTTTCTTATCTCTTCTCAACTTTATAGGAATGTCCCCTCCATCGCTTCTCCCCCAGGCAGTGCTCTGGGGCATGGTGGGGGGAAAGGGGACAGCTTGTTTTGCTGTCAGAGGGACAGCCCAATTTGCAGAGATGATTGCAAGCTCTAGTTAGCTGGATTCTTACTGTTGCCGTGTGGATCTCAGCAAGGCTGGCTGTGGGCATCGCCCTATATTGCACTTTTGCACCTTTGCTGTCACTAGAGGCCAAGCAAAGTAATTGCTGAGATTTGCCCAAATGCTGTCTTTCCTTGCTTCAGCTTCATAACTTGCATAACTTCAGGAGTTAGGAGGTTTTAGTTTTAGCTTGAACGGACTTGTCCCCTCTTTTTGACTAAGATGGTGATGGAAAGGACATGCTCGAGCAGTGACCGTGGTGGAAGCAGGAGATACTGGTCTGCAGAGCCCTGGTCCTCTTGAGGATGGTGGCTGTGGCTAATGAGCTTGTGGTGTATCTGCAGGGGGAGCAGACAATGTAACTGCTGTTTGGGCTGGCCGCCATGGCTGGTTTGGTCTTGGGCTTCTCCCCTGCCAATGTAGACATGCCGCTGGAGCAATTCTGAAATGCCTTTGAGACTCACCGGTCATCTTCTTAGTGCTGCAGCTGGAAGGAGCTCAAAATCCTGTAGCTGCATTATGATGTCCATAGAGGGACATCTTTTCTTGACTTCAGCTCTTTGCCCTTGGCTGAAGCTGAATTCAGTCTGACATCCGAGGTGTCTCTTGGGGCAGCCACTTAGATCTTTAATCCCCCTGACCTGGCTCATCTGCTTTAGCATTCATTCCTGACGGTGTCTCCAGGGGAGCTGCTGCAGCGTGCAGCTCTTCGCAGCAACCTGGGTTCTGATGGGTGGCTTTGGGCTTCAGGGTTTTTGGAGACTGTTGATGCTTTTGAATATGAACCTGGTGGTTTGTCCAGACAGGGTAGTTCAACTCAAAACAGACAGTGTGTTTCAGGCAGAACAGTTAATCTGAAACCTTTTCATAGGTCAAAATAGATTCTTAAGTTAGAATAAAGTTGTATTACGCCACATCAGTGTAATCTGCCCTCAGCTTGCTGAACTGAATTTAAACAGTTTTAGAATGGGACATTTCTTTTCTCCTGAAAAAGTGTCCCCTCCGCTTCAGAATAATTCCTTGCAGAGACATCCTGAAAAACTTTTATATCTCCTAAGGAGTCCCATCTGGATTGAATGAAACATGGCTATGCCCAGTAGCAACACGGCCAATGTCTCAGGAAGAGGCTGTGAAACTGTGGGATCACCTCTGCTCTCACGTAGCTCGGGACTCATACTACTCGTTTACTTTTGTGTTAAAGCTGGAATATACTCCAGACACACCCAAGAAGGGGTGGCAACACTTAGCACATAGGTCCAGTGACACTTTGTTGGAAATGTTTGCGTTTTGCTCCTGAAAATTGTCTGGTGTGCATTGCTGGCACAGTAAAGACATTCACCACATCAAGTCTGAAACAGGGAAGGGCAGTATGTGTCTATGTGCACACATGTAGGTTTGTACCAAGGGCTGAGCATGGGATGTCTTGGGAGACTCACAACCATGGAGTCTGGAGAAGTGCTTGCATCAGTTTGTGTAGTCTCCCCAGGCTACTGGCTCGGTGAATCCCTGGGAGTTTAGGAATTTGGGAGAGAAGCCAGGCAGGGCTGCAGAGTAGAGGGAATTCTGAGGGTTTCATCAATCATGTCTCTTGTCATCCACAGGAATACGCTGCTGCACGTCCACTGCATCCTCTGAGCAGCTTATGGGATCCTTCCCTGGGCACCCCAGGACACACTGCATGGGATGGCAATGACACGTGGAAAGAAGAGACCCATGTCCCCCATCCCTTGCTTCATCCTCGCAGCAGCTAGCTGTTTTGCCAAACTGAGTGAGTTTCTGTTCTTACTCATTTGCTCCGTGTTGTTTATGTTTTGCCTTGATGCTGTTTAGCATAGCCATGCCTCAAGCACAGAGTGGCTTCCTCTGTCTGCCGCTTCCTCAATAGCCTTGCCCAATGGTCTTGGTTTAAACACTCCTCCGGAGGAGAAGGGGATACGGTCAGAGCTGGATATCTCTGGTGGTGCCAAGAAGAGATGGGGCTGGTATGCATCTCCAGGCACTAGGGTGGGTGTGTGGGGAGCTAAGGGGAAGGTGCAGCACAAGCAGAAGTGATGGGGCATGCAAAATATACCAGCACTGCAGTTTTTCCTCTGTCCTTTCTTTTGCTGAGTCTCACAGAACTTTGTTATTCCCATTTTTTCCCTCTGTGCAGGTGAATCTCTGCAGGTCACAGTGCAACCTGCCTCCATTGTCCAAAAGCTTGGGGGCCCAGTCAGCCTGGGGTGTGTTGTGGACCCCCCTCGAGTGAACCTCACCTGGAGACTGAACGGGAAGGAGCTGGCTGGTTCAGATGAGGTGCTGGGTATCCGTATCAAGCAGGGGAAACTTGTCATCACAGCTCTCAATAACCACACCGTGGGGCGATACCAGTGCATTGCTCGTGTGCCTGAAGGAGTCATTGCCAGTGTCCCTGCAGTGGTCACGTTAGCTAGTGAGTAGCTTTAGTCCTCTGCCATCCCCTGCATTGCTTGGGACGTCACTCGCGCGTCCTGAGAGGCTCATCCATGCTCTCTTTTTCATGCTGGCCTCAAGGGAGGGTTCCTTTGGCTTAAGCCCTTTTGTAGCATTGTTGATCGTGGACTGGCTGTCGTGTTGTGGCTCATCCGTGACCCAGCCCGGCCTCCTGCATGGTAGGCTGCAGACCTGTACTGCGGTGAAATACCTGAGCGATGGGGCTTGTGTGCGTCGTTGGTTTCCTAACTGGCATGCTGCCTTATCTGGTTGGTGACTTCTTGACTGAGGTTGCCAAAAAGTACCTGCTGGTGCTGATGGCCGGACCAGTGCCTGGGCCGCTGCAGGGCTGCTACCAGTGCTGGGTCAGTGTGTGCCAAGTTTTACTGATGTCCTGACCCACAGAAAGTGAAGTCCCTTGGCCTGCGATGGGACCTGCCCTTGTTTGGGTTGCCCCTGTGTTCTTGATAGCCAAGGCACCGGCCCCCACGCTCACACCAGGGAAAGGTTAGTCCGGTTGTGGTGAGGGGGTGCTCCTGAACGCCTGCAGTAAATAGCTGGTAGTCCTCTGTGCACCATCGGGAAGATGCCTTGCCAAAAGGCAAGGTGAGGGAGAGGGATGGGGGGAGAACAGTTGCATGGAGATGTGGAAGGCAGAGACTGTGCTGTGCTTATTTGGTAAGACAGAGGCAGAAGCTGACAGGAGGTGGATACAGGAGAGCAGAGTATCTAAAAGCACTCATAGTGAGGTTTTTGATTTAAGGGGCAGGAGGCTTTTTTTCATTACCCCTGCTGTGGTGCCAGGGGAGTGGGGCATGCTCCCCTTTTCCAGGGCTTTGTCATCTTCCTATGAGGTTTCAGTGGCAGGGCAGCAAAGAGCTACCTTGTTTCTGAGCCACAGCTCTGAGTGAGGGACTTGGCTTCTATCTCTGAGCTTACCCTGCTGCCCTCTGGCATTGGCGACAGACCAAGGAGACGTGCATGGGAGGGGGAGTCTCTCAGAGTGCGGAACTTCTCTTACAGGCGTCTGGTTTTGGCCAGATGTTATGTTCAACTGTGAGAAAGTGCTGTATTTGGATGCTTCCGAGAAAGGGCAGCCCAGGCCTCCTTGGAGGTGGGGGGCTCTGTGTGGACCACCCTTTGTTTAAGCAATGGAGAGTCTGGTCTTCTCAGAGACTCGTGGAGGTTTTGGTGGAGCAAGTGTACACAGAGGAGACCACCATCCCCTGGCAGTGACAGCCCCCAGGCGTGGAAAGGGCTTCATCTTCCCAGCAAGGCGGAGTCTGGGGCTAAGTTTGAAGAAAATGAAGAACTGAAGATGTTTGTGCAAAGTGGAGGCTGGCTTTGCTTTAAAGCCAAAAGTTATTGGCTTGTCACTGATACATTAATCAGGAGTGAAATGTTTAGGCCAGGCTGGGTGGGAGGAGGAGGTGAGGGAAAGCGAGAGGAGAGTTGTTGAGCTCTGAGGCGGTGTGGGAGGGGGTTGTCACGGGGCCGAATCTGTCGGGGGATTTGGCCTGAGCCCCGTGCTGAGATTAAGTTTCGGAGAACACATTCCAGAGCAGAAAGGGGGCTGTGTGCGCTGGTGGCCTGATAGAGGGAAGGAGAGGTGGATGGGATTACCAAGGGCATGGTTTGTATTTAGGAGAGCAGGGTGTGTGCAGCTCCTCAGCCTGATGGGTTCCTTCTTAGGCTGATCCCCTTTTCTTTTGTTCCCCTCACCCCAGCCCACTACCATCAGCTCTGTCTACTGGGACAAAGCGTGGCTGCTTAACCTGTCTGTCTGCTCTGGTCTGCCGTCAGTGGTGGATGGGAGACGAGCCTTAGAGCACCAGAAGGTCCCAGTGTGTCCCTCAGGACAAACCAGAGCCACAGCTGAGTAGTCTGTCAGCCATCTCCAGGAGCCAGAGCACCTTCAGCTACCAGATTGCGGCTGGGGATGGGGGTGCAAGAGCAGGGGGCTTGCCCGTTGCTGCAGTCCCTGCCACGGCGTGAGCATAGCGCTGAGGGGAGGTCAGGAGCGCTACTCAGCGGAGCTCGCACGACTGGAGCCAGAGTTTGGATGAGCAAGCAACTAATCTACCGTGGGGGACCCCTGCGCTGCGCTGCATGGGTCCCTTGTCCTCGGTGGGAGATGGGGATGGCAGAGGCCATGTCCCACACACCTGGCCGGCCTCAGGTGAGAGAGAGCAGGTGGGGAAGACTTGGCAGTCAATGAGTGAAGAGAGAGAGAAGGCAGCCCAGGAACGAAGCGGGGCTGAAATGTGTAGGAGGGAGACCTAGAGGGGTTCAAATAACCAGGTTCATGTTTGTGAGCTGGAGGCTGCTTGCAACGGTGGCTTTGCAGGGGTCTGAAATAACAGGGGGCACCAGTTTGTGGTGGGACTGAGTTAGAAAGCTACGGTAGCAGATGTGCCACAGGCTCTCACTCCTGCTCCGGAGCTCCTCCACGGGGCCTTGCTCTGAGCTGGTGCAGTGGGGACCACGGTCGTGGGGGTGGAGAGGGAAGCCCCTGGCAGGTCGGTATTGCAAGTTGATACGTGTCTCCCGGATCGCCTGCCCAGCTGAAAGAAAACCCGCTGACAGTCTTGGCCCCATCCAAAGGTTATTTTGAGGGGTCAGGGGGAGAGTGGAACTGGAATGTGACTGAAAGCAGAGGCGGGGTGGGGGGTTGTGTGTGGAAATATTTTCAAGGTTTAGGTTTATTTTGGAAGAGGACCCGGAGTCATTGGAAAGTGTCTCGCTAGGTTTCAAGGGGTGTGGATAACATCATCTGGCCAGCTTTAAGGCTATTTCCACTCCTTTCTCTTCACCTCCTTTGGAGGAAACACCCTTGAGTTCCCCAGGCTGTGCGTGCCCAGTCCCTCGGGGTGTTCTTGTGCTTTGCCGATGGTCAGCAAGCAGATAACCATCACCACAGATAACCTGGCAGCCACAGCCTCACCTTGAGACCCATAACCTCCTTCTCCTGTCCGTGGCACAGTGACACCGAGTCCCCCTCTGCTCTCCCTGGCTCTAAGATTTCCTAAAGCAACAAAAGGAGCAGCACTTTAGGCATTACTTGAGCACTTTTGAGTCCAGTTAGAGCCGACCTGGTGCTCCATGATCCCACACTCAACCCTGGCAGCCGGTGGCCTATTGCGCAGAGAGATACGTGCCGATCACTGGTGGCCTGGCCGTGCTGCACAAGATCAGCCCTGTGTGGCTCCGAGGCAGCCCTTTGGCCCGGCAGTGATGGGCTGGAGCCGGGACGGCTTGCATGGATGGAGCAGGGGTATTCCTGGTTTCCCAAGGCAGCCCCTCAGCCTTCACGTGTTCAAGAGCTTCAAGGAAGAGAAAAATATTTTCTCTGCACGCTTGCAGGTAGCAAAGTTGCCGTCATGCCAGAAGCGCTGCTCCAGCCCCTCTCCTGGATGGAGGTGCGATATAAAAAACGTATGGCTGCAGCGGGCTCTGGTGGGGCCAGATACATCCACCAGGGACACGAACACGGTGCTGTGGGCTGGTCCCACAACAGCAAAAGGCTCCAAAGGTTGAGAGCCCTTGGTGGAGCTCGCAGGGCAGCTGAAGTGTGGGACTGGAGCAAAGCCAGTGGGCAGAGGAGGCAAAAGCCGTGGAATTCCCTGCATTCAGCTGAGCACATGGAAAATCGGTGCAGCAAGCACAACAGCAAGCCTGACCCCTGAATAGACGTGATGCTTAAAACCAAAACCAAAAAATAGCTGAGGGGCGCAACAAAGGAACTCCACCTGCTCCAGTGCGTTCCCTGGGGCCAGGGACGAGAGGAGCGCCGGGCACCTCTGTCCTGGGGACACCGTGGGATAAGGGAGGCTCGTTGCCCGTGTCCCTCCATCAGCCGCCGGCGAGGGCAGCTCCCAGCTTTGTGGCAGCACGTGGGGAAGCCGGGCCTCAGCGCGCTCGTGGGCAGTGACCCTGCGCCGGGTCGGGCTGGGCATCCCCCAGGAATTTGCAGCTGCTTTCTGAAGACAGCCCCATTCATTTTCCTCTGCCCGGGCCTCTCTGACAGCTCCCCAGAGGCGATGAGAGGGAGGGAGGGAGGGAAGGGGGCAGCTGCGTGTTGGAAAAGCATTTGCTGAGCAGGCACAGGGGCTCTGGCCCTGGGGGCAGAGGTGGCGTGAGGAGGGGAGAGAAGGAAAACACAGGTGGTGTTTCGTGAGCGGCAGAGCTGCGGCACGAGGGCTGTGAGAGGGGCCTGGTGTGGCGCTGGGGCATGGGGGGGCAATTTGTGCTTGGGGGTGCATGAGCAAGCAGGAGGCCAGGGGGCTGCGCCTGTCCCAGCAGGTGGGAGGGGGCTGGTGGTGACACCGTCGGTGCCCAGGCTGCTCTGACAGCTGAGGCAGGATTAATGGGGGAACCCCCCATCCCTGCCCATTTGCCTTGGGGTGCCTCCCTTCTCTCCCTCCCCCTCCCCTACTTTCGGGGAGGACTTTCACCTTGAAGGCCAGCGTTTTATTTACTACTGCTTCTTCTCTAAAGTTATTTATGGTCTCCCATTCATTTAATCCAGCCTGTCTCGCCTGCCTTGCTGCTTGGCCCCCAGCCTTGCGATTCAGCTGGTTTCCCTCCCCAGTGACAGCAGCACAGCTCGCCGCAGGGCTGACCCTCCCCGTGCCCTGGCTTGCCCCATCGCGCCTCTTGAGTGGGACGCAGATGGACACAAGCAACAGCCTTTGGTTGCGCTCCCTTCTAAACAAAACAGAAGGAAGAACAAAACAAAACAAAAAAAAAAAAAAGAGAAAAAATAAGACCTGTTATCCCAGTACGGCTGGGATTGGTAGTGCTCTGTCTGTCTGTCTGTCTGCAGCCCCTCCTGGCCAGTGGCTGGTGGATGAGGATTTGCTGCTTCCCTATGATCGAGCGTGTCTTTTAAGGACAAGGACATGGGCTGGCACACCGAGCGCCGCCATATGAAACGGAAAACTCAGCCAGTGGAGAGGGGATGTGGTTTCTCCCAGCTGCAGCGGGAGTTAGTCTTGGGATGCAAATTGCATGTTAGACATGGGGCATGGCTGCTGCCAGCCGGGCGGGTGAGTGCTGCAACCCCCCGAGCACTGACACACTCCTCCCCCGTCCCTGCAGTGCACCGCGTGGTGGGGGAAGGGACGTGTGACCTCCCACACCTTGGGGGCAGCTCATGTGAAGACCCCAGGATGAAGGTGGTTGTCCCAGCCCAGCGCGGCGCCCTCCGTTCTGCCGTGCTGTGGCCAAGCGCAATGGCACGTGTTGGGGGGGGCTCATCCCATGCATGGAGGGAGCTGGGGTGCCCCTGAGCACCCCTGGCTGACCTGTTCATGGGTGGCTGCACGTGCTTGTACCAGCAGGGAGGAGGGTGGCTCAGACCGCCTGTGGCCAAAACCCACTGGCAAATAAAACAGTCTTTATTTAAAAGTGTGGGGGAGCAGGGATTTAGGGGAGTAGTTTGGCAGGAAGCTCGTACACTTGCATATTGGAAAACAGTTTGTCCTGGTGCCCACCTGATGTTTTTCCCCTCTCCCTTGCCGCTTTCGCTTCGCTTCTCTGTTGGTGCCCAGTCTTGCTCCCCTAGCCACCCCAGGATCCCTTTCCTCCATCCTTTCCCCCCTCCATCCACAGCTCTGCCCCTCATCCCCTGCGGCCAGGCTGGGAGGGGAAGGCAGGAAGAGCTGGGGGTCCTGCTCCCCCCGTGGGGCTGCGGCACTCACAGCTGTGAGAGGAGTGGGCTGAGCTGCCCCCGGGGGGCTGCACGTGAGGGATCCCCATGTTTGCCCAGCCTAAGGTCGTCCTGGGGATCCCCGGGCACAGGGACATCGCTTTCCGTCTTTGAGAGCGTGGTGTTCCCCAGTGGGCTCTGCTGGGCCAGGGCTGTGGGTCTGCTCTTCCTCCGGGGTCCTGGGCCCCTTCTCCTCGTTGGGGCCTGTGCGTGCGTGCGTGCACACGTGTGTGTGTGTGCACATCCCTGCCAGCATTGCTGGAGCCTATGCCTTGGCTCCAGAATCTTAATTTGGCTGTGATGAATCCAGACCACCAAGGCACACATTAATTTTCCTGATGCTCGTTTATATTTTGTTGATGGGAGAAATACGCATGATGTGGGCAGGCAGACACTGGGCTCTCGCCTCTTCTCCACCTCTTTCCATTTCTGTGGCTCTTACTATTTTATTCCTTGATCAAATATAAAAAGCAAAGAGGAGAAAATATCCAGCACCCTTCCCCTCCCCAGCAGTAACTTTCGTTGTCGGAGGAGCGCAAAGCACTGCCAGCTTTTCACAAGTTAAGAGTTAACCTTCATCTGGCTTTAATACCCAGTGGAAACATGGCTCCCCTCCCCGGCTTGTCTTAAAGGATTAATCACATTTCTGAAGTTCACCCCTATTCCTTCTTTTTATTATTATTTTTTTTTAATTGAACGATGCCAAGAAATTCCAGAAGTATTAAGCATGTTCGCTGCAAATCATTTTTATGACATTGCAAAACCTCCCCTTTTCTTTTCAACCTCCTCCCCTTCCCTCAGATCTGGGCCCGGGAATGCTGGCTCCCCCGGCAGCCGCCCGGCAGCCCCTCCGCGCCGCGCTTGGGGAGGCTTTCTCGCCGCCTTGCCAAGAGAGCTGGTTTTTATTTAAACTCCATAAAGGATCTTGCTTTAATCAGAAAGTCTGCTTGAGAAATTTCATGTCACTTTTCCATGACTGTGGGTGGGAGAAGCTTGGAGCCAGAGTTGTCTTTTGCTCTTGGAGTGCTGCTGCATTTCCCAGAGAACAAAAACACATTTTTCTGTCAGCCGAGTCTGCCAAGGGAGGCTGCTTGCCGTCCGCCCGCCGCCAGCCCTCCTGCTGCCCCCCGGCTCTCCAAACTGCCCGAGGTCACGGGTGCCACATCCTGGGATGGGTTGCGAGGGGCGAGGGAGCTGTTGACAGCGCGTGGCCATGCCATGCCGTGGCGACGGATGCGACGCGCTGCCTTAGCGTAGGGGTTTGAAAAGGAAGTGTGGTCCCGTCCGGATTTAGCGACATGCTGCTCAGGAGGTGTGTGTTTGCGCTGGGTCCCAGGGGAGATGCGCCAGCTTGAGCCTTGATGTGACAACGTGACTTGCGACCAACTGCGGGATGTGCAGTTGTCACTAGTGGTCGCCTGGGCTGGTGCATGGCACTGTAAAAATGTGTGCGTGGGACTTTTTTCCTGGCGCAAAACCTTCTTCCTCCCAGCACAGGCTGACTGAGACAAACATTGGGCTCGTGGTGCTCTGGAAAGATTTGCCATTGTGCCCAGGAAGCGTGGGGACCAGTTTCATCTGCGGGAAGCTCGGCAGCGCCAGGCAGGTGTGCTCCCTGCCCTGCCGGATCTGTGGGGTTTCACCGTGGTCCTCTGCTCCTGCTTTGAAAAACAAGGAAAAGAACCCAAAGTGCCCCTTCCCCCTGCCTTGTGCTTCCAGTTCTGCTGCTCACATCGGCCCTGCCGGGGGAGTGACCCCGTCACAGCCTCCTAGGGAGACACGTGCTGGGATGGGCGATTTCCCAGCTGCTTTAGGGAGGGGGCAGCTGCAGGGGAGCTGCTTTTCCTTGCGAGTCTTTGAACTGGGGTGCGGGCACTGCTTGGGCACACGCAGTGTCGTGGTTAACCAGCCTTGTGCCGCGAGGTGTTCGGTGGGAGTGGCAATGCCCACAGCAGAGACACCGATTACTCAGGCACTGGAGCTCGGGGCAACTCTGGGAGCATCCAGCGTTCACACACCTTCTCCCACTGTGTCACCTGGTGTCTGTACACCCTTGAAGCAGGCTGGGCTCCCTGCGTTTTGAGTACAAAGTTAGCTTCTCAGTAGCAGGGCGGCAGCCGCTTTTGAAAGAGCAGGCTGCAGAAGGACCGGTTTTGGCTGCCCTTCCGTGCTGCAGTAAGTTGGCTCGTTTTTTACTTTCAGGCCAGGACTCTTCACACCCAGTGTCTCAGCCATGTAGCAGGCAGATTCTCCAGAAGCTGCGTTTTAAGTTATCCATTTTGTAGGAAGGAGGAGGAGAAAAAAACTAAAGCTCTGAAACCGGGCCAGTTTCCCTTGCTGCTGGGAACAGAGCAGCCCTCTGCCAGCACTGCAACGAAACAGCCCCGGGTCCGCAGGGAGAGGATGAGCGACACCGCGGTGCTCAGCCAGCCACTGAGATGCCCTGTCGCTCACTCTCTGCAGATCTCAAAGATTTCAAGTTCGACGGCCAGCACGTGATCGAGGTGGATGAAGGGAACACGGCTGTGATCGCCTGTGACCTGCCTGAAAGTCATCCCAAGGCTCAGGTCCGCTACAGCGTGAAGCAGGAGTGGCTAGAGGCCTCCCGAGGTGAGTGCCACAGGGGTCTGTCCTGCTGGGTCCCTCCCCAGGATCCTCAGCTTCACTCTTCCCTACCAGCAGTAGCTTCCTCTGCCTGCTGCCTCCTCGTTGTCCCTCCATTGCCAGCCTGAGCACAGGTCCTGCTTAACGTCCCTGCCAGGTCTCCCTGGTGTCCCCACTGCCTGGGACTGGGGAGCCACGTATAACACCAGCTTGCGGTAAGGTGAAAGGAAGAAGAATTAGGTGGTGCACAATGACACTGTTCATTGGGTGGCTCTGTGAAGCATTCTTCTAGCCCCGCCTGGGTAAAGGTGACTTCAGATTTGCAGAGGTGTTTAAAATTTGGATCCAAATTTTGCAGCTTCAGTCCATCTGCTGGATGCACTTGTGACAAACTAGCTTCACCTGCGGCTCCGTTCCTTCCATCGTTCCATCATTGCTTCCCCTGACATTTGAACTAAAAAGGGTCGTTTCATTCCTGTCGGTGTTACCGCGTCGTTTTTTCCCTTCCCACTTGTCCACCTTTCCTTCAGGGCGCTGCATGTCTTTCGGGAGGCTGGGCAGGAGCGTATCTTGTGCCCGCATGCCACCTCCTCTTCTCTCTCTACAGACAATTACCTTATCATGCCATCTGGGAACCTTCAGATCGTCAATGCCAGCCAAGAGGATGAGGGGACTTACAAATGCGCTGCCTACAACCCCGTGACGCAGGAGGTGAAAACCTCGGTCTCCAGTGAAAGGCTCCGTGTGAGACGTAAGCTCTGTCCCTTCACTGCACGTCTTCTCCAGAGCACTTCCAGTCCTGGGAGCACGTACCGGTGCTGTCGCAGCTGGTTTTCTGTGTGAACCAACATTATCAGCTGCTGGGAAGCCTTTCTAGCAGCAGAAGGCCCCAGGGCCTGCTCCTGGGGGGGGTGTGCAGCCCTGGGATTGCCATACCTCCTCAGGATTTGTTCTTGGTGATGGGTGAGCAAAGGCCCTTGGCCCTCCAGCGAGACCGCTTGCTGTGTGCCCGCGTCCCTTAAGGAATGTCCCTCTTGCCCTGCGTTGCCATTTATCTGCCCCAGCGGAGGGGAGCAGCGCACTAGCCCTGCCATTACCCCTACCCGCACTCTGCACGGGGTGCTTTCACACCGGCAACCTTCCTTCCCACCCACCTCCTTCCTCCTCTTCCTCACCAGGCTCCACAGCAGAGGCAGCCCGGATAATCTACCCTCCTGAAGCTCAAACCATCATTGTCACCAAGGGCCAAAGCCTCATCCTGGAGTGCGTGGCCAGCGGGATCCCCCCACCGCGGGTCACCTGGGCCAAGGATGGCTCCAGCGTCTCCGCCTACAACAAGACGCGCTTCCTGCTCAGCAACCTCCTGATTGACCCCACGAGTGAGGAGGACTCGGGCACCTACAGCTGCACAGCTGACAACGGGGTTGGAGAGGCCAGAGCTGCGTTCATCTTCTACAACGTGCAGGTGTTTGGTGAGTGCTGCTGTAGCCCTTGTTTCAGGAAGGACTTGGACTTTCTCCACTGCTTTTAGGGGGAAATACTGGTGCTGCTGTACTCTTCTTCCTGGACAAACCACAATGTAATGCCAACCCCTGTTCATGGTTCCAGTTTCTAGGAGATGGGACAAATTCTTCCTTGAGGGTGGTAGTTCCTCCTTCCTGGCTCCCACTATGGACTGCAGACGATGCATCCTCTCTTCCTCACCAAAAGCTCTGCTCTTGTCATTTGTGACACTGGGTTTGCTCTAGCACTTTCTAGTGGGGGACTGGCTGCTGCTTAGACATCCTTGACAATGGCATAGGGAAGACACTGGAGTGTCTTGCTTTTTGTTCTGTTCTGTGGAAAAGCTGTCTATGGGGTGGGAAATGTAAGGGATACTACACCTTAGATATCTCTGCCACGCATCCTTCCCCTCCTTGTAAGCATGTTTTATTGGATTGCACTTCATCCAGGTGCTGGTGTGTTGTTCTGGCACAAGCACAGAGTAGCATTTCAGCTTAGAAAACTGGGACTTGCAGGTGGCTGCTGTCATCTGAGAGGGGCAGATGGCCTTGGGCCACCTCTCCTTGTGGTTCATGTGGATGCTGAAGGGGAGGTGCAATGAAGTGGACCCCTGTGGGTCCCCGAGTGGGACCTGGGGGTGGGGTAAGGATCCATTACTTTGCTTTCATCCCTGCCAGAGAGGAAGGTGCGAAGCCATGGCCGTGCCATGCTCCCTGCCAAGTGGCACCCAGCAGCCCTGTTTTCTCCCTGCACAGAGCCCCCGGAGGTCACCATGGAGCTGTCCCAGCAGATCATTCCCTGGGGCCAGAGTGCCAAGTTCACTTGCGAGGTGCGAGGCAATCCCCAGCCCTCCGTCATGTGGCTGCGTAACGCCGTCCCCCTCTCCGCCAGCCACCGGCTCCGGCTTTCCCGCAAGGCGCTGCGGCTGGTCAGCGTGGGGCCCGAGGACGACGGCATATACCAGTGCATGGCAGAGAACGAGGTCGGCAGCGCGCAAGCCATGGTGCAATTGAGGACAGCCCGGCCGGGTAGGTCCCTCTCTCCAAGCTTGTGACCGTTCAATCCCAGGGCCTAACGCACAGGGAAAGAGCAGCGGGAGCAGGAGAACCAAGTCGGTGTGTAACCCTTCCGCCTGTGTTTGAGCTGCTTTGCTCTTCCCTCCCTGTTACCCTGCACGTCAAGTGCTTTTTCGACTGGGATCCCCGCCTCTCCCTGTAGGAGCAGGTGGTGGTGGTCGTGCTTCTAAGTGCGGTGCCATGTGTGCATCCTTGAGCTGTCTCTGCATGGGAGACACGGGCCATGCGGGTGTAGTGCCTTACCCCACGGCTTACTCCGCTCTGCCTCTGGGCACCCGCTGGGCACGAGCAGAAACACCGATGTGGGTGGATTCACCTGGGATAAGAGAGGTACCACCTGATTCTTTGGACCCTACTGAACTTACCCAGGGTAGGAGGGGCTTCAGAGAGGGAGGCAGCCCCATGTGGCCAAGGCCTGTTCTCGCAGAGGCCCCAAGTGAGCTGTGTTAGGTTCATGGCAGGAGAAGGAGAGATCATTGCTAACACCTTTTCGAGTGGCACAGCAGGCAGCACCACCTGGGACCCGATACCTCTGAGGTGCCTGTGCTGCAATGGGTGCGCAGTGCTGGGCTTCCGAGAGTTTTCAGGGGGCTTACAGCTCTGCCTGCACCGCAGACTGGGACAGGCATTTACCCTGCCTCGACACTTTGTCTTTCAGGAGCTACACTCGACCCTGGGCGAGATGCCCAGCTGGGCTCGGCTCAGCCTCCAACACCACCTTCCAGGGACAGCGCCTTAAAGCTGCTCCTGGATAAAGCTGGACTGCCAAAGCCTGCGACGACCCCGCTGGCAGCATCTCCACAGTGTGCAGCCAACAGGGAGCTGGTGTCTCCAGCTGAGGCCCCCATCATCCTCAGCTCTCCCCGGACATCCAAGACAGACAGCTATGATCTGGTGTGGAGACCCCGGCCTGACAGCAGAGCCCCCATCCTCTATTATGTGGTGAAGCATCGCAAGGTATCGCTGTTTCGCCCTGCTCCCATCTTTCCTCTGCGCCGTTCCACAGGTGGGCTGGTGGCCTCGCTGCACGTTTTCACACCTCGTGAGCAGGTGCGTTGGGGCAGGGGCACCCATCGCTCACTGGTGGTGCTGGTTGGTGGGTCCTCCTCAGCTGCAGCCACAGCCTGTCGAGGTGTGATGAGTACAGGCTGCGAGAGGTTTGCTCTCGCAGAAGGGCCCGTAGCAGTGCCTGTCTGCCGAAGCAAGCGGGGCGGGTGTGCACACGTGTATTTCCAGCCTAAAGAGCTTCCGCTTCCAATCCTCAGTTGTCTGCTTACACAAGTAGGAAGTCCTGAGGGCAGACTGCGCATGACTTGCTCTGTAATGCTTTTGTCTTGGCACAAGCCACGAGGATAACTCTGCCTTGAAAGTCTCGGGCTGCAGGACACAGAGCAGCAGCCTGTCTCTGCTGCACGCACCTCAGCAGCTGCCCTGCTCAGCCGCGCCGAAGCACTCACACTCGGTGACTGAGGAGCCAGCAGAGAGCCATCACAGCCATGCTAAATCACCTGGAAGGTCCTCAGCCACTGGTTTTATTCTGGAAGCTGAAAGGCAGTGCAGTGTTGAGCATGTTTCTTGGCTGGTGGCACGGCATGAGCACATCACCGGTGCGCTGCTGAGCCCTGCGTGAGCCCCAGGGCTCCTGTCCTCTTCCGTGCTTCTGGGCACTGCCGGCAGAGTGCCAGCAGAGCTGTAGCCCAGCAGTCTCTCTAATTAGCAAAGCATTGTTGAGGTAAAAATTCTGCTTTTGAGGTGTAGAGCCACTCTTACCATTTTGCTGGGGATAAGCGGGAAAAAAGGGGCATTGAATTTACTCGTTTGCTGCTTGTTTTTCCTTTGGGTAGGCAGGGAGTTGCAGTAGAGGCAGGTTTTGCTTTGGGGTTTGATTACATTCCTGATCTGGCATGTTTTGGATTCCCAGCCACTGCAAGGCACCATTTTCCGTTATAAGAATCTATTTTCCTGGAACTGTTTGATTTTGTGAAAATACAGTATAATAGGAGGCTGTTACAATCCCTACACATCCTTGATTTCTTTCTAAACAAAACCAAAGTGGAGTGTTTCAGCTAACCCTCTCTTTAAAGAGTCCTTTGTTTTAAAGGCAGAAGATGCCAACACAAGAACACAATAGGGCAGGCTTAAATAAAAACCAAAAGATGCCAAAAGCCTCACCCGACTATTGGCTCTGGTTGTCTGCCAAGAAGAAATTTGTCCCCTGATGGCGTATCATGTAACTACCAATTCTGTGTGCGATCTCAACTTGCAGGCTGGCGTTTGTCCGTATGTTATTTGTTTTTCAGCGCTTCACCTGGAAGGGGCTGTAGGGCAGTGGAGGTCACCATGGGTCACTGCAGTTTGCAGTAATATGTTTTCAGTGTAGTCCAAATTCTCAGCTGGAGACTCTTTCTTGAGATGCTTAAGGATTGTGTGGCAAGGAATTAGTCCCAATAACCCTTAAACTTGTTTAGAAAACGTCTCTATCAGAGATTCTTAGGATCAAGTTATATAATGATCTGGGTTTGACATCTCTGACTGGAGAAGCACATGTGCAGAGAGGGAAGGAATCAATTCAGCAACAAAAGAAAAGACTCTTTGTTTGAAAGATGGCTATAAGGAAAGTAAAACCTACTGACAGGAGACTTACATTTGTACTAGGCAAGGGTCTGCTCTCCTCTGGAAAGTATCTGTGGATGTCCCTTCTTCCGCTGCTCTTATGCTACCTTTAAATCTCCACGGCCTGCAAGCAGTCAGATGCCACGCAGCCGTTACCTTTGTTTCTTAAGTTCTCTTCTTCTCTCCTGAGCATTAGCAGTCTTTAGGGCTCCCCTCCCTGGCCTCACAACTCTGTGGGCTCAGGAATAAAAATAAAACAAGCCAGGCATTAATCAGTCAGTGTCAAACGCTTGGGGAAGATGAATGATACGGCAGTCTCGGCATTTCCGTTTTGTTGCTTCGCCTGCGTTGCTAATGCTCCTTTCGGCACCGGGTCACTTCAGTGTCCTGCCTGTTTGCCTGCAAAAATATTATCCTTCCAGCTGGGGAGACGGAGGAAGGTCCCGCCTTCCCTCACCCTCTGCATGGGGCATCAGGGCATCACCAAAGAACAAACTTGTTTCCAAGTTGCCCCCTTTCTGGGGGCCACAGCCGTGTTACAGTCTCTTCCCTGCAGAAACCTGTGCTCAGACGTTCCCGTTCCCCATTTCAGCCAGGAAGTGCCAGCGGTGAGACCGGATAAAACGCCGTTAGTCAGACAATGTAGGTCCAGGTGACCAAAGTGGCATCCAGGTACCTCATCCCATGGAAACGACCAGCATCTAAATGAGCAGCTCACCGGCTTGGGCTGCAGGAGAGATTTGGCTCCTAAAGCAGCTCAAGCCTCTGGCTAACGCTGCCTTTTGGGGGTGCGCCTGCCCCAGGGCTTTACGCGCACCGAGGGGCAGCGGTATCAGAGAGGAGCAGTGGACAGAATGGGGCTGAGTGAACCTCTGGGGTCAGTAAAACACCCAGGTGCTTGGTGACTTGTCCTGCTTATATCTGAATCCTTCAGCTTTGCAAAATCAGGCTGGAAATATCCCCCTCCTTTACAGGCAGGGAAGGGAGCCCTGGGTGAGATGGAACCTGTGATGCAAGTTCCTGGGCTCGGTGCAGGCAAGAAGCCCAGCTTGCCCCCAGCTTTGCAACGCCTGCGTTGGTCTCTCAGCAGGTCACCAACGCCTCGGACAGCTGGGCAGTGAGGGACGTCCCAGCCTCGCAGCACCGTCTGACCCTTACCAGGCTGGACCCTGGAAGCCTCTACGAGGTGGAGATGGCTGCTCACAACTGTGCCGGCGAGGGACAGACGGCCATGGTGACCTTCCGGACTGGTAAAGGTCAAACCTGTCCCTGGGTGTTTTGCTCTGAGTCAGGGCAGGGCCCCTTGGAGACATCCCACCCCAGCCCTGAGGCACGGGCACCAGCCTTAGGACAGAGGGGCTGTTTCAGCTCTGGAAACCCACCTGCCCTCAGCCCAGAGTGACCCTCTCAGAAGGGAAAGTGGAGGGTGGGACTGAAACAGGATGGGGAAAATCAGCTCTTCCCCTCTGCCTGGGTTGGAGTAAGTCCCTTCCTCCCTTGCTGTCTCAGCTGAACACCTGCAGAACCATAGAAAATAGGTCTGGCGGGGATGTCAGAAGGTCGCTTAATCCATCCTCTGCCTGGAGGCAGGATCAGCCTGTGGGGGTCGTTCCCAACAGGTGTTAGTCCAATCTGTCCTTAAAAGCTTCTGCTGCACTAAAGGAAACGCCAAGCCTTGCCACGCAGTCTGCTCGGCACCGAGCTCTCTTTGCCACTGAAAGGATATTCCAGATGTCTACGCCAAGTCTCCCCTGTCCCCTGGCTGCTTTTCGTGTCTCCAGCAGGTGTGGGGAACGACATTCCCTTCGTAGCAATCTTCCCCGTGGTGGTGGGCTTGCTCACGTGGCCCCTCAGGTCCCCATCTTGTGCTAATTACTACCTTCTCAGGCAGAAATCTAGCAACATTTCAAGAAAACCAATTAAAAGTTTTAGAAAATTAAATATGAGGGGGGCCTATTAACAGTTTAACAAACCTGCTCCTTTAGCTTTAGTTCCTGCCTGCAGGTTGAGTGCTTTGAACCCCTAGGGCTGTTAGAGTCTGGAGAGTATCTACCTCTGCGTTGTGGCTGGAATATTTTCTTTGCTTATGACAGCAAAAATTAACTCCGAGCTGCCTCTCCATGTCACTGATGCCACCTCTCCCTTCTGCACAGGCCGGCGCCCAAAACCAGAGATTGTTGCCAGCAAAGAGCAGCAGATCCAGAGGGATGACCCAGGCACGAGCACTCAGAGCAGTAACCAGTCGGACAACAGCCGTCTGTCCCGTAAGGCCCTCCCTGAACTGGGCAAGGAGGGAGGGTGAGGGGTGCTGGATCTCTTGTGGGTGGCAGCGGCCAGGCCACGCTGGGGTTGCAGTCTTCACTGGGTAAAGCAAGACTGTGCAAAGCTGCGTGGGTGGTCTCCAGCTCCTGACGAGGAGAGGTCCTTCTTGGGCACCTCTGCTACTGCACTTGGCAGGCTTAGGAGAGCAGGCTGTCCCCACCATTAACGCAAGAACTTGTCAGAAAGTCTCCATCTCTTGCTGAGTTTCACATGGAGGTTCCCAAAGCCCTGCTGTGGAGTCTGTGAATGGGCAATGCGCAGGACCAGCAAGCTCCTGTGCACCAGTGGGTGCTGGGGGAGCACAAGGGAGAAAGGAGAACCAAGTCCCTGCAAGTCCTGGCATCCTCCTCTCCCAGCCGAGCCCCGAGCAGGGGCGGTTAGTGCCCATTCTAGCAGCGCAGGGTGCTCCACTGGGGTATCTTGATGCATTGAAGCATCAGGTCCTGACTTGTTAATCCCATTCGTTGTTTCCCACCTTGTGTTTGCCAATGCTGTTATTCAGCAGTGCCATTACCCGTTCCGTGAAATTCTCTCCTTCGAGCCTTATCCTGCCTGTGAGGTCCCCTCCTTCGGTCCCCCCACACGCATTCACGCCTTGCCTCTTCTTCCATGGCCACAGCTTCAGTCATCTCTTTCCCTCCCATCTTTTGATTGTTTTCTTATCAAGTTACATTTCTACAGTTCAGAACTTTTCCCCCCTTCCTCCTCACCTGGTTCTTCTCAATCTCTCCTGTTTCCATCTCCTGTGCTGTCAGTCTCCCCTTGCTCACTGCTTCCACATCAGCCAGACCTTCTGCTCTCTCTCCAGCCCTGCACCCACACCTCTCACTGCTCTCCCTCCCCTGATGGGTGCACACACCTCAAACCTTGTCTCATCCTACTTGAGTTGGGAATGGAAAAGGAGCAAGATGCAAAAAGGAGTAAAAAATGTTTGCAGGGCACAAACTGAAAGGAGTGAGGATTTGGGTGTGTTAGCTCTGATGAAGAGACGCGAAGGAAGAGAGGATTCTGGACTTAAAGAGCGTGTGCGTGGGTGCAAGGCAGGCAGTCCTTCACCCACACACCGCTCAGCTACAGGATCCTCCAGACAGGGCGAGAGGGATGCGTTTCACATCCTGATGTCCTTCTGTGCCCCTTGCAGCTCCAGAGGCACCAGACCGTCCAACCATCTCCATGGCATCAGAGACATCTGTGTACGTGACTTGGATCCCCCGGGGGAACGGCGGGTTCCCCATCCAGTCTTTCCGCGTGGAATATAAGAAATTGAAGAAGTTGGGAGACTGGGTCCTGGCCACCAGTGACATTCCTCCTTCTCGCCTCTCAGTGGAAATCCCAGGCCTGGAGAAAGGTAGGCAGGTGTTCTCCTCCCTGCTTCCTGGAGGCCTGTAGGAAAGCCGTGCAGTCCCTGGAGGATGGTCAGCCATCTGTCACATCATGCTTAGCCCCGGCATGTGCGAGCAAAACAAAGCCTCCCCAGCTCCAGCCTGAGATGCATGGGGAGAAGCTGCAGATGCTTCTCCAATTTCTCCAGCTGCAAAGACCAGCATGGATTTGACCTCCCTGAGGGAGGCTTGCGCATGCTTTTCTGCATTACAGGATTTAGTTACTAAAGGCATTTGGTTTTGCCATTTACTAGAGAGGATGGAACTTCCCTTAGCCACAGGCAAGGCAGATGGGCACATAATTCCCATTGCACTTCACATGAGAAGAGACGGCATCACTGAGCTGGACAGCTTAAAAGGGACACACATCTGCCCCAACTTAAAAGATCAGTAAAACAATGTTTGGGTAAAGATTATTTAGGCTTTGAGCTTTTAACTGATGTAGTTAATTTCCATGTAGTAGAGGAAGGACGCTTTCCCATACCTGCTTTCAGGTCAGGACATCCTTTGGGGCATCTCTGAATCCAGCCACACACCTTCCAGAACTGCTACCTGACCTCCAGACCATCCAGACAGGAACCGGGGAAGGCACATAAAAGCAAGGTCCATCTAGCACATGGCTGAAATCTGGCTGTTCAGTGTTTGCGTTTCAATCAGAACCTCTCTGTAGGCTCTCTGCCTTCTGAAGAAGATGTAGCCCCTCTCCACAGCCAGGCCTGTGCTCCCAGTTGAAGTCTTGGAAGACTCCAATCTCTGCAACTCCTGTTTTTCCCCTAGGCACATCCTATAAATTCCGTGTCCGGGCACTGAACATCCTGGGAGAGAGTGAGCCCAGCGCAGCATCTCGGCCATACGTAGTGTCTGGGTACAGCAACCGCGTCTACGAGCGCCCTGTGGCTGGGCCATACATCACCTTCACAGATGCCATCAACGAGACCACCATCATGCTGAAGTGGATGGTAAGGTTTGTAGGGGCAGAGGTCTCTGAACGTGCAGGAAGCACAGGGGTGTGGGTGCTACCTGCCCAGCTCACGCATCTTCCAGGTCATCACCCTGGAGCCTGTCACCAGCACAAATGGATCTGGGATCCAATAGCTCCCTCCACCAAAGGAGGACTGGGCTTGGGCCACCTAGAAGTGGGAGAAGTCAGAGAGCCTAGGAAAACCTTCTCACCAGAATCCAGCATTGTACACAGGGGCGTTTCAGCAGATACCCCCAGGGTCTTGACCGTTCTGTTCAAGGAGCACAGTTGAACAACACATGGCGCAGCTGTTTACTCACCTGGCCAAATTCCTGCAATCCATTAGCACCTCTGCCTGTTGTAGCAGTTTCCAGCAGAGATGTCCTTCACTCTCACTGGCTGGGCAGCAGTCCTAAGCGCTGACAATCATTTACAGCAGTCAGCTCCAGATGATTTTTAGGAGTGGGCAGGATCTTTTGGATCACAAGCCCAGATCCAAGTGTTTCCAGCAGCTTATTCGGAGGGATGCACTGCCCTCTTCTCTCCTCGCTGCTTCTAGCCAGAAATTGCTACAGGGCAGGATGGGCGCTGCTGATCATTGAAGCATGAACAGTAGCTGATAAAATAATGGATGAAAGACAGCAAGAGCATGTGGAGCTTGGACAGTACTGCCCTGGGTGGGGGAGGGACAGGGATGGCCTCAGAAAGACAAGACTCCTGTGGTCACCGGTTCATGGCAAGATGCAGTTTGCCTGGCAGTCACAAGCCTACCGGAGTCATGGTGAAGGTGTGTTTGCCCTTGGCCCAGCTCAGTCACTGGTGCTGAGGAATTTTTTCTCTTCTGCTGAGAGGGAGCAGAGTACTGGATGCTTGGGGTGATGGGACCAGACTCGTGGCCTGCCTGTTGGCTGAGAGAAGCAGGGTGTGAGTGTCAAATAGCACTGAGCTCTTGGAAGGGAAAAACAGTGGCAACGCAAGATCCCTCTGCTGGGTCTTCCTCCTGTCCCATCCATTTATCCCAACTGCTGCTCACCTGGTACAACAAGGAGCACAGACATCTCTGCTCATTTCTGCTCTCCCTCCCATTCTCTGCAGTATATCCCAGCCAGCAACAACAACACTCCCATCCACGGCTTTTACATCTACTACCGCCCCACTGACAGTGACAATGACAGTGACTACAAGAAGGACGTGGTGGAAGGTAGGAGATCTCAAGAGGCTGCTCCCAGCTGCTCTTTCCTCCTGGAACGATACACGGCCAGAAGGAGCCTTGTGCAGAAGAGGCACAAAAGGCGGCGGCTGCTGCTGTCCGGGCCTGCTTTTCCTAGCACTGCTGCAGAGCGGGGCAGTCGCGTGTTCCCCGAGGAAGCTAACGGCACCATGTGTGTTCCCTTCCCAGGAGATCGGTACTGGCACTCCATCAGCCACCTGCAGCCAGAGACCTCGTATGACATTAAGATGCAGTGCTTCAATGAGGGGGGGGAAAGCGAGTTCAGCAACGTGATGATCTGTGAAACTAAAGGTAACCAGCTTCACCGGGCGCCTCTGGGAGCGCAGCCTGCTGCCCTCCCTGCCTGCCGCTGTCAGAGCACAGCCAGGCGGGTACCGTCCCTGCCTGACAGTGCATCATCTAAGCTCAGACAAGGCGGTGGAGGCGGCACTGGGGAGAAGAAGAGGCATAGGTTTGTTGATGCTGGTGGTCAGTATGTGTATGTACCCGTAGCAGTACCCACAGACCCCTCGTACAGAGGCCATCACCGTTTCCCTCAGAGGAGCAGTTACCTTCTGTTTTCCTAAGTATCATGCAGATAGCGACCCGAAAACCAGAAGAGCTAACTTGCCCTTGCTGTGCCAAACTCCTGTGGTTGGTTATAAGCAGGTCCCATGTCGTCTTCCAAGCAGCTGCACAGTCACAATAGGAACAGCATGAAGTCCAAGTGTGTGTTTTAGAGAAGCGATTTTCCTTTTTTATTCTGCTTTAGCAGCCACCATAAAAGCCACCACAGAAGTCCATCCACGCCGCAGCAGCACAGACGTGCCTGGAGGGGGCTGCTATTCCACCTGCCATGCCTGTGTCTAACACATCTCTCTCTCCTCTTTGCAGCTCGGAAGTCTCTTGGTCTGCCAGGTCGTCTTCCACCCTCCACAGTGCCCCCCCAGCAGCATCCCCCACTCAGTGGTGGGCACAGTGGCCTGGGGACAGGAGCCATGGTGGCCCGTTCCAGTGACTTGCCATACTTGATTGTCGGCGTTGTGCTGGGCTCTATCGTACTCCTCATCGTGGCTTTCATCCCCTTTTGTCTTTGGAGAGCCTGGTCCAAGCAGAGTAAGGGTTCTTTTTGAGGGCTGATTTACAAGATGTGCTCTGCCCTGTGGGTCAGACCTGACCCTGCTTGTAGTTGGGTCAAACACCCAAAATGTGAGAGCTGCACATTTGGGGAAGCGGGAAGAGGGCGGGCAGAGGGCAAGTCTCAAATGTCCTGTGGCACCCCATAAAGGCAAAGGCCACCGTTAGCCCCTTGCCCTGCTTACCTTGTTGAAAAGGAGCCCTGGGACTAGAACCAGGGAAAAGGGGCATTCCCTCGTCTTCGTGTAGAGCCCCTTTCCACCATTTGTCTCCAGCGGTGCTTTGGGTGCCGAAATAGCTGCCTGATAGGACAACCTAACACTATCCTTGCTGAGCTTCAAGAAGCTCAACTTCACCTCCGATTTTGGCCTCAGACTTCCTTTTTCTTCCCTCTGCAGAGCAAACCATTGACATGGGGTTCCCAGGAGCCGGGCTGCTGGTATCGTCCTGCCAGTACACCATGGTGCCTCTGAGGGGCATCTCTGCTCCTCGTGCCAGTGGGCATCCCTATGTTAACGGGCAGCCCTACGCCAACGGGGCACACCTGAATGGCATCTGCCCCTCTGCAGGAGTGGGGTATGCGAGCACCGAGACCCGAGATTACAGTCCAGATGAAGTGCCACCGGTATGTGCACACCTGTGGTTAAAAGTTGGTTTGACATGAGCTGGAGGCCATGGTTGCAGTGAGAGGGCTTCTCCAGACGCGGCTGGCAGACTTTGCAGCCTGTAGAAGTAGCAAGACTGGCTTCTTGAAGGAGATTTCCCCTTTGCAGTGGAGTTGGAGGCATGGGAAGAATGGGAAGTTCTCCAAAACACTGATGAAGAGGTGGTTTTTGGGGCAGTGGCTCTTAAGTATGGAGGAGGCAGTGGGCAAAGGCTACTTTTATGGGAATGGTTCCTGTTCCTCCTGAGCAAAGCTCACAGGGAGCGACAATGTTGAGGAGTCTGTGTGTAAACAGTAACACAGGCCAAGGCAGTGCCACAGCTGAGACGATACGTTGGTTATCATCCCCAGTGATGCAGCAGTAAGCCTCAAGTGAGATTTTCAGTGCTCAGTTCCACTGTTCTCTGTAGCAAAAGAAACAGTTTCAGCTTTCTCTGCCTTCTGTCATAAGAGCTTCCCCAGCCTGCCCCACAGCTCCGGCTCCCAGATCAGCACCTGCCTGTTAATGCTGCTGCGTGGCATTGCTCTGCTGAGAATCCTTCTCTCTCCTTCCAGTCACACGAGGAGACCAACGCCTTGCTGCAGGCGAGAGTGCTGCAAAATGGGAATGCCCAGCAAGACTACCAGCCCTCCAGGTTAGTCCTGGCTTGTGGACAGGCAGCGGGGAATAATCCAGCGGGACCTACAAGACTACATGCTCACAAAAGCCTGGCCTCGCCGTGCTCCCATCTGTCCCAGTTCACTTGGGAACCAAATCCGTGCAGCAGCACTAGGCCTTCTTGGTGTAAATGCTCGTCACAGAGCTCATTCCTCTTACGGTTCCGGGGGGGGGGCAATTTCATCGTAGAGACAGCCACCACCTGCTTCCCCCTGCTCCCTTTCCTCCCCCTGCTCCTAAGCCAGAGACTGAAAAGCAGGATGAGCGAAGCTAACGTCTATGACGGGATGCTGATAAACAGCTGCCCCAGAATCTGACCAGGGTCCAGCTGCGGGTGCTCTGTGTCTCACTGTTCAGATGTCGATCAAGTAGCTTCCCATGTTCTCCAGGAGGTGCTACTCCTCCCAGCTCCTGTGGCACTCACTAGATGTTGAATCGTGGATACCAGGTCCCATCCCCTCATTCCCATCCCAGACGGGCTTCCCAGTTTCCGCTCTTCCCCTCATTTAGGAACGCCCAGTGCCATTGCATTGATGGAGCTGGCAGAGGTGTTGCGTAGGCCCTATCTTTCGAGAAGGAGAGATTTGTTAATAGTGCTAAATGTCTGTCTGCCTCCCCAGATTGCCCAACTCAAGAACAGAAGACAGCTCTTTCCTCTACAGTCTTCCAGATGACTCCACTCACCACCTTCTTCAGCCACAAGACGACTGTCCTCACCTTCAAGAGCACTTTGTTGGCCTCCATCATCCAGTGATGGGCAACAAAGTAGGAGGCCCCAGCCTGGATGCTCGACGGGATCCCCTGTTCCACCAAGGTCAGTGGTCTGGAAGACTCTGCTTGCTTCCTTTCATTGTTTTAGGCTGATTTTGAAGGGAAATCTCACCGCAGAGCCTTTCCGATGGCCCTGTTCATGCTTCTGTGGTACAAGGACAGTTTTAATGCCACACAGAACAGCAGCATGGAAAGGCCATGCTAGCAATTGGGGACTGCAAGTTGCCTCACTCAGTTTTGGAGGAGACATTTCTCATTTCTCCCAAAGCTTGAGCTGTATGCTGCTGGGAGAGCACAATACCCACCTCCAGTTGCAAAGATGCTGTCCTTTAGTCCATCTTAATTTTGCATTTTCCAGACTACCAGTAAAACAACAAGGTCCCTGAAAAATTAACGTGAATCCACCTCCCTAGGTCCTGATCCATTGATCCACCCCTGCCGCGTAGATCAAACTTGTCGTGTGCAAGCATAGGATCAAGCTCCCACGTAGCCAGGACTTCCAGAATGCAGATCTTACTCTTTGATCAGCGTACCAATCCTCAAAGTGGACTGTTGACTAGAAAACTACCACAGCATCTCTCATTTCTGCATGCATTGTAATCATTTCTTGCTCCTTTCACTTTCAGGAAGCCCTTGCTGCCTAGGCCTAGTGCCAGTTGAAGAGGTAGAAAGACTAGACTGCTGCCAGTCCAGAGGAGATCTCCATCCCCAGAATCCAGTGATCACATCTTTGGGTCAGGATCTACCAAGACATCTGAACAGCAGCCCGCCATCACTGAGGCCCCTAGAGACTCATTCTCCCACCAGCTAGGGACCAAGCTGCCAAGCTGCCTTTTGCAAAAGACTTATTCTAAAGAGAAAAAGAGAATGGGTATTTATTTTTGTATAACACCCCTATTTATATATTTATGCACTTGTATATAGATGTATATGTGCCTTTTATAATGCTATGGAGACAGAAGGCATCCTCAGCAAGGTCACAGGAGGGCTCAGGAAACAAGGCAGCAATTGTCCGTGGCACCGGGCTGTTCATCACAGCACAGGACTGAAACAGCAGCGTGAGAGACGTCGCAGGACACGGACCCAAACAGAGCTGCCGCCGCTGAGGTCTAGCACCTCTTGCAGCGAGGGCTTCACGAGAGAGAACGCCATCAGCAAGGCCTTTTCCTCTTCCCGACAGGAAGGTTTGTCCCAGGAACACACTCCTGTGAATGGACTGGAGTTATGCACTCTGCCTAATCACCTTAAACAACCCTTCACATACACGCCATCTGCAGCTGCCTATCTGTAAAGTCAAACCCACGCTTTAACATCTAAAATAAAGGCTTTAGTCTTTTTGGTGGCTGGCTGTATGCTAAATCCTCCCATAGAATGAACCTGCTTTTTTTTTTTCTACTTGCAGACATAGAGCAAGCAGGATGCCTGGGGAAAGGTGACGTTTCCTGCAGTTACAGTTTTGCAAATAGCCACCGATGTAAATATTAATGCTGAGCTCAAGCCAAGAGGGATGGCTGCTGCCTGTGCCAGTTAAGTGACATAAAACTTCTAGTGAGGAGCACAGCTAGAGGAAATTTTCCTTCACCTGCAAGGACAGCTGTATGGGTTTGGTGATGGGGAGGGAGGCAAATTTTGTTTCCTTATCCTCCATCTCCCACCCTGTGGTTTTCCAGCTTCAAAAGCTTTCAGCTTCCAGGCCTGTGGGTAAGGGTGGGCTTTCTCCCTTAAGGAAACGGGATGCTCGGCCCTTTCATAGGGACCCACGGAGAAGGCAGGCTGCAGGAGTACCGTTCGTTTGCAGCAGGGGCAGTGCCTGGGCCTGGCTGGGGTAGGGTTGGCTCTCTCTGAGCATACACCAGCCAGAGGAGCAGAAACCATTGGCAAAAGGCAGGGAGCAGGGAGGAAGAGCAAAAGCAGCTGCAGGTTGTTCAATCTGTTTAATTAAAAACTAGTAACCAACCCCAAGGGCGCCTGTGCACCCTCAGAAACTCTGCGCTGGAGGAACAGTGCAGCACAACCCCTCCGCTTTGGGGGTGAAAGAAGTTTTCTTGGTAAGACAGGGAAAGTGCTGTAAATGATCATGCACTGCCACCACACTGAATGTCAGAGGCAAAAAAGAGTAAAACCTGAAAACAGAACAGAGCTCGGCTCGCTCTCACTCTGATCAGGCAGGTGCAAGCCAGTGTAATTACAAAAAAAACAAACAAAAAACCAACCAACAACAAAACCTCCTCCTACCAGGTAAATACCACGTCCTGCATGCACTGTGGGTCAGTTTTCTACTGCTATCGAGCAGAGGCAAGCAGGAAAGTATCTGATTGACTCCATACCCACCTTAGCGCTGCAGGCCCTGAGGAGAAAGGTCCCTTTGCTTTCTTTAAACAGCTAGCACTCCCCTCGACTCTTAACTAGCTCGGTTAGCAGAGAAGTGCCATATTCCTGCTAGGATAGTTGGCAAATAACAAAAGGCACCCTCAAGGCAGACCTTTTTTACCATTTTTGAGAACACGGGTACCAAAGATGTATTTGCCCACATGAAACTCATATCCAGCCTTCAACAACCACTTGTTTGAAGAGCAGACACATACACATACACACACACACACACGGAGGGCACCTGCCCAGTGCCAATCTCTGCAATGGACTGCTAACAGCATTTATAAGTTGTATGAGCACTCTTTTATTCCCTATCTGTCGCTACAGTCATATTTTGATAGGGGAAACAAACAGAACCTTTTACCACTAAGCCCACGTACAGCCAAAGCAATTAATTTCGCACTTCCAGCTATGACTACTGCCCCAGCTAACCGTGCCCGTTTTTAAGGGAGACTTGTACTGTTCGTTACCGTTTCTAGTGTAAGAAGAGGGAACGATTCAGTTGGTGTCTGAGAGCCCTGGAGTGATGAAGGCTGCAGAAGGCGGCACCCATCTTTTCTGCTAAGGAGAGCAAGGTCTCTTAAGCACCCATCTTTTCTGCTTAGAAGATTGATTTCTTCTTTTAGAAGGGCTGTGTCACGAACCATGTGCTTGAGCCGTGACTCCAGCCTGACCTTCTCTTTGATGTCAGTAGTTCGGGTGCCCCGAAATTCTACTCCCTGTAAGGAGAGGAAGAAAATACCTCCTATAAAACATGGGAGAATGAACAGTGGAAGTTTGTTTCAAGCAGGAAATCGAAGCTTTCCAAGAGGCAGGACAGCTGCGTGACTTTTCCACCCCTCAGTCAGAACTACTTGGAAGTCAGAGTGAGAGACTGCTGACTTAGACTCTGGCGGTCACAGGCAGCTGCCTTACTCCCTAATACAGAGTAAAGAAAACTCTTTCATTCATTTGGCTGTTTCCATGTAACGAAGGAATAATTTTTGCTTGCCGGAAGACATTTTTAAATTAGAAATAAGATGAGTTTGTTTCAATATTAGAAATCAGTGAAGAAAATACAGGGAAGCTAAGGTACTGCCTACCTCAGGATCAGCTCATTCCTCTCCCTTTCTACAAGACCTGGAGCAGCCATCCAGCCTGCGCCACTAGACAATATTAGCTCAAAGTGCTGACTGCAGAGCAGGATGTAAGACCAGAGCCGGTGAGAGCCAGGTGATCCCTTACCCGTTTCTGAACACTTCCAAACCTGCACGTAGCACAGCAGCTAAGAGGCTTACCAGATCATTCTTTAGTGAATCCAGCTTGGTTTCAAGTTGCTGCTTTTCAAGGCAAAACTGGTTCAGCTGCTGCAGCTTGCTGGTGTTTTCCTTTGTCAGCTTCATTAGCTGCTGCTGCAGGTCTAAGATTCTTTCCTAGAAAGATATAAAAGGTTGAGCTGGGATGAAAGAGGACAAAAAAAGCCAAGTGGGAAAGAAGTGCTAGGCACAAGTGCCACAGAAGAGAGCTAAACAACAGACTGATCCTGCATACACCACCTGACCCCCTAGTGCCTTTAGCACAATCTGTCATCGTCTTTATTTTTTTAATATTGCAAATACTTAGGTAGATAAAGCAGTTAGGCAAAAGTGTGGGAAAGAGAAAGCCATTAGGTACATAGCACTTCCCTATGTGCCCTTCTGTAAGGGCAGCAGAAGAGCGGTGCCTGTTCGCACCACAGTAGCTGAGCCTTGGGCTCCCCGATAGAGACATAAGGTTTTCCGACTGCACAGACTGGCATCCCAGGCATGAGTCAGGGCTCACGAGAGCCCCCTGCTCAAATAGTTTGTCACCAAAGGCAGTGAGAGGAGGCAGCAGGTTCTGTATCCCAGCTGAAAACCAAAGGAAAGCACTCCGGAAGAGCTTCACATAGGGACTGAAGTAGAAGGATGCATTTGAGGAAAGTAAAACAAAAAGATTATCAACTAACTCCATGAGAAAATAGGATGCGTGTCAACAGCTGGAACAGAGGTAGAAATCATTATGGGAAATGGGAGTTGGCCATTATGGCCCAACTATTAACGACAAGTGAAAAAAACCCAAACATGAACATGTTCACGAAAGGTTTTAGTGTAACTATTCAGCCCCAGGGAAATGAAGCCTCAACAGATCATCACAACACATCCCCCTCCTTTTCCTGCTCCTTACCTCCCACTCTTTGAGCTCCTGGGAGTGCACATATTCTTTCTCCATTATTTGCACTTTCAACTCTTCCATGCGTATGTTAACAGAGTGTGCTTGAACTGCTTCAAAATCCACCAACCGGCCAAACTTCTTCATCATCAGATGATTGCACTTCTCTTCCAGTCCTAGCAGAAGGGGCAGAACACAAATGGCATCGCTGCCTTTCAGTGGTTAAGGACCTTACCCCCAGCTTTTTGTCTGAGCTCTTTGGTATTTGCTCTGTAATAAATAATTCACACAAAGCCACACAGAGCCAACAACAGAATATTGCTGTTTGTCCTTGCCCATGACCATGTCTGTGTGGTCACTAAGCCACACTCTGAGCCAGTTCTAGTAAGCCACTCCCACACCAAAGGCTATATAGGGCCCCTGCAGGTTTGGTGGTGCTAGACACATTTTTGGGTTTGGTCCTTGGGAAAGCGTTTCAAATAGGGCTTGTTTCACTCTTCTTATGTTACACAGAGGACGATATTGCCAAAAAAAGTGTATGCTTTAGGGAAAGTACTTTTTTCTGAGCAGTTCTGGTTTACGGCCAGAAACAGCAATCACGTGCCCTAACTTCAAGTGTCTCATCTCAGTCAACTCTCCTTACACTAAGTTCCCAAATTATTTCACACAGCCTAATGACTCTGCAGTGCTGGAGAACTACCAGTACTTCATCAAAACAGTCCACTTGATCTGCTCGTTCTGTTTTATTTTCTGCAGTAACCAGCTGTGACATCTGTGTGAGTGTAAAGACAGACATCTGGTGAGTTACCCCCACGCAGTGAGGGGGACAGAATGAGCATTAGTATGCTGTGCTGTTCAAAGTCTCTGTTACTCACGTCGAATCTCTATCTCCATCTCCTTTTTTTCCCGGACAAGCTGCTTATGTTGCTCCTGGGCCTTCTTATAGATCCCTCTTTGCATTATCTTTTCATTACGTAGGTCCACAATTCTCTTCTGCAGATACTGTAAGGACTGCCTGGTAAATACCAAAGCCTGGGAGAAGTCACTGGGCATCTCCCCATTAACCAAGTACTCCACCTGCGAGAAACAGCCGTAAGCAAGGCTGACTTTTATTAAGGGTGCTGGTGATCTCTCTGGATAAGAAATGTGTGAGCATTAGAGAACTAATGAGTGAGGCAATAGTAAGCACAGGCAACTCTCATGTTTTGGGCCAGGGAATCACACTACCACTCAGCAAAGCTCAAAGACTACTTAAAGCTGTGCTGACTGCCTACATATAAAGCTGTTGACCATCCTGTGGCACCTGAAACCAAGGAGGAATAAGGGGCTCCCTGTCAACTGTACTTTGGAATGATCTGGGAGCTGCAGGATTGTGGAGTCAGGCCTCAGACTCTTATGTCTTTATTACCAACCTTTTAATGAATGGTGAAAGAACAAATGGAGAGAGCTGAGCTTGCCTTAGAGGTATATTGGCCAGAACAGGCAGAGGCCTCTCTTCTCTCTCTGAGGACAAGATTCAGCCCAGAGTAAACAACAGTATTGTCTTGAGTTTTCCTCTTAATTTTCTACTTATCATCCCCGCGCTAGCAGCTGTGTAGATGAATGCACTGCATCCAGTCCAGCATTATTGAATTGAGCAAAACTCCCACTAGTTTAGTTTGGGGGATTTTTTTGGCTTGGTTTTTTGGAGTGGTTTTTTTCCAGGAGAACATCAGTAGGTATGGACCTGAAGGAAAATCCCATGCCAAATCTATAAAACACTTGAAGATTATGCACGTTTCAGCAATGGGCTGACCTGCCTGCCCTTACCCTTTTTATGTCAGTATAGGAGAAAGAAACAAAAACAATAGCAGCATGAAGTTCAATTAATACTTCACTCCCAGGACACTGGTGAATCAGGAGCTAAGGGCCTCAAAGAACAGTAACACCATTGTTTAGACGTACACGGCCATTCTGCACCTGCAGACGCACAGCATCCTGAATTACCTGATGGAGTTTCAAAGGCACGACTACATATAGCTCATTCAGTCTCTGCTGCTTTTCCCACTGAAAGGTCTCCAGTTCTCCGTCTGCAGTGTCCAGACTGGTTTCCACTACTTTTGCCTGCAGAAAGACAAATTGTGGACAAACAAAAACCCTGTAGTACTCAAATACATAAGGCAGCAAGATTCTATGTTAGAGTTCCTGATCCAAAAGAGAAAGAAGTATTTTTTTTAAAAAAAAAAAAAGTGTTTTTTTTCTACATACGATGACAGGTGGGTTTCAAAGGCAAACACAAGGCTCATCTACATATGCAAGCAAGATTCTACCCTGAATACCTCTGTACACAGGTACACTCGCAAACATCTCCTTTAGTAGAGAAGCCCTGTATGTATCAAGAGACCGCTGCTTGGTTTACTGTCTAAAACACTTCTAGATCTACAGAGCCCACAATACATTTTTTACTGTGTTATGCCTGGAAATGCTTATTGATTCTGCATGAGAAAGAAACAATTCAGACTCAAATGTCAGACCTCAGGGTGAATATGTGGCAGCTGGCACTTAGGAAAGCCTTTAAAAACTAAACAAAAAATGTTGTAAGTTAAGCATATTTGATGGAACATTTTTGAGGCACAATAAAAGCAAGGCTTGCATAATGTTATTTTGGCAGAAGTCTCTCCCTATCCCGGATAACCCTTCAAATTGATATTTTTGAATTAATATAAATCAAATGTCTTGATGAATGCAGGAGCTCAAAAAAGCTAAAAGGAAAACTTGCACCAAGAGAGTTTATTCAGTAATTACTGTGACAAAGAAAAAAAAAAAAAAACACCACAAAAAACCCCAAAAAAACTACAATAAAAAGAAATAGATGGAATAATATCATTTTTATGCATTTATGTTAACCTCCGTTTGTGTTCGGATAAGTATTCTTTACTCTCTCCATCCCCACACACATGCACAGAGGACAGGACAGACTACATCAGGTGTTTCATCTGAACCGCGGAATCCAGTTCCTGCTGCCACGTGATGGCTAGGCAGCTGGGACAGAACTGGACCTAAAACCTGAATCCAGCCTCGCAGCAGCTAAGGGCACAGCACCTTGATTGACCCTTTTCAGGAGGACAGATGACCCATGTTGAGCTGCCTCCTGCCTCTGTGCTACCACAGATATCTCTACCCAAACTGAGGCCTCTCAAAGGGTTAGGATTTTGGTTTTAAATCTTAGGCAAAATCACTAGCACAACATTGTCACTGTAACGGAGCCAGCTGATGCTTGCTGAGAAGAAAACACAATACCTTTTTGGCTAAGGCATTATATTTCTTTCTGAGGTTAGCAGCAACGTTCTTCTTCTCTCTTAAAGCTTTCTCAATGTCTAACCGCTTCTGCCGGAGCTGGATGGTGTGTCGGAAGAGTGCCTCATTGCAATCTGAGAAGAAAAGAGTCAAAGAATAGCTTAGTTTCATTATGACTGCACTATAGTTACAGGCTTGAGCTAGTAGCTTCTCCTGCTGTGCAAACTGCCCAGCGTTCCCCATAATAAGATGATGCTCTTGGCTCCCTAGAGCTTTCTCAAACATAAACCACTTTCCTCCATGAGGGGATGAATGTCTTGGACAGATCTTTTTTTCTTTAAGTTCAGTCAAGACAGTTTGTTTCCTGAAGTAAGACTAAATGCATCAAAGCCAGTATTCAAGCCAAGTGCTCAAAAGTCAGCTCTTGTAAGTAATGCAGTCCCAGTAATTAATACATGTAACAGTATAATCTTCAATTATGCCAACACGTAGGGTTTTTTATCCATAGCACCCTTCACTAGAAATGATGAATTTGCTGTAGGGTTCATTTATAGCTCTATCTGTAAACACAGCTGTGGTTCATAGAACCTGTTTCATTTGTTTCATGGTAAGGAAGATCCGTGAATTTCTATCAAACACAGTGATTTCAGTCATACTAATCGAGTGCATAATTATACCCAAATCAGCAGGCATTAAAAAAAAAAAAAAGTCCAATAAAGGCAAGGCGAATGACACATGAAGAGACAAATACTAAGAGGCTAATGCAACGTGTAATTTCCCTGTTAAATTAGTAATTTGGACTTTTTTAATAAAAAGTAAAAATCTTCATTTCTTCCCAAAATTTCATTGGAGATGAATGAGGAGTTAATCAAAAATTCAATTTGTGGAAATGATGTTAAAATCCAATTAAAAAAATCTATAATAAGGTAATTTGTTGGTAAGTTCTAACCGAAAGTAAAGCAGTGTTGTTACGTGCTCATTGACGTATCACTCAAAGAAGATATGTCTTTTTTTTTTTAAAAAAAAAAAGACAACAACATCCTAAACTAAACTCATACAAAAGAAAAGGTAGGAGGCGCAGGGAAGTTGCTTGCCTTTGTTGAATGACCGAACGATGAAGATTTTGCACAGTAAAGCTCCCAGCTTTTCAGAGACCCTCAAGAGCGGAGCCCAGCAACAGGCAATTGCTGCATAAATCCACGAGGGGGTAACAAAGACCTTAGTTTACCAGCACGGTAGCATCCCCCCAGCTAGCACAGGCAGCAGGTTTCCAGAGAGCGGCTACAGCCTCCCACCAGTTCCATTCCTGAGAGGAGCCTTTTCTCTCCAGAAAACAGCCAGGAAATGGTGAATGGTTCTTTACATGAAATAAATAATTCTTAGTGCTTAGCTAAGTTTTATTTTTATAAAGTTTTTAATTAGGGTACCATATAGTACCAGCGGTTTCATTATCTTCACTGAGATTTCCTGGGGAGAAATGCTGCACTCGGGAGAGGTACACAAGTTCTGGGCCTTAATGACATTAATATGTAGTGAAGAACAAAGTTTTGTGTTTTCTTTTTAAACACACAATGCTGCTGCTAAATCTAAACAAGTTGTCAATGCAAGGAAATGATGGCTTAGGTACTCTTTGGGCAAACAGAATCATCGAAAACTTCATCTTCAGATCCAGAATTTTCTTCGTCAGTCCCCAGGCTGGACTCTTCAGCGTTCTCCTCTTCATCCTCATCTTCTTCATCTGGAAGAAAAGGACAGTACTGCTGGTTTGCAGAATGCCCATGGACCCACTGGCTGGGTGTTACGCCAATCTGCTGGTGAACACAATCCCAATAACCCATGAAAGATCATCCTGGTGATATGTGAATCCAGGTACCTTTTGCATTGATCTGATAACTTCACAGAGATAAAAAATGAGGGAGAGAGATGACCTAGTAATGCCAAAGGCACAGACACAGGTACGTTTTGGGGCCTTGGTAATGTTTCCTCTATATGTGCTAGTAATTTAAACCTTGTGAGTTTACCATTCTGCTACAGAGACTAATCAACCAAGCAAAATACAAAGGTACAAAACTGTCACGAAAACATCACTGTGTCTGTGCTTTTTGCTAATCATGTCCTACTTGAAATCAAAAGCCACGCCAAAGAGAAAGCACAAGTATTTTAGCTCAGTAAGACTGCCTAGCCTTAGCAGTTTAAAACAAGAGTCACTAAGATAAATTAAATCCTTTCATAATATGTTTAGTCCTGTGACTAATAGATGATTGCAGATTAGGTCTATGACCTCTCATTAGTCAATGGACAGATTAAAGAAGACTGTCATGAACGTGGCAGACTAATCACTTACCCATAGCTCCCATTGGTACAGCATGGAAAGTACCTATTTAAAACTTTGCCTCTTCCTCATACCAATTACCAGTGCTCAATATTGATTTACAGGAAGTAAATTGCAGGAGCTGTCATCAGACCAAACGTAGTCAGTTAGAGGCTGAATTACATCATTGTTATCAATCAAGATAACAATGCTGCCACGGAACATGGATCAGGACATAAACAAACCTGGGTAGGTCTGATCTATGGTTTTCTGAACGGAGTTCAGTGTTGCATGTATTCAGGGCTCCAGCTAGATTTGAGAGATGTTTACTTGACCACATGGAAGCCCGTGTAACAAATCCATAAAACAAAAAGAACAGCATCTCCAACCTGCTTCTCTTTCTACTTCTTTTTTTTCCACCCAGTTGATTTTCTTCTTCAGAACCTTGGTCAGAAAATGGGAGAACTCATTGTTTTCTCCAAGGGATGCTTGGAAGTTGGCATAAAGGGCTTTCTCACATTCCTGAAGCTTTACAATCTCATCCTTTCTATCCTCCATCTGTGCAAGGTAGCTGTTCAATTTTGACTAAACAAACAAAAAAACCCCTACTTCAGTTAAAAGGTACAACCCGTGTGTGTAGGATATATAAAGTACATACAGGATCTGTGAAATGCAAAACTTGTCTTTCTCTCTTTAAACCTATGTTTCAATCAAGCATAACCTGGAAGTTCTTAAATTTAAGTATATCATTTGTCACTATTCCACATCATGAAGTACCTATTAAAATACAACTGTCAAGATGACAAAAATATTAACAACTGGAATTTAAAAGTGACCATCCCAGGCTGATTATCAAGAAATTCGTGTTTTTTTAAAATTTAGCACTAGACACTGGATCGGTGCTAATATGAAGCAAAAAAATGCCACTATTTACTTAACAGTTTGCTTTTGTTTCAAGCCCTGCATTAGTGATACTGTCAAAGCAGAGACACGTGGTGTACTTACTTGCATGGCCTCCTGCTCGCTGATGAGGGCACTAACACGCCCCTGGAGAAGGTTCTCCTGTTTCTCAAGGTTCTTCAGGATAAGCAGCTCTTCATACCACGTCATGTAGCGCAGGTCAGCGCTTTTCATCTGGACATCCAGCTTCAGTTTCTTGTGCCGTAGAAAGCAAAGTTCAGCATCAAAGTTGATCACCAGTGCGTTGATCTGGAGCATATGAGAGAGTCAAATGCGGAACAGGGAAAGCATTAGGAGTGGAGCTAAACATGTAAAGCTAGAGAAAAGAAAAATTCTCTCTGCTAAATCAACAACTCGCCCATGGTATTTGTTATGAATTACTGAAGCCCTTAAAAAGACAAAGTTAACCCCAAATGTGCCTTCATTCTCAGCACAATAGTAAAAGAATCACCAGGGCTTCAAAGAAATGTCTCGCTGCATTCCACTCTACCCCCGAAGTATTTTACTCTTCAGGGAACGTTTGAAGTAGTTAATTTAACAATCCCAGATGTAGCAATAAAGTCTTCTGCCTTGACAGACCTCTTTCAGAATACCTGCCAGCTCTTCCCTTAGACATTTACGGTTAAATCAGCACTAGCAGCTGCCAGCACTAACTGATACATATGTGACGGTGACAGCAGCACTCGGATATTCTTTCAAAACCTTCACACAGGAACACAAGGGTGTTTGTGTTGGGGTAGACCAAAGAGTCAATGGCCAACAGCAGAAGTTAGAGAAAAGATAGCAAGAAACAGAGCAAACAAGTGAACAGTGGAACACGTCTGGCATGCTCCTCTCTGTACCCGCCTGAATTCTGACTCAGGGGCATCCTGAGCTTGGAGGAGTATGTTTGTGTTCAACGCCTCTGAATGGATTTTTCTTCCAGATTTTATGAAATGGTAGCTTCCCCCACATCCTAATGCTGAGCTCCAAAGGTTAGTTATTGTTGGATAGGAAAACTACTTCTGTTCGCATGTTTCAAGCTTTCTACATAACCATTTCACCTGATATCTCTTCTTCTTTTAAGAGGTGATTCCCACGTTCCTTTTCTATGCTATTCATAATGTTATCACCTCTACTACAACCCTGTCGGTTGCCCCTTTTCCAGGCCAAAGGCGCTTTATCCATTTAGATGTGCCTTTTAAAGAAGCTTTTCCATGACTAAGCATTTTGTGTACCTTTCCTAATTCTACAATATAATTTTTAAGACTAAAGAGTTAGGACTATAATTATTTAAGAGCTGAGAACATAATGAAATCTACAAAGTTGTAGTGATGCTCCTTTTTTCCCCTTTTCGTCACTTTTCAAGTAATTTCTAACATTTTACTTGTCTTTTTTGGCCACTAAGCTCATAGTTTCATAGAAAAATCAATAAGAAATACAAGATCTGTTTTTCAAGTGATAATAGTCAGTCACAGTTAGGGGTGTATGCTGATCCCTTCAGATCAGCACTTTGGAAAGGGAAGAGTAGCTGCAATCCTGAGATGGAAGGGGTTTTGGTTTTATTTCTGGTGCAGTATGATTGCTCAACCTGACAAAAATAACTTTTGATTTCCTACCTTTTTAATCAAGGTCTCCTGCAAGTATAGATTTTTTATCTTCTCTCTCTTTAAAATTTCAAGTTCCATTTCTGTTGGCTCTGCCTTCTCAATCTCAAAAACGTTTTGCAGCTCTGTGAGCACAGACGATACTGTTTTCATCGGTTGTGCAGCTGCAGCCAGTGCCATAGGGTCAATCTTTTTAATGGAAGGAGCTCGAAGACACTCATACCTAAATGCATGAGCTGAGGGAGACCTTTCCAGTTCTTCCTGGAGCTTTGCCTTGGCCTCCTGCTCTTCTTTAAACTTCAGGAGAATGTCACTGTCGTACTCAAGTTTTTTTTCAGGAACCTCATCTGGGTGTAACTGAGGTATCAGGGGAAGAGGGAGACATTCTGACGAATCCAAGGCTGCCTGTATGGATTTCAATTCTTGCACTAAACACTTGATTTCATCAATAATAGAAACCTTGAGATCCCGCAAAGACATGATCTCTTTGTTCATATTCACTTTCCTCTTATGGATCTGCAAAGGAAAAAAAAAATGTTAGTAGTATTCCCCAGGAACACTTACAGAATACGTAGCCTTCCCCAACACAAGTAATGGTTAAGAGGCGTGTCATACTGACTTTCTTTCTTTCCATACTAGCTTTCTTTTCTGTACCATCTCCACACATTAACATTTTTAAACAGCTTCTTTCAGTCTGTGGTTTTAAAATCTTAGGAACCACCTCTCTCTCTCTCCTTCACAGAAAATAGCAAAGGTGTAAGAAAGGAAACGAAGCTTCCTCATTTTCCCCCAGTTCCTGACTTCGCTGTGAGTTTCTTGACATGAGATGTTGAAGCCGTGCAGAAAGCAGACAGAGGCTGTGAAAAGAAGCTGTGGGTTTTAAAGGATTAATCATTTGGGTTGTCTCTCATTAAATACAAAGAGTATCTCAGCTTTGATATATGGCCCTCTTTGCAGGCATACAGTACAAATAATATATTAAGAAAAAGAAAATTTCTTCTAATATTTTGTAAAGTAAGCTTCCATCCCCAAGACAAAAGAAACATACCTGAAAGGACCTTTTCTGTACATACTACCAAATGCACAGGTGTATGGAAATCTAGACTTCTTTGACATAGTCACTGAAACAAAGCCATTATCTCAAACAACCTCAAAGATACTGAAACAGTCCTCCATAAATGTAGGTTCTGGAAGGCAGATAAGATTCTTGTCTTTTATATGTGATGGTGAAGCTGATACAGCTATTGCAGGTGATTAGAAGTGGAATAAATTTCTGAATTTTCAAAGTATAGTAGATAGCAATATTAAAAGCAAGAAAGTAACATTCTGTCAGGTGCTTTTGGATTTCATACAAGCCACTAGATGTCCAAAACAAATTCTCTTCAGGCCTTCCAGCAATCCAGAGTCCCAAAGTCAACTCAGAAAACTTTGGCATCAGCTGAATATTTTTTCTCAAACTCAAGATGAAGATCCACTAATCTGAAAAGTGACACTTATATCAGATGTAAATGTCAGGTAGTAAGTAAACAGGCAAGTGCAGCAAAACCTATTTGTAACAACCTGTTTGCATCTTGCTTGGCCTGTAGGCAGACCTCAGTAGTAATTCTATATTCAGAAATCAGTAATAATAATTCTGTTCAACATCATTAATTATCTAGATGATGGGGCAAAGAGTACCCTCAGCAAGTCTGCCTACAATGTAAAACTGGGAGGAGTGGCTACACCAGAGGGCTGTGCTGCCATCCAGAGGGGCAGGCTGGGGAGGTGGGCTGACAGAAACCTCACAAAGTTCAACAAGTGGAGGTGCCAAGTCCTGCATCTGGGGAGGAACAACCCCATGCACTGGTACACACTGGGGGCTGACCAGCTGGAAAGCAATTTTGCAGAAAAAAAGCGTGGGTCTTGGTGACCACCAAGTGGACCATGAGCCAGCAGCGTGCCCTTGTGGCAAAGAGAGCTAACATTATGCTGGACTGCGGTAGGGAGAGTGTTATCACAGGTCGCGAGAGGTGACCCCTCCTCAGCAGTGGCAAGGTCACATCTGGAGTGCTGTGTCCAGTTCTGGGCTCCCCAGTACAAGAGAGAGATGGTGCTACTGGAGACAGTCCAGTGAAGGGCCGCTAAGATGATTAGGGGACTGGAGCATCTTTCATGTGAGGAAAGGCTAAGAGAGCTGGCACTGTTCCTGTTCAGCCTGGAGACGAGAAGGCTCGGTGTGGGGCAGAGGGGATCTCAACAATGTATATAAATACCTGAAGGGAAGAGTGCAAAGAAGATGGAGCCAGGAGCTTTTCAGTGGCCCCCAGTGTCTAGCAAGAGGAGATGAGTGCAAACCGAAACACAAGAGGTTCCCTCTGAACATCAGGAAACGCTTTTTTACTGTGAGGGTGACTGAGCACTGGCACAGATTGCCCAGTGAGGTTGTGGGGTCTCCCTCCTTGCAGTAATTAAAAAGCCATCTGGACATGGTCTTGGGCAACCTGCTCTAGATAGCCCTGCTTGGGCAGAGGGTTTGGACTAGGTTACCACCAGAAGTGTCTTCCAACTTCAATCCTTCTGTGTCTGTGATAAGGAGACACTGTATTAATTTACTTTTTTCACATGAAATAAAAAAGGAATGTGATCTAACATTAATATATTTGGCACATATATATCATTTATTTGGCTCTCATCTTTCTAAAAGAAAACAACCGTATACACCAGCCACCTGAAGTAACTGGAATTGTTCATCTGTATAAACCAGGAATTTACAACAAGAACTATTCCCTTTGTATTGGCTTGCTCTACTGAATTAGGTTAATCACTGGGTATCTGGTAACATCAGCACTACAGTGAAGTACTGGAGGCCAAGCATGAGATGAAAATGATCCAACAAATCCTCTGAGACTGTAGCATTGCTTCTGTAATGTTTAGACCTCACTATCAAAGCAACCCAGCCCAGAGGGTGCCCGAGATTAGGCAACTGGTTCATGAGGATAAGACTGGAGAAGATTCAGGGCCACCAAGAACACAAACTACACTTCACCAGACAAAGATAAACCATGCAGTGAAGACACTGCTCTGTCAGTAAGCAGGGCAAGAAATAAGCATTCCTACCAAAAAGCAACTAGACAGTTCCAAGTTCAATAGACATATTTCTTCATTGTTCTTTTAGCTAAAGAAATTTGTCACTCTGTTTTACTCCAGCAATAAAATTAAAAACAGTTCCTATGAGAAGAAAGATGGGGGGGGGGGCACGGAAAGTCACAAGGAAAGCAACAAAGACATTACACAACATTTTAGCTTCATGTGTCTTTGTGGTTAAAGACATGCAGATGCTGTAGGAGTCCTACCACAGAAAGGTGGCTCCAAAAGACCTGGTTTCTCAGGAAGATTCCAGTGCTTAGATTTTAAATCACCCAGAAGAGTGATTGCCAAAGTCCAAGTATAGAAAGGCCACACTAGATACACGTCTTTGCTCACATCCCTTTTTTGTAAAAAAAAAAAAACTTTACTAGATGATAAGAATTTTTAAAGAATTCAGAAAGACTTATGTTCCTGCTGAAGTACAAGAGAAGGTAAATTCTCATTTTAAAAGAGCCAGCTGAGAGTTATCCTAGATTGATTCAGGTTTGAGTTTGGTGAAGCACTACCAGTTCACAAGAGAAAAGCTGATCTGTAACTAAACCTGACTTAATATAGTCTTGTCCTTTAAGGCCTTTCCCCACATCCACTTTGATTTCCTTTCAAAAAATTTCTTCAGTGACTAATACATTATCATCCCTCCTCAAAAAGGGAGAAATATACACATCAATAAATCAGTTTACATACCAACACTTCCAGGGATTTGAGCTGCATCAACTTCTTCTCAGTGTTCATAAGCCTGTGTTCAGGGACTCTGTAGTTAGTGGCAGTCTTCAGCATATAACATCCCATATTTTCCTGTGCTTCTTTGATATCCTCAACATCTTTGGGATTCTCATAGTCACCACTAGGTTTGCTCTTGTATCTGGTAGGTACAAAACAAAGCTGAACTTTTAAGACAGAAAACATACAGATGAACAAACAGGGTAATTTCATACCTTCTGATTTACTCAGGAAGGCTTGGGAGGCGAGCTAGGGATCAAAAACCACACACCTCTTTCAGAAAAGAACGGTTACTTTGGGAAGAACATCACTGCACATTTGAATGAAAACCTCAGATAATTTTTTTTGCCCCCAAGAACTCTTATGACATAGCTCTGCCATGGGACAGGTTAAACCTTTACACTCGGACCAAGTTCTGGGGTTAGTGAGTACATGCTGCGCTCAATCTCAGGGAGCTGCGTGTCAACACTCCACCAGCCCATAGCACAGAATACCTGATCCTACTTTATATCATTAAACACTTAATAACCTTCTCAAAAAATGAAGAATAACCTTGTATTCTGACTCTACATTGGTCCCATTGCCTGTCATTCATCTCCTAATGAAGATATTCTGTACTTCCATGAGCATTCGAGATGTCTTGTCCCCCTCTCTTGCCTCTCAAAATAAAGGCCAGCGTGGAGCGTGAAGGTATGTCACCAACACTCATATAACGGCCATGATGTCAGCACCACTGACCCAACCCAGCTGTTACAGCATCTGCTCTGTGTGGTGCAGGCAGGGTTAACAGAGTTGACTGCAATGGTCTAGGTGTCCCTTAGTCATGATTGATTTAGACACCTCTTACTCCCTATCCGAAGATGCAGCTACCTAGGTGAATTCAAGTTTTTTAATGTTTTAGAATAACCATAGAAAATAACTGAAAGATTTTATTGCTCTCTTGAGACTCAGAGATACATAAAAACTCATCTATTTTAATTACAACCATTAGGAATATAAAAAACTAGGCAGAGAGATTATAGTGCCATACAACGGCTAAACAGCATTACTTGACCTCAGACAAGAAGCAGAACTTAAAGGCCATAGAGTCCAGTTCGAGACTCACAATTCATCCCACTCTGCCTTCCTCTTCATGATCTTAGCTTTCATCGTGTCAGATTTCTCAACAATTTTTCTGATTTGCTCATGTTTCCTTTCTATATAATGTGTGGTTGGCTTTCGGACCTCTGACGTTTTCAGCTTTTCAGCTTCGCCCTCAAAAATTCCAGTATCTAGACCAAAAAACAATAATGAAGCTGTAAACACCATGCAGCACAGTGTAGTCCCAACTCTTGTAGAGCTAGTGTCAATCAGTGGAGTTCCACTGTAGTGGATATTCTGAATGTATTCAGGCTCCCTGACTTGACTTTTAGCCACATTCTACCCATGGAGTTGACAGACAAATGCTGACATTAACCTAAACACGGAAAACTATGTTTTACTATGTATGTAACATAGTAACATGTGTTACTATGTACATAGGTACTGAAAAAACATACCACAGTTACATTTATTTACCTGTGTACCTAAAGAAATTATAATTCTTTTAGCTTTGAGTCAGGAAAACAAACTGACATGAAAGACGGAAATCATATTGCTGATAAGATTTAAATGGTCACCATTAGCCCTGTGCATATGCCTTGTCTCGGGTGTGACAATCTCCCTATTTTCTGCTTGTTTCCGTGCTTGTTCAAGTACTGTCCTCTTCCATGATGGACGTTCCTTATCTTGGTAGCATTCCTCAGACATTGCTGGAAGTCTGTAGGTGGAAATCTGATGATTGCTTTGAATAGCGTGAACAACAGTGTCAAATGCCAATGAATCCCGAAACCTGAAAAGCCAAATTAGACAAAACTACCAGATGTCAGTAGACACAACCTACCATTTTGCCTTAACCAAAAGGACATGAATAATGTAGTTCACTTATTGCACATACAACCATTACATGTAAATTCACAAGTCAGTAAGTAATAGCATGATGGTATCTGATGCTATCTATTGACTTCTATCCAAGCTAGCAATAGACATGCTCAAAAATAAACATATTAAGACCTCTCCCAATATTGAAACTTACATCAGGTTCTTCATGAGGATATTTTTCATCTTCCATTAAGGACTGATCAAAACATGCTCATTCAAGTCTTTTTCCCAGTCACACACTCTGTATGCCTACGGTGTTCTTGTTACCCTGTATTATTTCTGTTGTGTCTTTATTTTTAGGAATTCATCTTTTGCTGTATACTTAGATTTCAGAAAACCAACCAAAAAAGCACCTCACACTTTAACTTGCATTTTTGAGGAAGATCATTTCATAACTTCAAACTGTAGAGGGTACATTGTGTTAGCAATGACACTAAAATACCTGACAGACATGTAACGTGCCTGAAAAACAGAGTTCCTTTTACGGGTTGTTCTTCAAAGTTTCAGTATGAGATCTTGGCTCTTACTAAACTTACTGGAAAAAAACCAAGCAAACCTAGCCTCAAAAAAAACTCCACTCCAGTTTTCTTTAAAAAGACATGAACCAGAATAAAGCTACTTCCTTAATTTGAATATCTGAGTTTTACCAAACGTTCAAAAGTAGTAATTACACCCAAATGTTAATATATAATCTTGCATATGTTCCAAGTGAAATAAGAACAGAATCATAACAGAATAGAAGACATATTGATTAGGGGCGGGGGGGGGGGGGGGGGGGCGGGGGGAAATCACATCATTTTTCCCTGTGGCAGGTACAACTTTGTAAATTATAAGCCCCATGCAAGGTCAGAGGGCTAAGTGGAAGAAAAGTGGTACTTACTGATTTCGTAGTTTCTGCAGTCCAATCAAGTGTTTCTCATGCTCCCAAGCCAGCTCCTTTTGCACTAACTGGATTCTCTGTGCTGTCTGCCTATTTAGCTCCTCAGAGAACCTAGGGTCCATCTCAAACTGCTGCAGAAAGGCAGAAAGACAGAAAAAACAGCATCACATATTATATATTTTGGTAATTAATATTTTTGCCCAGGTGCCAGAGTTCCATGCACTTCAACATAATCCTTTATTTCAGGAGTTGTTCAGATTCCTACAGAGAACCACATTTTTCCCACATGCTTCTTAAATAGCACAAATCATCAGCTGTGATTCAGAAGTCCCAGCAAATTATATATTCATAGAACTACCTTAATCCAAAGGGTTGGACGTCTTTGGCCCCAACACATCAGGTAACACATTTTAGAAGATGCCTCTAAAGGTAAATGACCCTTATAAAAACCAGATGTACCTCTCTGTGCAGCTGCATGTGCTCGGGCAACTCCTGATTCTTTTGAAGAAGGAAAAGAAACTCATGCCTCAGTGCAATTAACTCTTCTCTTTTCTTGTGTTTTTTCTCTTCAGCTTCCTTCATTATTCGTTCATAGTCCTTTTTCTGCTTGACTTCCTCAATGCTGAAAATGCATGAAAAAAGTAAACTGTTATCTCAACAGAAGAGAGGAAAGATTACAGTTTATGTAACCTTTTAGGTTTCCTTGACAGCCTTAAACTCCCAGTAAACTCAATGGCTCGTAAGGTAACTTAGAAAGGAATCATCTTCCTGTATATTTATTTGTACAGTCCTAATGTCATGGGGCTCTGACCCTGATCATGTGTTGTCTCTGTAGTCTGAAGTTAAGTAAGTCTCAGAATACCATATTTGAGTTACTGCCACAGAAAATTAGATTAAATGGAGGGAAAGGCTGAAAAAACCTTTGTGCATAGCAAGGAAATTACCCAAACGCAGGGTGATCAACTTCTCCCTCCTGTTAGGAGGCAAAAAGAAATACATGGTCTGAAGAACAAGCTACCAACACTTGAAAATCTCTTTCATCATTATCCAAGCATCTCTTACTTGTAGGCGTTAGGATCCTCAATGTCTTCAGTAGCCTTCTTCTCAAGATCACTCTGGAATAAAAATGTTACCTTGCGTTTAAACAAGCAATAATAATTTCAAAAGAGAATAAAGCTTTTACAAACATTAAGACAGAGCTCCCATTGCCTTTCACAAAACCAAAAGAAACCTTCATGATCAGTATTGCTAAAGGGGCCTTAAATGTTAGGTTTTAATGTTTCACGAAGAAAAAGCAATGAAGTTGGTTTATGTGTAAAAGAACTAGCAAAGCACAGGTCTTAGGGACAGAGGACACAATCCTATATCCTCCCCACCAACGCTAACCATAATAGTGTTGCTTGTCCTAACTTCACTCTGTCCCATAACATTTCTGGTTCTCTACCCACCAAACCCAATTCTCTTGTCAAGAGACAACATATCCTGGGCTGATTCCAAGTCACATGTGTAATTAATCTGGTTTGCTTCTGCTGACTACGTAATGGGTTCACAATTATTAGCTGTGAAGAATGACAGATGGATGGACACTGCAGTCGCACAAGCCTCATTTCCCTAGGCAATCATGTGCAAAAAAAAAAAAAAAAAAAAAAAAAGAGGGAGGGCCTCTCACCCTACAGTGAATACAGTCATACTAAATTGATCTGTAATTTAACTCAATTAGCTTCAGCAGAATTGTATTTGATTCTCTAAGAATCTCATTAAGTTTAATGAAGATGGAATATTTAAAATCTTCCACATGACTTAAAACTAGAATACTTAATGAAGATATACTTTGATAAGGGAAAAACTCTATTACGATGGTCATTAAGCAATGTTGCTAGCCTGAACAATAGAAATTAACCATAAAGATCTTTATATAGAGCTACTTACATACTCAAAATGATAGAACTGTATATATGCTTTATAATTGTATATTAATCACTACTTGTAATAGTGGAGCTAGCAAGGCTCTGGTATCACAGGTTCCAATCACTCAGTTTAAGAAGATAATTTTGGGTCTATTCTCAGTGCTATATATGCTTGTGATACTGGTAAAGAATTCCAACTAGTCAAGAACAATTTAACTAAATAACCAAAATCACAAATTCCTCTCAGTCTCCCTCATCAAGCATGTTCCAAAATGTAGTTACCAGCTAACATTAAAAAAAATATTCAACTTTCAATTATTTTTATGTTGACCTTTCAAGACTTTTAAACTGTACTGAATGCATACCTGCTCAAAAACCCCTTGTGCGTGATAGCACTTCTTTACTCAACAGGTCTCGCTTCTTCTTTCAGGTTATATTTGTTTAATTCAGGTGCTCAAGATTTTTAAAAAAATTCTATAAAGTCTGAATGTTTTCAGTAGGGAACCTGACACCTCTATCTTCTGTATTATCAGTAGAACTGTTACTGAATGTCATCTGTTCAAACGTGCTACAGGTGATGAGCTCTACAGTGATTACAGGACATCTGTAAAATCATTACTGCTAATGCTATCCAAACGTGAAACAGCAATGGGATCAGCATCACACTGTGCTATGTTGCAAATTCAAAAAAATCCAACTTGTGAATTGTATATGAATGGTACTAGATGCACCGAGAAACTCACATTTCATATTCTCTAACATTATTTCTAGAATGCCCATCTAGAGCAGAATCATACTTTACTGGAATTAAATCCAAGACAGGTTTAAGTATGACAAATTTTCGTGGTTCTTTCATTCTAGGAACGTACCTGACTACACCTTTGAGTGGGACAAGACTTGCAGAATATTACATATGAACAGCATATTCTATGTTTATTTGGAGAAATACGCAAAACAGTGAGAAGGAACAATGCAGTCATAGTGTCTGTTCATTAGGGAAATGTTTTGCAAGAGCCATTCTTCCAAATTTTTTAGAAAACTTCAGCTTTTGCTATGAAAAATGTATGATGCAAATAGTTGAACTTCATTTTGCCCATCTGCAGTAGTTTCACAGTAAATAGGCCAAATTCAGCGAAAGACTGTAGTGACTTACCCTAGGAGAAGGGATTTTGGCTTTTAGCTCTTTGTGAACATCCTCTGGAGACAAGATGTTGAAAGCAAAAATGTTTCCATCTCCACCACAGGTAATCAGAAACCTATCGTCATGACTAGAACAGATCCCCCGGATCTGGCCATAATCATTGTCATGTACATTGAGGCACCAGTATTCCTTCAGGGTATTCACTGAGAGGTCTTTATCCTGAAGAGGATAAACCCGCAATGCGCCATTCTGCATCCCACAGAACATCAGTAATCTGCTGGGACTGTCAAATAAGCAACAAGAAACACTAAGAGCCAGCAACTTGCAACAACTCAGGCCACAACTTAAAACATGATACTTGAAAAGAGCTAATAAGCTTAATAAATGTAGCTTTCCCAAGTCCGTAAGCTGGAAACAAAGTATTTGGACCATTTAAACTATATGTGATACTGCTACAAAATGTTTTTCAGCGAACTGGCTGCTCAGCAATGTTCCAGCACCTGCTGGGTATCATGGAACTGGTCTCAGTCCTGAATTGGGAAGGGTAGCAGACACCAAGTTCTAAGCTAGAAAAGCAAGTTTCCCCTCCCTTTTCTCCATCTAGTACAGATGGTGGTGAATGCAGTAGATTAAGGGCTGAACTAAATCTGCCTCTTTAGACGCAGAACGTGCCTAGCCTTACAGGCAACCTAATACTGGGAGTCTGAAAACAGTTCACCATTTTCATTCATACAGTTCACAAAATGTCCTGAGAAGCCTGTATTCTTTGCACAAGAAGGAGGGAGGGCCATGTTCTCCTCAAGGGCTGTGTCTTCTTTGCTAACTATGAAAAAGAAATGCTGCTCTGGTGATCCAAATTTGCAGAGACTTCTAATGGTTCTCCTGGAATTCTAAAATCTAGGATGTTTGAGTCCTAATCAGTCTTTAAATAGAAACCAGACATTTTCATCTTTGAAGGGCTTTTTAAACTATTCTGTCAGACACAGTGCCAATTGTGTCCATTAGGAATTTTAGGTGAAACTCAGTGCCAGGAAAACCAGAGTTCCTGCATACTAGAGTTGAGTCACAATTAAAAAAGGGCAAAGCAGTGTACCCTCCTCCCTTACAAGTTTTTTTTCTTGGATGTCAATTTCATCAAGCTTTATCACAAAGCTATCTGCTACACTACAGTGTTTTACCAGAAGGAGATTTGGTGGATGGGATTGTCGTCAGTGTCCTCAATAGGAATCACCTCAAACGGTTCGTCTTTCCTGTTTTCAGGGTCTTCTTGGAGATCATGTGAGAACTCACAATGATAGAGGAACCCTGAGTCATACCCACCCTGAAGAAGAGAAGGAACATAAAATGGTGACAAAAGAATACTGAAGCAGCTGACCAGGTACATGCAGTTTTCAGAATTCTTCCTTTCTTAAAGATCTACAATAGGTTAGAAAATGTTACTTCCAAACATCTAGAGATTCTATTTACCCACAGAGAAAAATCTGTCATAATTACTGGCATTACAAGCCATCCTACCAATGTGTTAGGATTCTACCTTCTGCTTGTAAGGGAACAGCTTAGTATTTGTGCCCATTCAGGCATCACCAAGAAGCATACCTATTGGAAATTTCCGGAACAATGTGAATTGGAGTGACACTACTTAATCACAAAGATCCCTGAAGCTATCAAGTATGAAGGGAATTCCATGTCCTAGAGATGACAGGTTTCAAATAATCAATTTTCCAAGCCACCCAGATGTGAAGGGAAAGTTGTCACATCTTGTACTCCCATCAACATGAAATAAAAATCGATTTACCAAGGAAAGCAGAAATTTTCCTGGTGCTGAATAAAACCCACAGAGGATGGGACTGGGCTCCTCCGGTATGTAGAGAGGTGGCAATGGCTCTTCTTCTTCAGGTTCCTCTTCAGGTTCTTCTTCTTTTACCTCCTTTCCCATCTCTTGTTGCTGCTTTATCCATTCAAGTTTTGCTTTCTCCTTCTCCTGCTTTTTTTTCTCTCTCAGTGCGATCTCCTCTTCCAGCTATCACAAGAAGCAGAGAAACACAGAGACATGAAACCAAGGCATTCCATCCATTACTCCCTGAAAGTCTCAAATGAAATCCAAGGTGGTCCTGGCATTATATATACAGAATATCTAGAGAAATCTCTCTTTCCATCAACTATCAACCAGACTTCATGGAAGTCTCCAGTGGAAAGCCCCCGTTTCCCTCCTCCAAAGTATTTTAGCTCATGGTCCTTTGAGACAGAAACCATTCTGCATGAAAACCAGGCTTTAGCATTTCCTCAGAGAGATTACTGCCAATATTAACCACTATTACCATAATATTTCTGCAGAACTCGTAAGCCCTGTGCCCTGCCTGCCCAGGAGAAAGAAAAGCACTGCAAAGTTGAACTCAAGTTCCCAAGTTCTACTGCATCATTGATGTAGAGTAAAAGGGAGAAGCTGTAATGGACTTTAATTCTCCTAAACGATGAAGGGGAGACATTTGCAGATTTAGAAAACCTTTAAAAACCCTTTTCCATGCAAGTCTACCTTAGCATAACCAAACATCAAACATTCTCTAAAACAGAATCTTCTTTAAAAGGATATTAGATAGCAAATCATAGAGAAAGATCTGGAAAGGATCTCAAAAGAGCATTCATTTGCCTGAAAGCAGAATTGGCTAAAGCTTAAATATTATCAGTTGACGTTTGCCTGATCTACCTTTTAAAAATCTCCTGCTATGGGGACTCTACACTATGTAAACTATTTTAGTGCTTCACCACCCTTACTGTTAGAAATCTTGCCTTACATCTAACCTAAAACATCCTTGTTGCAACTTACTAATTACTGATGTACTCCTAGAGGAAAAAGAGAGCAATTAATATTCTTTCTCTTTGCAGAAAACTTTTCTGTTTTTAAAGATTTATAGTGTCTCCCAACAATATTCTTCTCTTTTGAGTAAAAAAACAAAACCACCCCAACAAAAGTCCACACACATTCTTTCAGTCTTTCCTTACGTATGTATGATAGCTTTGTGATGTTTCTTGTGGTTCTTCCTGTCAGAAAACCACTGAGAAATTTTTCGCCTGAAAGCTGACTTCCTTCCAGTTGTCACAAGAAATGAAGCTTTGCCTGACATTCGGTAAGGCACCACTCAGAAGACAGAAGAGTTAACAGAGAAAGCAGAGAAATCACAGGTTAAGAACAGAACCAGAGAGGCTGTTGGACTGTGTTGGATTGAACATGGGACTGAGAGCCTGCTCACTGGAGTTCTGCTCCTGAGCCTAACATCAGCTTGCTTTTTAATTTCACAAAATTAAGTACAGCTGGGAGTTAGCACAAGTCTTTTCCTTTGGCCCTGCTTATCTTCTAAAATGCTAGTTGTCATTCAGAAATTAAAAAAACACACCTTTAAAGTTATTATAATATTTTAAAAAAATTAAAAATATATATAATTGTTGGGGAGAAAAAAAAAAAAAAGGCGTTTCATGTTTGCCTCAAAGTGACCACATGGGTGTTTTATGACTGTTCAAAGGAATTTCCGACAGGGCTAACATCAACCACAAGAAACACGCTCTGTGAAAATTAGCGAAATGAAAATATTCTGAGAACTAATGCACTACACTAGCTTTCCCTTTCACTAATGCTATCTTCTGATTATAATCAAAATCGACATCATGCTTTCAGTGTGATTTGAATAAACAAACAACAACTTGCAATTTCAGACGTTGAAACTCAGCCACAAATGGACTCTACCCGGCCTACACCTTCAAGAAACTTAGCAAACGTCCTGCGATGCAATACAGGGACTAGAAACCTTTTTGTGTACTTTGTCCTCTGGCACAATGTAAAGCATGAAATTCTGCTACAGGGGAGTTCTTTACCTTGATTCGGGATTTAATACTACAAAAACGGAAGTACTGCGTTGGCAAGTTTTTTATTTGGTAGGTAGACACTGTATCCTGTTCCTCAGGGGAAGGGGCAGGAACCTGGAGAACAAAGCCATTCTCACAAAGGATAAGCAGCGTCCTTTTCACCTAGACAAAAACACAAAAAATACAACTATAGGGCAGATGTATACATGGAATTTTGAGCGAAATGGGAGAAGGTTAGTCAGAAGATGCATAGGCACAAAACCAAGCTCCAGCCAGGAGGCACTAACTCTAACTCTGCTCTTATTTAAATGGACATCAGAAATCAGTGAGCTTCTTTTATGCTGTGTATGTTAGGCAAAGCTAAGGAACTGAAGAATTCCTTGCCGTATAGAAAACAGCTATCACTCTGAACTGCCTAGCTTGGAAGCAGCATGATGAAATTTGGGGAGTTTGGTTAAATTAAAGAATGGTTCTGACCCAAGAGTTAGGAGCTGAGGTTTTGGTTTGATAATTGTTTGAAAGTTCATATGTTTCTGCACTAATATATCCCTTGTATCTCCATGACTGGGCTCAGAATCTTGCCAAATGCTTTTTAGCTTTGAGTGAGTCTGTTCTTTGCTGGTACCTGCCAGGCCCTTTAAAATGCAATGTTAGGAAGAATAGGTGAGGTGTGGGTAGTAATTATTTATTGTTCTGAGATTTTAAAAGGCAAATCTGTATTAGTTTCAATTTTCATAAACTACCTGAAGAATCGAAAGAGGGTTATTTTACCTGACCTGTCACTAAAAACATGCAAAGAGGGTATATTTGAGTTGCGATGGAAACCTTAACTACGAATTATACGGTTCTTGTGTCTATAAAATCTCAGCCTCACAAATGCATTAACTAAGTGTACAGTATTTAATCACCAAGGTGCTTCTTTTTAAAGAGAAAAAAAAAGTAGCATAACACTCAGATGCTTGTACTATGTTTAGTAAGTGTTCACATCTAGCAGTGGAGACCTGATACTGGTAGACAAAATTACTCAGGCAGAATCTAACGTATCAAAGACATGCAGAGTGCTTTTTAGTAAGTAGGAGTACCTTGCCCTCAAGGAAAGGACTCAAAATGCAACTGTCAGATCAAGATCTGTCATTTCTGCAGTAAGTTAGAGTTCATACCAACAAGAGTCCTTTTGCCAGCAGAGTTCTTATCAGTTCCCATGAACAAGCAATAGCAGCTACACTTTGCCACTGTGCGCCAGTATAAAGTAGCTTGCTGGCCACTTTGTCAGCATCTAAATATAACGAACAATCTCCTCTCTAAATAATACCAGACTAACCACAATTTCAGATGTTACTCTAACCTTATAAAACGTTTTAAATATTAGCAAGAATCTATTTGAATATGTCACTGACACACTTCAAACAGAGTATGAATTCCAAGAGGCACCCAAAAGCTTTCTTAATGTGGTCTGAAAACTTTGTGAAAGCCCGTTTTAATATAGGCAAGAGGCACAGGCAATAATGCTCACATACCTCTTTTATTAAAGAAGACTAAGACCTTCCAAAAGCTAAGGCAGAAGTTTGTTTCTTCAAGGCAGGAACTGGAAAAGCTGAGCAAAATTTTGTGGTTTGCATGCTTCTGTTCTTTATTATCCAAAGTCCAAAATATGTCCAAAGCGACTAAACCAAAGATACAGCTACACAGAACCTATCCGTCATGCTGAAGCATCACGAAGAATAAAGTAGCAAAGCATCTTTTCCATTGTCTATAGAGAACATGGCTAGGGTCATGGATCTTCATCTATTTACAATGGAAGTTCTTTTCAAAATGACATTTTAACACTGTAGGGAAGGAAAGAAAACAAACATGCATTACTCACATGAGAAGGTGGAGACCACTGTAATGCCTGCACAGGCCCAGGAACACAGATGAATCCAATTGGCTCATATTTATCTCCAACAGCAAAAAAGAAAACAGTTTTGTCTTTACTCTGATGAAAAAAAAAACCAACCAAAAAACCAAAGATGATGACTGAGTCAAAGCTAACCAAAAATTCAAAAGACTGTAGGTACTTTATGACATAAACACAAACTTCCAATGTTTAATGTTTTGTGGCTCAACAGGGGGACTTACAAGTGCCTTGGAACTTAGAATTTGATTTCCATGATGATTACAGGGAGGAAATAAAAACCCTGCCCAACTTCCTACAGGGCCTTGAGTGCACCACTTAACTGCCCTGATGGGCCTCACCTGACATCCCTAGCCATGTGTTTTCTGCCTTCTGCTCCAGGAGCTCCTTTAATGCTCAGGCTCAGGCCTGTTTTTTTTCAGATAAGACAGCACAGGCTGATTTCCTCAAATAACATGAAAATCCGGAACGGGTGCACAACTGATGTATGGCAGTTTAAATCCTGCATTAAGTGAAATGCATGGTGATTCAGCTCAAGGAATGTGTAACTGCAAATGCACTGACCACGGCTAAGGGCTAGCTTTTAAAAGGATATACCACATTGACTGGAAATCATCTCAAAGACTAGCATGTACGCTGACAAAGACACCAGACAAACTGACTGGTTGATCCTGCTGTAAGGTCAAGCCGTGCTGGGGAGCAGCTGGAATGTTGCCAAGGTGGTGCATGAACCTTGGCGTACGAATTCTTTTACTAATTCCAAGACACTACTAAACTAGTTCCAAAATGAACCAAATCCATCTTCAAAGGGGATTACAGAAACCACACTGAGCAGTCCAGTAATTCACAAAATTAATTGTAGGGATTGCGTGGTTGCTTTCCTTCAGGAAAACCAATGTGAGTGCAAACAGAGCCTTCTCTTCCCCCAGCACCGCAGAGAATTACAAGAAGCGATCAACAGCAATAACAGAAGTATAATTGTGTCGTCAGTAAAGAAACTTTACCTTATCTTACCTTATCTCTTTAAATAATCTCTACATTTGTGGCTTAATAAAAATAAACAAAAGAAGTGGCACGTACCCCTGTGGCAAGCACATCTCCATTTCGTTCGTATGCCAAGGCTGTAACTGCAGCGGCGTGAGGTTTGAAAGCCTGTTTCAGACTTATCTCTGCATTCTCTGTATTGGTCTGTCCTGCAAGAACAGGCAGTCCTTTGGGATCGTAAACTTCAATTATGCGGACAACACCATCTTCAAACCCCACAGCAATTAGACCTCCTTCAGGATTTACCTTTGAGTGGAAAAATGAAGAAAAAAAAATCACAGTGTACATCTGAGAGTTTAGAATAAGAATCTGTACGGCACACACTGTGGTGTTAAACCTGTAACTCATCTTACATGGCGGTGTTGCTAAAGCACAAAGAATCTTTCATACATGGGAAATGTGGTTTATTCTCTCTAATATGCTACCATAAAGGGAGTGGGAGAACTGGGGGTTATTTGGTTTGGATTGTTTGGGGTTTTTTTACTGATAAAATGTCACTGAGACTGTAAATATTAATGACAATGTGGTTGTAATGTCTGAGGAAGAGGTAATTCATACTGATATACAGCACTTAAGCAGAAGAGTTAGAACTCAAAAAAGGAATTACTACATTACCCTGAATATAATATTGGGCATTGAATGTGGGTATGATTTTTGAAGAGGTGACGGCACAGACTTGGGTCTGGCTGACTCCATGTAAAATACAGTTGTCAATAGCTACTTGAGATGGAAAAAGGAGGCTATGGAGTCTTTACCATAGGCCCTGTAGGTAAGCCAATTGCTAACAATGTAGACAGGCTTATATTGTGAGAGAGAAGAGTGAGCAGAAACAGGCCTGTGTGGTAGCTGAATCTTGCTGGACTTGCAGGTTTTGCTAATATTAGCCATACATGGTAGTGTCTTGAAAGGGATTTACAAGCTGAGCCAGCTCCAGACATAGCACTGATCAATATTAATGCACACCAGAAATGAGACCAGAATGAGAACTGCTGTGTAAAGAGATGAGAGTGAATGGATAAGCTCTGTGAGCGTTGGGCAAAAAGTATAATCTTTGTTATGAAAAAGTTTATTGTTCCTGAAAGGAGCTGAGGGTAACTGTCTTCCCGTTGTCTGGGGAGATTTGCCTGTGACGTCTTAAGTTAAAAAGCCCCTCTGTAATAAACAGGGGTACAATAGCATTGCTCAGTAAATGACTAACAGGAGTCACTCATGGACCCCAAATTTATGGCTCTGTGTTTAACTCCATTGATTCCGTATCTTTTCTCTACTAGGCAGCCAGCACTCCAGATGTGGCCTTCCCAGTGCTGAGTAAAGGGGAAGGAACACCTCGCACAACCCGATGGTAACACCCTTCCTAAGGCGTTGGGTCCCAGGATGCTGTTGGACTTCTCTGGGTGCATTGCTAGCTCATGGTCAGCTCGGTGTCCCCCAGGATCCCAAGATCCTTCTCTGCAGAACTGTGTTCCAGCTGGTAGGCCCCCTGGCAGTACTGCTGCCTGGGGTTATCCCTACTCAGATGCAGGACTTTGCATTTTCCCTTGCTGAATTTTATGAGATTCTTCTCAGCCCAATTCTCCAGCCTGTCCAGATCCCCCTGAATGGCAGCCCAACCCTCTAGAGTACCAGCCACTCCTCTCAGTTTTGTATCATCTGCAAACTTGCTGAGGATGCACTCTGTTCCAGTGTCCAGGTAATTAATGAAGAATATTGGCACCATAATAACCCCTAGGGTACTCCGCTAGAGACTCGCCTCTAAGTGGACTTTGTGCTGCTGACCACTACTCTCCAGGGCCCAGCCATTTGGGCAGTCTTAAATCTATGTCACTGTTCACTTATCTAACCTGTACATTGCTAGCTTGTCCATGAGGATATTCTGCTATACAGATGCTTCAAAGTATGTCGAATGAAATTCTCTTGAATTAATAGTGCAGACTTTTCAAATACATTTGAGCACCTTAAGCTATGTGTAAGTATCTAATGAGATTTTAAATGCAGCAAGGTAGACTAAGTACCCTTGATTTTTCTGGCTGTGTTTAGTACCAATTTTTGTAAAACTGAACTGAGCCAGTTTTCTAATGCTGTACAATTTATTGTGGCTGTCAGCTTATCTCTTGAATGTATAGATCATCACGTAAGAGCATCCCTGAAAGTCTGCATGGCCAGAATTACAGTTACAAGAGCACTGTCCCAGTGCTACCCTCACCTTGGAAATTCAAGTAAGCACTTTCCTCCATAAATCTGCTTATAATTAATCCACCAGACTTGCTATGTTTCCTCAAAAACATAACTAGACACTATTTTAATTAAAATTAGCAAATATGTCTAAAAGTGATAGACTCCACACTCCACAAATGATCAGTTCTGGCAACAATTTTTTATGATTTATCTCCAAATGTTTGTGGATGGTCTGGGCTGTCATTTCAAAATGTGTTAACTAACTCATGTTAATTGGCAGTTACTCTGCATGGGTTAAATAGAAGCTGTTACTCTATAAACTAAAACTACTTCCTGAGACTGCACACTGAGATCTGATTTTAAAATCTCAGGAAGACACAAAGTAGGATACCTGATAATTCATAGTAAAGTCAAACTGTACAGATGCTATATACATACATGCTACTCCACAAACTTTTTATATATATACATATAAACATGTATATACACACACACACTACAGTAAACTCCACCATGGCCTAACACTGACTTCTTTAAGGTCTTGTATGGTGAGCAACTTTCTTGATGCTGGCAGGCTCATAGGCCCCTTACGAATTTTTGTTAGCACACTAGCAAAAACTCACAACACAAGGTGCCCACGTCAGCACTGTTCCTCCTTGTTTAAACTTAATTTCACTCAGTTGACTGTTGCTGATGAAATCATAGATACGCACTGACCCTGTGTGGCAAGGAGACAGTAAGAATTTTATTTCTTGCAGCATCAATTACATGTAAGATTTACAGAGAAATGTCTATTTATTTGAATGAAAAGCTGGATACAATGTTATTAGCTTTTCTCTTTGAGTATCAATTGCCTGCCTGGAAAGACATGACTGAGGGTTACAGGGTACCACAGCTAGCATGGTGCTCATGAACAAAACATCAGCTTTCTTCACTCTTTAATTAAAGGCTCCCAAGAGTTGTTGGGGCTGAGGGTTGTAAAAAGAAGTCCCATGCTGACCACCATGCATAATTTTCAAGCAATCACAGAACTGTGGCATACTGTAAGGAAAATGTGTACTGACAACACAGGAAAAGATAACACGCTATTGCTTGGGATTGCCTAGGGAGAAAAATATTTAAGTGGATGAAAATGGGAGATTGTCCAAAGAAAAGCCAGTTTCACCAGAGGTGAAATTAACAGATTCTTAGACACACATATTGGCCTGCATAAAATTCCATTCCAGCTGGCATATATCCTAAGTGTCATTTGCTCAGCTGGTAGGAGTTTGTCTTCAGGCTAGAAGAGCATGTACATTGTATAATACAGACAAATGCCAAGATACTGCTGACAAGAATTGAGTTTAAGACCTTGTAGCATTTTTTGAGAAGTGTAAATGACATTGTTAATGTTCTAGCCAGGGGTTCCTCTTTAAAGCAAGATAAAGCTAACTGTGAGAGGCGTAAATTGCAAAATTTATATAAGTTTAAAAAATACGTCTATAATTACATTAGCTGTTGTTGAGAGCATGATAGCTATTGCATTTTCTAAGAAAGCCACAAATATTAATATTCACAATGACTTACACAATGCTAGAGACGTATGTAATTCCTTACAAAACAAAAATCCCAACACTTATCAGTCCAGAGCCTTGAATACATGTGCTGTTATTCAAGCCAAATGTCTCATCTTTTCAGCTGTTCCTTCAGAACGAACAGAATTTACAAAGTTTCCCATTAAAACTTCTCTTATTAAAATCCCAGGCTTTTAGGATGAAGCAGTCTTAATGCATTATTTCAAAATATTAATGATTTGTCTTAACTATTAAAGAACTGATCCCAGGAATAATAATTGTCTGTAATGTGACCTTTCAAGAGCGAATACCTAACTTCAGTTCAAAACAGAATAGTTCCAAACCAAGCATCATTCAAAAACAATAATTACAGTGGTATGAGAGGAAAGGAATAGTATACTTACGGTCGAGAGCAGTGGTGGCCATAAGGTGTGTAACGGGAGAGACACTCATAGCCTCAATTCTTCCAGAGTGGAAGGTATACAGGCACTCTGGATCACGGGTCTGCAGTGCAAAACAGAAGAACTGAAATTCTGCTGCATTCTGGAGCTGCACTTAAAAGGTATTACAGCCACACCTACAGCAAACCTGAAAAATCTAGACAAGTGCTGTTTGTGTGAATAAAATTCAGCATGTATGAGGGACCTATATGCAATTCCCATGCCCCCTTTTTTTTTATTTAAATGTTCCTAGGGAGATTATCAGGAAAATTAGTGTAGGAACATTAAGCTCATTTAAAATTCCACCATTTTCTGTGTGAAAATAAAGAGAAATGCCTTTCATGAAGTGATTTCAGACTTGGAATCAGTATTTTTCAAAAAAGCTGTTGCGCTGAAGGCAAAGAAAATGGTCTCAAGCCTACGGCTTATGCTACCTGGGAAATCAATTCATCATCCAAGGAAATTTAGGTTTTGTTACACTTTTTTTTCATTAGTTTTTATAGTATGCTTTGTACATCTTTTATTTACCATAAAATTATTGGGACATAATTTTACCTGTTGCCAAAGAACTTTATTCCACTCAAAGGGATTTTTCCCATTTACTTTAATATGTTTGGGAGCAAAAATTAAATGCCCCCATTTTAACTGTGTCATCTATTTCTCCATCAAAAACATCTCCAGCAGTAACACTAATAACCAGTAGGATAAAACATGTGACGTGCATTAACCTTCTCCTTGTTTTTCCTAGTTGTTTATATAATGTAGACACAACAGTAAGGATTGTTTCAAACACCTATCTAGATAAGATATATCAATACTCCTTGAACTAATTTCTTGCATCCATGCAACTTTTATTATCAGTTCATGAGGGAAAAAAAAATCCTTTAAGGTAACCTGAATTTGGCAGCAAAATTTCAGGACTCAAAAATCAAATTATTTTTTATAACTCTACACATCATTATAATCAATAACATTATAAAAAGGTATTTTTAAGAAAAAAAAATGTTTCGGTAGTATAATTTTCAACTGCACAGCTTTACAAAACATAAACTTAATTGCAAAGGCATCCAGTATAGTTAAAGAAAGCTATTGCAAAGGAATTGAAGAAACCAGAAAAAAGAAAAAGAAAACAAACTTACCACATTTGAAAAAGTTAAATCCAGCTTCCAGATCGCTCCATTGGTGTCCTCAAGAAGAAAAAACAAAACACTTAATTTGAATATTTTCAAACTCAATTTGAATAAAATTGCCCATGGTAACTCCTTAAAAATTTCTTCATGATTATTACTGTGAAAATGAAATGACTAAATGTGGTGATGTTGGTCCTATCAGTCCTATCCATCAGTCCATGATAACAGAACTTGGACAATACCTTTTGACATTCTCCTGTTATGTAATTCTGGCTCTGAAAGCCAAAGTCTCACGTGTTACTATACACTGAAAATACAGCATAGCATAGCTCAGCTCAGTTGGAAGAGACCTACAAGGATCATCTAAGTCCAACCGCCTGACCACTTCAGGGCTGACCAAAAGCATATTATTAAGGGCATTGTCCAAATGCCTCTTAAACACCATCAGGCATGGGGCATCAACCACCTCTCTAGGAAGCCTGTTCCTAGTGTTTGAAGGAAGAAGAAGATTTTATATTTTTGAAGATTTTATATATATATATATATAAAGAAGAAGACTGAATTCTACCAACAAGAAATGTACTGATCTGCAATGGACTCCTGCTGTTACTTAACATCACCTCCCTCATTCCGTGCTTCTCCACAGAAATGTATGTACATGAGTGTATCTTACCTGAGCATACCAAACAGGTTGTCCACTGTCATGAACTTTTGACATGAAACTCAGGCTGACGTTCCTGCCAACATGAAGTTCATTCATAGGCTCCACCTCCAGTAACCCTGTATCATCCACCGAATCAGCAGCATCTATTATCTCAAAGTTCCACACCTTCATGGCGTTGGAAATATGAATAAAAAGGGGGTGGGGGTGGGGGTGGGGGTAATAAGGCCAAGTTATGTTTTCATACACAATTAATATGGAAATTTGTAATTCTAAGAAACCAGAGGAGCGGAGATTCTACATGAAGAGCGTGAAACCTGTCATATCTGCCTTGCTGGTTTGAATGTAACCTAAAACAGTGAAAATTGGCAACTATTATCTGATACATTTGGGTGCAATGCAAAGTCACGTAGAAGTTCTCTGTCCAATGCTGAAACACCAGTAGCTTAAGTTCAGCCTCGGCACTAGCAGAGCTACACATGGCAGCCTTGGAACTAGAGAGAGTAAATGATATCTGTGTCCTCTCGGCATTGCTCATACTGAGGCAGCACAGAAGAATGTGAAATCTAACACATCCATGTTCTGCTTTGCGGGATAAGGACAAGACATCATTTGGCACCCTTCTAACCGAGTGAATTTTCCTAATGGGGTAACATCGCTTTATAAAACACAACAACTACTCTAGCATGTTTGAAACCCTCCACTGTCCCATCCACAGGACAGCTTCCCGTTGATTATTTGGAGTCTTTCACATATCAGCATATACACTGTCTTCCCTTAAAGAGCAGGAAAACAAGACTTCAAAATTCTTGACAACTGACAGGTGAGATCAGAAACTGGCATATGGATACAGCAAACTTTTTTACCTTAATTTCTACAATTATATGTTAATTTCAGAATGTTTTTTCTTGTAATTGTTCTTCTATTTCAGTATATGTATCTCTGAGATGCTAGTTAATTTCTATGTAATTTTAACATTAATAATCTGAGCTTTCAAATATTCAGAAAATTAATTTCAAATCTTGCTGTAGCTTATCCTTCAATATAACAACCACTGTATTAATAGGTCTGAAAATTATAAAGATTAACAAAAACTACACACACAAAAAGTTAGAATGCAGACAAAAACAAAGCTGTTAGACAATCACTGAAAAATATTTTGATTTACAAGAGTAAAAGGTGATTTATTCACTACTATTAAACAGAGAATGTTGTGTGAACATGATCCAATTCAAACATATACACTATGGAGATGTGCTTATATTCTGTTTGTTCTAAAAATTCATCCTCAAAGAAGCTGCACTGCAAAATTGCCTCCAAAAATAAGCCCTGGTAAAGAAAAAATCCGTCACATTTACCTGCTGACCACAAATTCACACACCTAAAGGCAGAGCAGAAGAAAAACTCACCCGAATGAAGCCGTCTTTTCCAACAGTGACAAGTTCTCCCTCATCCAGAACTAACTGGCTGACAGGGCCACTGTGACAGGGCTTGTGTCCAGCTCGACAGAGCTCCACTTTAATGAGCCCCCCTTCCCAAAGCAGCAAGTTGCCCCACTCAGTCCCTGAGATAACCTTCAATGAAAATGAAGATAAGCACATAAGCACCTGCACTTAACCATGCAGAAACACTGGCATGAATCTGGTTAACATTTGTGGCTTCCTTCCATGAAAGCAATAGATCGATAGCAATCTACAGATATTTGCAAGAGAAAGTGTAAAGGGTGAGAAGATTCAACTTTTTAGCAATCTGACATAATTTACATGCACTGAAATGGTTAAAGATTAGGGCTAACAGTCTTTGTATTCCTTTACACTAATGTATTCACTAGCCCATTAGAGGAGGCTCAGCTCCAAGCCAACAGAGACATATTGTCTGGGAATTACAATACTGACCGCACTTTTCAATTATTACAAAACAAGACAGGTTTTTGGCAAATTAATGTCAATATTAGCTTATCAGAGCAGTGCATCAAGGGTCTAAATCAAAACACTTTGAAGCAAATAGCGATTCTCCAACTTACTCAGCAGACTTTGTATCAAAACCTGAGAGGGAACATAAAATCAATTAAGCTTTTTCTTACTTACCTTCCCATCAGGCAGCGCCACGTAACCTATAATGTCGGTCACTGCTGTTTTTCCAAACCTGCCCAAAGCTCCTTGTAACTTGAGACCAGTGAATGTGAGAGCCATCTTCCAGAACCTGAACATAAAAAAAACCCCCATCCCTCTCTGATACAAGGCTTCTTCAACACACTCTTCAGTCCCTCGCAGACATTGTAATAATCTTACCCGGGATGCCTCTGAGATAAAAGCCATTCAATTATTACTCTTTTTCACAGAAAGCCTTGGGTTTTTTCTTTTGAAAATGAGATAAAGCTTTGTAGCTACACAAATATTTCCTTACACTACCCCTGTGAAAAAGCTAGAAAAAGGATTTGGAATGGGCAGAATGAAGATTAAACTACTATTTATAATTTCTAAGTGTAAAATGCATAGCTACACCTTTCCAGCTGCAGCCAATGCATGTAGTTAGGGATATGCATTTTACTCATCTCCAGTGTATGATGCTCAGCCTTGTAAATCCAAGGGACTAAGGTCTTCATGGAATTTCATGCAAGCACCCCCATGAATTTCAGCTTGACTACAAAATCTCAGTGACACCGAGGTTTTATCCTAGATCTTCATGGCTATTTCTATTTAATCATTGTATTTTTATCGGTATAAAATATAACTTTATATTACTGCATTACAGAAAAAATGAATACCTACTGCAATTAGGGATGTTTCACTGTGTTGCAGGACACATCACATTTAAGACAGGTGTTGGAAAATGAGACCACATTTGGGTGAGAGGTCATGTTTACCATGTTATAAAAGCCATGTCAGAGTTTATTGATAGTTTATTGATTCAAAAGAAAGTTTATAAGAGTTTTGTCTGATTTCCATAATGTATTCTAAACCACATTTTGGGGGGCTGAAAAAGCCATTTGCTATTGCAACCAAACTATAGAACAAACCTCAGATTTTGATCTGATTCCTCTGTTAAAATTCAAAGAAACTTTAGATGCGTTGTAATTTTAAAGGTATAATTTCCATTACAACAGCATCCAACTCATATCTTAAGTTTCTGCTGTGTTAACATTGAACACTAGATAAATACAGAACACACAACTAATCCCTGTCCCAAAAGTTGTGGCTTATTTTTTATTACAAAAGTATCCATGAACTTACCAGAGAAGGGCGTGCATGGAAGCCTATCTTTTGTAAAGCTTCCTTGCAGTTTTTTGGTGGTATCAGAAGGTTTCTGATCCATAACTTGGCAACCACTTTTAACGGCTGCCCAAACAGCAGATCAAGAGATCAAAGGTAGAAAGCCCAGAAGGCACAGGAGGCATATATGCTATGTTACCAGCAAGAAGGCATATATATATATATATATATTTTATTACTTCTTTCCAGTACTTGTTGAAATTACAAGAATGGAGCCACTGGCACCAACACTCAACATCAAGCATTATCCTTTCTGGACAGCAAAAGTGTTAAAAGACTTGGTGACTGGCTGAAAGACTTCTACCTATTCTGAATTTAGAGGTTATATTTATTTATTAATTCTGTTCTGTAAATGTACCTGATGTGTCCTGCCCCAGATGTAGTTAGTTGCTCCTCATTACCAGCTGAAAATGTGACCTTGTAAACATCCTGTGAAAAAGCTTTTGACCTCGACACAATCTTTTCTTGTTTCCAGTCCCAGATAGTCAGCGTGTAGTCAGGGCTGCTTCCAACACTGGCCAGCAAAGTGCCAGCATGATTGAAATCGCCAAAAACATAGGCTTCCTCTGTTCCACCTGAAGAAACATACAAGCAACATTTTTTTCACTAGGTAATAGCTCTCAGTTGGCTATTCCTACTAAACAAAAGTTTCCTCCCCTGCAATAATGAAAAAGCTTGAATCCATTGTTTCCTATTCTGCTGTGAAGGACCAAAAGGTTGTATTTCCTTCTAAACTTGAAGTGACCCACTACTCCATCTGCTGGGATCTATGAACACTGGCCCATTTGTGTAAAATGAAAATAGAACTTTTTACACTACCTCGCAGTATTCTGTAGGGCCTCAGTGAAGGATACTCGTAGATGATGAGGTTTGGCTTCTTTCCTTTTTCTCCTACTGCAAAGTACTGCTTAGTAGGGTGTGCCTTGAAAAAGCAAAAGTCCCGTTGCATGCTGTAATGACACTTTTGTCTCTGTCCTACTAGTTACTGAGTTATTGTATTTACTCACTCATTAGTGATATTGCTATAAATACTAGGTTGCATTTTTCTGTGCATTTATTCTGAACAACTGCCAATCTATTGCTCAACATCAGAATGAAGCCATTATGCACACAAAATGGTATATTACGCATGTAATGTGGAACCATAACTAACTGTGAAATAATTTGCTTTATTATTCATTCTTTTATTATTCCTACTTCACTCAACCCAACAGCTGCTCTCTCCACAGCAGCATTTGCATCAGCAGCCATCTACTTCAGCAGAAAAGCCATCCTCAATGGCATGGTTCTGAAGACGTAAAGACGTACTATGATTCCCCAGAAAAGGCTGCTTACAATGGGGCAGAACAGCCTGAGGCCGATATTCCAAAAGCCTTGTTCATGGGGAATGAAACTGAGAGATGGCAGAGCCATTCACAGGGTAAGATGCTTCAAATCCAGAGATAGCATTTGAGAGTCGAAACTCTCGGTAAGAGTTTACTAGAGTGAAACCAGATACATTTTCTCTTCATTTGTTTAGGACTCAATTTTCTACACTTTAACTGCAAGCAAGACTCTATACTAGTATCAGCTGTGACTAGGAAGATGAAGTGTTAAAAAAAAAAAAGTAAAAAAAGGGGTCGATATGAGCCAAATATTTCAATAAGCTTGTAATAGTGCTAAAAATTAATCCCAGATGGCACTTGTCCGTTCTTTAAGGTACCTGAGCCTGGGACTGAAGTATGCAGATATTTGTCCTCTGCCAATTATCAGTGGGATGAGTAGCCTACGATGCCTGGTCCACACATTCTTTAATCAATATCGTAATTTCTTATGTATACACATGTGCAACTGTAGAAATCTCCCATCAGGCAACCAAGCAAACATTTAATTTCTAGAAAATGACTAACATCCTAAAACAAGAAACAAAAGCCGTACTGTGATAAACCCAATTCCACCACCGCTGCTGCTGCGGAGATAACTCTGAGACTTAGTTTTCAGGTCCTGGAGCACCACCTGGTTGCCTGCTATATACAGCAGTGTTTGGCTATCCATCATCAGCAGGTTTACATTTCTGGTGCAGTCGTATCCAAAAGAATGTCTGGGAACAGTTCAATAAGGAAAAGATTTGATAGTAAACTTTTCTAGAAAGCCAGTAAGTGGATAGAAATGCTTAAACCAAACCTGAAACAGGAATATTGGAACTGGTGACTAAAAGCCTGATGGTAGGAAATCATTTTGTTCAGTATACAGTGAAGGTAAAATATATCAAGCCCCTATAACTGAGAGGAAGGCACAAGTGAAGACCTTCTGAAGTTCATATTCCATCCTTTCATTTCCACTACAAAGCACACCCCTTGGCTCTGCTGGAACTTTAAGGGCTGCAAGGAATTCATATTCTACCGGTGTTCTCTTTTCAAACAAAATGTAAGAAACATGCATCAGATTATTAGGAACTGTTCCACAGGGAAGAGACCAAATCAAAGAAGTGCTCAAGCTCACTTCCCTAAAAGTTTACAGGCAGACGCAGAGAAGGGAAAATCCTGTCTTCAGAAGCAACCACGTCTGCAGAGGAAACCACCAGCACATGTGAAAGTCACATACCATAGTCTATTTGACCATACCTAGCAAAGGACTTATGGTAGCTCTTAGTTGATGGGCATCACTTCCTTCATTCTACCAGTGTAGGTCTTCTGGGCAGAAGGCTACAAATCTACCCAGCTTCTTCCTCATTTCTCCCTTAGTAGTTCTGTGAAGAATTATGAGGTACACAGCTGCTCTTCTCCTGCCCTCCCCTCAGCTTCTTGGGGAACACCAGTGTGGCTACACAGAAAGGGAGAGCTTTGCAGGGGACATTCTTAGGCTAGTCTTCAGCCTGGTCACGTCACCTTGTCCATGACCTAGTTCTACATGAGTACTTAGAACAGTAAGCATCATGTCCAGTAAGAAAAGTTTATGAGGTCAAGACAACATTTAGGATTAAATTCACCCAGAACCATAAGTGGTCAGGATTCTTATCTGTGTCTCAAGCAAAGGTATCCCAGTAATGCCACATAGGCTACTCCAAATTAAACAAGTACAATTTTAAGAACACATATTAAATATCTTTAGCTTTAAATTTGCACAGCCTCGACAGAAAGGATACTTAAGAGTAAGAAGGTTAATGGGTATCCCAGAGTCATCAGTGACAAATGGCCGTGAATATATATCTTCATACTTATAGAAGAAAGCTTCTGGGATTTTCTCTTCTACCTTCTCAGGCCTTTTTTGTGCCTCTGTGGGTACTTCACTATTATCACATTCTTCCAAATCACCTTCTGCATCTCAGAAGAGGGAACATAATGGAAATTTATATTCACCAGAAATTTTAGGCTCCTTGCTGATATTTGCACCTAACTGCAAAAGGAAAGGATTCACACATTCTTTGCCTCCTTTGACAGAGTAATAGGTGTTCCATAGCTCAAACCAGGGGTACCATGTCTTAGTAACAATTTGTCCTGAACAGTCTGTAACAAGCACTCCCTCAGGCTTTTAAAAACTTGACTGTGAATATCCAAAAATGAAGAATTTACATTCTCAAAATTTTTCGCCTTTTTTAAAAACATTCAGTTTAACACTCAAGACTTAGTTCAAGATTTGCTTGGTGTTTCGGTCTCAGCTTTAGAAACCAAATGAAGTCTAAAGTGTCTTTTTTCAGTAGCTATTGAACACACATCATTATACAAAACAATTAGTAAAAACACATACAACAGACCACCAGAAGACACCAGTGTTCTCAAAAAGGCATACTGCTAATGTGTGACCCACTGCAGTTCTTCGCTGGACTGCAGTGCAGAATACTGTCAACTTGACTTCCAACTGGTCATAAGCACTTGTTAAAAGTACTTTTCAGTTTGATACCTCAGATCAAATCCCCATTACCTATTTTGTAAGCTTTTCACCCTGTCTCGATTTTTTTCTCTCCTAGGTGTTCTATGAAAAACAATCAAAGGGGTCACAGACCAGCCATGGGAAAGAGCAAAATAAAGTACAGAAGGTAAGCCAATGGAAAGGGAGCAGAGAAACTCAGTCACTGTAACTTGATGGCACTGGCCTGAGATGTTCCTAACAGTAACAGTGAAAAAATGAAAAACTAGAAAGTAGTGGGGTTTATAAGTTCATGCCAACATCTCCCCAGTGGAAAGCAATACTCACCAATGCTCTCAGTGTCTGATTCCACTTCTTCCTCCTGTTCCTCTGGAGCTGGTGATTCCTTTGGAAAACTAGTTTTGCTTTCTTCTGCAAAGGACAATTGGTATCACACTTGTAGGTATTAATTCCTTTGACTAATTTGCTTATATATGCCATGTTAAATAAATACATAGTTCTGCAGTAGTAAAAAAAAAATCCCTTCAGTCCAACAATGGACTTCCTGCTTTTCAGCATTAATTGTAGGGAGAAGTCTGCTTTCAAAAAAATGTAATTTAAAAGCTAGGGGAAGGAAAGACGCACAACCTATAACAGGAAAAAGGTATAACAGGAAGGTCAAACAAGTGCCAGAAGTAATGCACCAGCATAAGCACCAAAAAATCCATCCAAAGCTCCACAGGAGACTCACTAGTGGATTTTGTTATCCATGGTACCTAGATCTAGTGTGTTAGATGGCATGCAGAACATCTGAAATAAGACACTGGACAGGCATTCCAAGTAAAAAAGATGTTAAAGTAAGAAATCACAGAATCATAAATACAGGTCTTTGACTGGAAGAGACTGGCGTAGTTAATGAATTGTTTGCAGTACTAGCTACAGAGACAGGTTTGAGCAGCAAACTTTTTCAGGGAGACACTTTGCGGGCTGAGGGACAGTGGGAATTATAGACACCGCAGTCAGCCCAGAAATTCACTGGAAGGGGTCATCTTTGACCAGAGTCAAAATGAAATGTGGCAACACCAAGAGCAGTAACTGAAGATGAACACTTACTAATAAGGAAGGGGTGAGTGTTGGGAGAAGCCAGAAGCTACTGTAGGTTCAGTATCGAAATCACTATGTAATGGCAGGAGGTACTCACGGACACCACTGTCATCTGCCTGTGCACCTTCTGCTGGCTTCTCATCGGCTCCCTCGTGTTCCCTTCGAAAAGATGGCACGTCTTCTTTGCCTGGTGGTCGTGAAGAAGAACGTTTAGTATTTTTGCCTTCATCTGCCATTTAGACCATTTTCATTTCTTCTCAAATGCTTTGAGATTCCCAAAGATGATATTTGTGTTCAAACGTACATTTTCGTACAAATTGTGTACAAATATGGATAACCCAAAGATACGTCCTGCTTTGTAGGGTGAATTAATTGGCTCAGGTTTTAGGACTCCAGGCTCTGCGTACATTGCCATAGAAAGACTTTCATCTAAATACTGTGTAACAGGGGAAACTGACAACCGATTTAGGTGTTTTGGGCTTCTCTTTAATATACTGGGGGAGATTTGGTTTTGAGACAACAAGGCTATTCCTTGAAAAAAATATCAGGAGATAGATATTCTGAGATCATCTCATATCTGAATAGAGAAGAAGGAGATGAATCTAAGAAAAAAGGAATTTCTTCAAAACATGCTATATTCATGGAATGTGAATTAATAAAATTAACACAATTTAAAAAACTTTACTAAACCTCCCAGAAATTTTTCAGCTTTCAGACTATCATTTTCAGAGTGCTACAATTTCACTAGTTACCATTGTCCTCTGGAGTAGGAAAGATCCAAACTTTTTCAAACAAAAACCAACACATTGATCACTTATATATAAGTCTCTGAAAGAAGCGAAAAAGCACAGGCATTGCTCTTATTCTAAATGTGTTCCACCTTTTGATTTTAAACACGGTCTCCATTTCCAAATAAAACACGTCAAAATGAACACTGGAGAAATTCTGTATGAATACTACTGCTATAAAATACTATCAGAAAATTCATTAGTTGAATATAAAGAAACCTAAATATTCAGAATAACAAATATAGACAGGATGCAAATGAATCTCTTTTTATGTGTAAGTGTGACTCTGATACCAAGAAAAAGTCCCTAAAAATGCATTTCCCATTTCTGGCTTTGGGTCAGAATCCATTTAGGAAAAGATATTTTGAGACATTTCAGACTTTTCAGGTATTTCAGGAAAGGCAAAGTGTCCAAACTTAATGCCACCCATCAGAAGGACAGTGAGGGCAAAAAAATATTATAGTCATGTCATTCTTGTCATTACATAGCCAACCTGCCCAACTCAAGCTTCATCCAAAGGTTCCGAGTCTTTGCCAGAGTCTGAGTTCCCTGCATAATTTCATCTAAGAATTAAAATGAGCTTTTACCCCTCAGGAATGCTGAGAAAAACTTGAAAATAGACATGCAGAAAGTTTGATTTGCAGAAAACAAATCAAAAGACAACAACTGCAATATATCTCAATATATTTAAATGAAAATAATGAGTTTTTAATGGTGTAACAGAACTGATATCACTGAAGTTGAAGAAATAGTTACAGACTAGTTGCATAAATATATAGTGGAGTGTTCAGAGACCTGAATTCTAATTCCAAACCCGGTAATGACGTGTACAATTTGTATCAGCCATTTCACCTCTGGCTGTCTCAGTTATCTCTTGTGAAAAATGAGATAATAATACTTACCCATCTTAGCAAAGTGTTTTGATATCCATAGAGAAAAGTGCTATAAAATTTCAAATTATTCTAACTAATTAGCAATCATTTATCTTCTAAAAATTAAGACTATCATAGTTTTCATTATAAATTAATTCCTATCTGGAAAATGCTTTAGGCTGAACGAGGGTATGAACATTTCCGCCTGCGTTGATAGCTGGGTTCTAGTTAAAGAAAGCTATTGCAACGTTCACTGCGCATATTACTGTGAGAGCACTCAAGCACTGTGCCAAAACAAATTTTGAATTTAAAGACTCAGGGGAGGCTCAAGGGGAGGACATGTCTACTTTGATTGCACATTCTGGGTTTTATCAGTTGGCAGATCCAGAAAAGTTTTGTGTAGGTTCACTGTGATAAAGGCATGCATCCCTCTGAATGTTGATTTTCTTCTCCTGTATATTTTTTGTTGTTGCTGAGACAGATTTCCTAAATCAGCAAGAATTAAGGGGTTTGATACTAAAAACCAAGACAGCAGCAAGCAGAACTGGTGTGACAGTTCTAGTGGGGAAAAAAATAGTTAGCAATCAGAAATGTTTGCCTACCCTAATGATACAGTATGCTTGACCAGGGCAGTATTCCCACACAGACCCCCAACCCAGTCCTAGTAATTCAAGATACTGGCTTGAAACACTGTACCAGATCCACACCAGATCCACTATTTAGCTTTCTAAGAAGTCACTCAGGAGTGAGTTTAGATTTTCCTTATTTCAGTGGCCAGTGCTACAAGCTGTGAATTTCAGCAAAGTTCCATTTTCTTTCAAATTGCCTTTCTCTTAGCGATGTTCTCAAAAGCCACAGCTCACCTCAGAATGGAGAAATGTGTTCATTTGGGTAGATTTGTTCAATTATTTCAAAACTAAGATGTTTCTTGGCAATTTTGCTGTCACACAAAATCCTCATGTATATAGGAGCTTCTCAAATTCTCAGTAAATTTGGACATTAAGAGATTTCTCATCTCAGACAACCATCTCATTTATTCAAAATGCAGGATAATAAAAATAGGTGTTTGTTTTGTAACACATAAACAAATTCACTGAGATTACACCACTTTTTTTTTGTCATACTACATTTTTCTTCTTTCCAGAAAAAAAAAGGTTTAAATGTGTAAGCTTCATAAATGTACTGTGTGCGTTAATAAATCTAGAAACTGAACGTATTTAGTAGTTATTCTTGTAAGCTGTCTCTGCCCCACCATTAACTGTGTGACTGTGCTTAGAAGACATCAGCTATCTCACCTCAGCTTTGATATCTACAGCAGGGTGATAATCAGTTTTGTCTGCTAATTCAGGATATGTAGAAACAGGGAACTATTACTGCAGAACATAACTGCAGTGATATCTGTACTAGTAATAAGCAAAAGATTAAAAATTCATCTCTACACTGTGCTAATTTTGCAGGATTTCATTTTTTGGTTCACTCAAAAATGTGCAATTTTTTGTAGAAAAGCTTAGGCCACTGGTGGGCTTGGTGTGGGTGTGTGGAGGGAAAAGTCTCTTGTTCTTCCCTTCAGGACAGATTGTCTTCTATATTATTCCTTTACTTGTCTTTACTCCACGTGAAGGAACTCAGTTAGTGCCAGGACTTTGTTTTGCTTTTTTGCTTCCAATCCTGACTCCTCTTAGCACCACACTATGAGCCTTAGGAGCTACACTCCAACTGGGGGTAACACCAGCCTAAAATGATGACTGCAATGTTCGGCTATCCTGAGGGTGTTTGCTATGAGGAATTACATATCAATCAGCTCTTCCAGGCTAAGGCATCTTCTTCAAGTCTAGCTCTGTTTTGGATGTGCCAGATTTCTTCCCATTTGCCAAGTTCTAATTGTTTAACTCATCTTCAGACACAGTCTGCTCAGCAGTTTTTTCTAATTCTTCCATTTCTTTATGAAAAACAGCACGCCATCGAACAACTCTCAGCATTCCTTTCAGCCTTCAGACCACATCAGAGTGCATCAGGAATTTACTAGGCTGCTGCTGAGCACAACATGTGCAAGCAGTGGAGTTTTGCAGAACTTACTTTCATTCAAAAAAATGTAAAGTCTTTTAGTCCTTATATACACAAGGAAAAATATCCAAGCCTAAATCAGGCATAGTTATCCAGTGCCATTCATCACTATCAGTCAGCATTACTACAAAATTAGTAATAGAAGTCGGTTTTAGACAACCAACACAAAATGCCAAGGAAACCATTTTTTGTACTAGGCAATATTGCTGCCTCGTACAATAGCTAGAAGACTTGAGAGGAAGGAGAATAACAGAAGATATCAATTCTCACAGCAGTTAAGTATATAAAATATTTACTAGTCAGAGACTGAGACAGCAAGGATAAAGCTACAAAGCAGGATCTAGACACATCATCTTTATCACAGCCCCATTGCCTCTTCCCCGCCACCATCAGAGAGAGGGAAGAAGTGGCCAGGAGAGCCCTGCTTAGAACCTATCACTATGTAGCATGCATTCAAAATATTTTCCTATAAAATTAGGAGAAATAAAACCCCAGCTCTAATTTCCAACCTTACAGCTAAAGTATTTCTCTGCACGAGCCAGATGTCCTAACTCTGCCTCATGCAAGCAAAAGTTTAAAGTCTCTTGAAGTCTGCCTTGCGAATAAAGGTTACCAGGCTTTTATTGAGCAGAAACAGGAACGGGTGACCATCACCACAGTTACTTATTAACTTACAGTATGAAGGAAAAACATAAAAGTGAACCTGAGAACAACACTAAAAACACAACAGGTAATAAAACGAACAGCCGCACACATGGTAAAGCAAAACCAACAAGCCCCGCATTGCAAATGAGGTATGGGATGGTCTATCCCAGCTGCGGAACATCCCTCCCTCTTTCGCTTTCCTGAAGCTAGGCATCTACATGAGAATAAAGGCTTTTCTTTTCCAAAAGTCCCTGTGTGGGAAGACTGGTACCACACAGCCTCTGGCAGGCAGAGGCGGTGGCAGCGGCCTTGCACAGAGGTGCAGGCCCAGCACCAGGCCTGACCCTCTGCCACAGCCGCCTTCTGCCGGACACCGGGGAAGGGCCGCGGCGGGGCAGAACACCCCGTGACAGGCTGCTCTGCGGGGGCCAGCGACGGGGCTGGCAGGGGACACCTGGAGCTTCTCAGGGAGAGCAGGAGAGGGCCCCTCCGAGGAGCCACGGGGAGGGTGCCACAGAGGGGCGCAACGAGATGCCCGGCACCGGGCGGCGTCGGGCGCATGAGGAGCGGGATTGCTACCGGGGGCAGGTCCGCGGGGGCCACAGGGAGGCCTGCGTACCCCTCGGGAGGCGATGCGGGCCCGTGCGGGGCCGCAGCGGCCCCTCACCTTCCCCACCACGCCGTACCTGAGGCCGCCTCCATCGCGGCGTTACCGGTTTCCAGGCAACCGGCCGCGCGGCGCGCAGAGCGCTCCGGGAGCTGCGGCGGGGGCGGGGCGAGGGGCGGGGCGAGGGGCGGGGGCTCCGCCGGGCAGCGGCGGGGCGGCGGCTGAACGGCGGGGCTGGGGCGAACCACCGTTCCGCTACAAGCCGCAGGGGCTGCCGGCTGGGGGTGGCGGGGGGGGTTTCTCCAGGTGAATCTCTTTTGGTCACCGTTGCGGTCTCCTCAAAATCAGCGGGAAAGTAAAGCGGCTTCGGCAGCTTTCTGCCCGCAGCGCGCCGCAGGTGCCGCGGCCGGTTGCGGCGTGTTTCCCCGGGCGGCGGCGCTCAGGCGGAACGTGCCTGTGTCCGTGCCCCCACGTACACCTGCGGGCGCGGTTTTTATATAAACCCACTCTTTAAAGCCGTTTCTGAAGCTGGCGGCCGGCGCGCTGTCCGGCTTGGCGGCGCAGGGAGGCGCACCTGCCGGCAGGGCGGGCGGGGGCGGCGGCGGCGGGGGGAGGGGACTGCGGCCGGCGGCCCTGGGACAGGTGCCACCGGATGGGGAGGGCCCGTGGGCGCGGTGGGGTGGCCCGGCGCGACGGCCCCGGGCGGGCGGAGGAGGCCGCGCCATGGCCCCGCTCGGGCGCTGCCGGTGGGCGCTGCTGCTGGCCTGGCTGCCGGCCGGTGAGTGTGGGCCGCCCTGGGACGCCCCTGTGGCACACGGGGGCCGCGGCCCAGGAGGCGCCCGGGGGTTGTGCCCGGGTTAACGTGGTGCGGCGAGGGGAAGGGGCGGCCTGGGCCGGGCGGGCGTTGTTCCCCCCCTTGGAGCCCTTCCCTGGCCGGGGGGCGCGGGGCTTTGCCGAGCTCGGCGCGGAGGCCGTGCGAGCGGAGCTGGGCTGCCCCAGGGGCGCGGCTCGCCGCTCTCCCAGGAGGAAGCGGCCGCTGCTTCCTGGCGGCCTCCAGCATGGCTCCCGTGCGGCCGGCGGGGGCCTGACCGAGCGGGGGCGGCGAACTGGGGGGGCTCGTCACATGCACCCACCCCGGCCTTTGCTGCTGGCTCAGCAGCCCCAGCCTCTTCGGGGATCTGGTGTAGCCGCAGTGCTTCCATACCCGCTGGATACGCGCTTGTATGGAGGGCAGGAGCTCACCTCCGTGTCCACCAGCGGCCTCCAGCAAGCAGAGCCCTTTCTGCCAAGTTTTCTGGCCTCCTGTGGAAAATACAGTGATCGTTTTGCCTCTTGGATGCTTGGGTCTTTCCTGATGATTTAGCTCTAAGCACCAGAGTTCAGTTTTTCACACAGATTCCGTGTCCACCAGCGGCCTCCAGCAAGCAGAGCCCTTTCTGCCAAGCTTTGCGGGTTGCCTGATGGTTTCTGACCTCCTGTAGGAAATACAGTGATCGTTTTGCCTCTTGGATGCTTGGGTCTTTCCTGATGATTTAGCTTTAAACACCAAAGTTCAGTTTTTCATAGAGAACCAGTAAAAGCAGCAAAAAAATACGGAGGTATGCTTGTTGAGTGTCTTGCTTGCCAGCTGCATTCCTGCAGGACATTCTGGCCAGAACTTGGCCTCGCTGGCTCTGAAGGTTAGTGTCTTCAATGTGAAGCTGCCTTCAGTGAGGTAGCCATGCCTCACTAGGTTGGTAGTGTCCAGATTTTTTCTTCCAGACCAGGATAAGGACAGCAACATGCAACGGAGTAATGCAGTCCAAGTTTAAGAACTAGACTTAATTTCGCAACTTCTCAGTTTTCTTGGGGGAGGTTAGTATGAAACATCAGGTGTGCAGAGCTAGCCAGCTGTCCTCTGGTGAGAACAGTAGGGTTTTAACTTCTTTAGAAAATATGGAACTTACCTTTCACTCTGACTCTTTTGCAGAACAAAGGTACGAGAAAGGATCCCTTTCATAAAAAGCTTTGGTTTCTGTTAGTGAAAAGCACGTAGTGACTTTGAGTATTTTATTCTTGCCAGAAAGATACTGCTGTAGGAAACCCATGGAAAATCTGGTGTTTCCATGAGCCTCAACAGGTCAAAATTCATATGGGAGTTCATTTAATAGACAAAGAGATCAAGGTTTTGACAAGATTGAGAGTTCGGATTTTGGGTTGGTTTCTTCTGATTTCCTGCGGTAAGAGCCTGTGGGTCAGCTTTTTCACAAGTACAGTGCTCTTAAATAAGAGCAACTGTAAGTACCTGTCACCAGTCTGGACTTTACAGCATTGTAAAGATGACAGATCCTTGGTTTTCCTAGAGGTTTGTACAGCCGCTGGTATTTCTGTGTGTAAGTGCATGTGTGTATATTTCATTTTTCAGAAGAGCCTTGCATTCAGAGTTTGCCCTGGTCCTTTCTGTACTTGTGTGGTATTTTTAAGACAGATGAGTTCGCTCTGCCTGTGCTTTGGGTTAGCTGACTGGGAGCCCATTTCAAACCAGAAACTGGGCAAGTACTGCGGAATTACTTGTTGAGACAGCGTTGCACCTCTGCAGCATGTTTTCCACTGGGTAGAAACCGAGTGAGCTCATATTTGACTGGAACATACTGTGGAGGTGCAGCCTCAGAGGACACTGAAAGAATGATGCTTGCAGTTTTGATCCAGATGTTACTACGTGGTCCCTTGTTCCCTTGCTGTCATCCTGAAAACATGGAGAGGGAAAGTCTTTAAGTACACAATAAAATTGAGTGTTGGTTCATGGCAACCCTTTAAGTTGGTACCTTCCAAGCCTCCCCCTTCTTTGCCTCCTTTCCTGCTGTCATGCTCCCTGGCTTAGAAGCAACTAGCGCACTGGAACACTCGCTCTGTTCTCTGAGGTGTATTCCAGATCAAGCATCCCACACTTGCTCTGCACTGTTTGTATTCCCTTATCAAAGGCCATTGGTGATAACTTCACTATTGTTAATGACAAACACAACTTACTGTATTATCAAAGTTTGAATAAGATAGACGTGTCTGGAGTGTGGCTGAAATAAAGCATAGCTTGTGAGAAACCTCGTAAAACTTTCCTCAGTGGATGCAGCTGCTTGGATAGAAAATGCTGTGGAGGTTGTTACAGATGCTTCAAAACATACATAACAATAGCTTCACTAAAAAGGGAAAAAAAGGGGGTAATTGATGTGTGTTGTTTCAAAGTGGCAATACACAGGTGTTTAACTATGATGCTACAGCCCTGTAGTTGTATTGTCTTAATCCTGGTCACCCCTACATAACATTTTGATGACCATCTTAGGGAGACCTTGATAAAACTCATTTGGTGTTTATAGGAATGGATGGCACTGCAGAACGTTTCTGGTTACAATGACAAGCCAAGGCCGTCCCATCCTGTGCGCTTCTGGGCCCAGCAAATTATCTCCCTCAGCTTGGAGGGACAGTTTTCCCCTGCAGAAGGAGAACACAGAGTGATGTGCTACATAATGGCTACTAATAGTTGCTTTGGAGAAAATAATTTGGTCCATACGGCAGGCCGATGTGTCTGGCTTAAGCTGCCTTCTGTCAGAGAGAGGTGGACTCACGTTCTTACCAGGGTTTGTAACTCTCCATGGCTTCAGCAGAGGGGCTGGTGAGGTCCACAGGTGCAGGTCCTGGATGAAGCTGAGGGAGATGTACTTCAGTTGTTGGTCTGGTGCAGAGTGAAGGTTGCGATGCGAAGTCTGTTCCTGCAGGCTGACTGCCTTCCGTGTTCTCATTTGCAGGTTGCCTCTCCCTCCTGGTGACAGTGCAGGATATTGAGCGTTATACCACTTTATTCGCCACTGTTGTCCTTAAATGTGACTATAGCACCTCAGCTCAGCTGCAGGACGTGGTGGTGACCTGGCGCTTCAAATCCTTCTGCAAGGACCCCATCTTTGACTACTACTCAGTCTGTAAGTGTCAGGCTTGTCCACTAAGGATTACCTCTTCAAATGGAAAGGAGGGGGAAGGTGTTCTTGCTGGGTAATACAGGCTTTTGACCTCTTCCTGCCCACAAACCAGGTCGGGTGGTGGTATTTCCCTGCGCTCCCAGAAAAAATAGGTCACGTCTGTGATTTCCTTTGTAAAGTCAAGGCTTGATGATGTGATGTTGTAGAAATCCCAGCCAAAGCAGCTAATTTGTCCTCCTTGTCATCAACTCAGAGGAGAAAGGCTCAGCCATGTTTGACACATCAGTCTTGGCAGCCCCATCTTAGTCTTCAGCATGTTTGAAAGCAAAGGCCCTGTGTCAAATGTACTTCATGATACCACGGGGGGTCCCATGGTTGGAGCTAGATACCTGTGACCAGGTGTTACTGATTTTAGGAAGTAGAAGAAATGTGCATTTTGGAGGGTAGAAAGACTTGCAAGTAGTAACATTTGGTATGAGTGGCAGCACTTCATGTGCTAACTCGCCACACTCCCCAGTTCTGGTGTGTGCAGCCTTAATTCAGGAGTGTCTAAGATGTTCTTAAGATAGTATGTGAACTGCATCCTGGGGTGCATCAAACACAGTATAACCAGCCAGTCAAAAGAGGTGATGATCCCACTGAATTTAGCGATGGTGCAGCCTCACCGTGAATATTCTATGTAGTTCTGGACCCCACAATTTAAGAAGGACATGCAGGTATGTGAATGCATCCAGAGGAGGGCAACAAAGCTGGCGAAAGGGCTGAAAGTCATGTCCTGTGAGGAGTGGCTGAGGACTTTTGAGTTTGTCTAGTGTGGCAAAAAGGAAGCTGAGAGGCAACCTCATGCCTCTCGACAGCTTCCTGAGGAAGGGAAGTGGAGAGGGAGGTGCTGATCTCTTCTCCCTGGTATCCAGTGACAGGACACATCGAAGTGGTTAAAAGCTGCACCAGTGCAGGTTCAGACTTGACATTAGGAAATAATACTTTACCGAGAGTGTAGTCAGACACTGGAACAGGCTTCCTAGAGCGGTGGTCGATGCCCCGTGCCTGATGGTGTCTAAGAGGCATTTGGACAATGCCCTTAATAATATGCTTTAACTTTTGGTGAGCCGTGAAGTGGTCAGGCAGTTGGACAAGATGATCCTTGTAGGTCTCTTCCAACTGAAATATTCCATTCCATTTTCTATAAACCCTGCAGTATGTTTAAGATGGCCAGCCTTACCTTAACTGCACGCTTAAGACTGAGTTTCAGGTGGGAAGCCTGGACTTGTTTGGTGTCTTGTTGCCCAAACTCCCCTTATGCAGTCTGGATGGGTTGAGTAGGCATGTTACCAAGTGCTCTACAGCCAAGTCCACAAGCAGCTGGGTCTGTGGCTCTGCTGATCCTAACATATTGTGAGTGCTTTGAGCCCAGGCTCAAGCTAATAGCCCCAGCAGGGACGGAAAGCATGAAGGTCACTGTGTTTGCTTAGTTTGGTCTGCTCTTCATGATTCATTGTAGATACAGCAATGGAGGAGCCTTTGACAAGCTTTGTCCTCTCCTGTCTTCACTGCAAGCCCGCTATAGACAATGCTGACTGTATCAGTTACCTCCCCAAATCTCATTTCCCAAATACCTTTCAATTAATTGTTAGTTTATATTGCGAGTCTGTCATAAGAGTATTGCACAGAAATTGCCTCTAGTCGTCCATTAATTGTTAGGTGTCTCTACACATAATCCTTAGGTGGAATCAGTTGATGGATTCTTTTCTGTCTTTATGAGCCCCACAACAGCTAATGGGATACAGGAGGGAAGGGGAGGTAATCCCTACAGCAGTTCATGTATGTCTGGAGATTTTGTTTGGAAAATAATCAGACTTTTGTTTTAGTTCCGGTACTCCTGGGAGTTTTATGACTTTTTTTCCTTATAGTTTATCTTCATACTGGGTGCTACCCTCCAGCCTACCACCATTAGCTTCTTTCTACTGTTGTTCTTTCAGTTGTGAGTACAGGAGGCATCTCCTCTGCAGCTCCTACGTTCTCAACATTTCTGCCATTCCTGTGGCTCTACCTCTGTTTGCTTTTGAGTACTCCAGATCAACTTGGCTTTGCTGGTTTGAAGCCATGCTTTGTATTACTAAACCAAAGCAAATGCATATGTGCATTCAAGGGTTTCTCCGCTGTTCACTGGGCGATAGAAGTTGGTTCTTTGAAATAACTTTTGGCATCCTATTGGATGATGTGTGTTTGTAGCATACCAGGCTGGTTTAGCTCTTGGCCAGGACCCGTCTGATGACTGCAACGACAGCCAGCGAAAAGTGCGCATTGTCATCCAGAAATACGGGCAGAAGGAGCCTGTGCTGGGTATTGACTACCAACAACGAAAGATCACCATTCAGAACCGTAAGTGACTTGACCTCCCACACAGGCAGTGAACTCAGTAACTATCCTGTATCTGGGCCTACTAAGTGTGAAAAGAAGCAGAAACATGACTGATGTCATCTGTAGCTCACGTATTCTGTGAGATGGCAATGGAGTAAGAGCTCTGAAGGGCCCTGGCCCCAGCTGGCCTGAGGGTGTTGGAGGCATTACAAGCTAAGGGTGAGCTGAAGATGCCTGAGCATTTTGCTGAGGAGCACAACAGCAAGCTGAGGAGCCCAGAGGCTAGAAAGCGTTTCTTTCTTCTAAGAAGTATTGCATAATTGTCCAGGTATATAATATGCTCCCTCCCTGCTTTCCCTGAAGCAGTATTATTCGCTCCTGCCAGAGTAGTTATTGGGATAGCTGGCCTAATGGGGACAATGAGCTGTGTTCCAAAACCAGTAGGGTTGGCAGTTGGCAGCAGCCAGTATCTGTTAACATGCATCACCCGGCAGCACGCTGATTATTTCACTCCACACAGAACTAGTCCCACTTCGGAGTAGCATTGCCTTCTAGCAACACGAAGAAAAAAGGGACTGGCAGTTAATGCTGTTTACGGGAGTTCTCAATGGACCGAAATGGGATGGTTTGACAGTGATGGCTACGCTTGGGAAGAGGGGAGATGCAGTACTGTGTGTCACCTGCAGGCAGAGGGCCCTCTTAGTGTCTGTCAGTCCCAAATAATCCACTGACCTCTCAGTCCTCCTCCCGCAGGGGCAGACCTTGTCATCAGTGAGGTCATGTGGTGGGACCATGGCGTGTACTACTGCACTGTGGAAGCTCCAGGAGATACCTCAGGTGATGCGGACAAAGAAGTTAAGCTGATTGTTCTCCGTAAGTGCCTGTAGTTTGTTGCCTGGGTGGGAGATATCTCCTCTTGTTCTCTTCTTCCCTACGCCGACACGTCTCCAGCAGTGGAGAGGTGCTTAGTAACTTACTATGCCTAGGTACATCAGGATCCTCTTTCTCTCTCTGTTTTTCCCATAGATTGGCTCACAGTACTCCTTATCATTCTCGGTGGCCTCCTCCTCCTTCTGCTGATTGGAGTATGCTGGTGCCAGTGCTGCCCCCAGTACTGCTGCTGTCACATCCCATGTGTCTGCTGCCCAACCCGGTGCTGCTGTAATGAGGAAGGTGAGGTTCAAGCAAACGTGCGTCCATTCATGGCTTCTGTCAAGACAAAAGCTTGACTGGGACCTTCCTGAGCTCCACTTTCTCCCTCTGATTCACTGTCTATATAGACTGAGACATTTCTTTGGCCAATGTGACCTCCTTGACCAGCTTATCTGAGCTTAGAGGAGGAAAGCTAGGATACATGGAGCCCATCTTGCTCCCCTATGTCTTACTTGCAGAACTTCCTCCTCACTCACACCTTGCAACAAACTTCTGTCATGTCATCCAGGGCACGATCCCTTGTATGAGTAGCTCAGGACGTTTCTTCCCTGTCTTGTGGTTCATGTGCATGTGCACGTGAGAAAGGTAAGCCAGTGCTTTGGTACTACTCTCCAAACTGGCCTAACCTTCAAATGTGTTGCTCTGGGAGGTAATTATGTAAAAATTGGAATTTTCTCTCTTCATGTTATTTCTGAGCTGCTCCTTCCACAAGAAAAAGGGTTTGTTTTTCTTTGGGGAAGGAAGTGATGAGAAAGAAAAGAGAAACATGGTCTCTCTTGGTGGTCAACCCTGCAAATGCATTCTGAGGTTTTGAGGGTCAAGAGAAACTTTGTGTTGTTTTTAGCAGTAATGACAATTCTGCAGCCAGACCCTGTTCTCGTAATAAGGCCACGTTGGTGTTTTAGCTGCTAAAGTCATACATACAACTTCTGTGTTACTTAGTAGTAACACAAGGTGGACTAGTTCCCCTGCAGCTTACACAACCTGACAAAAACAAAACGGAATGAATACATTTATTTATCACTGAATCACGAGATTCTTCCCCAGATGCTGCAAGGAGAGGATTTATGAACAAGGAGTTGTTGTTTCTGGTTTCCCTTTACCTACAAAAGAGCTATTTGGTTTACCCACAAAAGAGCTGTTTGGTACCTTGGGTGTCAGTAAATTGTGCGAGTTTTAAATCTAAGCTTAATTTGCTTAGCCCTTGCAAAGAGTGAACAGAGCATCACTCTTACTGCTAAAACCAAAACAGTTTCAGGGGGCTTTACAGGCTGTCAAATAAAATGCATGGTGTTGAGGAGGCTATGGAAATTTGGCAGAAAAATTAGTTTCCATGAAGGGAGAGAGAGGTGATGGAGATAAAAGGCTCACACCTCCAGGCTTCCTAGTTCTCATCAAAAAAGGGATTCAGAATATGTGTGAGCTCGTTTTTTTGGTTTTCTGTGCTGTAGGAGATGATGGCACACTCCAGACTGCTGCTGTTGTCTTTCCTGCCTCCTGTTGAGGATAGGTAGGGGGGATTCTTGCAAGGTTGCCAAAACCTCTCCCTGCTCATGAGAGAAGGTACAGACAAATCCAGCCTCCTGGACTAGCTGCTGCATTCTGTGGCTGTAATTTCCATCCTAGCTGCTTGCCCTTTTTATCCCCTTTGCAAGGGATCCTTGTGCCCGCTCCCCTCCTCTGGTGCACCTTCTCTTAATTTCATCCTGCCTGACTTCTTTCCACTCCAAGAAATGAACTGGAGGCCTTAAAAGCCACAAGATAGATACAGGGGGCATCTTCAAAAACAGTCCTGAGGAATAATAGTTCCATCTGGCTGAAGAGAAGGCAGAAATCCTCAGCGGTTTTACGAGTTGAAGTGCGAGCCGAGTACTGCTGATTTCTTCCCAATTATCGGCCACTAGAGGGCAGCACAGACCGGCTGAACAGCCCTAGACGCCGTCGAGGCAAGGTAATTCTGGGTGTTTGCAGTCAGGTCATTAACTAACATGATTTTGAACCTAGCAATAAAAGAAGTGCATTGTTTGAGTAATTCAGAATTGGTGTACAGAAATATTAAACATGCCCCAGCAGCAAGCCAATTACATTCCCCGTGGAAAGCTCTGAGAAAAGCCTACCAGGGTAAATAAAACATATGACTTCCTTCTGTTCCTATTAGGTCCTTTTTTACTGTGGACTTCTTCCACTAATGAATTGGTGCAAAATAGGATATACTTGCACCTGGGTCTGACTAGGTTGGAAAATATATATATATTTTTTATAATTGGATAGTTGGCCCAGCAGCTGGAAAGTCTGTCAAAGGTGAAGAACAACCTTTCTCAGCAGAGAGTAAGTGGAGGGAACAACATGAAATTCTGACAAATTTTTAATTTTTTTATAGCAGGTATGAGTTTTGGCATAAGGGTGAATCTGACCTTCCTCAGATAAATATGTTCACTTTAAAAAGGGATCTGTAACTTTATTTCCATTTTTCAGGTAGGGAACCAGTGTATATATTGGGTTCAAAATGGAGGGCAAAGTATCTGGGGAAGGAAGTCCAAGGATAATTCTCATTTGTTCAGCTGCAGGGAGAGATCAGAGAATTATAGGGACAGAGGATGCCCTTGGTCCTAGTGACTTCCTTCATACCCTAAGTAGGTATGCCCAGAGCTGCTGAGCCTTTCACTCCTCAGGCAAAGACTGTGGACAAAACTCAGGGACATGCACTTAAATTCTAGGACATTCTCAAGGGGATAACTGGAGGAATGGGAGAGGAGGAGATAAGGCCTTTCCCTTCTTTTTACCCTTTTTCATTTTCCTCTTCCTCTAAGTTTGAAACATAAACTGGAGGAAAATTGCTTTGGAAAAAAATTTAACGAAGCAAGTCGGACATAAAATGCTTGAGAGTTGCTACCTCTGGCCACACAGCTTTGAAGGAAAATCAGAGTATCAGGGTTAAAACCCCTGAAGTTTCTAGCTTTGTAGTTCACTCTGGTTGGAGCCAGGCTGGGGAGGAGGAGGAGGAGGAGGAGGAGGAGGAGGGAGTGTGGCGTGGAATTGCATGAACTGTGGGGATAAGGAAGGATGTGCTGAGAGGCATGGTCAGTCCCTGTTTTGCTGCAAGTGGTGCTCTTGTAAATTCAGTGAAACAGCTATAGGAGAACATGTTTTAATAACTGGCGTGCTACCCAAAATGGAGAGCTGAGTCCCAAAGAGCGTGCAGTCTAAATGCTGTCTGCTGCAGATGAGCCCAGGGGACAGAATTAATTGGAGCTTAGCTGTATCCTGGTTTCTTAAAGAAGCAAAGCTTATGCAGTCAACCTGTCTGCCTATCCCCTATCTCTTTTTCCCTCCAATAGCTTTTAATTTCATCAGCCAACTTCAGTCAGATTTATCAGAGGGGTAAAAGTCTCAAAGGCAATTACATTCCTGTCTCCTGAACTGTACAGCCAGGGATGTTCTGTTCATGCCTGACCCGAGAAGAGGCTGCAGTAAAAGCCTGCTGCTTCTGAAACTCCAGAGAAACCATGTAAAGGGAATTCTGCAAAGGCCCTGTTGCAGAAAAGCCTAACCCAGTAATGACAAACCATGCAGTGTCAGACTTGGTAAGGGCTGGGGCTTGCAAAATTTACTTGCTTGTATCCTTAAGTTTTGATCGTCTGTGGTAGAAGCAGGTTTCCATAAGATGCTTTTAGGTACTTCCAAAAAAGAAGCAGCAATGAGCAATGGTTTTGAAGACAGGGATGGTGAGGTTGTCTCTGTAGAGGTGGCGTGATGGAAACATTGAAAAAAGTGAAGTGGAATTGGAGCCTGGCCCCACAAAGGAGGGGTCTGGAATTAGCAGTGGTGGAAAAATAGTGAGGGGGAGAAATTTCCACTGAGTTTGCTCTTTTGGCACATTGGACATTGCTGCTGAGGACAGGAACTTCAGTTTGTTCACCAGTTTGACCACGCTGCTCTAAGGGATTTAATTTTAGCAGTCATGCTGAGGTAAATTATAGAGAGAGAGGCAAGAGTGGTTGAAGGACTAGAAAGGGAGAAGCTAGACAGTGTATCTCTGAGTGCCCTGTTTGTGGAACAGAGAGGAAATGGTGGATTATGGTGTGGAAAATATGATCTGGACAGAGCCTACATGAAGGTGGCAAAAAGAAGGTCTTGTTTAGCTGTAAATCAAAGCCAAAACAGGAAAGGACCAATGATGAGCTGGAAGAGTTTAAAGAGTGAAAAAATAGTGTAGTATGTCTTGCTGTATGAAACATTTTCCCCCCTTTCTGCAACTGTACTCATAACGACAGGGCAGGTGGAAGTCTTGCGTTTGGTTATGTGCTGTGTACTTAATCATGGTGCCATTTGTTTCCAGTTGCTGGAACTGTACTGAGTGTCAGGCAGTAACCCTTTTCTTCTGTTTGAGGTATCTTTTTGAAGCTGTACAACTTCATATTGGAATTTCCTGTGCTCTGTTTTGTTTTTGTCACAGAGTGGAGACAGCTTTTCATTCTGTGAATTTCCTATATCTGATCACATCCAAAGGCTACAGTCTATCAAGTAAAACAGTACGTGGTCTGCAAGCTGTGCTTCCCAGAATAGATGCTGTAAGCTTTCTTCTTCTTTTACAGTACTGGAACGGCATCGGTTCATGAAGCAGGCTCAGGCACTTGCACCTTGGATGTCACCCAACATGTTCTATGGAGGTGGCGACAGGAACTCGCAACTTTCCTCTTACCAGCTGAACCCTCTACTGCAACAAGGTGAGACCATGGGCATAGTTTCAGAGGGAAATCAGAAAGAGAGACAGGTAAAGGAGAGGTTCAGCAGTGAGACTTTAGCCTCTCTACTACAGAAGAAAGAAAGATGTTCCTAGCATGACAGCTCTGCTGCATCTACAATGTACTATAGACTTGCCTGGGTGGATAAATACAGTCTATCCATCTTAAGTGCCTTGCTAGGCTCCCTGCTGGGTGCAGTGGTTTAATGCTAACTAAGGTATATCTGTGCTACACCCCAGCAACTGCAGGGTAAATATACCCAGCTTATCTTGCTTCATGTGGTAGAGGAGGGTACTGTCTCTTTGTTCTGCTGTGTTGGTCACGGTCAACTCCTTATAGCCAAAATTGACAGGACAAGTGAGTTGCAATTTGTTTTGAGTTCTTATCAAATGTCTAGTCTTCAAATGATTAAGGGCAAACTGCCTTCTGTGCCATAGATCTAGCCTGCATGCAGCAAGAAATTAAGGACTCCTAATAAACGAGGAAGAATTTTCCAGTTGTTCTGCCCCAGAATTGCTTGTATTAGTGATATCTATTTGTAACTTTGTTGGGGGAGGGAAGATTAAATTTCTGAAGTCCTAGAGAAATAAGTAATAACTTATTACCAGTAATGTTATTTAATTGCTCAAGGAAGATAGGGGAATTTAACATAATAACTTCTCAAATAAATATAGCATATTTTTCATCTGATACTAGCTTTTCATCACTATATGGCAGTCACAGATTTACTGTGTGTCTGATGAGTCTTTAACTGTTGTTTGAAGAAATTGTTTGCAAACATCTTAAATGCTAGATTCATACACTTTTTTAGCCCGCTAGTTAATTCTACAGGTACCATTTTTTTCCTAGCCAGGGCACAACTTTTCCTTAGGAAGAGCTGGTGACTGAGCCACCGTGATTTAAGACAGAATATACTGAGTCTTCTCAGGGAAATCCATGTGCGTGCTGGCAGAAAATGGGCAAGTTCCTCGGGCAGTATCTTAGCCTGTGTTTTCACAGTGCTTGAATCTCCTGTGCTTAAGTTTCCTTTAAATTTATTTCAGGTCAGCTTTTCAGAGGTGTTGGGTAGGGGAGACCTCTAAGGTCATCTAGTCCTACCTCTTGCTCAGAGCAGGACTGTCACCAACCTCAGTCACATTAGCTGTAGCTTTGTCCAGCCGAATCTTGGAAATTTGCAAGGGTGGAGATTCCATGATTTCTTTGGGTAACTGTTCCAGAGCTGGACCAGTCTCCTAGCAAAGAAACTTCTCCATTTGCTACTTATATCTATATGTGTGTGTGTGTGCATGTGTACATGTATATAATTTTTTTTCTTTTGCGGTATTGCTTCATACTTATTTCAGTTCAAAGAGATATAAGAGGAACCACTATGAAATTCCTCTGATTTTTTTTTTTAAATAAAATTTGGTATCAATGCTGTAGGAAAAAAATGTTCCTCTTTTTAAATACATAAACTGTATTTCCAGGTGTGCTGGATGCTTACCTCTCTGCTGTGCAAAACACAGATCATGCTGCAACTTTGCTTCCTTACTAAAAAACACTAAAAAAAGTTACTAAAAAATAATAAAACTTACTAAATAATACTACTTACTAAAAAATTTACTGCTCTTTGCACCTTACCTCATGTGACCTGGATGTGCTGGTTGTGGTGCTTGAGACTTGTGCAGCTCTTGTAGCGAGGAGGAGCAGGAGAAGAAAGGTCCCAAAGGGACTCCGCCAGGATCATTAGTGCAGAAGGGCTCGCTCTTTATTCTTTCCCCTTGAATTGCTGCATCTCCTGTGCTTTTATCCTTAGATGTGTCTCTGCAGAACAGTCTTCCACTTGTGCAGCCCCAGGCTCAGCTTTCCCCTAACAAGGGTGTTTTGGACTATCTGGAATCTGAAATCCAAAATCTTAACATGCCACAGCTCCAGCCACCCCCCCACCAGCGGCAGGCTGCCCAGCCCAGCTTGCTGTCCTCCCTGGGCTCCGAGATCGTGTCACCTCCTCTTGCTGATCATGTCTCCTCCATGCATGGGAGCAGCAACTCCTCACGGCCACAGAGAGCAGCCCGCACCCCCAGATACTGGGATTCTGCAGCTGAGGAAAGGAGGGAAAACCGGAGGTGGCCCTTGCCTTCCGGTGAGGATTCTCATTCTAGCTACAGTCGGGACAGGCAGCGAGAGGACCATTCTCAGAGGCAGAGGACAGGCGGCTACAATGGGAGGCCCCAGCACTCCAGACGGGATGTGTCACCACCACGCCAGGCTGAGAGGGGCAAGAGCAGTAGCAGCAGCTGCAGCTTCTATCCAGAGGAGGCCAAGGAGCACTCCAGCCACCGTCGTGACTGGAGACAGGAGCCCGCAGGAAGGCGAGACTACCAGCACCATACCAGCAGGAGCAACAGCTCAGGTCAGCGGCGGCACAGCTACTCTCCCCCTTCTCGCCGGGGGTCGTGTAGCTCCTCAGAAGAGCAAGTCCATCTCCCAGCGACAAACCGCAGGCGGCGGCACCGGTCTCGGGAATGGCCGGAAGATAAGCCCCCCAGTTACCGCTCATTAGAAATCATCCCAGGTCAGGAGAAGAAGCAAAAAGGCAGCGTGGGGCCACGATCGGTGAGTCAGCCGCCTTTTTGCTTTCCCATCCGAGGCAAGAGGTGGGTTTTGGGGTGTGAGAGTGAACGTTTGTTACTTTCTGCAGCCTGTTGTCTTTCAAACGGAGGGCAAGGAGCGCCGGGTGCCCTGTGCAGCTTGGTTGTGAAAAGGCTGCCGAGTTCCCTGCCTTCAGACAAGTTGCGTGGCCATAGTGAGTTCAGGGACCAAGTGAGCAGTCAGACAAAGCAGGTCCCGTCACATCCCACACCAGGTGACATACTATACCTTCTCACTCCTGTCCCCACCTAGAGGCATTTGGGGCTCTATGTATGTGTTGGTGTTAAAGTAGCTGTTCTCCTGGCATTGCCTGGGGAAAAAGCACTTCCAGAGTGTAGGCAGCAATACTGGGCAACCCTCTGCAACCCTCTCTTGTGTTGGTTTACTTCTGATTTCTTTTAACACGTGCATGATTATCCTATTATCATTCTCCAGCATTTACTTTTTATAGTATCTTGGTGAGATTTTTAAGATTGTTCATATGGGAAAGCATTCAGGTAAGATGCCTAAAACTACATGAAATGGGCTTTACGATCATGGGTGGCTATAGCGGTGAGAAATGTGTGGTCCTCCAGGCTGGGTGGAAGAGGATGGCTCGCTTGTTGGGACTCCTGAGAACGGAATGTGCATTATATGGGCAGTGAACAGCTATTGGTCACAGCTCATCTTGTCAGTTTACGCTGGGACTAGATTTCAGGTAGCAACCTAAGTGTGAAAATCTTCATATCGCAATTGCTAGTCTCCAAGCTAGACAGCATGTTCCCCTTAAAAAATGAAGTTTTTCTAAAATAAAAAAAAAGTCGTGTCCCTTACCATATACCAGGTGGGAGTCTTCCCAAAAGGCCGTATTTTGCACATTATCGTTTTCCCTTCCAACTTTTGGAAGGAAGTGCCATTCTAGTTCCAGCTGGGATGGATGTATGTATGTGTGAATGGTTTCATTATGGTGCTCAGAGCAGGAAGGAAGGCACAAGATTTCCATTCATCTTTCCTTGTTCCTGAATCTTCTATTTTCTCTTGCAGGACAGAGGAAGTTCCCACAGTGCAAGAAGCATAGTCATTTAATGCCACTACTGAAAGAACTAAGAATCCCACTGGACTCCTCTTAGCTTTTCTGCTATGTAGGTTGGGATGCCTGCTTTTAATCAAACAGACAACCAGCAAAAAAATAGATGAAGCAGCTTCCCTTTGGACTTCCAACTCTGAAGAATCTATCTCTAGTCCTCATGAAAGCAATATATAACCCATTTTTATTCTTGCTGTGATGTGGAAACTTAGGTTTGCAATGGGCTGTGATCCGTTGAAAACATTCTATTGGAAACAGCAGATTTTTTCAGTAAATGGTATCTTCCCAAGCCTTTAAAGAGAGGTACCAGTTGTCTTTGTTAGGTGCCTTGTTACTGCAAGGAGCCTACTCTGTAGAATACTGGTCCTTTGCACACCAGTTACTGAATAAGGGCTCCAATGATCACAGAACTGTAAAGTCACAGGACAGTAGAATAATAGAGGTTGGAAGAGGCCTCTGGAGGTCATCTGATCTGGTCTCCTGGGAGTCTGGTATGGGAGGCATGGCATCTCCTTTGTAAGGCCCACTGTTGGGCTTCAGAATGTGTAATGTTTGCTGCTTCTGCCTGGCTGCTCTGCATAGTTGGGGCAGTTGCTTCCTTTTGTCCCCAGTAAGCCTCTCTCCCAAACAGAAGGACCATGCTGTTGGAAGGATGTTTGACTGCTTTAAAAAAGACTCACTAGCACATCTGCAAATTGCCAGCTTGTCTGCCCTATATTGACTGAAACAACCTGCCCTACTTTAAGCTTAGACCTTAGTGCCTTAAAAAATAGTTGTTCCTAGTTTTTAACTCAGACTTGAATTTATTTGTAAACTTGAAGGGCTAGATTTACCAAGGTTTGGCCATCCCTACAGGGACTGAGCAAGGTATGACTTCAGTCCCTCACACTGTGGACCAGAACTTCCTTCAACACTGGGAAGCATGGCCTTGGTGGATATATCTTTCCTAAGCCGTGTGTGCTTTTTCATGCATTTTATATTCTCCCTTTGCTCTCTGTGCCATGCATCATATACACGGGGTGGGACAAAGGGCTCTGAAGAAGTCTCACAGTCACTGTTTTTACTACTGTCCTTGGTCTTTACCCTGACACTTACCAACTCTGAATATGTGGTCCATCTGATCTGTAGCTAGATTGCAGGGTTTTCTCATCTCTCACCTTGCAGCTAGGACACAGAATTTCTTTATGCTCTGAAGCCAGTTGCAAAGGAGGAAAACTTGCCGTTTCTCCTTGGTCTGATTCATCTACTCTTTTCATTTAAAATGTGCTGGAAAAAGAAAGGTTCTCTGGATGCTGGATGCTTCCGTGGGAAAATAGCTTGCCAAAGGCACTTCTTGGATTCAAGAGACTCAACTGTTGGCAAGGAGCTTTTGAAGCATCTTGTGAATTATTTTGTAACCCAGAGGCACTAGAGATTTGCCAGTATCAATGACTGCATTGCCTAGCTTATTTGCCAGCCAGTGCCACACGGGACACTTGCTACTATTTGTTCTTTAATGTCCTAATTACTGATGTCCTTACACTTTCCGTTGGAAGACTGACTTGGAGAGGCTTTCAATTTGCCCACCTCCTTCTTTTCTTTGGACAATGATGGGATAGCAAATGCTCCTAACTGGATATCTGATGAGGTTGCTGGTTGACCAAAGGCTACTACAGAGAGTGCTCATTTTCCTACAGTTCCTTGGCTGATGGTGCTTATTTCTAATTCCTGTGTATGGAGATGAAGCAGCAGGACCCACTGGCTTCTCTGGTTGACTTCATTTCAGAACTAAATGCCTACTTTTTGAAGACACAGGGGCTGTTCACCAGCAGGTGATGGCTAGCACAAAAAAGAGATATAAGTGCTAAAAGACTAACTCCAAAGTCAGGAAGGCTCTATTAAGTGTAGTCCTTGTCTCCATGAGAACACAAACGGTGAAAACTGTGAGCTGACCCATGAGTTACGTCTGAAATATAGAGAATTAAGTGTGTTCACAGAACTTGCAAAGCCAGTATCACTCTTGAATCTGGTTCTCAGCCACTGGCTGTGAATAGTTTTTATTCTTATGTAATGATATTATGAGGATTTTATGCACCCCCTCTTCTATGATAGACTAGTATTTCTATTAGTTAAGAGGAGTTTATGGTGACTGCAATGACAGAAAATAATATGGGGCTGCTTCTTTGAAAACTAGCATCCTGTTTTGACTTTAGCATTCCCCTCTGGTGACTTATAGCAGATACCCAGGGCCCTGCAGGTTCTACCCTCAGAGGCTGAATTGGTGGTTTGGAATTTGACTCACTCCTCATGCTTCCAGTAGGTCCATACATCCTGCAGGACAACTTCTTCCTATCCTCTCAACCCAGCCCAAATGTCTGGGTTTCAGGGAAGGGCTGCTCCTTTCTCTGTCAAGAATAGAGGCTATTGAGACATCAGATGAGATCCCAAGATGGTAGCATGGGCAAGAATTCCCTTTCCTTCACATTCAAGTGTGTATAAGCCAACATTCAGCAAGTTTCCTCAAGAGTAAGAACCCCCTCACACAGCAAGAAAACCCAGCTGACTCTGTGTAACAGTAGCAGCTGTTGAAGCTTGCCGCTGTAGGATGCGCACGCTAACTGCAGAGGCTGTGCTTTTTTTATCTAAATCCTATGAAGAAGCCTTCCGTCTTTATTTGTTACTCTAGTCCCCGCAATTGAGCTAGGGTGACTAATTGTAGATTGCGTGAACACAATTTGTGCTGTGTGAAGTCTGAAGAGTTTTATCTTTATCATACTTGAGTTCCTCTTCAGTCACTTTTGTTCATATTTACAGAAACATTAAACAAAGCTCTTCAGGGAAAATTGATTGTATCTTGGTCTTAATTCTGTCACATCTTAAATTGTGACAGAAGAAGATTATGTTATCCAGCAGGGAAGCAGAAATGGTACCAGGTTTACTGGTCCACAGACCACTGCAGTTCATAAAACACCAATTGGTGTGCTGTGAAATAATGACAAAGGAAATCTATACATGCATGCTTTACAACTGCAAGCAGACAGAAAAGTCGGAAGGAAATAGGTTCTGCTTTGAATGCATATTTCTATTTTTAATTGGCTAGAAATTGGCAAGAAAGCCATTGTGACAGCACTGCACAATACTAGGTGGACTCTTTTTTTTCCAGTAAGATCACAGGGTCTTTGACTTTTTAAAAGAGAGAGGGAATTGAGCAGCTCAAATACTGCACACTGAAAGAAATAACAGTAGGAAATAGCCTAACCTCATTCTTTCTAAGCTGCAGTTTATTCATGCTTAATTTTTCAGCCATTCCAAAGAGCTGATGTTTATATGAGCCCATTTGCGATGAAAAAGGTTAAATATGTTTCACATACAGGAGTTACTGCCCTTCTAGACTTCTGTTCTTTCTGTCATGTAGTTGAAGGAATATACCTTACCCTCAAGAATTAATTTTCTGTCTCAGATAAAGTGCTGTGATAGCCACTGGAGTTACCCTAATTTAAAATAATAATGTAATGAGTAAGTGACCATGCCACATAGGGTAGATAAGGACACCCATGCTACTCCTGTCAGCTGCTTTCCACCTCCAACCAGAGATTCATAAGAGAGATAAAAAAATCATGTAATTTTTCTTTGATAACTTGTGATAACTGGCTTTCTTGCTTATTTGCAGAGCGCCCTGCCATTCCAGAATGCCATTCCAGGAATGGAGGGCACGAGCTGCTTCTTGTGCAATCATTGATCTGGTCTTGGCAAGTGCCTGTTTGGCAGTAGAAAGTGCTGAAATGCCCAGTTGCTATCTCTGGGATTGTATTCATGATAGCACTAGCTAAAGTTAGGCAAACTTCAGGGTGGGAGAAGCTACCTGTGTGATAACAACCACAATGCAAAGCTGTTCAGCAGTCCGTATTACTACATAGGGTGGCCAAGTCCCCTACGTGTAACTACCTCCAGCAGCACATCAGTTTAAAACACCCACTTAATGTGGTTAGAGCCTTCCATTTGTCGACCTGACATAGGAGAGGATGACACTTGAGGTTATATTAAATTAACCCCCACAAGTAATGACTGCTTGTTGCTATTTCTGCTAAGTTTAATGCCTATAATGTGCCTTCTGCATATTATTCCAACTGTAAAAGCAGATGGTAAATGTGTAGATTCTCTTCAATGACTGTCAAATGTATAATTAAAATATAAGAGAACTTTCAACCAGTGGCTCTTGTGTGTTCTTCCTAGATCGTAAATTGCTTTTTAGTGTTTGTGCTAGAAATGGAACTGAAAATTCTCTGTTCTTCTGGAATTAACCTTCTTATACATTAGTAAGAATTTTCTGTTGTTATTTTTTGAGCAAAAATGCAAAATGGTTTGCTTGCACGGGAGATTTGTTGTTGTTGTTCTTATTTTGGGAGACGTTTTTCTAAGAAAGAAGATAATTTGATTAAATACTCACCCAGAGAGTGGAGAAACGTCTGGGAAACCATTGGCAGCCCTCTTTAATGATGTGACCCACCACAGCAATTGCTGACTTGGCTGTCATGTCTGTGAAACAGGAACACTTACTGTTTGGTTCTAAAGTACTTTGAGCTCTGTGAGAAAGTAAGTCTTCTAGAAATTGTGTTTGGTTGATAAATGAAGATACTGATTGAGCTTTTCACACTTTCCACATGTGACAGTCACCTCATGAATAAGCAGCTGACATAAGAATGGAGGTCTGTTGGGTCTCACACAGAAGGCTTCATTTATGCCTTTAAGTCCTCCCCATTCCCCCTTAGCTAAGACCCTTTGTAGCTCGGTGTTGCAGCCTTCCTGTCTCTTCCCCTTGCTGCTCAGTGGCTGTGTGTGCCAAATACAGATGGTTGGCCTGACTGAAGACCCAACAGGCGCTTGGAACTCGACCCATGGGAAAACACACCCTACAGCGGCAATGCAACCACTTTCTAACTGGGACCAAGTCCCCAGGGAGCCTGGGGAGAGGTTATCATAGAATCATAGAATGGTTTGGGTCTCATCTACCCTGCCCTGAGCAGGGACGTCTTTCACTAGATCAGGTTGCTCAAGCCCCATCCAGCCTGCCCTTCGACACTTCCAACGATAGGGTGTCCACACTTCTCTGGGCAACCTGTTCCAGCATCTCACCACCTGCATTGTGAAGAATTCTTCCTTATATCCAATCTAAATCTGTCCTCTTTCAGTTTAAAACTGTTTACCCTTGTCCTGTCACTACAGGCCTTGGGGAAAAAAGTCTTTGTCTTCCTCATCAGCCCCATCAAGTATTGAAAGGCTGCAATATGGTCTCCCTGGAGCCTTCTCCCCTCTAGGCTGAACAATCCCAATTCCTCCAGCCTCTCTTCACAGGAGAGGTGTTCTAGCCCTCTCATCATTTTTCGTGGCCCTCTGGACCTGCTGTAACAGGTCCATGTCTTTCTTGGGCTGGGGTACCCGAAGCTGGATGTTTTCCCTGGGTAATTTTTGACAGCTGGCTCAGATGTATGCCCATCTTGTCAGCCTGTGCAAAAAAGACTTGGGCATGAGAAAAGAACAAATGTGAGGGGTGCACACTTACCCTTGTGCACCATTTGGTTAATGCATCTGATGGAAACGGAGGGCAAAATATCAATGGGCATAATAGCTGCAAGTTAGTTCCAACTGTTAGAGCAGTGAGGTTATGGCACAGGCCTTCTCACAGGAACAGGGGGAGTGAAACTCAGCCCAGCTCTAGCTGTTGTTAATGTGGAATACGGTCAACTTATGAAAGGGGCCTCTATGACATGATTGTCTGCAAAGGTAGGGGACTCAGTGACCCAGGAGCTGCCTTCCACGTCTCTTAGGCTCAGGTCAGACTGACCCTCCATTACCAAATCTCAATAACAGGTCCAGAGTCCTCCACAGCTTCTTGCCTGTCCCACTGAGCTGGATGTGCTTGCAAAAGAGCAAGTGGGGAAACAAAGACAGACCTTTGACCCCTTGCTATCGCTATATTAGCTCTGCATAAATGCCGCTGCCTCAGATGAGCATCTACCTCAGCTTCAGCCTGAGAAAGAGAGAGAAAGCAGGACAGGTAAGAGCTGAACTCTCTGTTCTGGGTGGTATGGACTTCATGACTGGTGTATCTAGGACACAGAGAAGTGAGTGGAGGTGGTCTGCTATTTTGCCCCATGTCTTACTGCAAGCCAAAGTGTGAGCTCTTCTCACGCTCCATAGCCAGGAATATTGCTGAAATGGAGGAGGCTGGGAGTGCTTGAGGTGACCTGGACTGAAGCTGAGTTATGGATGCTCCATAAGACACTCATAGGAGGGTCAAGTCCATGGTAGGGATTGTAGAGTTTCAGTCTTGGAAGACACATAAGCTTTTCCCAGCTGCCTTCACCACAGAGACTACAGGCTCTAAAGCAGCTAAGATCACCTCTATGCTCTTGGGAAGCAAATTCATACCTTCTGTCTACAGAGGGAGAAACTGCCTCTAGGATTAAAAATCAAGGTAGAGTGGTAACGGAGCAACTGCTGCTGGTCAGCAAATGTCTAGTTGAATGGAGTGGTAGCTTTTGGAGGTAACCTGTGCACAGAAAGAAATAAAAATGGATGCAAATTTCCTTACTGTGGGATAAGGAGTATTGACTTGTAGTTACCCGGCACAGGACTTAGCAAAGCATTCACATGTAATAGACATGCAGCATTTTTTGCCATTGCAATTCCTAACATTGCGATATCTTCTTCATGTTGCTCTGAGTGATGCAGCCCTCTAATTCAGGGCATAAATCAATTTTAACTTCTAAACATCTTTTTAAGTGCAGTGTGTTTGAAAAGCTTGTTTAGATGAAATGTCATCTTTTCAATGTACCAAGTACCACATTTCCCAGAGTTCCTCCAATTCTGACATTTTTAATAGACAAAGGCAGTTGGATGAAGCTAAGGTTTGCACTTACTCCCTTTTCAGAACTTGTTCTGCCTGGGCTACTATCTGCTTCATTAATCCCACTGTGGAAAAGACAAGAGAACCTAGTTGGGTAGTTGGGTCTTTCCTCAACTACAGTAAGACAAAATACTCAAGATCACCATGTCACTAAGGTGATCAATGTATGTGATGCACTCACTAGCACAATGTTCTTTAGAGCAATTTACCATAAAAAAATCAAACAAAAAATTCAAACAAAAAAATCCCACAGTATGCATTTTTCCATTGTATTTATGTGTGGAGAAAACCTATTCTGACCTCTGCCAGTTTTAGCAGTTCACTCATGTGCTGAAACAAGGAATTTTAGCTCTCGTATAAAAGTAGCTTTAACTGTCACATATTTCTTGGAGCTCTGAAAGCTATCATTCACTGTGGATATTAGTGATTATACAAATAAATGGACACTTCCATTTTTATACTCTTTTTCCTCACTTCTCCAGAGGAAATTCACCGTGATCTTTCCTGTTCTTTTCATTTATTGGTTAGGTTTGTTGCTGCTGGTGGTTAACGGACATGTTTTATTTCTCTGAAAACAAACAAAACATTGTATGCTGATTCCAGCAGGTCTCTTGGTGTAGAAGGCGGAACTGGTACTGCAAACCATGCTGCAATCCAGGGCATTGGTGATAGTTCTGATTCTGCTACTTGGCACCACTCTCCCTGGTAAGTCTGAAAAGCTTTTCTGTCTTTTCTGCCTGAGACAAGGCTCACCTCTACAGGTTCTCACTTGTATTAGAGAAGTCTAACCCATCTATAAGGCAGGAGCGAAGCCAAATATTGTAAGGCCACGAATATATAGTGTTGGGCAGCGTGAAACAAGCTGATAGGAGGCTGGCATGAAAATTGTCTGTACCTAGTGCAAAATACTCTGCCATGTAAGGCCTATGACCTAGATGCCCAAAAATGAGTGATGAGCTGCTGGATGCTGCTAGAGCAAAATCTGGGTGAGGCTTTGAATCTCAGAATTTCAAGTTTCTTCCCACTCTGCCTGGGGGAAGATATCAGAGATACAAGTGACCGGAGAAGCCTCATGGTTTTTTGCCACCTCTTTTTCAGAAGTGCACTCAAAGTCCATCTTTGAGAAAGATCGTCGTGACTGGTTGGTCATCCCCGATGCAATTGCAGCTTACATCTATGAAACTGTGAACAAGATGTCCCCTAAAGTCGGTCAGTTCTTGGCGGATGCTGCCCAGACTCCAGTAGTTGTTGTGACCAGGTATGGAAAGATCCTCTGTGCTAACGCTGCAATAGCCATGGGTGGAACGGGAGAGGGAGGAGCGGGAGAGAGAACAATTAATCAAGTATCTGCGTAGGGACACCCAATGGGAAGTGAATCAGCAACCAAAGCCTTATGTGACTACAATGTAAGCGAGGTGCTGGAAGGTGGGGTGGGACGATATGGTTTCACATGGAAGTGAAAGCTCTTCCCAGCAATGCACTCTGAACACAATGCTCATGGGGTTAGCAGCTACTGCTCCTTATACATGGTGGGCCAGCACCCCTGCAAGGGTGCTGCCGTACTGGAACAAGTTTCCTCCCAAAGGGAAATGCATGATGACCCTAGAGATACAGTTTCATGGCAAACACGTAACGCACGCCTATTGCTGTCTTCTGAGGAAAGGCCCTCCAGGACTGTTGAGGAGCTCTGCACTCAGTGACAGGCAGTGTGATAATTACAGCAGATGGAGATCACCCTCTCGTATTTGTGTGTCTTACCACTGTCGTCTCCTGCAGGAACTTCCTCATCAGAGAAACAACTAAACTCAGTATACTGGCTGAACAGCTGATGGAAAAAATAAAGAACCTGTGGTACACAAAAGTCCTAGGCTACTAGCCAGATGGAGACAAGTCAGTGTTTCCTGATGGGAGCTGGTAACACCCTGCAGTGTCCTCTCTCCCCCTGCCCTTACTACGGACCAAGATCAGTCAATAAGACAGAATCGATGCTCCTCTTAATGCCGCTAGAGGGAACCCAGCTTCAAAGACCAAGGGATGGAAGGCATCTGCTGAAGTCTCCCCTGAAAAAAAACCCCCGCGGCTGGGCATGGGGAAGGCAATGATATTGTAGAGCTCTTCTGTAGCCGAATCCCGAAAATTAATTCCTCCTGAATGGCTTGGCCGTTGCCCTTCTAATAAAAAAAAATGTTGGTTGTTACACTTCCTTAAGTTTCCTGTTTGTACTGACTGTTAGAAAATCCCATTCACCTTGGCATCCCACTCTGCTGAGAATGTAGCTGTGATTCACAAGAAGCTGTGGGCCGTGCTAACAAACCCTGGTGTTCAGGCACTTTTAACTAAGCTCAGGTTCTTCCTGGGGGGAGGGGGAACTATCTGAGCATCTTTCAGGTAGCCACAACATGGCAACCGTAACTTCACATCAGGAAAGACCATGAAATTGAAGTCCTTCTGATTATGCTCCTTGGTTAGGTAAGAAACAAGCAGGTACACCTGTATCAAGTGTCTGAAGATTCCAGATCATTTGGGAAAACAAGTGCCAGTAAACTAAACTTCACACCAATCTGAGCAGGACTGCAAAAGCATGTTTCAACAGCCAACAGTGAGGCTACTCAGCCTTTCCAAAGGAGAAATGAGGGGAAAATTTCTCACCATCTTCAGGATGGAGGGTGACCAGTTTATGAGAGAGGCACCTATGCCCAGGATTGTCCACGAAGACCTGGCAGGTCCCTGTCAGCCCTGTGTAACTTCCTCATCTCAGATGTCCACACTGGATAAAGAAATCCATCTGCTTTACCATTAGGCCAGCAGAAACAAGCAGGCAATTTTTCTGAAATCACAACAGGAGACTGCAGCAGAGGCTAAACCAAAACCTGCTAGCCTGAGATCCAGGAGTCGTGTACATAGGCAAAGCTACTGCTCAGGAGGGACAGCATGACTACAACTGGCAAAAGGAGATTTGCCTAATAACTGCAAAGCAACGCTACTGTCTTTTAAGGTGCACCTCCATTTGCCTTCCCCTCATTGGGGTCTTAAACCTAAAATTTTGTTCTGCTTCAGCATTACTCTTAACTTTCTTCGGGGCTTGACAGCACCAGTAATGGCCCTCACCTGGGTTCCTCATCCACGGGCCCAAGAAGCCACAGCTAAGCTCGGGCTTTGGGCACCCAGTCCTGTAGCTGCTCCCTGCAGTTTTGGCTTACTGGTGGGTTTTCTTGCATGGGTGCTGGACCTACAGTAAGTAAGTAGACTCATTCTATCCTTGGTTGTGCTTCCTGGGTGGACCGTGGACCTATGCTGTAGCCTTGCCTCCAGCTCTGCCTCCTGCTGTCCCGAGTGGGCTCCCTGGTACAGCTGAAGGATCCTGTCACAGTTACTACCTCGCCTCTGCTTGGGTACAGTGGGACTGTGCCCTGGCCAGGGGCATCACTATCTGTGCTGTGGTCTCTGCTGTCTTCTGATTTGTCTGCCCTCCTGGAACATTCCAGCTCTTGCTGCTCCCTGATACTATTTCTAGATTGTCAGATATCCAGCAACTGAGTAGGGGAAGCAGAAAAAGCAGAGAAAGCCAAGGAGAAAACGGGAGATGTCAGTGTTTGGCCCTTCCCATGGAAATGTGCAAGAGAGCAAAGGGAGAGATGGGGGGTGACAGGGAGAAGGAAGAAGCAATAGAAACTGAATAAAGAGCAACTGCGCTAGAAACTGAATGTATTTCTTCAAGGCTACACCCCCCACCCCACCCACCCACCCACTGGGTTTAACTCCAATAACTGAAAAAAGGCTAACAGGTGAAGGCTATACTTCATCCAGTATCTCTGTGGCAACTTCCACTAGCACTGGTGGCCTGACCCCACATACACAGTTCCAGACCTTTATTTTAACCTCTTCTCTACATTTTACAACAGTATTTGGCCACCTCAGGAAAGCAGGCTTTGCCGTTGTTGGGCTTCAATGCTCCTATTGCTCGGGCAGCATAGGGGGTAGGGGAAGAACTCACTAAGTAAGGCTCTTTCTCCAACCTGAAGTGCTGGATACTGAAAATATGTGTGTCCACTTTCCTTCCCAATGATCAGAGAGACTTACTGGCAGAAGTTCTTAATTCTGAAAAGTTTCTTATTGCCCCAGTCTGAATTTCATCTTTCAAGATCTTGGCTGCTGAGAAGAGTTTGCTTCAGCACAAACCTGAACATGCTGTAGCTGTCGTATTGGAGCAAGTTGGTAGGCTATTGATAATACAGAAGAAATTAGTTCTTTATGTTTCGGGGTTGGTTATTTTGTTGTTTTGGTTTGGTATTTTTAATTATCAGACAGATCAGCTATCAATATAAACTTGCACTTAACCATTTGTCTGAATAAAAAAAATCTCATTTTGCATCTTCTGTATCTCAGTAGATCCTTGATACCATACACAATCAGAAAGAAATCAGTGTCCCCACACAGAGCAGCAGGTTATTTCATCTCCAGTTGCTCCACCACTTCTGCGGAGCTTTTTTGCAGATTTCTTTATTGCTGCATGTTTTGCTTATACTGTCTGTGCTTCCCTGGGCATGCATGAATGTGCACATAAATACGTATTATGTAAATGCACCAGCATTTAGAAGAAGGTTTAGAAAAGCACAATTTGGGCTGGTAAGAGCGTTTACCACATGAAAAAGCCAGGAACTTCAGCTCTTCCTGCTACAGAGATGATTTCCTACCTGCTTGTTTCACATTTGTCTGCTCAGTCTTTCTCTCTTTTTTCCCCAATATAACCCTTGTAGAAGAAGCCCTGCGGGTTAAATCCCCTCTTGCCTCAGCGAAGAATTCAGAATTCCAAATTTTCTCAGGATAGAGCTTGATCTTTTGGCACTTCAAAAGTATTTCCTTCTGAAAGAGTGAAAGTCATGAGTCATATGAAAGATCCTGAAGGTGCCCTTAAGAGGTTGATGTCCTGGCAATAGTTGCTTCAGCAATTTCAATCTATTTGTCTGCACTGCCAAACAGGCTAGGAAAAAGTCTGGAAAGTATAGGGGGCTCACGTTGCGCTTCAGGTTTGTTGTGTGACTTCATCAATGCAACCCAGCAGCATTTCTGTATTGCATCACTGCATAGCTGGAGCAGAGCAGTATCTGGTATGAATTCCATGCTTGATATTTTGTTAAATGCACTAATGATAACCCTTCTGTTCTTCTGCAATGTAACCGCCGAAAAATCCAAGCCAGCCACATGCTGATTAGCTGTTTGATATCTGACCGATTTTAGTATATGGGCAAAACTAAATCAGCCCATAGATCTCTGTATTTGTTTATACTGAATCGCCTGATCGTGTAGTTATCTATGCACTTTTATGCTTTAAAAGAAGTAAACAGAAAACCTTCCAGATGGTTAATCTGCTGTACAATCTAAAATGTAGGGCAACCTCCCACTGCCACAACTGACCCTGATGTTACTGGCATCACCCTTTGGTGTGTTCCTTAAAGGCACAAACTAGCAGCTGAGACAGCACTGAGGCTGACATCAGGTAAGGAAAAAAGCATTTTATCCCAAAAGGTATCCTGGGGCAAATTCTTGGGATAGGTAACGAGGAGGCCATATGTTTTACTCTCAGAGTTAAAATATTTAACATCTACTCCCACTTTTCAGTAGGAATAAACAGCTTAATCTGCAATTTCATTGTAAAATAGGGATGGAAATCACTGCCCATGTGGTGTCTGTGCAAGTTCACCGAGTGCTTCAAGATTCTTGGAGGGACTTCATAAGTGAAGCATTCATTTCAGTGAGAATCATGTCACAGAAACTTTCTTTGTGAGTAATCATCATTGACTTAGCAGGTTTGGGAAAGCTTGTGGTGTAACTGGTTCAACTGAGTCCATTGAAATTAAATCTTAAGAAATGTCAGGTTTCTGTTTTTTCTGAGATGGATGTCCCTGATTTCTGCAAAAACACCCTTTCTCAAAAAGTATTTATTATGGTGAATACTTTACACTATTTTCAGTGGCTCAGTGGTGACAGCACACAACTATTTGGCTTTCACACTTCCTAGCACCCCTCACCTCTTACTTAACACTGGGAAAAATCACAAACTGATGCTAACGAACACCCCGGGCCGTGCGCTGCTGTGAGCAGTGGTGGCTGTCCTTCTCCACACACAGCCCAAGCCCTCCATGAGCAGAAACCCCAACACGAGGCGTTTTCTCCTTCCAAGCAGAGATGACGAGGACTGGAAAAAGTCACGTAAAATACTTGAAATTTACAGCTGGTAGTCACACTTGAAGAGCCATGTGGTGAATTCCCCTACACAGACACGTATTTCCATGGACAGGTAACATTATTTTTTGTCCTCTGGCACAGGGACGCGTGGCTGCCACCCTGAGGGAGCGGACCAAGATGGTGGACATGCAGTGAGGCAGAGCCGACACAGCCGTCTCTCAGATGGTTCTGTGCTTTCCACAGACTTTGGACAAAGCAGCTTTTTCAGATTTTAAAAGTAAACACCCAAATCACAAACCGGGTGCGTGTGTGTGTACGTGATCTCTACCTGGCCCCCCCAAAAAGCAGCAGGCCCCAGGGTCCCGAGGGGGATGGCAGCGGCCAGCCCCGCGGGAGGTGGCAGCCGCTCTCCAGCAGCAGCGCGGAGGGAGGGGGCGACCGGCCACCGCCGAGGGGGTGGGGGGGGTGGGGGAGAAGCCCCTCTGGGAAGCCTCGGGCGAGGGGACCAGCGGGTGCCGGCCGAGGGCTAGCGCCGTGCCGGCGAGGCGCGGGCGGCTGACAGCAAGCCTTGCGTGCCAGGCGCCCCGCGGTCGGTCGGCAGAGATCACTCAGCATCTGTCTCCCTTTCGCTCACAGCCCGCGGTCTCGCACCGCCGCGGCCAGCCCTGACTCAGAGCGGCATCGCCGCCGCCACCGGCTTCGCACGCGATGCCACCGGCCATCCCCCACCTCGCTCCCGGCCGCCCCCGCTGCAATCCCGACCCGCTGGGACCGGGCCGGCGGTACGGGCGGCAGCGGTACGGGCGGCGGCGGCAGCGGTACGGGCGGCGGCCCGTGCGCGCAGGTAGGCTCGGGCAGCGGCAGCGCGGGAAGAGGCGGCTGCTGCCACCGCACCCCGCCACACACACACGTATTTACTTCAGTATTTGATGGGGGGGGGGGGGGCGGGTGGTAGTTTGGGACGCTGCGGTACCCCGAGCTGCCCCCCGCCCCGCCGCCAGGCCCGACCCCGGGGGCTCGGGCACGGCCGCGGGGCCGGGCCGGCCGCAGGGCCCTGCTGCGAGCCCCGGGGTCCCCCGGGCGGCCGGGCCTGCCAGCCCCGCCGGGGCAGGGGGACCCTGCGTCCTCAGCGGGGCTGCTCCGGGAGGCGGGGGCTGGGGGCAGGAGGAGCTGTTTATGGCCATAACCCACTGGTCGGTGTGGCTGGGACGGGTAAATGGCTCCATCCCGGCTGGCGAGGGTCCAGCTGTGGAGGCCGCGGAAAGGGAAGGGTGTTGTGGCATGGGCTGAGTTGGGGTTGAGTGTTGGCTAGGGAGGGGTTGAATGTTGTTTCCGTAATATGTAGAAAGACGGTTTTTCACATAGATTTGCCCACTTACCTGCATGTTCACCGGCGAGGTGGGACTTCCTGTCGCTTGGGTGTGTAATGACTACACTGCCCTTTGCAGACCCTGATTTTCCCGGGGGGGGAGTGAGGGTGTGCCAAACCAAATGATCCCATATTACAGAATTCCCCTTTATGCCTAGGTTTGGGGGTGATGCGGGACTAGGTCATGTCTCAAAAAATGCTTTAAGCAACATTTCTTGTTTTGCTGTTCAAACTAGAAAACTGCAGCTCAAGTGCAAGCTAACCGTCTTGACAGTAGCTGTGATAAAACCGCTTCATTAAAGTTTCCCGGTGCCATAAACAAGGCAGCATTCAAATGTGCACCACAGCGTCAGGTACAGTCCACATCTGGTGGGAGACAGGCTAACCTGCTCACTGCTGCACTAGTAGCGTGTCTGGAAACAGTTTTTAAGTTGCTATCAACCCCGAGTGGCGCTGGTTACTGAAGATCTTAACAGCAGAATAAATATTTACAAGTACAGCCGTGATATATGTCAGTGAAGAGCGCAGATCTTTTGTTTTCACAGCTTCCAGTCTCCAGGTTTACTGTAGTGTCCTTGTTAAATGGGTTCAGGTATTGGGTTTGAGGCTGCTTTATTCAGAGTTGGCTTAAGAGGTGAAAGCTGCAGGTGCGGGAGAAAATGTGTAACTCCTTGTTTGAAAACAACTGGATTAAGCTCACTGCTTAGAACAACCATTTCAAGATGATTATTTCTTTCCTAATTGTAACATTTTCTCTTCTCTCCAAAGGCTGCTTTGCCTCTTGGCTTTCTCTGGGGTGGTAATGTTAAAAGTCCTGCTAGTGGAGGATTGCTCTCTTAGGAGTGTAGTACAGTTGCCTCCTAGGCAACCTTCTCCATAGAGACATCTTCAAAATGGCATGTTCAGGTCACCTTTGCTGCTTGGAGAGTGCAGAACTGTAAAACGGCCGGCGTGGCTGTGTGATCTGCAGGACTAATTTGTTTCCAGTTGTGGTCAGTAAAACGCAAAGTTCTTTTTTTAGAAAGAAACCCACACACACAGATCAAACCTTGTTAATAGTTATAGGCTGTTGTATCCTTAGGTTAGTGCTGTCTTTTGTCAGATAAACTGCCGCTGTGGCTGTTAGCTAATTCAGCATTTTAGGTTTCCCATGCTTCTGAGCTGCTTGGCTTGGCTTGAAAGTGGGGAGCTTCTCGCTTCTCCTTTTTTTGGTGTCAAAAATTGTTGGCGTTACATACCTATACAGTTATCTTAGCAATTTAAGTAAGTCATAAAGTCTTTTTTAGCAGGTAAAAGCTTGGAGTGATTTTTAGATTTAAAAGGAGCTTTTAGTATTCTAATAATAAGGTTGACTCGATAGAGGTCATATTTTGTAAAAATAACTCTGGTAGATATTGCTGGAGGGAGAGAGTGCTCATTTTATTTACCCATTTTCCCAAATAGTACTTTGATACCTCAGAAAAATAAAGATCTACTATATGAAATCAATACACATACGCAAGACATAATACTTTATTGAGAAGCAACACTTCATCCAAAATAGTTGTTCATCTGATGAACTTCTGTATTTTTAAAAATGTCCTTTGCCCATATACACGCTGCCCTTCTTCTGAGCATTTCTTATTAATTGTTAAGTTTAAAAAATTTCCATTTCAATTGTAAGCACCTTTTGCTCCGTCATATATTGTTGTGGAGTGTGCACTGGGTGGCTGAATGAGGGAGGAAAAGAGGTATTTCTGTATTGAATTTACTCAGTGTAGGTCAGTAATTTTTGCCAGCTCACGTGCAGTGTCATAAATACACTGCAGGCAACTGCCATCTGTCAACCTGGAGAAAAATGCTTGTGGCAAAAGGCAAAAGACAAGAATACCAGGCACTGTGACAAGTCTTTTGGGCAACTCATTGGCAGCTAGCCATCATAGAGGGCTTGGCAGATAATGCAGACATTGCTAACTCATGTTATAACACATAAAATCAAAATATGGAGCATGAATGCAAAAGTTCTTCAGTACTCCCCAAGCACTTGCTCTCACAAGGTACCGGAGTTTATGATTGACTCCCTAGGCTGAGTAAATCACGGACCTGACTTAAATAACTGAGTAAATCAAAACCTTGTTTTTGAAGTATCTAAACTGACATCAGTTTAGTGGGAGCGTGTCCGTTCCCCGAGTGAACTGACAGTTAGGTGATGCTGAAAATGAAGGTTTGTTTCGTCTCCCATTTGCAAAGAAAGCATGTGGTTAAAGGGTAAACCTATGAGTTCAAAAGCAATTAAAAGGATCCTCTGAATATATTTGCATGGCATCTCATGACTTTAAGTGAATTTTGTGAATTCTGAGTATAAATGATGACCTACCCTTATGTTTTTTCTTACTGAACTAGATGATTGTCTGAGGTCTCCTACAACTGTGCTGCACTGGTAATGCCACTTGTGTTAAAAGTTTGCTTTCTTAAAAAGGAAGAAGGTTGCATGTCACCATTTGGCCTTTCTGTGGACATGAGACACTCTGTGTCAAAAAACAGTAGTATTCCACAGCTATTAGCAGGCACCTCAGCCTTTGTGCTTTTACACTACAATTTATCACCCTCACTCTATGTGTGTTTCACACACTAATCAAATCATACCTATTGTGTGGCAGGAGCCCTTGGTTTGTTTTTCTGTCTGATAAAAATGTGGTCACTTCCATGCAGAGGCTGAATTCAGCAAAAGATGAACTGATCATTATTTGTGGATGTTTTAGATTAATTATAAGAGTGAAAATGCATACTTTAGTTCTTGTTCACTATGTGCAGCGTTTTGGAAATCCTGTTTTTATTATAATCTTCCTTTTTCACTTCCTCTAGACCTTTTCAGAATACTTGATTTAGGGCACATACTTTCTTAGCTGGTCAAGGCAAATACAGATTTATTTGAAATGTTATTTTTTGGAGCCACTTAGGTCTCTACCTCTGACTTTCAGGTATGGCTGACATGGACATTGCCTGGGTATGTGGCCTAGGGGGGCATCTAGGGGTAGAGCAGCACATTAGCTGTAGCCCTGCTGCCTCCTTTGCCTGTGCCAGAGGTGTGGAGAGCCTGCTGACTCTGAGGTGGTGAGAGCAGAGCTGGTGGCTGACTGCTGTGGGAGCGCTGGGTGTGCAGGGATGGAGATGCTCTGGGGAAGGACGACCGTCCAGCAAGCGGAGTGGGAAGCTTGCCTTCCTGGGGCTCAGTCCCTCCAGCATCCTCCCAGCGGGGTCCCTTTCCATGGCAGAAACCTTGTCCCATCCTGAAGCCCACTCCTGAGGGTGGCAGGCTTGATCTTTACGGGACGTTCCCCAGTGATGCTTTGCGTCCAGCTGCTGGGCACTGGACAAAGGTGCTAGCTTTGCCTGTTACAGAATGAAGAGGGCTCTCAGCCTTCAAACCCACAAGCCACTGGTGTTTTGCTGTGTGATGCATTGGCCTACAGTACAGCCAGAGCTATGGTAGCCACGTGGGGTAGTGTACCTGAGCTACTTTCATTTGACTAGTTCACAGGTTTGGTATAGATGAAGAAATTCCAGCATGCGCTCCAGTGTCAGCTTGCAACCCAAATGGACAGTCCCAGTCCCCTGAGGCATGTTCACCTGTACTGATATTCCTGTCTCGGCATCTTTGCTGCCCATGCCTGTGATCGCTGCATTTGGGTGAGCAGGTTCACAGCTTCCTGTGTTGCAGTTGCCTGTTCAAGCTGTGGTACAAACAAAGTCTAAACCAGGTGCAAACTGCAGAGGGACCTACGGTGCTTGTCCAGGGAAGTCCCTGTGTCTGGCATTGCTCCCTGACAGTGCTGGCTCTCCTTACAACCACATGAGAAGAGCATGTATGCCTTAGCAGAGAACACAGGTGCCTAAATTGGCATGATCTTGCCCTGCACTTTATCCAAGTTGTTTAAAGGCTATTTAAGGAGGTTACAGCTGGTAGTATCAGGAAACCTAGTCTTATTCATCAGCTGTAGTATCTATTCAGATGGCTTCTCTCTATATGGATAAGTGAGGCCATATAATTATAGGCGTTTCATGGGCCTTCAGAAGTTTTGGAGAAGAATCATTAGTATGAACTCTGAAAGAGGGCATACTAATCCAGCTGGGATCACTACTGGGTAGGTAGTCTGTGGGTTAGGCTTATGGTCTTCTCATTCAGCTAATCCCCAACTCTCTTGAAGTTAATCCTATAAAACTCCAGTTGATTTCCATGGAAACAGACGTTTCCTCACTGACTTTGTTTGGTATTTATTTGGGTGACAGTGGAGGTAAGGACCTATAACTATCATTAGTCTAGTTGCACGAGTTCTTAGAATAGTAGGAGGGTTTCATCTTCTTTCATAATCAGCAGGGATTTCAAACATTTTTAATAGCCTCAAGATGGTTGCAGCCTCTAAAGTGTATATGCAAATGTGAGCGTGCCACAGCACCATCGATTCATCCTGCCAAATGTTAGCCTTAGAAGCTATTAGATTTTAAGGGTTCGTCAAGGTTTATTCTCCCTTTCCTAGCTAGATCTAGTCCTTTTTCTGTATAGCAGCTCTGCTCTGCAATGTTCTCTCTTATCAAGTGCTAGCATAGTTTCTCATGGGTACCTTGTTTTAGCACATATTCATAGCCATTCTTTGTTCTATGCTTGCAAAAAGAAACCAAACAACAAAAAAAAAAAAAGGGAGGGGTGTGCTCTCCAGATCTCCCCTCATTTTTAGTCTCTTTATTTTTCCCTAAGCCTTTTTCTCTCTCCTGGCAAGATAACCACACAAGGGCTTTTCAATTACTTGAGTGTTCCTAAGTGGTCTGAAGTACCATGTTCTTTGACTAGAAATCAGAATATCTGGCACCTTATCTACAGCTGAGCTGCTGTGAGATCTTGGGCAGGCCATTGCACTTTTCAGTGCATTTGTCTGCCCTTTCTTTGCTTCTGAGCACCGCTTGAGAGCGGAAGTTTATATACATATATGTGTTTCTTGAAAGCTATCAAGCTTCTACTCATACCTGCAACATTTCCTTCGGTGGCATGATAGTACCCATGATGAGTAACTCCCACAGATTCAAAGACTCAAAGCTATGCAAAACCAAATACACACCTCCCCCCCCCCCTTTTTTTTTTTAATCTTTTTGTAATGGTTTGAATGTTTTTGTGTGTGTGAGGCATCGGTAGATGTTTCTGTGGTTCCCAGAGGAGGGAGGGTAAGGAGTGGGTGACAGGGGAAATGGGTGGTGTGGTCACACAGGTGTTTAGACAGTGCATAGAGGGAAATCAAGTGAGTGGTCAAGTCAGGTGCATGTTACTGTACAGGGCAAATATTTGTTGTGTGTTTATTTATACATGGTGTTCCTCAGCGGAAAAAACTGCTCATTGCATTTTAAGTCCGATTTTCTGGTTGTTTTGCGTACCAATTTTAAAGCTAGATTGAAAATTTGGATTAATTTAAAAACCACTGACCAAGTTTCATTCTCTAACTGAGCAGAGTGCCACACAGTTTCACAGTCTGGTTTTCTTTGCCTCAAATTGAGGGTAAAAGGGCATCCTTTGGGGAACAGTTGTTCTTCTGTATTCATACTAACTGGTTTTATCAGTTTAGAAAGAAAGAGGGCATCCGACTCTGGGATCTCCATTGCACAGTAGAAGACAGAGGTGGGGTTTTTTCCAGAATTTACTATTGACTTTTGGATGCATCCAGTTACTTCCTGGTATTACCTAATTCATTTATTTTTGAAGGACCTGCTGTTTAGAAAGTGACTATTCAGCCCTTTCTGGAAATCAGTGCTTTGCCAAGGAACTGAATCTGGGCATTTATAAATTAAAGCCTCTGAATTTAGTAATCACTTTATGGGAAGCATTTTCTTTGAATGCAGATTCTTACCGTACCTGCCCTGTGCCCAACTCTAGTCCTCAAAGCAGCAAAATGCAGCCCAAATTTCAAGAGAAACACTGGTCTCTTCTGGGATTTGTTGTTGAGATGCCTCTTGTAAAATCCCATGTGCTCTAGAAAATGTGAAAAGTAAACAGTAGAGGAAATATATTCACTAACTAGACTTAGTGGGAGCTTCTGACTAAGAATTAGCTCTCTTACTAATATAGAAACTGTTTTGAAGTTTGAAAATATGTATTTTGGTCACAATGTATTATTTAGATGATTGATACTGATGATGTTGCGTGCTCTCAAACCACAACACATAGCATCTATTTCCAAAGCTGCTGCAGTCTGTTACAAAAGCATAGGAGAGGTGAATTGGGAAAATAAAATCTAGAAACCATTTTATATTTAAAAAGAAGCATCAACGCAAGCAGCCTGGCCTTTGGCAGAACTTTTTTACTGAGTCACATGTGGAAGGCTGCCTTTCTTCTTGAAAGCTGTTGGTTTCCAATCCACTTGCTTTCTCATCTCCCATATTTTGCATTCTTTTACTTTATTACAGACTCCGGTCTTAGCTGCCTAGATGTTTGGGGCCAGACTCTCTCTGGCTTTTACTGAGAGTGGAGTACTGTGTCACCTTCAGCAAGACTCCAGCAGGATACTGAACACCCACATCTGCAAACTGGGCAAGTGCTCGGGTTGTTACTGAAACCTAGAGTGCACAAATTGCAGGCTTTGTGGTATTGCATTAAAATGTGATACGAGATAATATGGGTTTTCTCTGGTTTTCTAGAGTACCCAGTCACCTCTGTGTGACATTTGGTAGCATCGTAATTACTTCTTGAGTCCATTTAATGCATAGTCAGTGCATATTTCCATCAGTTATGAGTTTAGGTAGCTCCTTCTTTGTTCCTATTCATGAACTGATCTCCCTTTCTCTGATGACACACAGAACACTGACATACTTGGTAAATAGCCTGGGTGGATGGATTTCCCATTGCAGGATTGTCTTTAGGCTATTTGTGGTCCCTGCTTCCTAGTCTTCACTTGCCATGAAATGTGCTCCTCAACTGAGTGAAGCCCTTTAAACAAGAGAAGAATCCTAGAGTCATGAAATTGTTTAGGTTGGAAAAGACCTTTCAGATCATCAAGTTCTACTGTTTCAGTTAGAAATTTTGGGACATGTAATGATTTGTGCTCACAGCTTGCAAATCTACTCACAAGTCCCATGTTGGCGTCATGGATGTAAGTGATCATACAGGGATAACAACTCAGTATTCCAGTAGTGTGTAACTGTTAAAAGTGCATGTAAGCGTCCCCACCCATAAGCTGACATCTCTTGGTACTGTATGCCTTACAAGCACCTAAAAAACCCTCTTCTTTTGTCAACCATCTTACTGTTCTTGCACAGCAGTCAAGAAATGTATCATTGCAACATCTTTGCACAGTCAGCAAATGTTCTTACTGTAATTCAGCATATTTGAAACGTGCGGCACAGACACGCTGTGAGGGGCTTTTCATGCCACCAGTGTGACAGAGCCAGGACAAGAAGCTGCAGATAAAATCTTGATGCACCTTAGTCAGTGGACACTTTCGTCTTAGCTTCCAAGAGCCAACCTTTACTGCAGTACTTGGGGAGAGTCAGTCCAGTGCAGTGACTACACCACTTGTCTTAGGTGTTTGAGGGCAGTAACCTGGCCCTGCTCATTTTGGATCTGAAGCTATTCCCTGTGTGACTTTCTTCTCAGTCCTCTGCAACTCTAAGTACCATTTAGCAGCAGTGCAGTTGTCAGTGTTAGCACATCTGGTGCTGAAATGAAGGTTGAAAAAATTCTTTGCCCGTTTAAGTAAGCATCACATCTGGGTACAATTTTTCTTTGTGTTGAGATGAAGTACTTTATTTCTCAAAAATGCTGATTCATTGAAGCCAAAATGGAGATGAGGAGATGCATCTAACCAGGCCCTCATTTATATCAAGAAGCAGAGGCGCTTCAGTTTTGATCGTGCACATCTCAGGAAAGTGTACTGACCTCTAGATTGTTGGAGGTAGTGCTGGTGGTATAGTCGTTTTCATGAAAAACTTCAAAAGGTCTTGATTTCATTCCAAGGCAGTACAAAAGCATCTCTGAAATCATGAAAAAGTTTGTGGGATGGGCAGATGAATGTTCCCATCCAGATCTGCTGAAAGATTTTCTAGTAATGCTTTGCTACCTTTTCATGACAATAAATTGAGAAGTTAGATTACAAAAAAAACCCCCAAAACCACAACTATATTTCTTAGCTGCAATCATATCAGATTTATTTTTAAATAATAAAAGTGAGGGAAAAAAAAACCAGTTCAAATTACTTATCAAGATCTTTGGCAGGTGTCCTATCAGAATTGCACCATTTTCATTTCACGTAGCAAACCACTTTACAGTTACTAAGTTCTTTTAATATGGTTTAAATAGGCATCCTGCTACATTACTCAAGTCTACCAGGTTAAATACTTAAAATCACAATAATTTTGGTAATATACTAAGCTGTACTAGTACTAACAAACAAATAATTAGTATTAACATGGAATAGTTAAAATTCCAGAAGTAAGTTTGCTCATATGGAGCATTTGCTGTGGCATTTATATGAGATTCTCTTCAAGCCTGGCAATATTTAGCAAGTTTGGGGTTTTTTTCCAGTACTAAAGCTTTATGCAACGGAAGGAGATCTTGGTAGATTTCCTTTACCATTCCAATTTGATCTAGTATTTTGAAGTATTAAAAAAAAAAAAAAAAACCAACAAAAAACAGTCTGCCCTAGCTTAAAATTATTTCAACTCTTGTAGAATGATTATATTCCAAAGATACTGTTCTGCTTTTGGGGGGGGGGGGGGTTCAGGAAATAAGGAATGAGTCTGACTTAGAAAGATGTAATTTTTTTCAGTGATAAAAATCATAGGTTAATTGAAGTGCAAGTCTTAGGCTTTTTTTAATTAAAAAAGTCTTTTGTTCTGTACTAGTAAAGGTAGAGCGAGGATAAGAGATTGAGAAGACACTACTGAGACAGTAGTTTTTCAGGGTCGCTGCAAGTAAGATTAAAATTTGAACTGACACTGTCCTGATTTTCAAACACTGAAAAGTCTGAAAACACAGTTGGTGCTCTTCATGCGTTTGTAAGCCTGAAAAAGAAGTTTGGCTGTTAGATGAGGGGAGAAAAGGCTGTCACATGGAGGAAGAAAAACAAAATCTTTTAGAAAAGGTAGTGGGGGAGGAAAAAAAATGCATTCAGTGAAGGGAGGGGAGAGTAAAAAACTAGTCTGTGTCTCTGGGATGCCCCCCTTGTAGCCCAGGCACCTATCCCAGTATCTTACTGTGTGCCAGAGAGTACACAGTGTCACCAGCAATTGCTGAAGGACACTTTTGCCTCCACTGACCCTGTAGTGCCAGCTTTCCCCCTGCTCCGATGAGGGCTTGCTCTGTTAGCCTGTGGGTACGGTAGGGAACTGGCTGGCGAGTTGGGCAAGACGGCCATGCCTAGCTTTCTAGGTTTGCACTGCCCTTGGGTGAGGTATGTTTTTGTTTCGCTGCCTACATTAAATGGCATGACAGCAAAGTTTAATAAAAAATGCAAGTACCAGGATTTATTTGTAACATCCAAAATAATCATCCCCATTTACAGATCTTTAGAAAATACAGAGGTGTGAAAAGATACAGTGCTGCATTTACATCAGAGGAATACTTCTTCCACTGTTCAGTTTACAATTTCTTCCCCTGCTGTCAGGACAGTAGTTGAGTCTTCAGGCTTTTTGCCCATTTATTTCTCTCCGTTTTTCATGAATTACATTAGCTGGTATAGGTGTCCTCCCTTTGAAGCCTTTTAACAGGTCTGCATGGGTGTAGCCATTCGCCCTAGAATTCACTGTGTCCTCTTCTTAGGTAGGGAGCAGCAACTCCTTTTTCTTAGTGCACTCCCTAACTAGAATAAAAGTAACTTTTCATAGATCTGTAAAATGCCTCACTGTTATTCCAGCAGTGATCTGCATCTGATTGCCTAGAAGACAATTCGTAGCTTCAATGAAACGTAAAAGTCTTTTCGATGGTGATCAAAATGATGCAGGGACTATTGCTGCAAGGCTTTTTGTTTATGAGAGACTTTTCCCTCTGTCAGTTACAGTACAGACTTGTGTGCCAGGTTATTCCTTCCCTGGAAAAGATGGGAGAAGGGAACACAGGACCAAACTCTTAAAACTTAATTTGAAACACTGCTGCCCAGTAAAATGATACAGGGTTTGTTGTATAATAAGGGGTGTGGGGGTGTGTGTGTGTGTGAGAAAGTATAATAATTTGCATGCCAGTTGTTACTATCTTATTTTACTTCTTAAAAAGTCAGCTCAGAGATATGTATTTCCTGACTCTTTTCTTTTGTTGGTAGCGTTGAATTTTTTTTATCTTACAGGGCTGTTAAGTAGCCTTAAAAATATTTTATTTATTGTTAAAAATCTTTTTACTTACTGCAATTCACAATTTGTTTCCGTGTATTTTGTTTTATCACTTAGTGATGACTTCTGCCTCTAGTCACCACCTTTGTGGGTTTTGTGAAAGCTAGTTCAAAAGCTTCAAAGGCTAAGTGCAAAAGAGAAGAGAGAGGAAAAAATTAAAAATCAGGAAATGTGAAAGGAGAGTTTCTAACAGTCTTCTGACTTAGTCACATTACACATCCTGGATGCTTTATGATACTGATTTATTATGTTTATGACAAGCAGTATTATATTAGGCTAAACATTTAAGAGGGACAACAGAATATGAGATAACTGCAACACAGCCACAGTATTCCAGTCCTGTTGGTGGTTTAATATTTCTTTTAACTGTGCACTTAAAAACATTGTACCCTGGTTTCTTTCTTTTAAGCAAACATTTCTATCAATGACTGGCATTTAGAAGGATATGAAAGATTTAATAAAATACATGTAGTCAGCTTTATAAAAGTCCTGTACCAGATTTCTGATGAGCTGCTTAACTTCTTGCTCCACATTTGTTCAGCTTGTAAATCTGGGAAGTACTGCAGCCGTTAAAAACACTGAGATTTCACTGTTTCCCCACCTCATTTGCCGTCACACTTGAAAGCGGTTGGGCAAGTGTTATCTTCCCCACAGCATATTAAATGCAAGACCTCTGCATTTCCCAAAGGTTGGTGGATAAGAATGAGCACTGTTTTATTTACAGAGTTCAGCCATGTAAATGAACTAAAACATTGGTCCTTTTAAATTCCTTTTCCATGAGCATCCCTGCACCCAAGTTTTCGCAGCATTCTCTGTGATTCTCTGTGCTTCTCATGGAGAATCCCTCAAATGTTTGTGAAGTTCTGGCTGATTTAGATTGTGAGGCATTTGACTGACTCGAGTGGGAGAAAGTAGCCCTCCTGTATATATATGTCTTTACATAAACCAGTTGCAGCTAAACAGAGCAGACCTGCACTTTTGAGTGGCACACTATGTTGTACTATTATATAACAACCCAAGCAGTCAGAAATTGTGTCATGTGCTCAGAAGAGTCTTAAAAAGCACAAGTGTTTTTTTGTTGGGTTTCTTTTTCCTTTAAGAAAACAGTTAAATGTGGGATCTCTTTTGCTTGTTTTCTGGTTTCTCTGCCTTCAAGTTATCTTTTTTTCTGAAATCACAGGGGCTAGGAACTTATGGTAATTACTGTGATAGAAACTAAGATTTAATGCCATAGTAAGAAGCTGAGATTTAAAGAAGAGCGCACAAGACTCAAGTTATGATAACTGGTAACACACAAATTTACTAGAACATTGGCTTTCTAAATTCAGAAAACCTTGAAAAAACCAGAAGTGGTCAGGTTGGTTTGAGGACATTGTGACACGTTCATGGGTAAGCTAGGAACTAAGAGAAGAAACACTTCTGTTGTGTTGTTTTTGTTGCTCTGTGCAGAGTAAAAACCTACATACATTGAGGTTCAAAGGTTGTCTGGACGCAACTTTGACTGAATCACATGATTCTTCTCTGTAGTTTGTAGCACTTCGACTGGGTTCTGGTGTAAGCATTTGTGGATCTTTCTCCGTGCAATGGTTTCAGATTTACATCATGCAGTGACACAGCGATCATTGTGAACCTTAATTCTGTGGTTAAGGTTTCCTATTCCATCTATCTGCATTTAAAGGGAAGTAGCGTTCCTCCCACCTGAAGTGCTGGCTGCACTTGCACCTCTGTCTCTTGTTGCTTCTTTTCAGTGTCTTTATTTTTTTTTCCTGCCATCTTTGGAGAGATTCCTTCCTCTGCAGTTCTGGGTCCTAGTTAGAGGGACACAGAGCGCTTCCTCTTCCTACTGGCATACTCCCCCACACCAAAATTGGATAAGGAGTGGCTCAGACGAGTGTCCAGAGTATCAGAGTTGTTGCTGCTACTGCTGATTTTCACCCGGGGGCACAGGCACCGGAGCATGGCTCTGCGGATGTAGTTGTCAAAGCAATAGTAAATGAAAGGGTTGGCACAGCTATTGGCAAAAGCGAAAGGGCTGCTCACCTTCATGCCCAGCTGGGCAACCATGTCAAGAAAACAGTCAGGCTGCTTCAGGAGTCCCAAAAGGATGGCCATGAGCTTGAAAAGATTGAAGGGAACCCAGGATATAACAAAAGCTGCCACTACAATGAAGACTATCTTGATGGATTTTCTCAGTTTCTTATCATGTTTCCCAGCTCTCTGATAATGCACACAGAGTCTCTTGGTGATGGAGCAGTAAAAGGTTAAGATACTCAACAGTGGAAAGAAGAAGGCCAGGATTAAAAGCATCAGTGACATGATCTGCTTGGCTTCTGTTATGGCTTTGTCGGTGCAGTAAGTCTTTCCATGGTGCTTCTTCAGTTCTCTGGACAAAAGAGTTGGCATCCCTAAGCAGCAGGATAATAACCAGACACAGATGCAGAGTCCACTGGAATAAGATCTTGTTCTGACCCGTCTAGCAATAGAGGGATGCATGATAGCAAGGTATCGGTCAGCGCTCATACAAGTGAGGAGGAGGATGCTGCAGTACATGTTGACTGAGATGACATAGGAACTAGCTTTACACAGGAAAGATCCTACCCTCCAGTTCCCGTCCGATGCCTCCTTGTCCACCCAGAATGGCAGCGTGATGAGGAAGATGAAGTCAGATGCAGCGAGGTTGATGATAAAGACGTCGATCAGCCTCTGGATCCGTTGCTTGAAGACCAAGGCTAGTATCAAGATGGAGTTGCCAACAATGCCCACCAGGAACACAGCAGTGTAAAGGACAGGGAGGAAAGTAGACATATGTTCCAGGTGCTGATACTGGCAGTTGTCATCGTAGTAGTAGTCATAGCTGAAAGTGACTGAAGTCACAGGCGAAAGCTGGGTGAGTTCCATTTCTGGCCAAGCTGTCCTCATCCCTGCTCTGAGGAAGACTCTGAGATCCCCCTACCCTTCCCCTCAAGGTCTTCTTTAAGAACGTTAAAGCAAGTGAGCAGGAAGGAGTGGAGAGAGGGAGGAGAAAAGTGGTTTTGGGGGGGTGATTTGTACGCTTTTAGCCAATCGCACAGGCAGTGGACTAGCAACAGGAGTCTCTTGATTAGTCAAAAACCTGTCTTCAGAATAAACACTTGCTTCTTTTTTTTTGTATCAGTTTTAGCTTTACTGATTTTATCTTCATTTTGCATTTGCCTATAAGCAAACCAGGTTTGGGTTTTGGTTTTATTTTGGGGGAAGGGAAGGCAGTTTTCAAGATTCTGAACTTTTTGGGACAGGATATTGCTAGTTTGCAGAGATTCGAGATTGTACCAGCTCAGAAAAAATCAGAGAACGGTGAATTCATGTGCCACATTCTTTATCTTTACTCAAAACATTTTGTATAAATTGCTTTTTGGGGCAGGCTCAACTTTTCTGAGGCTTGGAGGTTTGTACTTTCTTTGTCCATTTATGATTGTTTTCTGTTGAGAGTAATCCTCTCACGAAAATATTTAGGGGAAAACATTTAAAACTACCATCTCTATTATGCCTTGTAGTTAGTTGTTCTGTAGCAGTCCCAGGCTTTCCACTGCTCTGCCACGGCCCCCCTCCTGCCCTGCAGCCCCTCCAGTTCCCCTAGCCCCGGACTACCCACACCCAGCTCTGTGAATGTATTGGAAACTTAGAGGACATATTTCCAGTGTGTCATATTCCCATCTCCGCACAGGCTTCCTTATCGGCCACAGTCCTGGTCTCCAGAGAGTGGTTTGTTCCTTCTCCTTCTGACTGTGCAGCCTGCATGGCTCTTGAGCCATTGTTATCTGCAATGCTCGCTTCTCTTAAAAAACTGATTTCCTTCATCTTTCATTTGCAGTATCATTATTGCTGCAGCTGTGGCTTACCTTACAGAGAGCCTCTTCAGCATTGCATAAATTGAATGAAAATTCTCGTTTTTTAAACGACTGAATTCATTACAGCTTTGTCAGTGCATACTGATTTGAAACCTCTACTACTGGTCTTCATCATCCTTCCTCTCTTCTGCAGATAAATTAATTTTCTCCTTCTGCTTCCTCCCACCCACATGTTCACAGACCAGGCACATCTTCAGGATTCTCGAAGCTTTAAGCAGATTGCTTACTGGAGTGTGCTCGAGCCCTGGGCAGATAGATCCCATCTGTGTATGTCTCCACATGCAAAGACCAACTCCGGATTGCATGGACAGCAAATTAATCCCTCCGGTGCAATCTGGGTGCACACAGACGCACTGTGCCAGTGCTCAGGTTATGTGCTCCTGTGCAGCAGGTACCTGGTAGAAGAGCCAGCTGCTATTAAACAACTGGTTGCTGGACCAAGGGATATTTAGGTGGGCACTCTCTCTTGTGTAGATATTCTGATGTCTAATAAAGAACTAGTAATACACAACTGCCTTCTATCAGTAGGGCATTAGTGAGTATTTTTCATGGAATGTATAAGGATATAATTACCTCAGTGAATGTAATTCAGCCATTACAAACTCTGAAAAAAGAGGTTTCTCAGCATTCTCTGTGATTCTCTGTGCTTCTCATGGAGAATCCCTCAAATGTTCGTGAAGTTCTGGCTGATTTAGATTGTGAGGCATTTGACTGACTCCAGTGGGAGAAAGTAGCCCTCCTGTATATATATGTCTTTACATAAACCAGTTGCAGCTAAACAGAGCAGACCTGCACTTTTGAGTGGCACACTATGTTGTGCTGTTACATGACAACCCAAGCAGTCAGAAATTGTGTCATGTGCTCAGAAGAGTCTTAAAAAGCACAGGTGTTTTTTGTTGGGTTTCTTTTTCCTTTAAGAAAATGGTTAAATGTGGGATCTCTTTTGCTTGTTTTCTGGTTTCTCTGCCTTCAAGTTATCTTTTTTTCTGAAATCACAGGGGCTAGGAACTTATGGTAATTACTGTGATAGAAACTAAGATTTAATGCCATAGTAAGAAGCTGAGATTTAAAGAAGAGCGCACAAGACTCAAGTTATGATAACTGGTAACACACAAATTCACTAGAACATTGGCTTTCTAAATTCAGAAAACCTTGAAAAGACCAGAAATGATCAGGTTGGTTTGAGGACATTGGGATTTGTACGCCACAGGCACAAGTGTGAACCTGTAAGAAAGCACAGGCTAAGAATCATCTTCTCACCATCCAAAGATTACAAAAGATACACCTATTTTTCAGCTCAAGTTCTGTAAAAATGCCCAAGTATCTTACAGTTTAGAGAAATTACTTTTGATGGCTTCAGTGCAGAGGTGAGTTTTGTGTCATCTTTGCTTATTTCTGCTTCAAGGAATATGTTTCAGTGTTTCTGAAGCACTGAAGAAGCACTAGAGGCATTCTCTTTCTGTCAGTACTAGAGTAGATCAGCTGAACCCTACGGTCTGTGGCATAATAGTACTGCCTGTCTTGCAAAGATGAACCTAATTGTTATTTTACTCTGCACTTAGATCCTAACAGCTTACAAGAAATCAGGCACAAACATCTCTCCCACCATCTCACACTACTGCATACTGCATCCTTGAAATTCACTCCCTCTTCCCATCCCAGAGCAGACAAAAAAGTGAGTAACTTTTTTAAAAGCTTAATGGAACTGTAAAGATAAGCCTATGTCCATATATTCTTGAGTTTGTGGTCTCTCACTTTGTTGTCTCCCTGTAGTTTAATAACTCTACTTACTAAAATAAAAAAAAGTAGATGGTAAACCTTTTCCAACAGGAATCAAATCTGTTCTCTTGAATTTGCTGTGTATTTCTTGAATGCTCTGAATAGACCTGTGGATATCACTGTGTGTTGGCATATTACAAATGTGACTTCCTTATCTGGACAAAAGATTTGCAAAGATAATATGTAGCATTGTCATGAATAATAAAGTGATCTGTAATTATGTGAGCGCAGCAGCAGCAGGCATATTTGTCCGTAGTCTCTAAGCCTTGTGGGTTTTCTGTGTGGTATTGATTTACTTAGGGTGTCACGTAAGGTCTTACTCTTCCCAGAGCTCATTTCCCTCAGGTAGAGCCAAGCTCTCAAAAATACTGAGTACATGGGAATTCCCCTCGTAACACTTCTGCACAGATAGTCCAGAAAGCTCAGCACGTGATCATTTGCTAAGATCCAAGAGATACGGTGAGATGTTTTGTCAACAGGAGGACAGCCTGTACCTTCTAGTCAACCCCCTCCCAGATCTGCACAGCACTTTCCTCCTCCTTGCCACATACATGTAAGCCCTTTTCCTGAACAAAATTTTCTGAGCATGAACCTAAAGCTTTTGTAACCACGTGCTGATGACAGATGCTGTAATTGTGGCCGTGTATTTGGCCACTCCTGCTTTAGACCGTATGCTTCTCTGATGGTCCTGCCTTTCTCAAACGTGCTTGTGGCGTTTGTCATGTCAGTGTTTGTACCATTCCTTAAATCTTCCCAGTAGGAAATGCTGAGGTATTTCCAACAGTAGCAAGGGAAAAGATTTTGTGCCTTTGTTCACAGTTCTGTAATGCTTGTGGTACATGTATTATGGTAGCCTTCTAATTTTGTGGCAAAATCAGAGATGTACAGCAGAACTATCTGCACAGGAAGTATGCAGAGTTGTTGATTTAGCTTGTTACACACACGCGCGCACACCCCCTTACAAATTTCTGCAATTGAAGCATTCCTGGTAGCGAGGTGTGGGTTTGGGCTTGTTTCAGATTTTTTTACATTCTCTGTTTTACTGATAATTTAAATGTGGGGTTATGCCAACTTGTACATTTGCCTTTACGTAGGCACAGACATCTAGATTATCTATATATCTGTAAATTATTAGTTATGATAAATGCTGAGAAGGAACAGAGGTTAATTTGGCTGTAAAAGAAACTGTAGAGGTTTCTGAATGATTGAGTTTTAAAAACTTTCTGTAAGGAATGCAAATTTGCAGACCTAATTAAAAAAATCACAAAAAATACCCACCAAATTGGCTGAAACTGCCCTACTATGCTGTAACCTAGGTGAAGGCAGGCTCAGAGGTAAGCAGATAAATGCTAACCAAGAGAAGTTTCACCCCTGAACAAAGAGGAGAGGGTAGAACTGATTCAGGTAAAACTGGGGGCACTGAGACAATGCATTGGGGTAGGTTGAAGTAGTTTCATATTGAGAGCAGTGGTCTACAAAGTGCAGTGCGGGAAGAAAGCATTTTTTGTACACTTAATACATATTTTTAAATGGTGTTTATTTCCTCTTTATCTCATTGTTTTTAATCTTTTTTACTATGTTTTATAATGTACGTAATATATTAGTACAGTAGTACATGTGTATAATTCTAATAAAAAATCCATGTATTAGGAGTGCATGCTGAAAAAAATTTTACTGATTGGGTGCATGGATAAAAAGATTTGGAGACCACTGACTTAGAGAACAAGTGGGTATCACTAAAGTGAACCTGTGCTGTTTATCATATTTGAAAGAAGCACATCAGAAGGTCTTCTCTCTGAAAATTATAATTAGGGTAGAGTTTTCTTAGCCTGCTGTGTTCTTTGCCACAGATAGAAAAATACAGAAGGTAGAAATAAAACCAGGGAGACTGTATAAAGAGGTCTGAGGGAAATCCATGGGATTTTTTGTTCATTCTGGCTATGGGAAATGCTTATAGATGGTGCTTGAAATAGCAAAACTAAAACTGCCCTTTTTAGTATTACAAAGGGAGTACTTGTTGCAAGAGGCAATATATTGTAGTAAATTAACTAGTAGTATTGGAACAAATAGGCAGACTCTTGAAGACCTTTTTCAAGTCTGAATCAATAATTCCTGAAGCAAATGTGATATATGAAGGTTTTACATTTCTTGTTTCTCATCCTGTATCAACTTCATTTAATACAGATGGTGCCACCTCCTACAAATGTTTACTTATTTTCTTAAACTGTGAGAGCTACAATGACAAAAATTTTGTATGACACATTTCTTGCAAAATGTTAGGGTTTTGTTTGTTTGATTTGTTTGCAGCGCTGATGTTAAACTCTGTCAGTTCCTGAGAACTTCTGTTAGAGGTACTAACTAATGCACATGATCCAGGTCTGCTATAGAAGAAACTTCACTTTTGCAAGAAGCAGGAACAGTTTTTAAGCTATAGCCGTATGCATTGTTGCCTTCATGCTTTCATGTGCAAACTGCCACCATTTTTGCACAGAAAGGCAAACTTTTACTTTGAAAACCTTTCCAAATGATCCTGTTCTGTAGCTGAACTGATCAACCGGTGGTTCTGCTGAGGCACACTGAGGAGGTGTGAAAAGAAAATGAAAAAAGATAGGTGCTGTCAATGAATGACTCTGTGCATTCGTTTTGTAACATTTTTGTTGGGTTACTCTGGTTATATGGAGGGGTATTTTTTTTCCAGGAAGAAAACCAGAACAACCAAACCAAGTGAAATCTGTAGAGAATATTGGAAAATAAATAAATAAAATGAAAACACATGCCTTCCCTCTGTTTGTTTTTGAGCAGCTGCACACATCATATTGATCAGCACAGATTATAAAGAAGAGGCCACTATAGTCTAATTCAATAATGGAAGTAGCAATGGCTGCAAAATTTTTCTAGAATTTATTCTAATTTTTATGAGATTATCTCTTGTAGGAGAAAAAACTATAGACTTGCCAGTGTTAAGTAATTCACTACAATTTACAGTAAATGGTTCCAATTCTGCTTATTCCATGGCTTAGAATACAGATGGTTTAGGTAATTTTTTCTGTTAATGTTTTCTACTTCTGATCGTTTTGCCAGGTATACTGAAAAAAGTATTACTCATTTTTTGGTTCCCTATTGCTATTACATGTATTTTATGGTCTTGCAACCCCTTAGCTCTCTCTTCAGTAAATTAAGTTGACTGAATTTCTGTGATATTTCACTGGGAGAGGTTTTTTCATTGCTCGGTGATTTTCATGTCCCTTTTCAGGTGTCTCTCTACTTTATCAACACGTCAAAACTAGACATGTGATTGCAGCAGCTCTTTTGTCCTTGTGATTTCTCTGTTTATCCGTCTAAGGTTGCAGGAAAGTTGGGGTTTTTTTGCCACAGCACCATCTTGGCGGTTGGTAATCCACCATGACCCATTTGTCCTTTTCATTTTGTGCTTCCCAGGATAAAGTTTTATGTCAGGTATATATATATATATATAGCCTCCACTCTTTGCTCTTAAGTGAATGAGCTCATAGATGACCTTATTGAAAGGCATGTTTGCTTGCCCCCTGCTGCCAAATGATCAGGTCACCCTGTACCAGTGCCCTCTCCCATGTCATTATTTACCCTTCCCTCAGCCCTCATGTCATCTGTGAAGTTTATCAGTGATACTCTGCTTTCTTCCAGGCCATTGATAAAGATGTTAAATATTTCAGTCTAGCATAAATCCCAGTCAGACCACAAAATACACCCTTGCAGACAGTTGTTACATTTTGAGGTGTTGGTGAGATGGTTCAGTGAACTGGAAAGGTGGAGCGCATAGGCAGAGGTTTCTTAATTAAGTATAATTTCTGATTATTTTTTTAAATTAAAAAAAAAAGTATTTTCTCGCACTGAGTCTGAGAGATTTCTTATATCACTGCTTTCACCTATGCCATCCTAGCTTCTTACCTTGCTGCAAAAATGCTTCCTGGCTTCTCTGGAAGGGGAGTTGGTTGAGGTTGCTCCCCAGAATTCCTCAGACACATGAAAACCTCGGATGGGAATCTGTTTTCTCAGAGTATTTGTTTGCTGGTTTAGAGGTTGATAAAATCAAAACTGGGTGTGGTGGTGCCTCAGCCAGGGCAGTTGTTAACCGCTTGTAAGAGTCGTCTTGTAATTTGTATGGTATGTGTACCAGGGATGGGGGGGAAATGTCTGACTTGGGGCATGGAGCCAGTATGGCTGATTGTTGCAATTTTTACTACTTTTTTTTTTTTTTTTCCTGGTATTTTCCTAAGTCATTCAGCCAGGGTATCATATCACCATTTTTACAAGCAACCAAGCAAAAAAGAAAGAAATGTAAGCCATATGGCCGCAGGGGGAGACAGAACAATTGAAATTGCAGACATGAGTTTGTTTATTCTGGGTTTTCTATGAAAACTTATGGCAACTACAGCAGGTCCAGGACCCCCATGGTTGGGACCATGATTCCTGATTCCCAAGCACCCATCTCTTGCAGGTGTGCAATTTCAGCATTAATCAGTGCCGCGCCTCACACAGGTACTGAGGCGTCAAGGGTGGGGCTGGGCCACCGCAGTTTGAGCCAAGCTGGGTCTGTGTTAGCAGCCAGGCCCTGCAGGTGTTGTTGGGGTGACAGGCACCAGGCGCCCCACGGGCACCCCACTGGTGGGCGAGGGGAGGAGGCGAGGCGGGTTGCCCAGCGGCGGGCACTGGGGAAGCCGGTGGCCGTCGAAAGGCGAGAGGGGTGGGCGACGGCGAGAGGGCGGGAAACTACAACTCCCAGGCGGCACCGCGGCAGCGCCGCAGGGGCGGGGCGAGGCGAACTACAGCTCCCATGGTGCCGCGGGGCCGGACAGCCGCGGCCGCTCCGGCAGAGAGCGGGAGAACTACATCCCCCAGGGTGCCCCGCGCGGCGGGGCGCGGCGCTGGGCACGGCGGGGCGGAAGCTGGGCGGCGGGGCCGGGCCGGGGGCGCCGGGCGGCGGTGAGCGGCGGCTGCGGCGCGGCCCGGGGCGGTTATTGGGGGCGGGAGGGGGCGGAGGGGCGGTGGGTTGAGGCGCTCTCCTGGGCTTATGCTGTCTGCCAACCGCGGCGGCCCTGCCGGGCGGGAGCTGCCCCTCGCAGGGCTGTCTCCTGAGGAGGCCGGAGCGCCCCGGGGGGCGGTCGGTCCGGTCCGGCTCGGCCCGTGCCTGGCGCTGGCGGCGGGTGAGGCGTGGTGGCACCTCTTGGGCGGCTGCGGCCGGGCCGGCTGCGGGGCTCCGGCGGGGGGCGCCTTCACACGGTCACTTGCCCCGGTGCTGCCCGTCTGCTGGGTTGATCGCGGTGGGGCACGGTGCTGTGGGCCTGAGGGCTTTTGCAGTCGGTTTTTTCCTACCCTTTTTAATATTTTTTCCCTTAACGAGTAAAACAGAGATTTCTGTGAAATAATTTCAAAATAAAATTATGATCTCAAACTGTTTGTTTTGCTTTCTACTTCTAGATCACTCTCCGTGAACCGGTGGTGTTGAAGAAACTGAATGAATGGAACAGTTAGGGCAGATGGGAGCTTTGCATTTCATGCTCTCCGCTTGCTGCAAACAACACTGTCTCTAAGTGACTTCACATCATTGGAGCTGTGTGTCCTGAGGGACTCTGAAGACCTCTGAAGGTAAAAAAGTGTTTGGTAGCATGCCTTCCTTACCCTCCCTTACCCTGAGTGTTAAAAGGAGGATCCTGTTCAGTACCATAGCCAGCCCTCTACCCACATTTAAACCTTCTCTTAGGCTTTTTGCCTATTCTGCTTTCCCAAAGAGCTGTCAGATTGCAAGCAAGTTTTCTGAAAAAATGCCAGCACACCAGACTTCTTCTTCTGTGATGTCAGGTAAAAGGAGCTTTTTTAATGCGGTGGCCCACTGTTGGCTGAAGGGAGTGATCGCTGTAACAAGATAGAAGTATGCCTGGTTTTGTATTCCCTTCTGCCATAGTACAGTAACTTCTTAAAATACTTACGTGTTCTCCAGTCGTACAGTTGATTTTTTTTTTTTGCCAGAATATCTGCTTTTATATTGTTCTGTGTTTTTTTATTTTTCAGCTCTACTGACTTGCCCTCTTTTGGTTGTTCCCCGCCCCGCCCCCCACTTTTGTGAAGTGCGTGCATCTTCTCATTCCTTTGAATGTTGCTGCTAGTTTGGCCTTTGCCTTCTCTTTTATGAGCTGGTGCTTTGAACTTTTTACATTCTCACTTCTTTTAAAAATGAGTATAATTACAATATCCTGTGAAGCACTTCTGCTTGAATGCTTGTTTACTACTGCCTTGGGTTGTCTTATATTTGTTGCATAGCTTAGTTTCAGCCATAACTTGTTTGAAATAGTTTCCACTGTTAGAATAAAATGTGCTGACAGGGCCATATGTACAAACCTTTTGTAAAAAAAATGAAGGTTCTTGCTGACACCCTATAAAGGCAAAGTATTTCTATATGTTGGCAATTGTTATGTCTTTATAATTATGGTTATCTTCAGTAGTAGTAATGTTATTTTTTCATAAGTAAGCTTATTCTAAGGCACCTCCTACGTATTGTTCTGCATAGAACCTTTTGCAAAGTGTGGCTGGCATAATCTCACAAACATGCAGTGTCTGTTTTCATGGTGTTCTCTGGTAACTATTTCTTCCTGACTGTGCTCACTACTCCCATTTAGCTCTGCCTGCGGCTGGAAGAATAGTTCCTTCTTCAGCAGAGCAAAGGACACCTCTTTTAAGTGGGGGTGTGTCTACTGTAAATGAAGATGCATTGGATATTTACAGTGGATGGGCAGGGTAGTCAAGTCTACTACACTGTGGCGGGAAGAACTTGTAGTTCAAAATTTGCCTAAAGTGTTGTAGAGTTCATCTTTTCTGTAAGTAGTTGGAAGCGTTCAGCAGAAGCGTGGGGGGGGGACACCTTTATTATAAGGAAATGGGAGTGTGCTCTTGCCTTGGCACTGTCTTGTCCATACTCAAAATCCACGTGTCCCATTTCTGGGACAAATGCCACACAAAGCCACCCACTAGATTTTGGGACTGTAGCCACCTCAGCTGCTTTCCACCTATCCTGGAGTTGTGCATTATAAGGCTTGAACATCAGGAGATAGCAATGTCCCTTTTACCAAATGGGTAATGAACACTGGACAGTGCTTTAATTTATCATTTGATGTTTAATCCTTTGTTTTGCTTGTGAACTGCTCTTGGTTGCCAGCTGATATCAACTCTGCTAAGTCCACTGTGTGCCGATGCACGGAAGGCTGCTGGAAGCCTGTCATTGTGTTTTAATGATGCTCTGATAGAAGTATTTCCAACACCAGTGCTCTGCAGCTGGCACCAGGAATGCTGTACCTGAAAGTAAGATTTTTGAGCCAGTTCTCTTCTTTCTGCATATTAGGTACAAAGTTGACTTTGTTATTGTAAGCATTTATATTAAAAGGCAATGGCAGCAAACCAATGGCCCAATAATGTCCTGCTTATGTTCTTTTTCACCAAACACTATTCTGAGGATGGAGCTTGTAAGTTCTTGTGATTCCTCCTTCCAGAGAGCGCCCTTTCTGAAGAGAGGAGTCTGTTACAGAGAAGGGTGCCTTTTGCAGTGAATGTGACTGCAACATAGTGGAAAATCCAGACCAGCCTGCTCGCCAGCCTGTTTTGCTTGCCCTGAGAGTGAGTTCCCAGAAGACCTGCTCAACTCTGAGCTCAGCTGGGCAGAGCCAGGCAACACAGCTTTGGCCCTGGAGATGCCACTTGCTCTGTTTGTTTTCTGAGAGGTTTGGGAAGGGAGGGAATCCCTCAGTGAGCTCAGTGGGGATGAACAGTGAGGTCAGATCTATACAGCAGCCTTCTCTCTTCCCTGTTCTACTCATCCAGTGTCCTGTGTACCTTGAGCTAGATGCTAGGATCTCAAAGGAAAGTGGAACTACACAACCAGAAGTTAAACGCTGCACAGAGAATTTGCTTTTATGTGTCTGCTATATAAATAAGCCCAGATACGGCGTTTTCACCCTCTCAGTATTTGTCTTGGCTCATAAATAATAATCCACAAGCTGTAAACTTTTAAGTACAGTAGTGGTATGCAAACTTGCAGTATTTTAAATGGGTGCTGTTTGTCAGTTCACCAAAAATCAATCCTGTCCTGCCCTGTTGCTAAGGCTGCAGTTCAAGGATAGACGTTACAGAGAGCGTGCCTCATTTAATATAGAAATTAAGCATAGGGAATGATATGGGTGCACATCTTTCTCCTCCCCAACCCTGTTAGCCAGTTTCAACCCAGTAAGAGGAGAGGATGGGAAGAAAAAGAAATAAGAATGGCATTGTTAGCAGCAAATATCGGTGCCTTTGAAACTCCCTGCTTTAATTTTCACCTTGTTTCATAGTCCAGAATTTCTTACTGGCAGGTCCGGCTTGAGCAGTGGTGTTTTCCCTTGTGAGTGTTGTGGTTTAAGGCATTTGGTGTTTCCAGTTGTGGTTCATTCAGTTGCAAAGAAACTAGACCAAAATATTTTGATTAAAGTATGTGGGAGAAGGGAGGTAGAGCAAGCAATAGACAAGAGCTGATTAGACAGTAGCTTGTGTCACCAGGCTAGCTCTAGCTGCTGAGTGAACTTCAATTGGTGGGATATTTTTTTCCTTTTTGTTGGCAAGTGCATCAAGCCTAATTCATCGTGATCCATAAATTTAATCAAGCACAGAAAATGCATTAGAACAACTGGCATCTGAGAGGAGTCCTCTGACATATTGCACTATCTGCAAAACATTCCATGTATTAGCAATTGATTACTCATTAAAGTCACAGTATTGTCATAAGTGTAAGCATGTGTGGTATCTCTATTTTCCCGTGCCTCCTTTGGCCCTGAATTCACGCCATTTGTGAGCACAACCCTGCAAAGGAGGGCATAAATGACCCCTAATACAGGGAGCCAGAACAAAGTCTCATGCTAGCGCATGAAGGCCTTTCAGCTTTGGAAGCTCTTGTCATCTTGTTCCCGTGGAGCAGGGCACCCCTGCTACGTTGGTTTAGTTCTTCAGAAATACCACTGTGTGTATTGTGGTGTTATTGCAGCATTTATAGTCGTTTCCAAATTTGTCTTTCAATGTGTGCTTCATGTTCTGTGTCTAGTGCCTAGATACATTTCGCTGCTTCCCTAAAGGCATTCCAGCACCTTGGCATGGCTGTCTTTTGTGAACAGTCTGGAAGAGCTTTTTTGGCACCTTGTAGTTCTTATCCTTGCTGTAAACACAAGCTGTGAAAGCCGTATGGGATGGCAGGCTAAAAATAACTCCTACCCTTGGTAATCTCTTAAGGAAAGATAAGTCTTCTGCCTGGGCCCTGTGGATGGATTCTCTGTGATTCCCTACAATCAGGATCACAGATGAGTGTGAGCTGTGTCATCTGCTCTGGGGACAGAGTTGCTGTTGCTCTGTCAGTTGTCTCAGAGAGAGCAGCTAGCGCAGTGTGGCTGGGAGAAGGGTGATAACTCGGGGATCCGGTGGATGCTGACTAGCTCAGCGTTCCTTTGATTCCAGCGTGTTGGAAAAGGAAGACGTGTAACCTGAGCGGACATTGCATAAGAGGAATGATGTCACAAGTTTGACACTGCTGGGATAACTTTGTGTTTACTGTCAGAGGAGTTACTCACTTGACCCTCTCTTTCCTTACAGCTGCAAGGGCGCCATGATGGATAACCGATTCGCTACAGCGCTAGTAATTGCTTGTGTTCTCAGCCTCATCTCCACCATCTATATGGCAGCTTCAATTGGCACCGACTTTTGGTACGAATACCACACCTTGTCCCCAGCTGAGAATGTTAGTGAAGCTGGTAGGAGCATCTGGGAGGAATTTGTCAGCGAAGAGGCAGATGAGAAGACCTACACAGATGCACTCTTCCGGTGCAACGGCACGGTTGGATTGTGGCGGAGGTGTATCACTGTACCCAAAAACTCTCACTGGTACAGCCCACCAGGTATCTCTGGAGTAATTAACACTTCCCTAGCTTGCCTGGGTGGTATGTGCTAAATTCCTTAGAACATACTCGTGACACTTTGTGCCTCCAGAAGGCTTATTTCTAGCTTACATGGTTTTGTTTTTTAATGAAGACAGTCAAAACTTTTAAAGAAACAAAAGGCAAACTGGTCTGTGGCTGTCAGTGCTGTAGACTCTGGATTTGACACATGATACTTGATCTGAATTTATTCTGGTATAACTTGGTTTTCTTTTGTATCTGCTGTCCAACTGGGGGTACAGTTAAAGTGGCTCTACCAGTCACTGTCTCTTTAGGAGAGGTCTTGGGATCCAGCAACAGGACAAAGATACTACTTTATCAAGGGGGCACTCGGTCCTTTTAGCTAGCTGTTCATTTTGGTTGCATGTCACAAATGTCCCACTGTTGCCTCAGTACATTATGGATTCCTTGTACCATAGTGCTGGATATAGAATGAAATATGTGTATTCTTTTTCGCTATGGTTGGGCACTAAAAAAGTGTGGTAAGCAATTATTTTGATTGCTTCAGAGTAGATTTTGGACACTTACTGTGTGTGTGAAGCCCTTCTTCGTTTGGAACACTCTTAAAAATGTGTTTTCAAAACACTTTCTGGAGAAAAAACATTACATGCATGAATATTTTTTTTCTCTAACGAAATTACTTTTGAAGGACGCTTAAACCAGCTCTGCTCAATAGTATTCTCAAAGCAAAATTTAACAGGGATAAAAGGGGAGACATTTAGTGTAAAGAAGGAAATATTTCTGTTCTTTAGATAGTCCTTTCCATCCAATTGTTGAATGAAGTGTTGGGTATGATACCACATTCTGCCCATGGAGATAAGCACAGCCTAGTTAAGGGACTCTGAGTACAAGAATGTGTAACAACATATTTGAGCATCATACACCATGTTTCTTTGCCAGTCTGTCAAGCGTGGCACAGTTCTCTGTGGAAAACCCAGGTAGGCTTGAAGATTCTGTATGTTTAAACGCTGTCCCTCGTTGCAGTAACCATGTTACACTAACTACATTATGGTAAGGCATCTTACAGATCGGTTTTGAGAGGTAATTCTGTTCTCTCAAATGGAACTCTGTGGAGCTTCCCAGCTCAAATGATTGGGAAAGGGACGTTGGGGGAGACACCTAATGGTAATTTTTTTATATTATTTTTTTTTTCCTCCCTGTAGAAACTGATATGACTACAAACTGCATCAGTTTTTCCCTCTCTGATCAGTTTATGGAAAAGTACATAGAGCCTGGAAATCACAATAGTGGCACGGATTTGAATCGTACATGTAAGTGTCTCACTTCTGGCAGGTGAATAAGTAGGATAAAAAAAGAGAAAGGACATTTCTCAAATATAATCACTGGTGAGGAAAGCATCTGTATCTTGTTCTGCCTTTATTGTGTTTTTACAGTAGCACGGGCAGTAGGTTAAAGTTTAAAAGGAAAACTTAGATGTGTTAGCAAAGGTTTTGCCCATGAATGCAGTATAGGAATCTGGGAGTTAACAAATTAAGTTCTTCGTACTTCAGTGGAGCCTTTGGTCCTTTGTAGCTATGAATGTAGAAAGTCTGACAAAGCAGAAGCAGCATGAGTAGAAAGGACTGTAAGATGGTAGGGGAAAATCAATTTCTAGTACATCTTCAACAGCTTGTCTTGTGTGTTTCTTTCACATGCAGATCTCTGGCGATTGCAGTTTCTACTGCCCTTTGTCAGCCTGGGCCTCATGTGCTTTGGGGCTCTGATTGGGCTCTGTGCTTGTGCCTGTCGCAGCCTTTACCCAGCCATTGCCACTGGAGTCCTCCATTTCCTAGCAGGTAGGTCTCCTGCCATCCAGCACTTGCCCTCCCTCCTCCAGAAGCTCGTAGTGACAGCCAGAGCACTTCACCAGCGAGCTTGTTGCTCTTTGCTGCTTCCTTCTCCAGGGCTTTGTACACTGGGCCTCGTTGGCTGCTACGTAGCTGGGATCGAGCTGCTCCATAAGAAGCTGCCCCTGCCTGATGATGTGAGAGGTGAATTTGGCTGGTCCTTCTGCCTCGCCTGTGTCTCAGCACCTTTGCAGTTTATGGCAGCCGCTCTTTTCATCTGGGCGGCTCGCACCAACAGAAAGGAATTCACTCTCTTGAAAGCGTACCGCGTGGCATAAGTGCTGCTGCTGAAGTACCATGTTATAGCCTCTTCTCTCCCCAACCCTTACTACTTTTTTCTTTTAGTCAGAATTTTACCTTGTACTGCGTGCTTCTTGCCAGTTGAGACAATTTAGCGTGCAGGCCCTGAAGACAAAGACCTCTGGGCTAGATGACTAAACTCTGCCAGAAGTCTGCAGAACTTGAACAGGGGTTTTTAAATTGTTGTTTTTTTTAAGAATTATTATTACTGTTATTTTTTAAGCTTCATTTCGTTGTTGACTATCGCCTTGGTTAGTTGTACATACCCCTTCCTAACTTTATTACCCTCTCAGCCTGGAAGAAATAGGAGTGGTGGTGTGGGGTGAAAGAGACATAGGAAAAGATGCAGGTAGGCAGGAGTGGGAACCTCGGTTCACAAATAATAAATAATCGGGAGCTGTCTGCTGTGTGACCCAAGCAGGCGCTACCTGCGGAGAGCACCCAAGAGACATGGGGGAACTCAGAAACCTCTGTTATGGAAATACTGTAGCTAAATCAGTTCTGTAGCTTAGCTTTGGGTCTCTTATTCTCACTAGTTTGCTACTTTTTGTAACTTCAGCCAAAATGGATGCAGGCAGAGCAGCTGGCTGTGGGAGTGCCTGCACAGCACACCATCCTGAGCACAGACTGTGCTTGCTTTTGCCAAGGAGTGGGATAAGTTGGCCCATGTGGAGGCTTGTGCTGCTTTAGCTACACTGCTTCCAGGACCCAGGCTGGTTTGGTATCGGCACTACATGTGATTGTGCACTCTAATCTTAACTTGTGGTGCTTTTGCTTGCTGTGAAATAAGGCTTTTCTTCCTCGTTGTGTTGAAAACGACCCCTCACAATTTTTTTCGAATTTCATTTAGTGTGTGTATATGTACATATATAAACCTAACTTTTTGTAAAGCTCACCTATTTATCCTATATAGCATACAACCGGGTTTTTTAAAAAGGTGCTGCTCTTTTCCCAACTTGCCCCAAACCTATTGTTTAAATGAAATAATAATAAGTAAAAAAAAAAGCTCAGAAACTTTCAGCATTGCATGAATCTGATGGAAGGGTGAGGAAATGGTGTGAAGGGAATTTTACTCGGGGAAAGAAAAGCCAATGTCCACATCATTCTCTGTTTTCAGGGAAACTTCACCAGAAACAGATGTTGGATTTTTTTTAAATTAAATTCTTGAGCTCCTGTGAACTTTATCTTTTCTCCTGCTTATCATTGGGGGGCACAAAACCCCATAATTTCTGCACATATTTCTTCTAAATCATTGCAACTCTAGCCAGACCGGGTGGCATGTCTTAACTAGAAAACAATGTTCCAAGACTAAACTGTTTACTTCTGAGGCCTTAACTCCCCTCATTTCTTTACTCCATGCTTAATATTAGAAGTATGTCTTAGAAGAAATAAATTTTGACAAAATGAGTAAGTCTGTGATGGCAAAGATCCTGTGAGATACTGTTAATGAGAATGACACAGAAATAGACATTTTTATCTCTCATCTGTTTTCATATTTTCGTTTGTGCCTTTTGTTATTTTTTCAGTAGGTGCTTCTACCCAGGTTGGGTTTGCTGGATCAGCAAACAGCCCTAGTCACAAGTTCCGTGAAGATCAGGGATATCTGCTAGTATCATTTCTTTATTTTTTTTATCGTGTGTGATAAGGATCAACCAACTTCTCCCTTTATTATCAACGTTGGAATCTTTACAAAATGAAACAAGGATGATGATGAAAACCAGGATCACTGAAAAAGCAGTAGTGGGCGGTTCAAGATAATAATCTTTCTCCTGCCGTTGAATGACTTTTCACCTTTCCTCCTAAAACAACTTCTTTCCCTCTCTACAACGTCTGGGTCAGTATTAACCCCGTGAGAGGGGATATGGTACTTTTGTGCAGTATCTGAGAGTAAATGAAGTTTGTGCTGCTGATATGTATTGATATGATGCTTTTTTAGAGTCATTAGTTATCTCCGACTTAGATAAGGCATAACTGCTCAGCTTGTCTTGTTCCTCATTTATCAGAAGTACTAGGGCATGCAAGCCTCAGCTTGGGTCAAAAGGACTGGAAGTTACTATTCTGCACTTTGAGAGGAAACACTGCTGGTTATTTTATCTAATACAGTTTGGGTGGGTTTTTTTCTTTTTTCAGGAGCTGGCAGACTAATCATATTGTGTGATTTTAATCTGAGCAATGGGGATTCTGTGCATTTGCTCTCTACTCTTGTATCAGACACCTGTTTTTCTGAAGTGTAAATCTGTTTGCAAGTGTTAACACTCTTGCTTCCAAAAGGAATGTTATGGAGGGAAGAGGGAATGTTAGAGGTGCTGTCAGTCGTTTCTTGATCATTTAACTACCAGCAAACCCAAGATTGTCTGTGAGATAAATGTTTCAGTTTTTCTCTGCCCTGAAGAGAAATTTCATTCTGAAATGAAGAAAACAGTCTTTAACTGATCCTTGATTTGGACCACGTAACTAAAATGGGGGTCACCTTTCAGGGTTTGGGGGGAGGGGGGTATTTTGGTTTGGGTTTTTGTGATGTGGTTGGGTTTTTTCTTCACTCTTATGTAAAGATTTCTTCATCAGAATGGATCTCAGCGGGAGGCAGATTTCATAAGAAGGAGGTCTTGCCCTGTCTGTCTGGGGTGATGGATCTACATATAGCCATCTTGCTTGGTAACTGTGTGCTTTGCTCAAGATGTAAAGTGAGGAAGAAGAGTTCTTGGACTGCTGGCTTGGGTCCATGAAATGGGGTTGGAGGATGAAAAAACAGTAGACGCTGAGGATGGAGTAATTCTATAAAAGAGAGATAGTTAAGCTCACGAACAGATGAGACAGATCTTGACCCAGAGCGGGTTGCACAGGAGGCCTTCCCCACTGGCAGATCCTTGTGCCATATTTAGAGGCCGGCCGTGTTCAAGAGAAGCTTGAGGCCTGGGCGTATGGTTGTGGTCGCATACCTCTATGCAAACGCAGACACCCTTGCTCAGAAAAGTGAAGAGTGCTCCAACTCTGCAAGAAAGCGGTGAGATCAAAGGCTGATTTGCGTTCCTCAGTATCTTGTGGTCTGACCATGGGAGGTGTTTACTGATACTGGTTCAGTGTTGGGGGTGGAGGTAATACAGATACATACAGTGAGATCAAAGTAGATGGGGGGGGGGAAGGGCTGTCCTTTTGTGTCTGTGTGCATAGGAGGAATGGCACACATCTGTAACACTGTTGTGTGGGCCAGTGAAAGTGAAGAGAAGGCATATCAAAGGAAAAGGAGAAACAAAAGAGGAGGAGGAAGAATCCCATCAGACTGAGAGTGAGAACTGAGGATTCTTGACACTGTATGGGATCAAGCTCCCAGGACTCCAGCGCGAACACTCCGTGTGGTGCTGTGTAGCCAGCATAGCAAAGGCCAGCTGCTGCTCCTCCACCACCACTGCCTTCCTGCCCACCCATGGCACCCTCACGGTGGAGGCATAAGCAAGTGGGTGAATTCTCCTCTTGTACTTAGGCGAAACCCATTAAAGTTCTGTCCCCCGAATCTGAGGTGGCCAAGCCGCATTTGTCCTTCAGACATGCCCTGAGAAAACAATGTTTGTTCTTCACAGGGTTGGGCTTGTTTTCCTGCCAGCACTGTGAAACCTCTAGGAAAGCAGGACTAGCAGAAAGCTGCACAGAGCAATAAAGTGTGTAGTCTAGGTAGCAGCCTTTTCTTATTTTAACTCAAAGTGATGTTTTCCCTGTCCTCTCCCCCCTGTTGCAAACAGGTCTGAGAAGAGGCTGGTCAGTGAAACTGCCAAGAGGGGGTTTATTGTGGTGACTGTAAAGACAGCTCCCACTGGTTTTAGAGGAGGGATCACTGAAAACAGGAGAATAATCAATCCCATTTTCCCTACTTTAATAAAAAAGCAGCATAGAGCAGACACAAAAACCTGTTTTGTTGTGTAAAGGGGACAGTTCAGCACTTAGAAGAAGAATATGTTGTGGCCGCAAGTGACAGCGGAATCTTGGATGACCCAAGAGGCCCTTCTAAATCTGTTGTGCCAGAAGTTATGTGTATTGATCTACTTTTCCTTCTGGATTGTGTGCTGGCCAGGTGGTCCTTTCCCGATGGAAGGTCTGTTGCAGTCTTTTTGCTTTACAGTGATAAGGAATGCCTCCTCTCCCCTCATCTAAAATGCTCTGAAGTGTGTTTTGAGAAAGGTGTTCGAGGTTTTTCTTTTTTCTGTTCTTTGTCACTTCTGGTTGGCACCAAATTACGTACCAGCTCACAGTCTGTTTCTTGCAGTGCTGTCATAGTTCTGTGATTCGAGGCAGTGACCTCTGAAAAGCTCTTTCCTGCTTGCTGGCATCGTGTGTGCTCAGCCAGTACCTGCTGTTCAAAGGGAAGTTCTGAACTGTCAGCATCTTGTCATCGTTGTATCTTGGGCTGATTGTCCACCTCTGTCTGTGTGTATTTCCAGCTTGAGTAGATTGTGTATCTTAACAGAGAGAGGATAACATCTTGAGGCTGCTGCGGCCCCCCTCCCCCCGTTTCCTCAGGAATAACTAGAGTTTTGAGCTATTGAGCTTTTTATAACCTGGTTTCTAATAGGAAAGGATCGAAAGTTTGTGTGTGTACTACTAACTCTCCCGTTGCTGCAGAATGTTATTCCTGCCCTATATTTTTAAACTACAACTTTCAAGACTACGGAGTGCAAAGTGAAGCCTTTGTTCAAGTTGGGATTCAGGTATGGCAGTGGAAGAATGGATACTCCGTAACTGGAAGCCTGGATGGGTGTCGGGATATGACAATAGCAGCCATAAGTATAATTTTGCATAACTAGCGCATGTCTGCCTAGTGATGCATGCCAAACCTCGATACAAACCAAGGACCACTGGAAAAAATCTGAGAGCAATAACGTGTTCTACTCCTGTCTCTCCTCCTCCCTTCTAAAATCACCATTAAAAAAAATAACCATAGGGACAGCGGTTTATTTATTGGTCAGGTTAGAGCAATGAGTGTCAGATGTCTCTGTGCTCTGTGACTTCTGTGTACAGACCAGGGTGAAAATGAGAACTGATTTTTGCAGAGGATCCAGGCATCTCTCTAGCCTTGGGTTTTCCAAGGTGAAGATTGAAAGTTTTCAAAAAAACTAGAACATTTTGTTTAATAAAAATTCATTATTATTACTTAATAAGAACCCTCCTAAAAAAAAAAATAGTGGTTTTTTTTTTATAGGCGGCTTTATTTTCCCAGCTTTCTCAAGTCTTTCATCTGCCTTTTTTTAACTGTGTCTTATATTAAATGGTTTTAGAATGTTATCTTTTTTAGGTTGAAGTTTACAAAGAAGATAATCTGTTGTATTTTGTATCTTTGTCACTGAAAAGGAAGCCTGTACGTATGTAACTTCTCAGTGGACCTACCCATTACATTTGTAATTTGGACTAGTTCTCAATATCAGACATGCATTTTTTTCTAAAATTTTGGAGTACCTATTAAAACAAAGGTTGATCCAAACATCTTTAATAGCCTTTCAAAAAAGTAAATAACGGGGAAGTCTTTCCAGAGCACTGCAGGACTCCTCCTAACTCCTTGTTATGACCTACCACATGTCTGGACCTTTACAATCAGTCCTTTTTCCACCCAGCTTCCACAGCTGAATGCGTGTGAGTATGTTTTGCCGCATGTTAACTTGATTGAGCCGTGGTTGAGGACCATTCCCCGTTGTAAGTTCACCTTTTATCCTCATGATAAAGGGGTTGGTACTACAACGCCCCTGTTGTTACAGAGATGGAAAAACCCTGTGAAGGTCTCCGGAAGAACCATCCGGTTCGCTGGCTGCCCGGAGGAGCCAGGGCAGAGCGCAGGGAGGAGCGCAGCTGCCCATACAGCTCCATCACGTTTCTGTACCCACCAGCTCAGCGGTGGAGACTTGTGTTAGCTGTGTTAGTGTTGGGTGTCCTTCGCACGGGGTCAGGTGAGCCCAGCCGTGCCGTGCCGTGAGTATACTCGTGGGCTAAGCTCCCAAATCAATACTGCACTCAATCACAGGTTTTTTCCTTCCTTTGAGGCCAAGTACAGCTTGTACCTTTAGCTAATTTGATTCTTTGGGAGATTCCTCCCGCAGAGTCTGGTAGCTGACACTGTTGGCTAGCTGCCCTTGGCAGTACCTTTTTACATTGAATGGGTTTTATGTAAATTCACCAAGAAATCTCATTATCGGAGGATTTGCCTGTGGCTAACACGTGTAAAGAGTGTCAAAGCTGACTGTGTGATACGTTGCTGACAGTCTGATGTGTTTATGCTGATGTTGATTTAATTGTTGATTGAATCCACCATTTCCTCACCGAAGTGATGTGTGTTTTGGAGGGTGGGCTGGCTGACACCAGGAGCGGGCTGCAGTAGCAGTGCAGAGCGGGTGCTAATTTTCTGTGATGCCTCAGCTCTGCCAGAGCCTTCCTGCCTGTGGGTGATACCGATAGCAGACGCCGGAGAACAGGTTCCACGGCCTCTCCAAATCCTTCCTGGCTCTCAGCCCTGCACTGGACCGTGCTCCCTTACCACTGCTGATTCCCCAATTTAAACAAACTACTTGTGGGGGTGATTTTTGTGATCCCAGTTCCTTACTCGAGTCATTTCTCCAACCCTTGTTAAATTGCTTTGGTTGAGAAAGGGGTGAGGGTTGTCTTCACCAGAAATAAGCTCTGCTTTCTGGGGCTGTGGCAGTCGTTTCTCTTGCAAACAAATCCCTTTTGCCTTGCACTCAAGTGACCCATTTAACTAGCTAGCTTTGATTTGCATTTTGATGTTTACTTCCACACAAAACAGCAGCAGCAGTGATATAAAACCACAGTGTCTGCCTAGTGCTAGAACTGCTTGGGTTCACTAAAGGTCTTTGAGTTCTGGAAAGTGATAAACCAGCCACAATGAGGACATCATGAGTGGTGTCAGTAGCGAGATGCAGCTGGCAGAGTCACCCCTGCCTCCCAGTGCTAAACTGGGAGGTGAGGCAGGAGGAGCTGGTGAGCGGGGCACGGGCTGCAGTGGGAAATGAGCAGACCCTGAGGGTGGGCTGCGGGTTCTGGAGCAGCTTCACCATCCTGCTGGAGCCACTGCAGTGGCTCAGGAACAGTGCTCAGAGGACTGGATCAGCTGTGGGAGGGACAGCATGGACATACTGGGTGAGGTTCCCCAGCCGGCCTGGCGTTGAAGAGGCGGCTGTAGCAGCCAGGGCGGTCCTCTGTCAGGAGCACAAAGCGTGTAGCATTACGGGAAAGGAAGCCAAAACTGTTCTGGAGCAGAGGTGTGTTTTACCTCCAGCCACCTCAGTGAGCTGACAGGAGTGTCATCATGCAGGTGATAGACTTGTTATTCCCCTTCCATGTCTCCTCGCTTCCTTCTCCCAGCTCCTACGCTGATTCTCCCCTCTCTTTCATGGCCTTTTTAACCACAATAAATAAACCAGCTACTCACTTTAGAGTGAATTGGGCCATACTCAGAGGACCTTAATTCTGTCCGCATCCCTGTTACACACCCAGCTGGGTGCGCCTGGAAGCCTGAAGCCAGCTCATTGGAAATGCTAGGCACAGGAACGTTTGTTAGGGCATGCAGCTATGGCCATGAACGCCTTTAGAGTGCTGGCACCCCTTTTTAATGTGGCCTAGATGCTGTTGGCTCTGCTCTGCCAGATGCTCAGTTTATGGTTTAAATTGTCTGCATCCAGTGTTTACAGAATGAGAAATAAGACCTTAATTTGCAGTAAAAGATTTACATAGTACAGTCTGGGCTAAAGGAGCTCTTGTTCCTGCCAGCTGTCTGCTTCTGTTCTGCTCCCTGTCCTGGGTCATCTTCACCCCAGGAGATGCCAGTAGGGAGCTGATAGTTCCTTGATATCAGGACATTGTTTGTGTTCAACAAGCTGGCAAGGCAACAGGGATCAACTGATGGAGCAAGAAAACCCCTGTGGTGCCATCATGCACGATGCCAAGATTCTGGTCTAGAGGTAAAGACAGATTGGGGGGAATTTTTCCACCCATTTTTCAGAGGCTGTATCATATATTCAGCTCAGGTTTTTCCTTTATTGCTAGTAATTTTTAGATTAACTGCCAGAGTTTCTAGAAATTATAGGAGTCACCTTTGTCTTCTCACTGAAAAGGAAGATTTCTAACAAAGATGTCACTGATTTCAAGCTCCCCAGCCCAACAGAAAACCCTGAGGGTTATTTGAAGCAGTGAGAAATAAGTGGGACAAAGAAGATCACGATAATGAAGAATCAGGAAGGTGAATTTCAGACAAAGGTCATGTTTTCTGTAGGTTTCTTATTCTGGGATGTAGTAACTTGGGTTATGCATGAAAGATGCAGGAAATACTTGTCCTTCACTTTGCTGTGTTCAGCCTTAGCCAGCATTGTGTGTTGAAGTTGTAGATGGTTGGGGGTATCCTGAGAGGAGTGGACAGCACCTCTAGAATGTTTAGAAACCATAAACTTCAAGGCAGGGAGCAATGGAGCCATTATGTAGAAAGAAAGACTTTTGAGTGGGGCAAGTAACTTTTTTTACGAAAGGAATTGCTATAGACAATGGCTGGTAGTTCTCCACATCCACTGGTGATAGGACAAGAGGTAACCAGCTTAGTTTGTAGTAAAGGAGAACTAAGCTGATGGACAGAAAAAAAGTGTTTTGGTCTAGGTATGCTTCATCCTGAGCTAGATGATTATTTATCATTTCAACCCTACACTTATATTCCCAAGGGCTGATCTGCTGAGTGTTACCGAGAGACACCGTTTCTGAGGGACTTTCTTGGCTTATTCTGTCACAGAATTATTTCTAAAATACAAATACCAATAAAGGTAACTGAACATGGACCCTCAAATGCTGTGAAATTTGGTGAAGATCCGATTACTTATACCTGAGACACTGGCTCAAGGAGTCTTCTGAAAAGTCACTTACATCGATTTTCCAAAAATGTTCTTAGATTATATTTATTTGAACTGTGTTTAGTTTGGGGGTTATTTAATTTTCATTGAGACAAGCCTGAGGAAACTTATGTCTATATGATTATTGTCCTTCCTTCTCCTTTATAACTTTAGAATCTTGGCTTGTTCAAGCCAGAGTTGCTGAAATACTGATTCTTAGAAGTTTCCTTTAAAGAGGCCTCATAGAGGACAGGGACTCTGCTATGTGTCCGCTGCAGGAGGCATCGCCATCCAAGTGCATCCTGAGCAAAATAGTGTTACAGTTCATGGTCATCTTACCCTTTTTTTTTTCTTTTTTTTTTTTTTAAATTGATATCACTTATACAATGAATGAGAGGTATTATGTATCTTATCTTCTTTATGTGATGCGCTGAAGCCTTATGACTTCTTTAGGTGATTTTGGAATGGATGAATGAAAGGCACTGGGACTTGCTCCTCCTGGTTTTAGAACAAACAAAATGACCAGCCTTGAAATCCTGTGGATGCTCGAATGATGCCGCACAGATCTGGTCCGTAAAATTCACTCATGTGTATATATAACTGGTTTGAACCTTGGTGTGGTGTTTTAAGGAATTCTGTTGGTGTAACGAAGCAGCGCTGATTTACTCTCTATGATACATCTCGGATTAGATTCCTGCCCCGTTGATGGCACTTCTTGTAGGAACGAAGTGAGACCACAGATGGTATTTGTATCCCAGAACTTGCAGTCTTTTAGACATTGATGAATTAGTTCATAGGGAGTGATGTAAAAAAATTGTCATAAGTAGGGAAATAAAGACAGATGTTTGATGTGCAGTGACATTTTTTATATTTGTTATGCTGAGTCAGGCTGAAATCAAAGAGGTCAGAAGAAGGCATCAGAAGTTAGAGATGACAGAACTTGGCAAAAACAAGGTTTAGAAAATTAAGTCTGAACTGCAACCAATAAAACTGATATTTCTTCTGGCCTTCCAGGAAAGAAGACAGCTTCATATTAGTGATACATTCATAACTGTTCTGAGACGGTATCCTTCTTCAGCTTGCTCACACAGAAGTACTCATGAGCTGATTGCCCAAAAACTTTGAAATTTACCTCTGAAAATGAAGGTAGTTAAGTAAGCTTTCTTCCTTGATACTGATTTCTAAGACAGAATTAATTATCTTTCAAATAGGAAATAATTGTTTCTCATCATACTGTTCTAACAATTGATTCTGCCCTACTTGAGTTGATTGTGTCTTACCAGAGGGGCTTTGTGCTTGAACTCACCTTTGTTCTCTGTGTCTTTATTTTTTAAGTAAAGTTTTTTCTACAACTGGCTTCTCAGATGAGTTCTTTGAAATCTTTCCAGCTTATGTTATTGAATGCTGCACAACTTTTCTCATAGTGACAAAAATTAATGAGAAGAGAACATTAAAATCATGAGCAGTTAAGCCCAGAGAAAGAAGAGCCCGGTCCAACTAGAAAAAATTAAATTTGGAGAGAGTTTCTAGCATGTCGATGTGATGGGCACTTTATGTGCTCTGTGGGTATATGAAGTAGGTAATATACTACTCATATTCAGTAGTTCCAAGGAAATGCTTGGAAGGACTCACAAGGAAATGTGAGTTCAGCTCTAGTAGGACCAGATCACACCTTTTTTTGAGGGCTTTAAATAAAAAAATTAAATAAAAAATTAAGACTTTAGCATTAGGTATTAATTTTGTTTCAAAATCTTGCCCTGAGTCTTATAGAAAAATACGAAGAAACTCTGGGACTTTGTTGCTTGTCTAGAGTCAGTGGTATAGGGAATTTGTTTTGAAACGATGTTGTGCTTTTCAGCATATGGAGGTTTGTTTTGAGGTTTTGTTTGGTTTTGAGGCAAAGAAAATCTTAGTCTGTGATTCTAAGTAAGAGAAATGTCTCCCCGGAGGTCACTGCACCAACACATTTAATCACTGGGATTACCTTGCTTTGTAGATCATCATAGTGCATTGAGGTTCACAAGTTTACCCTGTCTGAGGCTTTATCGTATGAAGGCTTATGAAAATATTGGTGAAGGGAATGTGTCAGCCAGTTGAAAATTTCCAATCCTTACTTTTTCACAAAGCACCTGTTAGTATCAGGCTTCCAGTTAAACCTTTATATGGTGGTACGGAGATACTTGATACAAATAGCACAAGGGAGCCCTGAATATACAAGGGAAAATAAACGCACAAGTACAGAAGTACAGCTGTGGGCAAAAATTCAGATATGATGTCCTCTCTCCAGTCCTGCATGTAGGTAGTAAGAAATGCAAATTCAGAAATGTTCTTTCACTAGCCAAGCACAGTACTTGTAGCCAGAAAAGGTAATGCAGAGAAGAAAATTAAAGAAAAAATTGTTCTTAGAGAAAGCAAGCAGTGACTCAGAAAGCAAGATTTTGGTCGTATCTGGCATTAAAATAGTGCAGATAAGTAAAAATGAATTCAGTAGTAGTGTCAGAAAAAATGCTCCCTGTACAAACAGGAAACAAAGCACCAAACACACAATTTGGCGGTGGTTGAATGTGTGAAGACGTGTTTAGTGCTGCGCAAGAAAGAATAGTGAGCTTGCCAAGCCAAATTTAAACTAGACAGTGGTCTGACTATCACTCAAGGGATAGCCAAACTGCAATAGCAAGGAAAAGTATAAAGGTTAAAATATCAGGAAATACAGAGGTCACTGAGAAATATGTTTTGAGTGATGGATGTGCTTATTTACAGCTACACTTACTAAACGAGTGACAAATGATGCCCTCAGTAGACCTACAAACAAAACAAGTGCTACTGGAAAAGTGTGCATGTGAATTTGGCTTTTCTGTAGCAAAGCTGAAAAAAACCAGAGACTTGTTTCGGTTGGAAAAGACCTTTAAGATCATCGAGTCCAACCGCTACCCCAGCACTGGCAAGTCCGCCACAAAAAGATATCCCTAAAGACATGTAGATGTGGTGCTTTAAACACCTCCAGGGATGGTGACTCAACTACTTCCCTGGGCAGCCTGTTCCGATGTTTGACAGCCCTTTAGGTGAAGATATTTGTCCTAATATCCCATCTAAACCTCCCCTGGCATAGCTTGAGGCTGTTTCTTCTTGTCCTGTCACTTCTTATCTGGGAGAAGAGACCGACCCCACCTGCCCACAGCCCCTGTCAGGGAGCTGCAGAGAGCCATCAGGTCTCCCCTCGGCCTCCTTTCCCCAGGCTCAACACCCCCAGCTCCCCCAGCTGCTCCTCACCAGCCTTGTGCCCCAGCCCCTTCCCCAGCGCCGCTGCCCGTCTCTGGACACGCTGCAGCCCCTCTGCGTCCCTCTTGCACTGAGGGGCCCAAAGCCGAACACAGGATTCGAGCTGCCGCCTCTCCAGTGCCCAGTGCAGGGGGACGGTCACCTCCCTGGTCCCGCTGGCCACGCTGGTTCAGATACAAGCCAGGAGGCTGTTGGCCTTCTTGGCCACCTGGGCACACCGCTGGCTCGTGGCCAGCCGGCCGCCAGGCAGCACCCCCAGGCCCGTCTCCCCCAGGCGGCTCCCCAGCCCGTAGCGCTCGTGGGGCTGCTGTGACCCAAGGGCAGGACCCGGCGCTGAGCCGTGTTCACCCCATGCAGGGGCCTTGGCCCACCCGTCCAGCCTGCCCAGGTCCCTCTGCAGAGCCTCCTGCCCTCCAGCACATCAGCACCCCCCCAGCCTGCTGTCATCTGCAGACTGACTGAGGGTGCACTCCATCTCCTCATCCAGATCATCAGTAAAGGTATTAAACAGGACTGGCCCCAGTACCGAGCCCTGGGGAACAGCACCTGTGACCGGCCACCAGCTGGAGGTAGCTCCATTCTCCACCACTCTTTGGGCCCGGCCAGCTTTTTACCCAGCGAACAGTACGTCCATCCGAGCCATGAGTGTCTCCAGGAGATGCTGTGGGAGATGGTGTCAAAGGCTTTACCAAGGCCCAGGCAGACAACATCCACAGCTTTTCCCTCACCCACTAGGTGGGTCCTCATGTCATAGAAGGAGATCAGGTTCACCAAGCAGGACCTGCCTTTCATAAACCCCTGCTGGCTGGGCCTGATGGCCCCATTGTCCTGCATGTGCCACGTGATGGCACTCAGGATGATCTTGCTCCATAACCTGCCCCGGCACGAGGTCAGGCTGACAGAGCTGTAGTTCCCCGGATGCTCCTTCCTGCCCTTCTTGTAGATGGGTGCCACACTGGCTGACCTCCAGTCTGCTGGGACCTCCCTGGTTAGCCAGGACTGCTGATAAATGGTGGAGAGTGGTTGGGCGAGCTCCTCCACCAGCTCCCTCAGTGCCCTTGGGTGGATCCTATCCAGCCCCACAGGCTTGTGCACGTCTAAGTGGTGTAGCAGGTCACTAATCATTTCCCCTTAGATTATAGGGCTTCATTCTGCTCCCCATCCTTGTCTTCCAGCTCAGGGGGCTGGGTACCCTGAGAACAACTGGTCTTAATTAAATTACTTAATTTAATGTTTTGGAAGGAAAAGTAGTAATGTCTTCTGGATAAGTTACTCCAAGAAGTCGACTCTTGTGTCAGTCCAGCAGAGCTTTACAGAACTTATAGAAGAGAAATCCCAATACTCTATAATGGAAGAAATAAGAACGCAGACAGAATCTTTGTCCTGAGGTACATTAAGCCAGGTAACCAGCTCTGATAGTCCTAGAAAACTCAGCCAAGATACATGTTTGCCTGGGCCCAAACAATTTAAACAAAACACCCTAAAGAGTTGACTGCTGGATGCGTGCAGCAAAAGAAATATGACCTGATTTGGGGAAAAGCCACAATATTCTTGCAGTTTGGTGCTGAAAATAAATATCAGCAATTTGGATAGAGTTCTGCCTTACCATGTTAAGAACACTAGTAACAGGACAGAGGGGTTGAGAATGCCCCTGTGGACCTAATTTAGGGAATATATGAACCCTCAGAGCACAGTAGCTGTTATATTAGAACATCATGTACCATGAACACTTGTATGACTGCGAGGACAACTGTCTGAAAGGTTCTTTTATCTCCTAGAAGGAGCCAACAAAATAAAAAAAGAATGTTTGAGGATTAAGTGCAACATCATACATAGCAGACCTGCTCATCACCAGGGTTATGACACAAGTCTGGAAAAGGCACCACAAAAAGCCCATGTCTGTAGCTGCGGTCATAGTGTTATATGCTGCCTGCCCAACAGGAGGAGGCGGAGTAAATATCAGTGGAGCCACCTGTGAGATAATTTCCAGGCAGAAGGCAAGAAGAAACGGTAAGTAGGCAAAGTAGCATGAGCTTTACCAGTGTTCACACTTGTTCTTCTGACCAGTGAAAAGAGAAGCCTCATCACCTTCTCACGTGTCCCAAAGTATCACTATAGATTGAGCATCCAGTATAGCATCGCTTATGAAGATACTGAAACCTTCAATAAATCCTGGGTCAGAAAGTTCAGGAGCTGATTGCAACACCTATCAGAGCTGTTAGGAATGAGAAGAATGTCTTCAGGCAGAGATGGATGCTGCTTACTGTGCAAGTATGACTGTGGTAGGGGTCAGGGACTTGATGTCCAGTGGGATACGTGCACAGGGACAAGATGCAAAAAGGGACAATGAAAATCCACAACTTTCAAACGTACAGTGGAGCAGAGTGGGAAGGATGAGTGGCTTAACTGTGGGAACATGCACTGAAGTTGAATGCCGCTGTTTTAACTAGGGCTGTAGAGAGCTGCCCTGCTCTTTCCTGCCCAGCCTAGAAAGCCAAACACCCTACATGAATGTACTCACTTTATCACTGCAGATCTTTTTCCTGCTAACAGCACAAGCGCTCTTATTGTAGGCAGTTTCTTGGTGTGCTGAGAACTTGGTGAACTACTGAACTCCCCAGCAGTGAACGGCATCCATGAAGTGATAAGGCATTTCAGTAGGCACAGTGTGCTACCTCATTCCTCCACGTCACAACCGACAACATTGTAATGATAAATTAGCACTTAAAATTATAATTGTGCTATCTGTATCCTTCCATGTGGTCTTAAGTTTACTGTAAGTAGTAGGACTGTATGAGAAACAGGCAGGAGAGCCACATAAAGGTTGAAATTTCCCTATGCTTGTAAGCAAAACACCACATGAAGTCATAACAGCCTTGTTAGGGTTGGTTGCTCAGCATAAAAAAGGCAGTTGTAGTGAGATTTGAGGAGATCCTTATGGGGCTGGGAGCTTCCCACGTTGGCAATCCCTTGCTGTGGCTGGAGAGCTGTTGGTGCAGGAGGCACTGAGCCATGCAGCGTTACAGAGCACAGCAGCATCCAGCCCTCACATAACCTGTCCCGGCGCAAAGTGCAGGCATTAACCCGAAAATGTCGTGTAAGGGAGAAAAGGGCTGGCACAAGGACCACGAAAGTGGTGATTTACCTGCTACAAGCGCAAAGCCTGAAGATAAGGTGTCATACATGCAGCATGCCCTTCCTGGAAGCTGGTCAGAATGGAAAGAAACACAAACCAAGTAGGTGACCACAGTGACTAGCTCAGAGCATTGCCTTCCCAGCAGGAAAAACTGCAGAGCTGTCTCCCTTCTTCCTCCAGCAGGGTGGAGCTCTTTTCACTGTCCTGATGGTTTTTCCTTTTATTTTTTTTTTCCCCAAACCTTTTAATATAACAAGTATGAAACCCAGAAGACAACAATTTCCACAGCAGTGAAGAGGTGATGAGTCATGAAACAAAAACAAATTGTGGTGGCAAAAATGAGCGTCGGTGCATGGTGGTGTATGCATGCATTGAAAGAGACGTTATGAAGGGGCTGTGGAAGGATATTAGCTGTGTAAGTTAAAGTATTTCAAGTTGGGCTTGACAATTAAAATTGTGATTGGCGAAATAGTAAAGAAGAGTTTCCCCAATAGGGTACTTTAATCAATATAAGCTTAATCGTATGTCTTTTAACAAAACCCTGGTCTGACAAACAGCAGAGGGATTTCAGGAGCACTTAAAAGCTTGCCATATGCAGCACTGGTTGATGTCAAGAGAAGAGAGCAGCTAACCCCTTGTTCTCCAGTGGCCTTCCTAATGAATCTGTAGCAGCAGCCTTGAGCTCATGGCCAACCATCAGCAGGGCTACAGGAAAGCAGATCATGAATCCTCATAGTAAGACCTCCAGGGAATGCTTGGTTTCACATTTCCTGTAGGAGCAGCAACACCACCTAAAATTTAGCCCATTATTGGCTTTCTCTTTATATACTCAGATATCAAATATAAAAGATGTTGGTCTGTACACTGGATGCACCCTAATACAGCGACCTGGGTAACGGAGTGGAGGTAGTATAACGTACATCCTCTTTTCTTCAGGAAGTCTCTAATCACCTGTCCTCTGAAAAATGGAAGATTCAGAGCCCCCAAGTGCTCCACGATCTAAGCAGGACTAACTGCTGCTATGAATGGAGGCCGTCAATAAAACAGCACTTTTCTGTCTCCGTTGGTGCCTGCGGCTTGAGACCGTCCCAGTGGGAGTCTTCAAGCTATTTATGATGTTGTCGGTGAAATTCGTAGGTAGGGACAAAAGGTGGAAGGAGAGAGGTGTGAGGTGGGAAGTGCAGAAGTAGGAAAACTTTTAGCAATTGAAAAAAACCCGGCAAATGAAGCCTAAACAATGGGGAAATGAGAAGCTAAAGCAGGCAGCATTTGGAGGAGGTGACAGTGCCCAACAGACTACATATATCGGCAGCGCTGGAATATACTGGCAGAGCTGAGTGAGGATGGTGGTCAAGAGTTGTCAGGGTTGAAATGTACTTGCAAAGGTGGAATAAGAATTTTATGTTTTCCTGATGTGTTATTACACCTTCCCCACCCAGGTCTTCCCTTCCTTCTCCCAGGAGGAGCTACAAACACACCTGTTTACATTATCTTTACAACCAGAGAAGAAAAATATAGTTTTGCTTCATTGAGAACTTCCCATTAACTGAAACAACAGACTTCAAAACACTGACACATCAAAACAAGTGTTGTAATGGGCTTCAGAGCCAGGGTGAGGAGCATGAATCTTGGTATCATTGGTATGAACTGGTATCGTGGGTCTTCCAGCTTTGCCTCTGGCACGGGTTCCTATTAAGTGGACACAGACATTTATGTTAGCCATTTCTTTTCAGGGAACTCGGAGGCATTTCAGGAAGTTGTCTTGGATATCAGAGTGCCCGTTCATCTCTGTGTCTGTGTGGTCCCTGGGCCTCTTGTCAGATGAAGCAGCCCAGCCTTCTGGTGGATCTCAGAAACTAAGCAGCCTGAGGTGGTGTCAGTATTTAAATAAGATGCCTTTATTTAGTCTGCTTCTGTTTTAGGTGTACCTTAATTCTGGTAATAGATACTATCTTTCACATGGGTAAAACACGGGGGCTCTGCAATGAAAGCCAGCTGTCTAAGCTGATCTCATATGCCTGTTTTTCACTACAGGCAGTGCTCAATGTGGTTCCAAGGGGATGCTCTTCTCCCTGGTTTGTACCAACAGCATTGCCAGGGCATGCTGCGTTTCTGATGTCCTGGCTACCTGTGGCCAAGGGACATTGCAGTCTTGAAACCCTTTTTGAAGTCATGGTCTCATTGCCCTGACAGATGCACTAGGTTATGTGATGTCCACTGAAGCCCGATGGATTTGGGCGCACACGAGAGCCACTCCGTCCCTGAGCGAGCCTGGCCTGCAGGCAGCGGACCGACAGCTTGCTCTGCAGCAGAAGGGGTGGACCAGTCTAGGACATGGATGCTTCCGACGGCCTCAGCATAAAAGATAATGTCACTAACACTTGGGATAGGAAGGTTGTTAAAGTCAGAAAAGCCTTGGCATTTCCAGTGATGAGAAAATGAGGCAGCCAGGCCTGTCCCCACCTGCAGAGGCTGCACCTCCTCACAACCCCTCTCCACCTGATGAGAAGGCAGGACAAGGAGGGGATGCCCACACCCCATCTCCCTTCCATGGCTTGCATCTCCTCTCCCCATGCCTTGGAGAAGGAATATGTGAAAGGATGCACGTTTTGTGTGTCATGAATGGAGCTTAGCGGTATCAGGTCCTCACGAGGGCTGGAGGCAGCCGTGAGGAGGGAAAGGCAGCCTGCCGGGGTGGTGTAGCTCTTCCCTGGCACGTGACCCACAATGTTTACCCCACATCCAGCAATGCTAATAAGGAAGAAGCTACGGTGCCCTCACATCTCACATCACCCCCCTGCTTCAACTATCCATCATATCCTTTATCCCAAGCACAGGACTCATGTCAGCTCTGCCTGCCTGCCTTCCGCAGCATTAGACGTGTAGACCATGAGGTCCACGCCTTCATGGGACGGCAAGTGTGCCAGACAGTCATGCAAGACAGTGTGCAGAAGAGGAACATTTTATGCAGAAATGGCTTCAGAGGGGAAGGTTCCCCACAGTTGGCTCAGGAGACGGCACCTTCTGAGGCTGTGCTGGGAGAGAGCTGTGACAGTGAAAGCCTGAGAGATGGCCTGGCTTCTTCATCACCTGAGGTATGTGTCCGTGTGTGTGTGACGGACTGTAGATAAATGCAGGCACTGACTTGAGGGTGCTGCAGGCTGGAGCCATCCAGCTTCACTACTCAGAAATGCCACCGTCAAGATGAGCCCAGGCACACAGCAGCAGCGAAGCACAAGGAGGTATGTGCTGGACACCTTCAAACCAGGAGCCACTCGAGAAGCTTTCCTTTTGGGGCTGAGTTAGAAACTGGAAATAATAATAATGTTTTCTTTCCTCATCAAAGTTTGACTGGGCTGTATCATCGCTAAAGCATGGACAGACCTTCCATGCAAGACGATGTTAGATAAGACTGTTTACTTATTATGTTGCTATATTAACTCTATTGCTCCGGTAACTGGTTATGTCACCACAGACCCTGCGGCAGTCACAGATCACTTGTTTTCCTCTGGACCATTAATGTGAAGTTTGCTTCCCTTTAGAACTGATTTTCTCTTCTAACTCCCACTGCCCAAACTGTCATTCTGTTTCCTTCAGTCTCTTTAGTCATCCTCCTATAGACTAGTCTTTGCAGTGGCAGTTCTTTTAAGGAACCTCTAATGCCCATGGTATTGCAAGAAAGCCTCCTCTGCCCCTCGCAGGAGAACCCCTTGGCCTGGGCAGCAAAAGCACCACTGAATCTGCTGGTGCTGAGCAGAGACCTTTTCTTGTGGTTGGTGGTGACATTCACAGAGATGGCCGGGTATTTCGTTTCATAGAATCACAGAATGGTTTGGGTTGGAAAGGACCTTTAAAGATCATCTAGTTCCAAGCCCCCTGCCATGGGCAGGGACACCTCCCACTAGACCACGTTGCTCAAAGCCCCATCCAATGCAGCCTTGAACACTTCCAGGCTTGGGGCATCCACAACTTCTCCACATGATCCACATGACCTGTTCCAGTGCCTCACCACCCTCACAGTAAAGAATTTCTTCCTAACATCTGATCTAAGTCTACTCTCTTTTAGTTTAAAACCATTTGAGGAAGAGGAGCCTCTATGGTATGGAGGACAGCCCAGCTTCTACAAGAAGGTCTGACATCTTGAACCTCGTTGGGTAAACATCCTTAAAAACTGTGGAGTCCTTACAAATTCTTCTCCCCTTCAAGACTTTTCCCTAATAGTGTCTTTCAAGAACAAGAAGCCCAAGAGCATGAAGTAGCATCATGCCTGAGGGCCAGCTGCTTTTGGTGGTGCAACCCAAGGGAACTCTGTTTTCAACAGAGCTAGTTCCTCTGAAGAAACAGTCCTCCAACAGTATGGGTTGATTGCCCCACGCAAGTGACCTGAGGCTCAAAGTGAGTTTATTGCCCATGCAGTTTCAGACAGCCAGCAGTCTGTCTAGCTGAGTTTGCTGAGACGACAGCCAACACCCCTGTGTGCTGCCTCTTGCTACTAGGGAGAAGGGGAGGTCAAGCAGGTAATGTGCAAAATGCACGTGAAGGGGTGGGATCAAGGAATTCATTTTGTTTCCCTGAACAGTAATAAAAATGCCCTCAAGATCCCAGTGCACTTGCCATAATATAGTAAGACCACTATTAGCACCTTATACTATTTAATAAATATGCTGAGTAACTTTGGCAACAGTAATCAGTAAAATTGCATAGATAAATCACAAACCTGACCAGTCAGCAGTGTGAAACAATAGTAAGGAAACAATGCATTAATTCTACTTTCCATTTTAAGTTTGAATTTGGGCATCTCTCCCTAATACCTGCAGAAGTCTTATTCAAACATTGTAGATCCATGTGGCTATCAAAGGAGTCTGTATTTCTTTATTTTGTATTTATTGATGAGTGGAGAACAAAAACCTCATCTATTATTTGGGGGCCAGGGGGCTGTGAGAAAGGGAAGAACAGAATAGATTTGTGGTCTGAAAATGTATAATGCCTTTTTTGATCAGGTTAGTAACTCAGGAAGGCTTTGAAAGAACAAGGTTAAGTGTAGGTTTTCAAACCCAAATGACTCTGATAAATCCAAGTTATAGAGTAGACACTTTTGGCACCTGAAGGCAGTTCCTTGGGCTTGGGGCCCCTGGGAATCCCGTAAAGCATCTGCAGAGGTTCCTCGAAACTCTCCTTTGGTCTCCACTTATGATGGAGCCTGCCAGGTGTCTGTCAGGGATGGAGGGTGCTCTGAGTGGGTGTCTTGTTCAGCCAGGCCCCACACGGTGTTTCAAAGCCTGCTTTCTTCTTTGCATTTCCCATTTTGAGGACCTGCATCCACAGAGCCCTCAAACACAGCACACCCACCCTTCAGCATCCTCCTTCCGCAAACTTACATTCTTAAGGTTAAATATTAGCCAGCACCAGCTCACACACATAGGATTTGGCATTATTACTTACGTAAATGTCTAATTACTGAAGGGAATTTCCAAGGGAGGAGGTGTAAGCTGCTCAGCCCCTCCGATGTCGTGGAGGAGCTGGGGCACGGAGCGGCTGCGTGAGCGGTGGGCTCGCCTCGCCCTCCTCCCTGCCCGCTGCCAGCACACAGCCCATCACGGGGCAGTGGTGGGCAGCGATTTTGGACCCACAGTCATCACAAGTTTTACCCAGTTCTGCCATCTTCTTTGCCCTGTATCAAAGGCACCCGATATATACTCTATCATGAAAACTTGCTCGGCAAAGAGTGCCAGCTGCTGCGGCGGGGCTGCTCTCAGCAGAAGGCAGCCCTGTAAATGACTTGCTGCTGACCTTTGATTCGAGTACCAATATTTAGCAAGCAAATATTTATAAACCACACCATTAAGAAGGGAGGCACAGCTTTACCATGGGGAACTCGGGCAAGGGGTGCTGCTGAGATCATCCTGGGCTGTGCAAGGGAAGGGGCAAGCAGCTGCCTTCTCCTCCTCTCCCTCTCCCAGCCGAGCAGCCAGCCCTGCCCATCACGCCCACCGCAGGGAAGGGACGGATGCTTGAACCCCACCAAGGTGGATGGCTGCTGTACCGAGCAAGGCAGGAGCTGTAAAGCCCTGGAGGGCTGGGTGAAGCTGTTTCAACCCCAGAGGCAAAATAATTAGGGCCATCCCTCCCGCTCCCGTTGCCTGCTGCCCCGCTGTGTGATGGGGAGGCCACCGTGCTGATCCAGCCGCCTGGGGTGACCCCAGCTGCATGGCTGGCCCCAGGGGACTGGTCCCAGCTGCTGGCCTGATGCTGTGGCTGGGAGCCACATAATGACGAGTCTTCAAGAAATCAGCCGGTGTTGGTCAGGTGCAGCAACAGGCCAAGAGGGTATTTTTCCCTCGGGAGTGGTGTGGAATTAACTGGTGGTCAGTTTATAATTAGGTGTTGCACTTAACAGTATTCTTTCTGTTGGATTTTTATAGTTTTGTCTCTTCTTTTTTAAACGTGAAAAATAATCAGTCTTAAAATAATTTAAAAAAAAATTACCTTGGAAAGAGCGATCTATAAAAAGAGCAAACCCTTGCCAGGTGGATGCCACAGCCGCAAGCCCGAGCCGCAGAAAGCCGGGTTGCAGGCTTCCCTGCTCCGCAGCTCCTCAGAGGTTAACCAGGGTCTGTAAGCAAAGAGCTTAAAGAAGGAGCCCGGCTTAGTGCCTGGGTGTCTCGGGCTGTCCCGGGGACCTTCCAGCAGCCCCTCCCTCCCAAAGGCGATGCTGGGCAAACAGAGGCAGCCCTCGCCCCCCTCCCCACGCAGCGAGGAGCCGTTGCGGGGGCAAACTGGGCCCGGGCTGGGGCGCAGGGCCACCGCAGGAGAGGGTGTTTCGCCGCCGGCGGGCACAGCGCCATGGGTATATAAACCCCGGAGCCGCGGCCCGGGAGGATCGCTGAGCGCACCGCGCCGGGCCGTGCGAGGCGGCGGCTGAGCCCCGGTGTGAGGAGCGCGGGAGCAAGCGCCCATGGGCCGCCTGCTGCTGCTGCTGCTGCTGCTGCTGCTTCAGGCAGGTGAGTACCACTTCTCGGTCCCTCTCCCCCTCCACGCCTCCCCCCATCCCGGGACAGCTTCTCCCCTCTCCGGCAGCTTTGCCGGCTTCTCGGTGTGGGGTGGCCAGGTGAGGCAAAAAGCACCGCTCGACTCGTTTCAGCTTCATAGCGAGGGGCTGTGTAAGCGAGCTGCCTGCCCGCTTTGCTTGCCTGGTGGTTTACATAGCTGCTATAAACACTGCATAAACTGTGGGTCGTTTTCTTTTTGAATAGTTTTCTGCTTTGAAGTTGTTGGTGTCTGTGTTTCTTCCTAGAGGTACCCTCTTTTTGCATCAGCAACTGGGGAGTAAGCAGTTCTCAATTCATCTGAATTAAAAATATTTTTTTAAAAGCCTGTTAAAAAAAGACCTAAATGCCTGCTAACATAAAGCCCCTACACACAAAGGCAACACGACACTGAACTGGCAGGTCTGAGGTTATACCTGCAGTACCATTTTAAAATAAAAAAAAACAAGACCTTGCCTTAATCTACAGCAAAGGCTGCCTGTTTAAACAGGAGACAGAAGTCTAAGTTGTCAGATCCACCGCCGCTCACCTCCCTGCAGGTATGTTCTCTGCTAAGGTGTGCCGTTAGTAGTATAACTAATGACCGGTCACACTCCTAATGGGAGATGTGGCTAAATGCAGGCTGCTGTGGAGACTCTGACTTTTTCAAGGCTTTCCCAGCTGTGTTGGCTTGGCTGCCCAGCACAGAAAAAGCCATTTCAGTTCTTGGTCAAGTTATTAGCTGTGCAACTGAATATTGAAATGTACTTGCTGGGGCTGACCTCTCAGCTGCAGCGACCCGCCATCGGCTCGAAACCCAGCCAGCTTTCCCAGAACAGAACGGGACCATCGGAGGCCGCTGGGATGCCCGCCTTATTTCAAGCTCTTGCGGAGCACACAGCCCTAAGCACACTAATTGAGTCTTTTGGATTCAATTCTCTTTGGGGCTTTCTCTCCACTTCCACGAGCAGCTCTGCACTGTAATTACAGTTCCTTGATCTTCAGAGATATCCCCAAAAGAAGAATGGCCTTTCTTCTTCTGGGTGAGGTGCCACCTTATGCCAGCCTCGGGTGTTTGCAGCCAGCGGCCAGCAGACCAAGTCCAGCAGTCCTGGTTTAAGAGGTCAGTGAAAGACAGCTAAAAAAAAATGCAGGCTGCTCGTCAGGAGGCCTGAACGTCTACAAAGAAGTTTTTGTCTCCATTGGAACATTTTCAGGGTCTGCAAAACAGCAACAGGTTGAAAAAGCAGGGTTTTTAACCTGAAATCCAGAGCAGCTCCCTGCTTGTGATTTCTCCGGGGGTGCCCGAGAGCCGAGCCCCTTTTTAACACCAGAGCCCCTCGGTTTAGAGAAGGGAAGTAGGTGGTCTCTCCAGTTTTGAATAACACCCCTCTAATGTGTTTTTAGCATGAAACCTGAACACTCAAGTAGTGTTTAGGTGAGCAGAGTAGTTACTTTTTCAGGAATGTGCATTTAATCCCCGAGGAATGCCCTGGGAAGCAGAAGAAGGCTGTGCGAACCCCCCGCACCAGGACAGCCAGAGGCACCAATTGCCAGGGCAAAACTGGTGGAGGGCAGCGCCCGTTCCTGCTGGGGGCTCGGGCTGCAGCGAGGGAGCAAAGCCCTGCCCTGTCCTTCATGGGGAGCGACCCTCCTTGTCCTCCTTGGGGTTTGGATCAGGCTAGGAGGGCAAGCTAGACCAGGAGACGCAGCGAGAGGCCCAAGCAAGGGGATTAGAGGCCGGGTTTTAAAAGGAAAGCAACTGTTTTAATAATAGTATTGAGTCCTCGGGTGGTTTAGGGGATTAATTAGTGTGTGTTTGCACAGCACTTTGAAGAGGTCAAGCATGCTGCAGTAGCTGGGGGCAGGTGGCAAAGCAACTTTGGGGGCAGGTTCCCAGTTCCCAGGCATCACCTCCCTCTCCACCCAAGCGTGCCACCAAGCCCCCCCATTTTGGCAGGCCTTTCCCTTCTGCGCAGGCGGGACAAACCGATGGGTTAGGCCCTCTGTCTGAGGGGCTGGGTGCTACTGGTGAGTAGCTTTGCCATGCACAATAGAGCAGTGCAAAGTGCACTTGGTCTTCACAGTTAAACCCAGGCAAGAAATACTCCTACTGCTATCGTTAGTGTGATAAGCATCAGTGTTTGCAGCTGAGCATCACGTTGGTGTGAGTATTAGGGGCAGGGTACTCTTGGTTTCCGTAACAGTTCCTGCAAGGTAGAGTCTGTGGTTTCTAAAAAAGTTGCAAATTAACATGTGAAATCACAACACTGTCTGAAAGACTGGTAACTCCAAAAACTCCAGCCTGGTTTGGGTGGCCACCCGCACACTTCAGCTGACACAGAGCTCCTTTTGTGTTTTGGGGTTTTATTTCCCCCAATTAATGCAGCCAACCTGATGTTATGACTTAAATGGAATGTAATAACGGAAGCAGATATAAGCGTTGCCAGTACTTCCAAACATTCAAAAGAAAGCTGATATACATACATCTTGGCTAACATAGGCACTCTGTCCTTGACAAAGTGTACCTTACAGGCTCAGGGACTTGTAGCTATCCCTCCACACAAATTAATGGTACTGGCAGCTTTTTGCCATCTGGAGAATGGGTTAAAATATCCTGAATAGCAGGGGAAACTTGGGTAATAGAAGACATCTAGGGCAACATAGAAACCCCATATTTTTTTTTCCATAGAGCCTGGGTTAAGTCTGGTTGTGTGCTTGTCCTCTGTTGCTTCATGTCCCACTTGGGACCACAGCATAGCTAGTAAGCTTTTCCAGCTTTGGAAGCTCTGGGGTGCAATGAAGCCCAGCTGACTCTGCATGGTGCTGGCACAGGTCCTGCAAAGCTTAACAGCTTGAGCTCTGTGATGTGCAAACCTGGGCACACTGCTCCCCCGTGCAACATAGCTGCAATCACATGCTAGCGCGCCAGAGCTAGTAGGTCTTGCTTGAATTGAGCTCCCTCTGCAGAAATGGCCTGCTTGGGTATTTCTGCATCTGCCTCCTGGTTATCCCAGCCCTCAGGTAAGGCCCCTGCAGAGTCCCCTTTGCAGGCTGAATGTCACAGCTAATTAGATTGTCAAGGCTGCACCCAACCACCCAGTCAAAACCAAAAAAAATCCCCCTTCAAGGACTTTAAGAGAATCGGTGTCAGGCACGTTCAATCCTTGTGTGTAGCCATGTCCTGTCTTTGCAGTCTGGAAAGGTGCTCTGGGAAAATCCCATTCACTGCACACCCGAGGAATCATCGAATTGGCAGGAGCTATCTCGTGTGGCACGGGACGGTCTCCCTTGGCATATATCGGCTACGGATGCTACTGTGGACTGGGAGGACGAGGCTGGCCTAAAGATAAGACAGACTGGTAAGAAGAACCTCAACTATATGTCCAGAAGCAGTGCAGGTCTCCCCGCGCTTCCCTGTTTGTGCCACTGTGACTCCATGGACTTGCTGCTGCCTTGTGGAGAGGGAACTTGGTATATATGAACAGCACTGGGGAATTGTGAGTGAGGGCCCACGTATTATTTGGGGTTTGAATGAAGGCTTAGCCACCTTCTGGTTGAGACCAAAGCCCTTGGGACCTTATACTATGTGGGGTGGGTGGCAAAGGAGAAACCAGGATATGATTTCCTGCAATAGCTGCATGTTTAGTCACAGAGAGCAAGCCCTGCCTGAAAAAAAAGGGAGTGATCAATGTGTTTGGAGGGTTATTTCAGCCACGTCCTGAAAATGGAAGCGATGGGAGTATCACTGTTTATCCTTTGGAAGAAATCCAGATCATTGCAAGGAGTAATCAAACCTGTTGTCCTCATTGCCTGTTAGTTTACACTGAATCGAGGAGGAACAACAACAGGGGAGAGCACAGTGTTGTTCCCCCTTTTCTTTGTTAGCGGGGAAGGTGCTGTGCTTGTTATTCCCGAGGCTACAAGCAGCGAGCCCAGGAGGTGTTGCAATCAAAAATTTCTGTCTTGTACTTTGCGATTAGCATACATGTAAATCTTGAGCGTGGTGGACCCTTTATGTGCTCTGAGCCCATTATTTGCAATCTTGTCTGGTTTGAAACCTGAAAGACAGAGCACACAAGTCTGTCTATCTACAGTCAACAGGCCAGGTGTTGCTGATAAGCAAGTGCTGCTTTTAGCAGGGGTGAAGGCAGCGTGCAGCTCGCTGGGAAGGAAACCAAGCTTTCCAGAATGTCCAGCTGTTGGACTCACTTCACATCGCTACACCACCAAACTTTGCTGAATTGGCAGGACAGAAAAAGGGAAAAAAGGAAGAAAAGATGGCAAGGTTAAAGTCCAACTCCTGTGGGCATGAAGAGCAGGTGGCCTTTAAAATTAGTGGAGCTGTCTTCATTAACGCAATGAGATGTTTCGCTCCCAAAGGCCTCTTGCTGCATCCCTGGTTTGTATCTATGAAACATTTCATCTATGGAACAGTCAATACAGGACTTACAAATGATGAGTAACTGCCTGCAAAGTGTCATAGATTGCAGGTGTAGAGCTTTCTTTTAATTTTCATTAATATCTCTTGTTATCACGATCTACTGCAGTGTCTTTAAGGTGTTTATTATTTTTGCTGGCCCTTTTGCCGCTCTGATAATCAGGCCTTTAAAGTAAAACATGATCTCATTGATCTGGAGTACTTCTTTTACCGAAGGGCTGAGCAGAGCCATCTAAAAGCTGCTTACCGTAGAGGGTGAGTGACCCCTCCAGATTTAGGCAACCCTGGGGCTGCCCGTGGCCAGCACTCCTGAAAAAAAGACAGAGTAAAATTTGGGCACTGAGGGAGCTGACAGAGGAGCTCGCCCAACCACTCTCCATCATTTATCAGCAGTCCTGGCTAACCAGGGAGGTCCCAGCAGACTGGAGGTCAGCCAGTGTGGCACCCATCTACAAGAAGGGCAGGAAGGAGCATCCGGGGAACTACAGCTCTGTCAGCCTGACCTCGTGCCGGGGCAGGTTATGGAGCAAGATCATCCTGAGTGCCATCACGTGGCACGTGCAGGACAATGGGGCCATCAGGCCCAGCCAGCAGGGGTTTATGAAAGGCAGGTCCTGCTTGGTGAGCCTGATCTCCTTCTATGACATGAGGACCCACCTAGTGGGTGAGGGAAAAGCTGTGGATGTTGTCTGCCTGGGCCTTGGTAAAGCCTTTGACACCATCTCCCACAGCATCTCCTGGAGACCCTCATGGCTCGGATGGACGTACTGTTCGCTGGGTAAAAAGCTGGCCGGGCCCAAAGAGTGGTGGAGAATGGAGCTACCTCGAGCTGGTGGCCGGTCACAGGTGCTGTTCCCCAGGGCTCGGTACTGGGGCCAGTCCTGTTTAATACCTTTACTGATGATCTGGATGAGGCGATGGAGTGCACCCTCAGTCAGTCTGCAGATGACAGCAGGCTGGGGGGGTGCTGATGTGCTGGAGGGCAGGAGGCTCTGCAGAGGGACCTGGGCAGGCTGGACGGGTGGGCCAAGGCCCCTGCATGGGGTGAACACGGCTCAGCGCCGGGTCCTGCCCTTGGGTCACAGCAGCCCCACGAGCGCTACGGGCTGGGGAGCCGCCTGGGGGAGACGGGCCTGGGGGTGCTGCCTGGCGGCCGGCTGGCCACGAGCCAGCAGTGTGCCCAGGTGGCCAAGAAGGCCAACAGCCTCCTGGCTTGTATCTGAACCAGCGTGGCCAGCGGGACCAGGGAGGTGACCGTCCCCCTGCACTGGGCACTGGAGAGGCGGCAGCTCGAATCCTGTGTTCGGCTTTGGGCCCCTCAGTGCAAGAGGGACGCAGAGGGGCTGCAGCGTGTCCAGAGACGGGCAGCGGCGCTGGGGAAGGGGCTGGGGCACAAGGCTGGTGAGGAGCAGCTGGGGGAGCTGGGGGTGTTGAGCCTGGGGAAAGGAGGCCGAGGGGAGACCCGACGGCTCTCTGCAGCTCCCTGACAGGGGCTGTGGGCAGGTGGGGTCGGTCTCTTCTCCCAGATAAGAAGTGACAGGACAAGAAGAAACAGCCTCAAGCTATGCCAGGGGAGGTTTAGATGGGATATTAGGACAAATATCTTCACCTAAAGGGCTGTCAAACATCGGAACAGGCTGCCCAGGGAAGGGGTGGAATCACCATCCCTGGAGGTGTTTAAAAAACACACAGATGCAGTGCTTGGTGATGTGGTTTAGTGATGGACTTGGCAGTCATGCCTTAATGGTTGGACCTGATGATCTCAAAAGTCTTTTCCAACCTAAATGATTCTGTGATTCTATGAAAATACGGCCACATGTTCATCAGCCAGTGATTCTGCTGCCATTTGATTTCCATGGGATGTGGATTTTATCCCAATGGCAGCAAATGAGACTCTGCAACTGGAAATGTCTCAAAAGACCAGATAGTTTGTAAAAGGGAAACTTGATCCTGTAAGTGCATTCATTATTGTTTCTTACCTGTAATGCTTGGGGGGGGTGGGGGGGAATAAAGGTTTTTAATTAGGTTCTTCGCTAGGAAGAATTGGTAATGCCCCACTAGATTTAGCCCTAAAATTCTCATTTTATGTTTGCTAGAGGAATCTTTTCATATCTGTTACTGAGAACGACCGCTAAAATCAGTGTCACTGAATGCCTGTCAAAGTGACCCCATTATTTTCCACATTTGTCATTCTAAGAAAAGAAAGCAGCAGAGTGGCAAAACTACCGGCTGTGAGTGACAAACACTGTTTGAAATTACCCCCTTGACACATCTAGGTTAGTTGCTGAGACACTTACAAAAGGAGTAATTTCCTTATGAGTAATTCAGTCAATCTGTCTAGACAGGGCTAGAGTGCTTCTAAGCACCACTTTTTTTATGGGGAAAGAAAAAAGCCATAAAGTGTGTAATCTTTTTATAAGGTTTATTCCACACACTGGCTTTGATGTGTAGTCAGTAATTACCTTTTCTCTTTTGTTCCACTCTCACAGTCCCATCACTTCAAGATAAAAGGGCATCTTTTCCACATGAAGTCAATGGATTTGTTTCTCCTTCCCCTTTCTGTTCCCTTGGATTGCTGCAGCACCCGTTTCGTAGAGCAGGACCTGAAGGTGCTCAGCATCTCCCTGAAAACACCGAATGCCATGAAGGGCAGGATGGCATATATGGCTCATCTAAATCCTGGTAAACTCATAGGGGAGTGTAAGATTTCCCCTCAATTGATGAGTTAAAGCAAAACAAAAAGACACACAGCAGTGTTGGTGGTGTTAATATGACAAATAGGACGTGACAAATTCTTACCTTAATGGCATTTGGTCAGCTGCAGGGGTCTGGCCGTCTGATCCCTGTGGGCCAGCCGGAGCTGTCTGTAGCCATTAGGGCTGTCTTGTAGCCCAGATTGGCGAACAGGTTGCTTACCAACTAGATGGCATGGCTGTATTTGTTTTCCAGACCTGCTGACCAGTGCTCTGCCATAGCGTTGGCTGACTGTTCGCGTTGGTCTAACCGAGCGTTAGCAGGTTATTAAATGCTTAACATCATGCTCTGACCCAGGTGCAGGAAAGGGCATGTCCAGACAGGAGGGGACCATCTGAAGGTGGCAAAGGGCAACAACAGGCTTCCTCAGTCTTCATTCCCTGGCATTTTTTTCAGTGCATCTTAAAGACATATTTGTAAAATATGAGCCAAAGTCGTCTCACTTTGTGTTGGTGTAAGCTATGTGTCGCCCAGCTGCAGTTATAGATATCATCAGGAGGAGCTGGTGTAAGGGGAAGCAGAATTGTGCCCCAGATCCTGTGATCCTGCAGAATTTATGCAATCCTCTGGTTTTGCCAAGGCAGATAAGAAGCAGAGAGTTCTCACAGCTAGCTAGCACACCTCTCTAGTGCTCATCTGCTTGTCCTTGCCTGATTCACAGACCATCTTTTGCCCCTCCAAGTTCTGTTCTCACTTCTCCTACCTCTTTTTCTGGTTATTCCCTCTGGCTCTCCATGACGGGCAATTTCATTTCCTTTGCACACAGGCTTCTAACTCCTCCCTTTGCCCATGTACCTTTGTGTTGTTCCTCCTCCCCACAATTCTCCATCACTCCAACACAAAAAAAAATTACCAATTTGACTACTGATTCACTCCCCAGACCTCACAAGCCCTACAACCCCTACAGCTGGCACTCTGCCTCAGCTCAGCTCCACCGTGGCCTCTTGTGCACAGTGTTCCATATGCAAGACACCAGTGAAGTGCCTGCTCTGCTATCTCTCATCCCCCTGGGGATAGATGAGGCTGTGCTGCAGCTTCAGTTATGTTAGCTGGGGTGCCCTGGGCTACAGCAACTCCTCCAGGTGATGCATGTCCCACTTGTAGCTCAGTGCCATAGTCCATCCCTGTTATCATGTGACACATTGCATAGGGACTCAAATGTTGGAGAAAGGAAGAAAGCAGAGACCTTCACGCTTTCCACAAGGCTGCAAATTCTTCTTTCCTTTGGCCGTTCACATTTAACCTCTTCAGGTCAAGCCCAGGAGTGAGGTGTTACTGGACCAAGAAAGATCTGACCCACAGCCTGTTACTGCCGGCATGTCGAACAGAACTGGTTGTCCCATGGGCTGAATAAGGTCTTCTCAATTACAGCAACTGCTGTAACTTCTCATGGGAAAACTTCTAGACGCATATATCCCATGGGGCTTAGTCCCATTTTGAAGTCCTTTGAGGAGCTGGAATGGAAGGAGAAACTAGACTGCTACTGCTAACTTAAAATTTCTATGTTTCATGATGCAGTGAGTAGTCTGGTCATAACCATTACACAGGTTTCATCTTGGCAAGCTGACCAAAAAAAGGCATTTAGTTTGCAGACTCAGCTGTGAGACGAAAATGCTACATTTAACTACTAAACCGAGAGCTCAGTCAGTAGGGAAAGCACACTGGACTAAATCCAGCCTGTGTGTAATCACAGGGGTTACATGAAAGCTGAGTTTGATCTGACTGGTCTGATTCTGTTGTCCCTTTTGTGATTTACCTGATCTGGTTCCAGTGATTTTGTTAGAATTTGTATCAGTGGTGGATCTTCTTCTTTGCACTTAAAAAATTGGTGGGTTTTTTTTTTCCCTGTGCTTTGCCATCTTACAGAGCCCTGCAGCCCTCATATCCATAAACCAATTTCTAAAAGGGCAAAATCCTTCTGCAGCAGAGGGTGATGAAGGTCTTGATGTTCCTGAGCTATCAGGTAAGGTACTGCCAGCTCCCAAAGAGGGCCTGGAGAAGCCCTGCTTCCAGCACAAGGGACCTCTATCCTTCTTGCAGGGTTATTTCACTTTTCTAGAGGGACATAATGATGGATCCCAGACTTTATTGGCTTTTCAGGTACACTGGCCTCGGGTCTTGAAGCTATCAAAGTCTTCAGCTGTATTTGGTAATCTATGGGCAGCCAGCACACCACGCTCCCTTTTGCCTGGCTCATCAACCTTTTGAACAGATTAACATCTAAGACTCAAGAGCTTCTCTACAAGCTGTTCCCTTGTCATTTACCCCCAAGATCAGCCTGCCTCGATGCTTCCCAGTCAGTAGGGCAGTTTCTCTGTAAAGTCCCAGTGATCTTGCAGGGACAGCTTCTGGAAATGTAGGAGATCGTCCCTCTCTGGCTCCAACCTCTGACCTCGCATCTTTGCTGAAACAACCTTTCTTATTCGGCAGAGGACCTCTCTAAGTGCTGAATCTTTTCTTGGTGTATTTTGAGTCACTAAACTACCAGAATAAGATTCAACTGGGGTCAAGTTTTCTATAAATTCTGAAGTAATTGGTAGCAGGAATTATCTCACGGACTAGTCTGTAGGACAGATGTCATCAGCTGAGCTAGTCACCCTCAGCCCCCTCTACGGTCAATGAAAAGCATTTGCACTTTCAAGCGCAATGTTTTTCACCTATGTTAGATCTCTGTAGTATGATAATATGAACTGCGCCCCAAACATGCATAAGGGGAATATAGATCAGTGCCTCAGATGTAGGTGTTTGCATTTAGCAATCTGAAGTTAACTGATATGAATTCCATCATTGAGGCTGATGAGTTTGTAGCCAGCCCTCGGAAACTGAATGGGCCAAAGAGCACATGACAGGTCCAGGTGAACTGCAGAGATGAAGCTGCTTGGTGATGCTCAGGAAGGCAAAAAACATCCTGACTCCAAATTCTGGGATGGGTCTAAGCCTAAGCTGGTGAGCCACGATCACAAACATTACAGGAACTCTTCAGCTCCCTTTCAGTGAGGTTACCATAGAAACACAGAATTACAGAATTGTTTAGGTTGGAAAAGACGTTTGAGACCATTGAGTCCAACCATTAACCTAGCGCTGCCAAGTCCACACCTGTCTTTCTGGCAGCAAAATCTTAGAGGAAGAAGCACAGTGGTCATGGGAACAAATACAGCATTAATGAGCTCCTGAGCCATGTGAGCTTTCACAGAGATGCCAGGATGCTTGGTTCATCAACAGATGATTTACTGACAGGCTGGGGCAAACATTGCTGTTGTGAGCAACGAGTGCAGCATTCCTGGAGTACGTGCAAGCACCCCTGAGCAAAACATGCAGGATGCAGGAGGACACCCAACTTTACCTTTATTCTCTCCCAGGTGTTGCCACAGGCACGACTGCTGCTACGACAAGGCAGAAAAGGAAGGCTGCAGCCCCAAGGCACAGCGCTACCAGTGGGCATGTGAGCAGAACACGGTGCAGTGCGGTAAGGCAATGCTCGCTCACGCTGGGCACGTTTTGCTCCCTCCGCTGCAGGCACTATGCTGACCGAAGGGCTTTGTGGGCTTCAGAGGTAGGTCTGTGTGTGCTGGTTTCAAAGCCGCTTTAGGCAACGTCCATCCTCCCTCAAGCTCTCTGCCCATCCTTTGCCTGGATCTCTAGGCTCGCCAGGAGTCCCCAGCTGGAGCTGGGAGGAAGGCTGGAGGCCGGCACCACCTCTTTCAGGTAACCTGGGTCCTCCCCAGGCTGAAGAGTGGGAGTGGGGGCCGTGGAGCCCCCAGGCCATCTCGGTTTGGCAGAGATGCAGATGCCTCTCTGGAGGCGCTCTGCTCACTCGCATTAAGCATGCCTGCTCCTCACCAACCTCTTCCCACAGCCGTGCAATGGTCTGCAGGGACAGTCTTCCCGTGGCAGTATTGGCCTTCCCTCCAGCAGGACTGTTCACTTTTTTACTTACCATTACATACCGCTAGAGAGGAGCCATGCTATTACGCATGGCTGCAAGACAGGTTAATTACGGTGCCAACCTGCATCTCTGCCTCCTGCACAGCTCCAGCCTAAAGCCTTAGGGCTCCAGAGGGGATTTGGAAGTTTGCAGAATCAAATGTTCCGGAGTGCTGCAGGCATACAGTGAGTGTAGGCTGTGCTCAGCTCTACAGCTGGTACCCAGTCAGGGTCTTGAATTGCACAGTCACAGCCCGTCAGTGGCTCGCACCAGTTTGTTTTGACATACACCAGATGACTTGAGTCTTAGAATTTGTCACTTCGAATTTCTAAGTCTCAAAAAAGTCCCTGATGGTAAAATCCATTGTAGAACACTTTGAAAGTTTGAAAAGAAACGCATGAGAGTAAAACATGTCCCCATATCATCAAAGCTACTTGCCTGATCGTTAGAAGACTATTTCTACCTTATCAGAAGACCATATTCTACTGGTGCAACTCTCAGCCTCTCCAGCAGCAGAAAATCTGCCAGTAGGTATTGGATGGGGCACGGCACATCTGCAGTTGCTCTTTCCCAAGTGCCAGAACAGCCTATTAAATACAAAGTGCTGGCTAAGGAATGTATTGCTTTAATGTATAACTGTTCTTCCTCCCACTTACCCATATTTCCATAGCTGACTGATATTTTCTGCTAGCTGTTTTTATAGGGGAAAAAAAAATATTCCTGTTTCTTTTTGCTGTGAAGGAACATTCTTAGCTGCAGATGTGAGATGGATCATCAAGTTCATGAGACATGTGCAAAGTATGTTCCATAAGAGTGCACGGGGCTGCAGTTGCTCCAACCTGGCTAACAAGCATTGGTTAAAGGAATGCCATTAATTCCTTAGCGGATATCCAGGCAAGGCCTGAGCAGTATCCCTCAACTGCACTCCACAAGCCCTCAGCAGGCTTCATTCCCCCTGACATCCCCACAATAGAAATGTGTTCCAAAGGCAAATTTCCTACCCCAGGCTACAGCACAGCAGGTTTTACCGAGGTGTGGAGTTGTACTGTCTGATCCCATTCAGACAAAAGGGATGACGAATTAAATTTCCAGGCGTGCTTGCTGGGCCAACAGCAATGATGTCCAGAAAACATTAGAAGCAGAACTGCTGCACTGTCTTTTCTATGCAAAAGGAAATAAATGCCTGTTGCCTAGCACTGTATCATATACACAGATACTTTCAGGTAAATTAAAAATAAACTAATTTTACCTGGGACTCCTTTTGCTACTGTTAGGCAGTTTTGTTTGTGGAATGAAAAACGTTGACAAAACTATATTCTTCAGTCCAGCTACACCATCACATGTAGGCAAATTCCGTTCAATAAATATCTGGCATATAGAAAAGGCTGTCAGTTGTGAGTGCTGGTCAAAAAAATCATTCGGCTCTAACAGAAATTACTACCAAGCCAGACACTTGTGCTCACATTAGACATACAGTGGCTGGCATGGCATGGAAAGAACACAAGGAGCAGAGGGGCAAGGAGAACATCAGGCAAGACTGGTAGCTAAGAAAAAAATGGCCTTAGTGCTAAAGTCATCGTCAGTGGAACCCCTGAAACACTTTTTACCAGTAAACATGATTCTTCAGACAAGCTTAAGAAATATGGGCTTTTCGTATTTATCAGATACACGGTTAATCCCGCAAAGTTGAGTGAAATCTGCAAGGATCCCTGTACTCATTGGAGTTGGTTTTGGAGCAAAGCCTACGTGCACTGGCATGAAGCTAGGCTTTACACTTTGCCTAGTGCAGGGTTTGGTGGGTGTTGGATAATCTATAGTAGCAGCCTCCAATCAACAAGGCGCTGTGCTCTGAAAGAATATTAGCCCAATGGCTGCATTTAAGCCACCTATAGACAGGATGGGGTTCATTAACTCAAAATCGGTCATTTGCAAGTAGCTACCTGAGCTGGTTGCTCTGATGTTCCTGATGGTCCTTACCTAGTCGTGTAGTCATATAGTTGCATTATATATCGTTCCAGATATGGTTTTGATCAGCTTCATTAGCTGCTGACTCATAAAAATCAGGTACCTGACCCTGCTGCAGAGTTCCTTGGCTCCTCTGCCATGATCAGAGAGAGATGTAAGAGCAACTCAGGGAGCATGAGTGAAAGATGCCTGATGGGTGCTTCCATGCCTTCAAATTTCTGAATGTCCCTCTGGGAGACTCCTCCTTTCAAAGCAGGATTTTTTTTTTTCCTTTTGAAATCAGTCTGATTTGCAGAAGGGAAATGAACTGACTGAGAGAAGATGGAATATTTTTAGCTCAGTCTAAGCTAAAATTTTATAATATATTTTTTTTTAGCTTTGCTGAACTAAGTCCCCATTGTTCACACAGCCCTAGAAGTGGGGAGCACTCTGTGCTGGGCAGATTTTTGTGAGCGTTGCCAATTTACTTTTAGCTGCTACTTTCTGATGCTCTTGGTCACAGTTAAGACCTGTTGACAGAGACAGGACAGGTGATGGTCAGATCCACACACAACGCATTAGTCCTTCTTTCTTCCTGCTCCCACAGCCTCTGTTTTCTAAGAATTTCTTCATTAGGGGGGTGTTCCTCCTAAAACTGTTTCTTGCCTTCATCCAATACAGAATCTCTCATCCTCTGCTCACATTTTCTTTTGCAGATAACCTGACAGACCGGTGTGAAAAAATGGTGTGCCTGTGTGACCAAGAAGCAGCCAAGTGTTGGGGAGCAGCCCCATACAACCCACACTTCATCCTTTGGCCAGATTTTTTATGTGGACAGACTCATCCCACCTGCCATTTCAGATACAAGGGGGCAGAATAGTCTTTTTAGGACCTTTCTTCTAACCCTCTGAATTTGAGGGTGCTAGAATAAAATTTTACCTCTTTTATCAGAGCTAACAGTGGTGTAAGAGAACTTCTGTCAGGCCAGGGTCTATGGGGAGGGAGAGACAGGGTAATATATGTGCTGAAGTAAGGATAAGATCCTGCTCTGATTGCTGCCTTGGCAGAAAGAGAAGGTTTGGTATGCAGGGCAGTGGGAACACATTATCTGTCACCAAACGGCTTTTTTGTCCTTGCACATTGCCTGACCTTCAGCTCCCATACATTTTCACATGATCTCAAAAATACATAGAGACTTCTGCTGGACTGACTTGCAAAACAAAACAAACAAACGAAAAAACCAAACCCAGATTCCAACTCTGTGAAAAGACGCACCAGCCTTTGAAGGTCCAAGATGTCCCAGTCTGGAAGCAGAGTGACCCACTTTGTTTTCCTGGACCTGCAGAAAGAGAGGGGACATCAGAGAGGGAGGATGCCTCATTATCCCTTGTTTGTGCTCAGAGGAATTCTGCTTCCTATCAGAAGGAGAAGCAGAGTGTGGCCCAGGGCAGGGCTCCATCCTTCCTTGCAGGGGGTCTGTGTGCAGGGTGGGTGTGCGTTTCTTCGTTTACATACCAGCTGTCTTATCCCTCATGTTCCTGCCTCACAGCACCAAGGACACATCTGAGGTGTGTTCAAAGGTAAGCAGAGTTACACCAGGCTATTGCTGTTGCAAGGCCAGCAAGGGTTTCTGACTTCTACTTACTAGCAGGCACACCCATACCTTGCAAAAGAGCGTGTTCCTCGCCTGCTACACATGCTTCAGAGCTAGTAGACTGCTCTCCTATACATATAGGAGATGCTCTCCTCTATTGGCATTTCCCCATGTCACTGACCACCTGGGAATCAATTATTGTCATGTCAGGAAACAGGGGCTATGGAGAACATTAGGCGAGTCAAGCAAATTTTTCATCGCTCCTTGGTTTTTTAAGGGTACTAGAGGCTTATATTGAAACTCTACGTTTCCTTCTGGCAAGAGTAAAACAATAACCCATTCTTTCAGCCAGGAGTAGCTACGTTCAGGTGGGCCTTCTTTGCCTGTAGGCTGGAGCAAGCCAACAGGACAAGAAGCTCTGTACTGAGAGGTGCAGGCAGATGGGAGCCACGGTTGCACACACACACACACACCCCGAGGAAGCACCAGAATCCATTTCCTTGGGCAGGTGTTAGCAGCTGGAGAGCTGGGGCACCCGGGTCTGTCAGGCTCCTTCTGTCTCTTCTGAAGCACCCAAACTTTGAGTACCAGCTTTAAAATAAGAAGTAACGGCAGGGAAAGGCCCAAGGTACCTCAGCAGAGTCTGAATACGGAGATGTGTGACCTAACTAAGTGGGGTTTTGGCAGGTGTTAATACAAATTTCTTCACGGAAGACTGTTTTGCTCCTTGCTGTGGGAGGATGCTGCATATGCCACTGTGGCTGTCAAAGCTGCAGGAAAAAGAAATGGACTAACCAAGATAAAAATGCCAAAGACACCATGTACTGAGGCAAAGGCTTTTATTCCATCTAGAGCTCCATTTGTGGCTCACAGGGCATCAGACGTTGTTCCACTTCTAGGCTTTACATTTTCCAGTGACCTCTGTAACGCTGTACCTCAAGCTACGGTGAGCAAGAAGGAAAGAGTGAGCAAGTGATACGGAGTTAGTACAACACAATAAACTCTTGCAAGGCTTCCTGGCCAGGAAAGAAGTTGTGACTTCTGTTCATGCAGAGGGTTTGCAAAGGGCTGCTGCTGCGTGGGCAGCATCAACCGAGGGATGCGGGTGCGCTGCTCAGCAAGGGCTGGAAGACCCTCCCCGGTGAGGGCAGGGAGCTCCTGGCCGTGTCCCTGTCCCTGTCCCCCCACGCTGGCCATCAGGTGGCGGCAGCGCTCCAGTGAATGGCAAGCCCAGCTCTTCCTTCATCCCTTCAGGGAGGGCATTTATTGCAGCAGGCCGAGCAAGGTTTTCGAGTGCCGGGAGAGAAGGTGCACATCACCCGGCTCCCCGCTAAAAGCAAAAGGTCAGCTGAGCTCGATCTGAAACGCAGACCACAGCTCGGGTTGCACAAAGTGGGAAATAAGCTTGTTTCAAAATGCAGCCTTCAGTGTCAGCCTATCCTGATAAGACCAGCTGACAGAGCTGGAAAAAACAGGAGAGCTTTCGGGTACCTCAGCCTGTACGTTCAGTACAGACAGACCCTTCTCAGGTCGTTTCTTTGGCTCGTGTGTGATGAAAACATCTAGTTTTCCCAGCCTGATCAGCTGATATAATAAAAGTTATCTGGCTTCACAAACCACGCTTCACACACACTTGGGTCATCACAGGCTTTCTGTACACGAGCATTAAAAGAGTATGGATGTAAGCATGTAGTTGGTGGGAGGAAGAGCCATCCTTCAGCATCAACCAAAAAGAACCACAGGAGCCCCAGTACTTTGTTAAAAGAAGAAGCATCTCATTGAATAACTCTTTGCCGAAAGTGGCAATTAAAGAAGATCTTGTTGTTTTGTTTATAGGTAACTCATCAGGCCCATGCATGAAGCTCTACCCAACAAAAACAGAATATTTGAAAAAGATGGAGTATAGAGCCAGCCCTGTTAGTGTTTCATCCACACTGCTTATATCCTGAACCAGATCCCGTCTCTGACCAGAGGTAAGTAAATGGCGAGTTCCTCCTTACATTAAAAAAAGGTACCTTTGGAAATAGGTGACTGGGTTCAGCCCTCTAGTAAGGAATTCAGGTTTTGAGTTGGGTTCCTTACCTTGGTGAGAGCCTTGTCTCATGCAGAGGACACACCGCCTCAGCTGCGGGGTTAAAACAATGATCAGAACCACTACGCCTCCAATACCAGCCGCCACAACCCCAATGATAGTTCCAATGGATTCTTCTATACCAAACAAGCCTGGGGGAGAAGGGAAGGTAGAGAGGGTAACATAAGATGTCATCCAGGCAAGTATATGCAATGCAGCCAGTATACTTTCTGCAGTGGCTGCAGCGGAAGCTACTTACTGTGATATCGATGATGCCAGTGTCGTGTCTGACATGAAATCATGGGCTTCTACATGGGAAAGAGTGTATCGCACTATGGAGCTATTGATTTTTTTCATTCCTATGTAGGAAGCCGCTAAGCTTTCCAGAGATTTAGAGATAGGACAGCCCCATCTCCCTAGCAATCTCCCTTAACAGCTAGGTGCCATGGGATGGCAAAAGATGATGCCGCCTGAATTAATGGGACTCATAGCTGTATGCTTTATTTTCAGATGGAAAAAAAACCTCTGACAATTATAAGAAATTCACCAGTCTCCCTGTCTACCTCCAAAAGAGACAGCACCAGAGGGCTGACAGAGCTCACTGAAGTCCTTCCTTTGATTTATTGCTCTTTGGGACTGTTGCATGGCATAGATGGGATGATCCCATTTTCTTTGAGATACGAGCATGTTGGCAATCCAGGTTTATTATTTTGAGGGACTGAAAGATGATTCAGGAAAAGCCTTTGGTCAGGTGAGCACAGTAGGATGGACTGTTACAGGGGCTATGGGATACAGCGTGGAGAGCATCTGCCCTGGTAGCTTAAGAGTCTGTCAGAGTAGGAATGTCTCTTCAGAGAGAGGGAAACTGGCTGGGCGATGGCTCACAACTGATCTGATCAGGTATTAAGTGACTGCCTCATGCTCATGGTAGTCATTTTGCCATGTGACTCACCCAGAAAATATAATAAAAGAATTATTAAAAGCCCTTCAGTTTCATCTACGATAACAGTACAATCAGGCATTCACTACATGTATCTATGTGGTTACATTTAAGCTTCACCAGAAAATTTGGATGTTTTGCTACCATACTCGCACACGGGATTCCAAGCGTTGGGCCGCCTGTTCCCAGGAGCAGGCGTTACCCCGTGCTGCCTAGCCTAACGGGTAGCCATCCAGCAAAGCAACTGGAGCTCGTAAGTAAAAGTCCCACTCCCTTCTCCTGCACACAGGGAGGCACCCTGTAGTTTCAATCCATTTGTAGATTATTCATTTTATCAGGAAAGTGAGAGTAATGAAGGTACTGTAGAACCATTACTTACCTTCAAAATATATATAATTTGCTTCCTGTAATGGACAAGTTAACAGAGTTAGCTAATTTATCTTTTTAATTTTAGGTAAGTTTTTGGACAGTCTGGAATTGTGGCACGTAACATTTCTTCATGAATTATATTTCTCATATTCTCTTGTCTCTTTAATTCAGGCATCATACAGAAAGGATATATTTCATCTTCTCAGGACCACAGAAAGGCAATTACACTGGCCAGGGCGCAGACATGGCAAGGGTAACCTGCACTGCTGAGACTATGAGATCAAGCCAACAGGAGACCTCGTTAGACACATGACCAGGCCCTTGCAGGGGGCACGGTTTTCTTGCCTTGTTAATGCTACGGTTTAAACTGAGTAGTTTTATAAAAATTAGTAACGGAAGAAGTCAGGCTCAAAAGAGCAAAGGCTGAGTGAATCTCAGTGAGCTAGAAGCTTTAGTAATGAATAAAGGGGAAATGACACTTGCATAATTTACTCTTGACACAGAAGGTGCTATTTTTTGTTAATTAGATAATAAGATAATAAACCTTCTGATGTGTTGATTTGTTGGGACTGGAATGTATTTAGCCTACATAAAAAGGAAAGCTGCTTTGACATGTCCAGCTGATAAAGGCAAAGCAAGTTATTTCCTTAGTATGCCTAGTGTCTATTTGTGATGCTAAGAAAACATAGCATGGCACTTTTAATGCTACTTTGATTTTAATGTGAAGTTAAGCAGAAATGATATAATGCGATCCTCCTGTTTATTGTGGGATTACTTATGTCATTCAGGTTAAGGAATGAATATGCAAGTTAGTGGGTTGCAGAGAAATAATGTCAAAAAGAAAAGGAGTGGGGAGCTGTTCCCTGAGATGCTGTCTTGACATCTGTCACTCATGTGGGTTCTGCCAAACAGAGCTGTGAGCACAAGAGAACTTGTCGAACTGTATCATTCTTGGCATTGACTTTAATTTTAGTGATAATTCCTTCTTTTTTTTGGTTGTAAATGCCCCTCCTTATAATAATACCTGTGTGACTGTTTATAGAGGCAAGCCGATGAAAATTAGCTGGCCTAATGAAAATAATGAGAAATGCTATAGAGCAATTACACTCTGTGACACCAGGCGCTTACTGCTAGAGGTCAAACAGGCCAGCTTCCCTCTTTCTGCAAGCTTGTAGACCAGCTTTGGAGGAGAAAGAAGGAGAAAAGAAGTAAATAACATCAAATATTACCCAGAGCCCTCCTGATTCTGAGCTTTGTGCCATCTCCTGTCACCACCTTCCCATCTGGAAGTGTAACTTCACAGAAATAAATACCGTGGTCACTGGTTGTCACATTGAGGATCATCAGGGAGGCGTCCCCTTGGGACAAGTCTCCACTCATGAAAACCCTGGAGTTATTTGGCAAGATAGTCGTATTGCTTTCTAGCAGATCCATCTGCCCCTTTTCATCTTCTTTGTACCACCTCACCATCAGGTCAGTCAGGGAGGGACGTCGTGGACTATTAAAGTGACAATTTAAGACCACAGTTTCACCCTCTTTGGCTTTTTCCTTGGCTGGTGTTTGAGTCACCAAAAGGTGCCATGGCTCAGATGTTGTTGGCAACGAAGGCTGTGACGTATGAGTTACAGCTGCATTCTCCTTGCTTGGACTTCCACCACTAGCACCAACATCTGTACCAGGGAAGAGAAAGAAAAGGAGGGTTGAGGGTCATAGGATGATAAACCTTCCAGCTGCTCCTGACCTCTAACCAGCACAAAGAATGGCTCCTGGGATTAGGATCTGAGGGTAGCCACTATTATCACAATAGGGATTTTTTTCCTAGTTCCTGTTTAGATTATGTTCGTGTGTACTGATGGTTGCTCCCTGACCCTCAGCTCCTTTCTACTGAAAATTAATGCCGTTGCCCAATGGCTTTGGGTGAAATTTAGAGTTCATTCAGCCACATTTCCACCCCCAAAAATCTCGAGGCCTGATGTCCGTGACTCAACCTTTTTTGAGGCAAAGCAAAAAACGCACGTACGCTTACACACACGCAGCTCTTTTCTGACAAGTACAGTGAATATGTGCGCACCCTAATGCAACTGCCTGCAGTCCAAAACATAATGTGAGCTTCTTAGGAGTTTTGGCATGAACTTCCAGTTTCAGGATAGGAAATCTTGAAGTTGTGGGAAGAATCACCATTGCCAGAGGCTGAACCCCCAGGAAGATCCTATCAGTGACCTGGGGGATGGCACGTTTGCATTCTGCAGGTATTGATACTGAGGGTGACATCTACTCTCTCTGAAAGGACCACATTGTCCTGCTACCCTTTGTTAGAAAAATATGCAAACATGTCTGTAGTAGAGATTTAAACCTGCCTTCTCTCACTCAGCCAGTAATCATAGTATCAAACAGCCTCGAGCTAAGAGTAGTGTGAGTGGATCTCATTTCTGGAAACAAGCCCAGGCTCAGAAGATGAGACAAATAGTTGCTGTCTCAAAAAGAGGGAAGAATAAACTCTTCAATATAAGCCAACAGCTGTCACCAAGAAAAAGTTCAGACCCATTTTTTAAAAAGTTTCTTCTGTTGTTTTATTTTCTTCAAACGAAATCATCTCCCTTCATACTAGTCGGTGCCCTCTCAAGGACTGCAGACCATTCCATAGTGGAGGTCTTGATTTTCCATTGTCTTGAGTCTTTCATTGCCATCCAAAGGGTTGAAATGCTATTGTCTGCGTCTGGTAAAACTTCACAATGGCAATAGACTCCCTGTGCTTGGGGACAAATGTCTTAAGGCAATGGAAAACCGACCCCCCTGATGACTGGTTTGAGAGTTACTTGAATGGCTCCTCCAGGCACGCTTGTACACAAAATCACAGTTATATTCATAGTTATTATTATTTATGACTCTTAGGGGAGTCACGCTGACAATTTCTGTCAGGCAGCAGGGCCCTGTTGTTCTAGGTGCCTTATAAAAGGACAGGGTATAGAGCTTACAGTTTAATTATCAGATGAGAGGTAACTCATGGATGCAAAAATATAGAAATTACAAGCTAGCTATGAAACTAGGCAACAACAAAGCATGTGAAAAACCTTCAGAGCTGTTTGTTGTTCCATGCTTTTACCTCAAAGTGAAAATTTTGAACGTGTAACTGGAACACCAATCCATGGGAATTGGATACTTCAGAATTAGGTACTCAAATATTATCGTAGTTTTGGATCCAGTCCCCTAAAATGAATAGTCCTTATTAGAGATACTGGATGAGATATTATCCTCATGTTCATACACAATCTTACCAATGAGCCCACTGGAGCTTCTTGGGGGAACACGAGGTCCAGATTTTCCCTTTCAGTTAGAAAACAGTGTATCGATGCAGCAGTCATAAAAGCTGAAGTATCCTGACAAGGTACTTTGACAAGTATAGTTGAAATGCTTGACAAAGCTGGTGGTAGCTTGACATATTACAGCCTTTGTGCCTCAAATATTCTGATGTGATGTATTTGGTTATCTGTTAAGAGTGAATTTAGCAGTTTTGTCATGAGTACTCTTTTAAAATCTCTCTTCATTAACTATTATCTCCACTGGATACTGCTGCTTTAGCTGAAGCAGTGTGTGCTACTGCTACCTTCTTTTCAAGGAATGGCCACAGAATTTCTTCTCCACAAGTATTCCAGCCTTACCATATGCACCTCCTCAACAAAATTATATTTTTTATTCCTTTTGGTGATGTAAAAGGTATCACTTTTACACAGCTACTTAGTGTCATAGAGAACATAACAGAGCAGGAACAATGTGCTTTGATGCTGCTTCTGTTTGTCATGAGTTTTATTTGCACCTACTATCATGAAATAACTGGCCTTGTCGTCTGTGTTATCTGACATCTTTGACTCAATACAAATCGTGTAACTGAAAGCTAATTAGGAAAATCAAAACGCAAGAGGAGTAGGCTGTATTTTGTCCCAGCTGTCTTTGGGGGTTTCACTGAGAAGCTCACAGCACAGCCTCTATTTTTCTTTCTTCCTTTCTTTCTTTCTTTTTCTTTTGCGTTGTTGCAAAACTGGAACATACTAGTTCACTGGCATTCAAATACACAATGCCCTTATCATATTGGCATCTGGGAGCATACCATGCCAAATGCCTTGTTGACTCTGCTTCTAAGTTCTTTATAAGTCAATCGCTTCATTAGCAGAGTGATGTGTAGGTCCCCTGCCTTGCAGGTTGGAGGGCTCAATCCCCAATGGAGGGGAATGCAAGGCTTTTTGGTGAAAGCACTTGAGCTAGACTGAGTACAGAGAAATACAGCATGGATGATCTTGTCTTGACCTGGAAAAATGATTAGATGATCTAATAGGTCATTGTCATATGAAGTCGGTAGTTCACGGCCAATTTTCAACCATGAGGGGGAAAAAGCTCTCTGGGACTCCCTGTAATGTGACAAATGTGCTCCACACTTGGCAGTACTAATAGGGCACCTACTAAGCCATCATCCTCCCCTTTACGTAATCTGCAGGTTGATACTTTCCCATGTAAGGCCATATAGTTGGCTGTGAATGAGAAATACACAAGGCAGGCTAGAGGAGGTGGGGTGAGAAAAGGAAAGAATAAAACATACCTGCGCTCTCTCCCAGTCCTAGAGCCTCTAACTTACTCTTTGGTGCCTGGAGTAAACATGAGCAGCCCTGCAAGCTTCTTCTGCCAGCTGCCAACAGCACTAGGGAACTAAAATGGTGGTGGAGATCAGCGCAAATTTGACCTGTCTAGTTGAGTCTCCTCTCCTTTGTTCACACTCAATAGATGGAGGAGAGGTTGAGGGCAAATCAGGCTCCATTTCCAACCCACATAAAAATCCTCTTGTTCGACCTTTTAGATGGTTTGGGGGGCTTTAGAACTCAACTTCACACTCAGCTGATACCATGAGGGTGCTTTACAAGCTGTATCCAGCTCCCAGGCATCTATGTTTAAGTGATCAATGACTGCATGTTGCTCATCTCAATTTATATGACTTTTGCCCTGGGCTGAGGTTGGCTTTCACAAAAGGATATGAATAACTACCTTGTGACAATAACTGGTTGCTAATACATCAGAGAACCAAAATAGAAATGAAGCTTCTGGGCAATGATGATACACATCGTGAAAAAGGCAGGCAAACATACTTTTTCTGAACATTTCTATTAGCTAAACAGGAACGTATCTATAAAGAAAAGTATGTTTTAGTGCAGCGCACAACACCAGATACGGTTTTCCTGCATTCTGAAGAAGCCCTCAGTCGAAAGTTGCTGTTTGAAAAACAAGAATAAAACCCCTCAAGCCAAACTCTAGGAATAAGCTGTGTTTCTTCTAATTAAGGAACGTGGTTTAGTACTCACCCACCAGCAAGAAGAAGAGGAATGAAGACACTGCAGATCTGTAGAGCTTCCCAATGTGCTGGCTCATAGTTGCTGAAGTATATGGCCTCACCGTCTCTCCCTCTGGTAGTACAGGCAAAAAAATATGTGTGTTATTGCAACAGGACCTCACACTCTGCCCAGTGAATGTCACAGTTACTAAAGTTACCACAGCTTCAAGATCACAGTGCTCTGCCTGCCGCCTGGATGACAGCCACCTTTGAAGTAGCAATGACTTCCCGGGGGCTGTTCTGGTCTCCCCCTGAGAAGATGCTGAAAATGTTCTGAGAGCCGAGGGAAGATAATACATTGTTTTTTCACTCTGGCCTTGTAAAAACCACAACTTTGGGCTGAGTACATAATATCCAGACACTCAAAAGGAGACCTCTCTTCTGCTGAACGCCTCCCTGACAGAGGTGAGAAGACAAAGAGAACTGGCTTCATTTTCTGAGCAGACAGACTCCTATCACCCTACTGCACCACTGCATGTGGCTATATGCACGCAGTGTTTATAGGTAAAAGGCATTTCTGAAAGTATTTTTTTTTCATTGCAGAACAAATCCTTTTTCACCAAAAACTGATTACTTAGACTCCATTTAAGTAAAGCTTGTCTATGCCGCCAGGGTGGATGCGGAAACTGCTGAAGCGGTTGGCTTGTCTGGAAAATGATATCCAGGTGTGCTCTGGAAGACGCTGGGTTTACACAAAGGTGCACACCCAGCACTGCTCTGTGGGAAGAGCTGCAGCAGCTCCAGACCCCCACCTGCAGCATTTACCCCTGCCAGCCGTGCTGCCGCTGTACCGAGCACATGCCACTCTCGCTAGCGGGCTGACACCTCTTCCCTCAGCCACAGGATTAGGCATTATGGCACACCTTATCTAACAATTTTGCCTATCTTTAAGACTCTTCAGATAATGAAATTGTACTTGAGAATCCAGTAGACTCAGTTCCATATCTGTTAAAACACATACAAAGCACAATTCAGCTGAGAGAGGCATGAGTCCTTCTGCTTTTCTTTGCATTTGAAAGCAAAAAGAAGCCCCAAAAAGTCCCCACCACACCGTAAGGAAATTTGTCATCGTGCTACTGTCATATGGCTTTCTTCCATATGTTTTAATAAATTCTGTGATCCGCATCTTTGCATGCAGATGCTCTACAATAACTGCTTTAAGAAATCCCACACTTGACTTGCAGAACTCTGCTGACCAAACTTCAAGAGGAACAACCTGTAGCGACTGCCTGTTGCTCTAGCTTTGGTGTAGTGACACCTGTATCAGCAAAAGCAGGACAGGCTAGAGGGAGTATGGCTACAGGAACCTAAAAGGCAAATATTTCTTCTCTGAAATGGGTCAGGAGAGTGGGAAGACCTGGGATTACCAGGCAGGAATCACTCTGAAGTAAACTGGAGCAACTGAGACCAAGCACAGAGCAACATAGCACTTCAGTAGAAAGCTGGAAGGTAGATCATGGGGGTCTTCTGAAGTCTGAGGGTCTTCTGAAGTTTGGTCTACTGCCAAAGTGTTAGGGAGCAAAACCAGAATATCTATGAAAAGAAAAAGATAGAGGAGTCAAAAACAATCAAGAGTTTGAGGAGGGAATAACCAGTAGAGTCAAAGGCATCTGGCAGATCGAGGAACTGGGACTGAGCTACTGGCTTAGAGTACTGGCTGTGACCGCGTGTCAGGGAAGTCAGCATGGGAAGATGGAGCTGGACCAAAGGCATTCCAAACAGTGTCTGATTTAAACCCAAGTATGTGGTGTGTTTCTAAAAAAACTTCAAGCGTGTTGTGATGAACCTACCACCATTGTTCCTGCAAATGCTGTTCGTGTTCATTTCATCCTGTAACAGCAACTCTCTTGTGAATCTTCCATTAACTCGGACGTGCCTGAGCAAAACTGTCAGGTCAGCCAGCTTTTAACCGAGGGAATACAAAGGGGTTTTAGTGTTGCTGGCAGCCACCAGTTGAACATAAATCTTCTCCCACTTGGATAACCCAGTATGGTTCAGAGGGAATCTCAGTTTTTGGACAAAAGGAAAAGTATACTAGTCTCCTGAGTGTTGTTGAGAAAAGCCTGAAAAATTTGAGTTTCAGAGGTCCAAATCAAGAAAGCAAGCAACCAAAATGAAATAAAACACATGTTATTTTTTACACTTTATTGTAAATTTTGGGGACTCAATGCCAGCAGTGTTAAAGCTGCACTGTCTGGGCCAACAGCTGGGAGGGGACATCAGCCACTGGGACTTCTGGCACCTTGGCTGATGTGTCAGCAGGCAGGTGTCACAGGGTCCAGGGATGTTCCTTCAGGGAGAGCCTCAGCCCACTGTCTGAGGCAGCGGTGCAGAAAAGGGGCGACAGGAAGAACCAGCGTTGCCATGCCAGGCTGCTCTCCTCCCCCCAGCCCCCTTGGCTATCCACCCACCCATCCATCCACCCATCCATCCACTCGTCCACCCGTCCGTCCATCCACCCGTCTGTCCCTTTTCATTGCCTGCCAGCCAGCCAGGTGGAATTTTTTTTTTCCAACAGCTCTTCTCTTTTCCTGCAAGGTGACCTGACGGCACAGATGTGCAAGCCACCATCGCTCTGGTTGTGTCCCCTGATCCGAGGGACGCCGTTTGATGCCCTCTCACTTGCAGCCCAGCTTGCCAAACCTCTGGGCGCTCGCAGCTCGGGGCAGACACCCTCGGCGCTGCTCAGGAGAGCCTGCGTTCCCTCAGACGAGTCCTCCACCATTTACTTCCCTTATTTCACGCTCCGGCGGCCGGCCCCCCCGCAGCGGGCAGGGCGGCGCACAGCTGGCTGCCCCGCCAGCACCCGGGCAGGGACGCGGGGCCTGGCCCCGGGCAGCCGCTCAGGCCGCAGGTGGCCGCGCCGGCAGCGCTGGCGGGCGATCGGCCGGCCCGGGGCGCTCGGGGCCCTTCCCCTCTCCCCCCCTGGAGCGGCCTCTCGGCGCCTTTTTCCGCTGAGCCCCAGACCCCCCTGGGCCGGGTGAGGAGCCGCTGCTGCTGCCCGGACGCTGGTTAAGCGACTGCCGGGGCTGCGCGCCAGGGGAGGGCGGCGGGTCCCTCGGGAGGGAGGCAGTGAGCGCCGCCGCCCCCCGGCTCCCCGCAGCCGGGAGTTCGTCCTGCTACAGCCCTCAAACTTCCCACCGGCCCTGAGGCTTCGTAGTTAACCCTTGCGGAAGCCGCTGAGGGGTTTCTGGAGCGGGCCGAGGAGGGGGATCAGAACCGCCGCGGCCGTCCCCGTCCCCCCTACCGGCTTCCCCTCCTCAAGAACGGCGCCGTTCGCTCCTGGCAACCGCCTCGGGTCCGCGGCCCGGCCGGCGCCTGCCCCTTTAAATGGCGGCCGCGGCCCCGCCGTGGCAGTTAGCGGGCGCCGCGCCGCCCTCGCCCCCCTCCATGGTAAGCGTCGCGGTCAGCGCGCTCCCCGCCGGCCCTCGCCCGCCCCTCCGGCCGGCTCCATGCCCCCGGCCGCTGCCCCGCCGCGGCCCGCCGCCGCGCTGTCCCCCGGGCGAGCCGGCCGGCGGCGGGCTGCGCAGGTAGGTGCGGAGGGCGGGAGCCCCGCGCCTTCCCCCGGGGGACGGGACGGGCGGGCCGAGGCTGCGGGGCTGCCCCCGCGGGTAGCGCCGGGAAGCGCCGCCCGGGGGTGCGGGGCCGCCGCGCTCCGCTCCGCCGCCGCCACCACCGCCCACCTCCCGGAAAGTTTTTGGGGCGAGGCGGGCGGGGGCGGCGGCGGCCCTCGGGGCCCGCGGAGAGCCGGTGCCGTGGGCCCCCGGTAAGGAGGCGCGGCGGCGGGCGTCCGGCGGGGTTGCTGCGGCCCCCGGAGGGAGGGTCTGGGCTCCGGGGGGCCGGGAGCCGCCGGGGGAGAGACCGGGCCGCGCTGCGGGGCAGCACTCGGGGTTGCTGTGGCAGCCGCCGCGCTCCGGCGGTGGGGGGGGTCGGGAGCGGCACCCCCGTGGCGTTTGCGGGTCTGTGCGGGCAGGCGGGGTGCGGGGCTCGGGGAGGCCGTGTGTTCGCGGAGAGCCGCCGCAGGGCAGCCCTGCGCCCGCGCCACGTAGCCTGGGGTGCCTCTGCCCTCCCCCCCGGCGCGGACCCGGCCTGGGCCGCGGGCCGGGCGGGGTGCGGGGGAGCGCCGGCGGGGTGTGCGCAGCCCCGTCCGGCCGTGGGCCTGTCTGAGTGCGCCAACGTCGGCTTGGTTTTGAGTCGGTTTAGTCTGGAAATTTCGGTCTCGAAACCCGCTTTTGTCTCTTACGGATGGATCCGGTAGTACCGCCGGTGTCAGCTCTTGGTTAGGGCCCCGGACGGGTTTGGTGCCCGTTTGCTAGGTGGCTTGGGGCAGGTGTCTTGCTGTGGCTCGGTTTCCCTCTGTGGAGACAGACGGACTTCCCAAGTGAATATTGCTATCGAGGGAGAGTGCTGTGGACAACAGCTTATCTTTAAAACAAGTGATGCAAATAGACCTATTCGCTTCGGAAGTGTTGCGCTTTTATTTATGTATTTCAAAATGCACAATTGACAGCGCAGCTAATATTACGTAGAAATATTTGATGTATCTGTATTATAATAATCTGTGTCAGTCCTCTGGTACATGCTGCACCTCCATGACCTTTCTCAAGTTTTGAAAGGTCCCGCAGATTCTAGAGACGTGCTGCATGTCCTGCACTGAACGTCTCATGTCAGTGTTACTCCAGCTCTAAATGCCTGCGCGGCTTTGATGTGCAAGTTGAGGGGCTGCTGTGGAAGTAAAATACTCTGATAAAAATGTAAGTGATAACTAAATATAGTATACTCTGTAAAAAATGTAAAATGAATGAAAAGACTGTCAGTGGGAAGTGTTTCCATGCCACTCACCTCGGTGAAACTAGCATGTCAAGTTTCATTTAATATATAGTTCTTAAATGGATTAACCATCATCTTATTTCACCTTTCTCCTCCATTGTTGAATTGCATACCTTGCTTCTGTGTTCACAGGAAGTTCATGAAGTGGATCATGGTCTTATTAGCCAGCTACTTGCTGATTCAGCGGAGACTCTTGGTTCGTGCACAGAGAAAATGCAGGGTCCTGCTCAGTATAGCTGGAGTACTGACTGGAGCTTTTGGGTAATGAGTTTTATCTTTCTTCTAACTTGTGTTATATTTATAAATATGTATGTCTTAATTTATATATGTGTGTGTATGTACTAGCTGCATATGCCCGGTTCTCGTGTTGCTTTGTAGTCATGAATTAGTAAAGTGCTCCCCACCCATGTAGTGGGGTAGGTAATTTTATCATTATCAGCTTACTAAAGTGTAAGCTGAGACTGAGAGGGGGTGAAATTTTTACCTGATGTCAAGTATCAAGTTAGTGACAGGCCTTCTGGCTTCTGTGCCCAGTCCTGTTGTCTCCCAGTTCCTTGCATGGTTTGTTAACCTATCCACTGTTGATGCTTTTTAACAGGAAGGGCTGAGTTTTGATTCTCAGTTTTGTGTGGTTCTTCTGATGTGCTTTCCTAGTGCCTTGTGTTTTGTCAAGTAAACATGTTTGTTTTCCATAAGAGTAAATAAGTTTCTTTTTTTCCGTGTAAGGAATGGGATTTGTGAATAAGAAGGGCAGAAAGGTGAGGTTTAATTTTGTTCTCTCCAGAGAGATGTTCCACTGAAAGTGGAGGGTGTAATAATAAATGCTGGTTTTAATACTTTTATTATGCCCTTGATGGGTTTTTCTTCCCCTCCCCTCACCTCCCCTCCCAATGCCGTGAGAGAGGGTAAACTTAGAGCTGTAGTCTTAGAGCATATATTGTGCTATTAGTTTGGTGGCTGGTGTTAGATTGGGAAGGGGAACACTAGCGCGTGCAGCCACAGGCAGGGTAAGACCTTATCTCATGAGAGACTTGGATTCCCTTCCTCACAGCTCTGACAGTCTGACTCGGGTTCTGTGTCAGGTGGCCTCAGTAAATTGGCATGCTTCAGCTTTTGCATAGGAACATCATTAGGACTATCGTGTCTTTGTCCTGATGAGGTCACCAGTGTCTTCATTGTGCTCACCAGATGAAAGATTAAGTAACTAGCAAAGGCTATAGGGAATCTGGCTGAGCTGTGAGCAGAACTGGGGGGGGTCAGATTTCCCAACTCCTTATTTATAAGTTTAACTTGTATGTCTTTTCATCTCTCCTGTGCAAGCTAAGCAGATGTCCTGAGGGTCAGAACACTGATTTTGCATCTCAGGCCTTAGCATAAACTTTCCTCAAAATGCATGTGTACTCTTAAAGTGAGCGACGCTAGCCTGGAGCCAATGGCAGTGGGATGGGCCAAATGAATCCCGTCAGGTTGTAGAATTGTGTTGATAGAGAGCGACTACTCGGATTGTTGTCCACTGTTCCTACAGTGACTAAGACTATACAGGGTGGTTTTGCCTGTGCCCAGCTGTATCTCTCTACTTGAATCGATAGATAGCAAGTCATGCTGTGCAGACATCGTTACTGCCAGCTATGCTCTTGTTAGATGGCAAATTAGATTGTGTAAACTAACTCTTGATTATTTGTATACAACAGTTAATGCAGTTGATGGTATATGTGAGGAAGAAACCTGTTTAGGTCTTGGGATCAGTTTGTTGGACTTTCATTTAGCAGCTCAGTCTTTCCTTGATGAGCTTGGCAATCTAAAAGTCAGTAAAATATAATATATGAAGAAGATAAGTGTGCAGTAGGCTTTGCATTTTTATGTTTGAGAGCTGTGCCAAAGGCTAGAAGTTTCTTTGAACAGAGCTGTAGGGGTGTATGATGCAGGGTTTTGTGCATCCTCAGAGCTACTTTCTGCCTGTAGTGTAACACGTGCTGGTAATTTCAGGGCAATGAGATCCTTCAGTGCAGCGTTGGCTGCTAAAAGTGTGAGGTGTTGCCTAGTATGATTAAATGGTTGCCTTCTGTCTATGGTTTGTACTCCAAGACCTCAGTATTTGTTTGAAGTTGGTGTTTATCTAGTTCTGCAAATATGACCTTGCAGTTAAAACAAAGGAACTGTGTAAATATTCACCTCTTGTAAGATAGCGCTGTGGCTTGTAAAATTCTAGCAGTACCGTTTGTCACTGATTAGTTTTTAAAACATCTACTGATCTCATTATAGGAGGATGTGGTACTCGCTTTCTCACGCTTAAGGGGACCAAACTTAGAGGTAGTGAGAGGCAGGAAGTCACAAGTTCAAGGCAAAAATTAAGATCTTCTAGTTAAAATGTTGTCATTGGCATCTTTCCCTGTTCTTCCCTGCCTTTCTAGACAGAAAACGTGTTTTAATAACTTGCACGGTTGATGATCAGCTGCTGACTATATAAACAAATCATTAAAACTCCCTAAATACTGAGTCATAGTAAATGTGTAGGTGATAACACAGAAGGCAGCTTGTTGTAGTGTGTGCAAAGCATGTGTCACTAACATTTGACAAAGGGTGATCTTTGTGTCCTGTGGCAGGTGTGGATTTGTTGTTAGGCTCATGCCTACTCTTAAGTCAGTAGAATAAAGAATTGCTACAACAGCATGACTAGCCTGCGGTAGCATCCAGGGATCAGCTCTGCTGCCTGGGTTATTAGCTTTGAGAGGCTGCATGTTTCTGGTCACTTTGGTTTGCTCCAAGGATTGGTTTCTTCTAAGTATGTACACCTGCTTCTCTGATGATGGAAACAAAATGTGGATGTTAGAGCCCAACTGGTTTGACTTCAATTTTTCATGGATTTGAGTGGGAGTAGGCAATTGTGCCATGCCTCTAGAAGTCAGGCCAGGTATCATGAATGCTCAATAGGTGCTGTGAGCACATGTAATTAGCAGCAAGCTAGGGTTGGGAGCCTCTGGCATATCATCTCTTTCCTGGCAGTGGTGAGAAGGAAAGGTAGCAGAAAAAACAGCAGGGAAGAAAGAAAAGAAGAGAATCCTACCTACTATGCATAATTTTTCCCCATCTCTCAAAAAAAATAATACTTTGGATAGCTTTATTGAAAAAAAAATTGAGAAAGAATTCATTTTCTGTGCTACTGTAAGCAATTCTTAAACTGGTGGTGTTACTAACTGCTGTTTTTAAGGTGGGTGGTAGTTGGGGGGTGTTTTTTGGTTGGGTTTGGTGTTTTTTTGAAGATTCTTTTCTGAAGGTGGACAAAGCTAGACTTTTTTCCTCCTCCAGTGAGGTTATAGAAAACTTGCTTGCAAACTTAATCTCAGGGCTTTCCCTCTTTACTGGAACCTGCGAAGCCTGCATTTACTTTTAAATGGTTCTCGTTTTGGCAACTGCAAATAGAAGTGCTGAAAGTCAGAGATGCATTGGAAATTAAGTGGCATCTGGAAGCTGTACCTCAAGATTCTGAATTCACTTTTTATCCTTCTTATGCTATTCATACTGAAATATAATTCAATTTAATATCCTTGGGAGAAGAAACCTGTGAAAGTCTTAAGTGTTCTACTGTAATGAAGAAGGTAAAGGTGAATGAGAAAGCTAATGAAAAGGATCCTTGCATCAAAAATGAGGGTCTTCTGTCTGGGGACTCTAGTTTCTATTAAAAAACAGTCAAAGAAAGTTCATGTATGTCTACAATAAGAAGAATGCCTGTGGAAAGAAAGAACAAAAAAGTAAGTCCTTCCCTTGCAGTAAAAAGGTAGGTGGAAAGAGTTGAAATCAATTGAGCATCTCTCAGAAAATGGCTTTTGTCTGGGAGGCTTGTTTAAGAATTTGGAAATACGAGGCACCAAGGAGGTGCTGGGGAAAAAAATAAGAGGCTCTAAAAAAGCCAATTTGATTGCGAGGTAGTATCAGTTTAAAGTTGGTCAGTGTGGAGGAATAGAACAGCAGAAGCAAACAAGTGATACAGTGAAAAGTGAAAATAAGCCTTTTCTCATAATACAAGAACAAGTGAGGTTGCACAAGATTTAGAAAAGGGTGTTTAATTTTTACAAACATGGATTTGGTTTCTATGAGAAAGAGCGAGTCTGTGGGAGCGTGTGAGAATACGTGTGCCAAGAATACGATAAGCATATATGACTCAAACCTGCACAGAAGGGATGCAGATATACGCTACAGCTTCGTAAATAACTTCGTAAATAACTTACTGCAGCACAGATACAAGCTGACGTATTTTGGGGCATGAGACTAGTAAGGGTTAGATTAAGTATTTCTTGCATCTATAATTCTTTGAATGTGCCTTCCACCTTTCTCTGAAGACCTCTGTTCACTCTGGGAATGTTTACTAGGCTTGTAAAATCTGTAACTATGTTTTGGTAGGCTGGGATTTAAGGCCTTATGACAGCTGCTTCATGTCCTGTATTGTGTATGTGATACATTACTTTTGATGAAAGCTTTTCTCCTCTGTGCCTCCAAATGCCTGGGTTGTGAAGGAGAGATGACATGGCCTGTGACATCAGAGGAGGATTTTTATCCTCCTTTTTATTTGCTGGTGCAAAGTAGTCTAAGGAGGATGAGGACTGGATAAATGCTGTAGGTCTCCAAAGAGAATAAAAATCTGAAACGCACTTGGGCTGTTTTTTTCTGAAACGTCAGTACAAATACCTTTCGCTGTGCTTGTATTTATTTATGACCTATCTGGAACCTCTAGGATAGATGCCTGTTTTTTAGCCCTGTGATAGCACTGTTATACAGATGCAGTGTTTTAAAATGGTAGAAGAAGATGAACTATATAGTTCTGACTAATCCTTGAATGTGGCTGATTAGGCTAAAGTTTTTCTCACTAATTTTCACCCTGGGAATCTCTTTACTGCTGTTGATGCAGCTCCAAACTGAGCAGATCTGACTGCCATCAAGTTTCAACCTGTTCTGAACAAAGACTGGCAGTTGGTGCTGTCTAAATCAGCTTTTCCCAGCTGCAGCAGCAGGAAGCTCTAATAAAATGTGACTTATTGCAGACATCTGAAGAATTAGTCTAGAACCTGAGGATGAAGTGTTACAGATCAGGAAGAAAATACTTCAGGTTCATGTGATTTACTTTTTTTTTTTTTAAGTCACTGGGAGCAAAGCCATTAGAAATGCAATATAGTTCAGAAAATCAGCATGGAGTTGGCTGAATGATGATACCCTTTGAATCAGAGGACAGTTTGTGGCTTGTGGAATGAAAGGTTTAAAAGGCAGCTCCAGGAGATGCAAGTAAGCTTTTTTGGGGTTGGTGTGTGTCTTTGTGGTTTGGTTTCAGCTTTGTTCAGCATTTCTGCATAACAAGCACTGTTTTTCAAGTCTGCTACAGGTGGGCTACTTGCATCCCTTTGGAGGGAAAGATGGCAGGTAACCGAAACTGTATCGGATGTGATTGCTTAAAGTCATTAGTGGCAACTGGGAGTAGAAAATTCTCCAGGAGGTACTTAAGGAAAAAATAATCAAAATCTGAGATCTTTTGTTGAGGTTTAGGTGATTTGGGACATGCTTACCTATAAAAAAACATAAGAGCATTCTAGATAAGCATATGGCTTTTCAGCTAATGACAGCTCTGGAAGTTATATTTTGTGTCATCCTATGTAGCAGATGGTTGTGCACTAATGGAGTTATGTCAAGATTCCGTGGTGATATTGGCAGCATTTTAGAAATTAGGTGGAGTAAGGTGGTTTTTTTGTTTTTTTTTAACGTAGTCCTTCTTTATTGAAGTTGCTTGCAGAGTCAGTAAAGTCTACACTTGGGATATTTGCATATTTGTTACTGCAACCCCCTAAATACCTGACGGAAATGACAGATGATGTCATTCAGGACTTTGGCCTGCTCATATGAACTCTCAGCTTCAATCTGTGTTTTTTTGCTGTACCTGTTCAGAATGAGTGGAGGTATGTGATCGTGAGCTGTAGTGTATGTGGCTCCTATCAGCTAGTACTGATACGTGTCTCCCAATAGCTAACGCTTTGCATTCTATTTTAATATAAAATTGAAGAAAAATTATGTATGGTCTGTGTTTGCTGAGAAAGGTTCAATCAAATCTGGTAGCAGCTTTTGATAAATAAATGACTAAGAGCAAAATCTGCATTTTCTTTTCTAAGGTAGAAGAGATCAAATTAGGAACAACTGTTTTGGGGCAATTGCTTAGTGAGTGCTATTTTCCATGTAATTTCAAGTACAGTAGGGCTACCGGCAGGCTTAACAAGATGGCAAGTGTAATTATACCAAAACAGTTCATGTACTTGGCTACAGTGACTACTGTTAAACAAACTACAACAGTAGTTACGTAGTTAATATGCTCCTTCAGGTTGTCATTGTAGTCCTGATCCAAAGTATTTATGTATCCTTCTATGAGTTGCTGGAAAGTAAATGACGCCAAGAGGAGTTACTACCAAGATGACTGATTGTTTCCTTTATGACCTCTTTTTCTGACCAATATTTGGGGACTGTTACTAATCTTAGATACGAATCAGAGATGCCAGAGTCCAATTGTGGCAAAGTAAGGAAGAAAAAGTGCAACTGAAGTATGTAATTCTTTTGCTTCTTGTTTGGTTACTTTTTTTGTGTTAAGTAATCTTGGTGGGACTTTGGTAGGTAAGGAAGACAGATGTTCAGAAGTAATGTCTTTACTGTATGAGGTGCCCCTGCGTGCCTCCCCCCTCCCCCCCCTGCTTCCCCCCAAAAAACAATCAACACCCCAAACAAAACAAAACCCAAAACATCTGGATATTTTCCCCCCTGTTTAAGTGGATCAAGTGAGTGTAAAGACAGGCAGTTTGACTTTTTTTCATTACTTAGGCAGCCTGCAGTGAAAGATCAGGTGAAGGAACAGATGTTGTTAACAAATAACATTGGCTAATTGTTTCACACACATGCTGTAGGAACAAATAAGAGTCAGATGAAACTGCTGTTTGGAAAGGAATGTGTTTTTTATCCAAAAGGAAATCATCTTGGCTGAGCTTTTAATTGCTATTGCATCATATTGGTTAGCTGTTGAAACCTGGACAACATAGTTACAGGACTGGAAATTAAACTGGGGAGTGGACAGATTGTCTGAGCTGAAGGATAACTTTGTGCTGGGAGGGTGACAAACTCACTTCAATTACACAGTGTTAAAATAGTAACTGGAGAGTTCATACAAACACACTTGGTTTATTTATATTAAGTTTGTTTTAGAACTTGATGTGTCACAGGGGTTTTTTGTTGCTTTTTTGTGCTTTGAAGTCAGGAAAGTAGGTACAGAATCACAGTTTTTAAATGAAAAGGAGCTAGGCTTTTCTAAAACTTAAACTTAAAACTCTTACGAACTTGGCTTTGCTAGTGTCTTGGGGAGGCAGCAAGAAGCAGGGTCTCTGGCAGAGGCATTATAGGCATAATTTTAGTACCAGATCCAAAGAAATTATTGCCAGCTATGGATGGTATTGATGAGAATGCTGAGTAAGTCTGAGACTGGAGCATCTTGCCTCCTGGAAGCTAAAAGCACCTCAGTTTCCAGTTGAGAGTTGGGGAAGATGTTGGTTGGTGGAAGTGTCAAGATCTCTTGAATTTTTTGCTTAACCTTCTCATTTTAAATTTAATTTCAGTTTCAAATATAATTAATTACATCTACCAAGTACCTCTTGAGTTTGGATGAAACAAACATTTATCAGCCTTATTGCTAATTGCAAATGTCCACACTCAGGTTTTTAATCGGCTGTAGATGGTGTTATAAACAGGAAATGCATTTAAATCACTCATCCTCATGCTGCTTCGGAGGCCTGAGTCACACTGGTACCCAGGCTTTGGCAGCACCTTTCGATGATCCCGCTGAGTCCTCTTACTGTCTTTCTGATGGCAAGAAATCGCCAGTGAATATTTTTCTGTATGGATTTGCCTCCCAAGATCTTGCTGCTCTTTCAGAGAATCTTCACAGAGAAGATTCCCTGTGATGTGTCCTAGCTTTGCTTTGGGAAGGCAGAAGAGTTGCCTCGTTTTTCTGGTGAAACCAGTTCCTGATATTTACATATGTAGCTGATCTTGACAACAGAACTGTGGGCCATCCAAAGCCACCACCCAGCTAAGTGTGCACAGACAACTGCTTAGTGCTAGTGAGCAGCTGTGGCTGGCAAAATGACTGTAAATATAGTCTCATTGGGTTTGACTATCTTCTCCTTTCAAGCATTTGGATATAATCAGTGATTAAAAAGACTTGAGATGCTTTTTTCTGCTGCTTCTCTCTGCTTCCTTAGTAGGGCTGTGCTAGGAGAGAGAGGGATCTCTCTTCCCTACTGCTGAGCGAGTAATTAGCTCCACATTCAGCCAGGTGCCCAAGGGGATCTGACTTGTGTGGGTGAGGTGGATGCACTGTGGAGACACCTGCCTCTTCTCTTACAGCTCTGAAACCTTGTGTGTGTTTTGATGGCTTCTAGGGGATGCAGTCTTGCAGCTGGGGATGGGTGGGTGATGCCAAGCAGCAAAGAGGGACTCCACAGCCCCTCACTGCTGTCGTGGCTCGTGGTCTGTGCAGGGTGAAGCTCCTAGGCAGTCTGCTGTTCCCTCTGCAGTCTTTCTCGTGTCCAGAACAGCCTCTTACACAAACGGCAGCCAGAGCCTGACTTCACGTGGTTACTCGCAGAAATGTAGCAGCCTGGGTCTAGGTAAGGCAGATGGAAAGGGACAGACAGCACAAAGAAAACTGAAGGGATGTACGCCTGCTGTTTGCCTTTCAGAGCTGGTGGAGGAGGTGGGCGGTAGCATACTGATTGATTTTTTGGGAGCTTGGGTGTGCATGAAACATGTGCTGATCTCCTCCCCTCCTGCTCTGGAGCTCAGATTGAGGAGTTTTCTTAGCAAGGGCTTGACTTATAAAGTAATGGCCAAGTCTTGTGTGAAAGTAGACTTGGGTCCACCGAGTTACCAGCTGTAGATGTACTCTGCCTTTAAGACTGGTGCATGGGCTGCACCCTTCTTCAGTGATGCGGAGGAGGAGCACTGGGCACAGAGTGCTCCCTTCCAAGCTGGTGTTTCCCTGGTGATGGTACTTTCCTCTGCAGTCCCCTTTGGGACTTTTGTGAACTTGAAATGACCTATGCTGTTGCAGCCAGCCTCCCAAAATCCGTGTAGATGATAGTGACTTTAGAGTGGAGCTGGGCAGCTCTCATGACCCCTGCCCGCCCACCCCCCCCCCGCCCCAGGTTTTCTTTGAACTGCATGCAGAACATGCCGCAATGTTTGAGTGCGTGTTCTGCCAGGCTAGTGTGTTTCAGCCTGTTTTCCACACTGGCGTGCAAGCAGAGGCTGGCAGAACACTAGCTAGCTCTTCTGGATGGTGTCCAGCACCGGCTCTGAGCAAGTGGGTGAGCGGGGGGGGGGGAGCCAGAGGGGCTGCCTGAGTGTTGGCCAGGGATTTGCATGGGTTGGAACAGGCTGTAGGCAGCTAGAGAAGGAGGGATGTGTAGGGGGTGTGTGTCTTCTGACTTTACGTTAGTTTCGTGCCTCTGTCAGTTTTATTTCTGAAATGGAGCATATGCTTTGCTCCTTATTGTACATGTCAAACTTGAGACTTTTATATCCAAATCAGAGCTGTTATGAAAGTACATTGGCTTCACCATTTAAAAATGCTTTAGAACACTTACTTGCAGAAAGAAAGTACCGAGTATTACAAAGCAGTTGCTTCAGAATAAGCAGGGCATATTCTGAGTCCAAACTATTTTTTTTTTTTCCTAGGGAGAAGTCTATAATACTACTAATGACAAGAGGTTTTCTTACAATTGATAAGGTTATCAGCTGACTTTCCCAAGGACCTTGTTGGAATAGCTTCAGCTGAACTTTATTTCAATGAAATTTAATGGCTTGTGAAATTCAGCTAATTCTGGTGGGATCTTGAAGGAGAAACTTGGGAGAGTTCCTCATGTGTTCTAACTGAAATACTTACCTACGATATTCTTCCATATCTTTTCTATTTTCTATTGTGGTTTTTTTCCCTAAAGAACATGGAAAAAGTATCTTTTAACTGGCTTTTCAACTTGACGTTCTCTGAAGAAATACCTTTACATCTTTCAACTTTTAAAATGTTAAGTCTTTGAGTTTTCTGCTTGGGAAGGAAGCCAAATTTAAAAATTCTTCACAAAAAATGATATTTTGTTCTATTTCTAATTATATAACCTGATGCTAGCAGCATAGTTCCCAGTAATTCATATGATGCTAAATTTTCTCGTCTGTCAAAAATCATAATTATGGCAGCTTTGGTTGTGGATTTTGTAGGCAGTTTTCCAAGCCATGAGCCAACATGAAGGACTCTTATCTTTAGCCTTGTTTATGGGATCTCATGGGATTTAAAAACAACTCCATAAAACCATCAAAAAACCAAAATCCTAGAAAATACAGTAGCTCAAGTACTTGTTCATCACCTGTATTTCAGTATCCCTTCCTTGAAATTCTACATGCTGTATTTCCAACAGAAGAAATAGTTGCACCAAAATTCTTACTGGATGCCACTCAGCCAGTACACAGATGCCTCTGGAGGAGAACTGCCATTGGTTTCTTTTCTGCTCAGTCACTAAAAAAATGTTAAAATCTGTTTCTCCTTCAGCCTCGGCAAATAAGAGGGGGGCTGGGCCACAGAAGGGGACATAATGACCCCAGTGCACAGCCCTGTGCCAGCCAGTAGCCCACTGGAAGAGTGCCCTGTGCTCATGAGACTCCCCTCTCCAGAGAAGTTAAGGGTGAATGAAGAAGAGCATTTAATGAATGTAAGTAAAATAGTCCTGGCTCCTTAAACTCTTCCTGCTCACTCCCACTGTGGCTATGAGTTTGTTTCTGTTTCCTTGAGAGCATGGGAACTTTTGGAAGGCAGGCTCCTGGGGAATATGATAGCTGAGCCGACCCTGGCAACAGTTGTTTGTTTTTCTTTCTCTTCTTTTATTGGTTAACATGCCTTATATGACCTATGAATTAAATGCAACTAAATGTGGGGATAATCGGGTGTGATAAATACCTCCTTACTTAAAAAAATAACAACCAACCAGAAGTGGACACTCTGTACACATCCAATCCCAAGGTGCACGATGTACTGTACACAGCACAGAAGTCACCTTAGGTAAGGTGGTGTTGCCCTTCAGGTCCTGTGAGTGGTTCTTTCCCTGTGCAAGTTTAATGTTTTTGTGCTTCAGGAGAAAGGGAAGAACAGTAAGTTACTGCTAGTAAAACTTATGACTACTTAATAATTGAAATTTATTTTTTAACCCCAAATTCTTCTGTGATTCTGTCAAGGTATGGTTAGTGAAAAATAGATCACTGTAACAGTGGATTCAGACTGTTTGCTTGTGACAGAGTAAACAGAACAAGTCTGACACTTTCAAAATACATCCTCCTGCTTGTTTTCAGAAAAATGGAAAACTGTGCCCTAGAACTCTGAAAAACAGAAGGGAGACTGGTAGTCGTGTGGACGAGAGCTTCCACTGTGATTCAGTGCCTAAAAGCAAATGTGAGTCGGATTTATGTGTTTGCAGTGACTTCTGCAACGCTACATCTAGCTCTCAAGAAGCACACTGAAAATAGGAGGAGATTCAGAAGAGCCACGAGAATAAGTCTGAAAAATCTTTTTGCTAATAGACTTGAAACTTAATCTTTACCCCAAAAGAAGATGTGGGGTAACTTGCTCACAATCCAAAAATAATTCACAAAGATATGATTAACCAGCAGACCACTAGAAGAGCTCTCCATAGCTGGGATGGATTTTTTTCCATCAGGGTGACTCTTAAATTATGATATTTTTTTTTCTTTCCCAAAGGGAATTTTTATCATTGTGGCTCTAGTTTCGAAGCAGGAGCTAAATTGCAGGATAGCTGCGGTTTGTGTGTTACAGATTAGATTTAGATGGACAATAATGAACTTTTCTGGACTGAAGAAATGGCTGCAGTGGAATCAACTTTTCTGTGATGGAAAGGCTTGTCAGACTTGGCACGTTTGGCAGGTAGCCTCAGCAGAGGGACTGCCATCTCTGTGCCATGGGAGTTGTTCTTGCCTTTTAGATAAGTCCGCCTGAATCTGTTTTGGAGTATGTGGAGTCTTAAGTCAGCCTGCCTTACGCGGCTAAATAAGGCTTTTGTTTAGGGCTGTTAACTTCGCACTCTCCTAGCCTAGTGAGGCTTTAGACTCACTGAAAGTGGGATGTTGGTATGTTCTATTTGTTTTGTTCTTTCATTTATTCATTCTTCTTTCTCCCTTGCCAGATAAGTTTCAAGAGTACATGTAGTGTTTTTGTATAAAATCAAACTCCTCTCTGTGTGATGTTCTTCTGGAGGCTGTTTTCTTTTTCTTCTGATGCGAAGAAGGATTTTAGAGGGGAGAAGACAATGCATTCCTCGGTAGAAATGCAGCATTTTTTTGCCTGGATATTTAATGTTTGCTTTAATGTGTTAGTGTAGGATTAAGTACTTTAATCTTAACATTATTAATATCTCCAAATTTGGTTTTGACTATGTGTAGAAACTTCATAGGAAAGTACAGGCCATGCTCTTCTGCCTTTGGAGAATAGCACATCAAGTGGTCTTTAAGTGGGGTGTAGAGGTAGTGGTACGGATTTGCTTGCTTGTAGACAGAGGAGCAAAGCCATGTGTCTTAATTGGCCATATTTTGATAGTTAAGTGAGGCTTCCAAGCATAAAAGGGGGAGTAGGTTGGGCAGCTTTCTTACGGGCTTGTTTGATTTTGGGACCCCAGGCACTCTGTGGTAATGGGTATCAGGACTGAAGCTCAGTGGGAGGCATGTGTGCGTCTTTTAAAATGAGGTGACATCAGAACTGTGTTACTGTAGTAGTGACATCAACTTATGTGTGTTCTCAGCTGTTTGTGTTCAAGGCTACATGTCAAAACTATAGAACGCAAATTGCCAGGTAATGTGATTTTTGTGGTGTCTCAAAACAAGGGCAAAACACTAACAAAGCAAATGCAAAATTATTACTGTCATTAGCAGATATTAAAAATGCACATGCTGCTTTGCTGAGGTCGATTGACTATTTGCATGCTTAGTGATATGTGTAATCAAGTAGTTATCTAATGATTAGCATTTTTGCTGTACTCCTAGGAGAAGGTGCAGCTTAATTTTCCTCTGCAGTTTGCTAGATGCCTCAAATTATTTGCAGTGTCCACACTTTAAAGATGTAAATGTGAAGGGAAGCTATTTTTTTAACAGGCTCCTATCATATAAATAACTCGGCTCAGTCCTATTTAAGTTCATATAATTTTTTTTCTGGAACATGACTTTAAATAGTTGGACTCTGGTCCATTTCTAAACAAGGTATGAGAATCACTTGGTTATGTGTCTTCAAGTAGTATCTGTTTCTTGTGTAACTGTCTTCTGTAAACTTTCTGGATGGCACTGGAGGTTTTTCTGCTTATACTATTTTACAGGTGTCTGGTATATTTTGTGGCTTCAGATAAAGAATGCTAATATGTTGTTGGCTGGACTTAATAATTTTCTTAGTGATTAAATATAGCATACCCATAAATGCCTAAGATTATTCTTGGGCAAAGTGTTTGCCTGATGACTTATAATTAAACTTAGAAATGTGGATGTGCTAAAAATGAGTTGCTGTTTAATCTCTTAAATGCCATACTACAGCCTAATTTATGCCTTTCTTTTAATATTTCATGGTAAGTTTTGTAACCCATAGGTGGCAACCTGCCTCAAATGCAGGTATAATAGAATAGTGATTATCAGAGATGCTGTATTCAAAGAAATGGAAATGTCTTATTTTCATCACTTTAAGGAAACTGATAGCACCAGCAGTGTTAAAACTAGCCCTGTTGTTTCCAAAGTCCATGGAGTGATCTCTTAAACACCAAGTCATATGCCGAGTATGTATTTAAGTGAGCTAGTTTTCATGCAAAGTAAGGAAAAGATAAGGTTAAAAAGTTTGTGTGCTTGCTTTTTTCTGCTGATTAGATAAGGATTCAGAACAGGCTCTTAATAATGTCCTGAGAGCTCCGTAGAAATCTACAATTAGTAAGAGGCTTTCTTATTATCTTTGTCACTCATGAAAGAGAATGCTTCTAAATGCCAGTGAGGGTTTCTGAGACAAGCTATAGCAGGTTTTATGCTACAGAAAAATCCCATTTCTAAGTAAAACTCAAAAGATCTTGAGTTTGGATTCTTGGAGCTGTTGAACTGTCAAATTCAGGCATTAATGCAAACATCTGTGATACTGTACTGTTCCTGTTCTCCTCTCCCTGATTCCTTTGTCTTGTAACGACAAAAATGCTTAACTTCAGTGTAGCTCTTATCTCTTACATACAGTGTGTTGGAGAAACAGCTTTTTTCCTTAAAAGCATGTCATCTTAAATCATGGTTTCATAAATCAGGCTTGAAGATTGTGAACTTCCTTCTGCTCTTGTGGCAGACCAGTTTTTTAATCCTCTTCTGTTAGCATTGTCATCACAAGCTCAGACTTCAGTCAGGTGAGGTATGACTGTAAACTGTACAGCCTCTAGAAGCACAGATGAAAAGTTAACTCAGATCTGTAAAGTCTACCTTTTTTCCCATGTCTCTTTCCAGAGTAATTGGAAAGAACTCAGTTTCTTCAAAGTGGTGCAGTCATTGGGTGCCCGTTTCAGATGATCAGTTAAAAGCATTTCAGGGCATGATGTGGCAAGGCCAAGGAACTGTAGCCTATCTACTTTAGTAGATGACATACTTTCCAAGAATTGTTAATTTTGTAATCTCAGAAGTAGCTGAAGGCTAACTGGAAGCATACAGCTTGGAGGACATGTCTAACATGTTGCCCTGTTAGTTGCACCTAAAGCTTTTGTGCTTACTTTTCTCAGAAGGGGAAGAGTGGACACTTTCTGCCTCACTCTCTCACTGCCTTTTTGCATTGCAATGCTCACAATATTAGCAGACAACAAATATGTACTCACCGGTGGCCAGATGTAAAGGCTTTCTTTTATTAATGGTACTAGAAGGTGACATTAACATTTTTTTTTCTTGGAGCTGAACTGAGTCAGGGTAACATTGCCCTCTCCTGTGCTATATGCACTTAAGCACCTGACCTTGAAGTAGCACTTCATGTGTTCTAGTGACCAAAGAGCTTGATTCTCAGGTATTGGTATATGACAGACCATCATAGCATGTGTGTGTAGGGTGGCGTTCAGGGAACTTTTGAACTGCAGGAAGCAGGAATCTCTTCTGTGGAGAACAGCGAAATGTGAGAATCTTGATGAAGTGGGGGCACTATGGCACTAGTTTATTAAAAGACCCTCAAACTGAAGATAAATCTGTCTTTGTTCTGGCATTGTTTTGACAACAAGCACAGACATAATGAAAGGGTAGTGACCAACTAACATGCTGCAAGGGTGTGCTAAATCTAGGTGGTGGGTTGTTTGGTTTTTTTTTTAGTAAACATGCCGCAAGGTCATACAGTCAAAAGTGGTTCTTTGCCTCCTTTCTTCTTTCTTCCCTCACCCTAAATGTAAATAGCCACTAATCTTATGGTAGAGATGGGTTTTGTGGTGAGTGTCAAGTTTTGGAGTAATACAGGTGCTCAAGGAGAGAATAGCAGCCATATGCTTAAGAGCTTTAGGAAGGCTTAAAAAATAATGTAAAAGAGGCTTTTAATAGTATATTTATACCTAGTTTTGGTAACACTTCAAAGTCACTTCTTTCTGTCTTAGCTATGGTCCAGCTGAGTCATTGCCTTATACAGCATTTAGTTAGGACAGCCCCTAAAGTGACCAACAACTTTTAAGCAAAAAAATAAGGTCTTGTTCTGAAAAATAGGGCTTTTATAGCAGAATTGTTTTTGGAGAACATGTTGAAGCTCTTTATTTGGAAGTTGGGGCTTTCATTTATAAGACTAAGGACTTGAAGTCCATCAGCATTAATCTTTGCTGTGAGTTCACTGCCCTATTTGAACCTTAAATGAACCATTGGCAGTGATCCTAAATATGAGGTGAAATGTAGAACAGATTAGGAAACCAAGAGATGGTGCTGCTGCTGCTCTTTGTGCTTACTGGAGGAAACTTTTGCTTTTATTCCTGCAGGTCTAATAGCAGCAACGGGCAAAAGCTTCACTGCTTTGTAGTATGCCTGAAATGGTACTCGGAGTAGAAATTGGTGTTCTAGGTTGTGTCCTTGTGCCCAGCTAGTGGCCTGCGTGAGGACTTGATCTGCTCTGTCACCTCCTGTGTTGTGGCCTTGCTGCTACTTCATTTCGTCTGTGCTAGAAGACAGCCCTGGGAAGGGCTCGCTTATCCTTATGAGCAGAGCAGGTTGCCATCATACAGCTGCCATGCCTTGTAATTGGCATCTGCCCTGATACAGGGAACGGTTTGGCCCACACTATCATAACTACTCAAAGCATACTCTTACATGAGCAAGCATAAAGTTACAGTGATGTTCACATTTAGATACCACCTATTCTTTATTGCTCTTTGGATGTTTGTTTGTTCTTCAAGATAAAATTACACATCCAGTACAAAGACAGTTGATGGCTGAAAATAAATCTGTTTGCTTAACCTTTTGCCATTCTTTGTTGCAGCTGTCAAGTTCCACTTACAAATATAGGAGTGAGGAATTCAAGAGACAGTTTTCTCATCTGCCAGACTCGGAGAGACTCATAGTAGGTAAGATGTAATCATGCCAAAAGTTCTTGTCTTCTGGATGATAACTCCAGATTGCACTAGTGTCAAGGTGTGGTTTTTTTATGACAAATTCTAACTACAGCTGAAAACTTCCTATTCTCCTGTCTCTGAACTAGTATCAAATACCTTCAGGGAAAGTCAGGGCCATACTGGTCTCCTGTATTGCCTGCTCTGTAAAAAAAGACAGATTCCTTTTGGAGCTTGAGAAGTGAAGGAGAGGCTGCGGAATCCTCCGGTTCATCTAGACACAGGGTGTGAGCCTCTTAATGTCTTTTCCTGCTGCTGCTTTTTAGTGGTTTTTAGACAAAACCCTTGACAGCAGCAGAGGTGTGATTGTCTGACAGGGGTTAGCTGACAAGCTGGAAAGATAGATCACTGTGCAGGGTCAGGGTGAGCACTGAGCATGTAAACTCAACAAATGTGCATTGATGTTTTATGTCCCACGCTGGTCTGTGCAATTGTAGTTACTGCCCAGGCTGGCACTGAGCATGAAGTACATTACCGGGTGCTCTGCTGTGCAAATCTGTTCTGGCTTGGCTCATGCCTCGAGTAGAGGTTTTTCACAGCCCGTTATACCAGGCTGGCTTATCCATATGCTGATGACATGGGTGCAGGTGTAGAAGTAACGCTCAGCTGGAAGAGCAAAGGTGGTGAGAAGTGCATGGGATGGGAAGGGACAGAAGCAGGTGGCAGAGAATTTCAAACTATGGTGCATAACTTCTTGCCACTGAAGTGTTCCTTTTGAGCTCTGAATCCCTGTTTTCCTCCACTGCAAAACCCAAAGAAGGCAAGTGCATAACCCTACCTTATTTACATGTGGTGATGCACCCTATTCCTGTTTTTTACCACTTGCCTTGCAGGTAAAGCCTGCCTGCGCTGCCTGAGCGTTGTGTAACAAATCCACTGTTCAAGTTCTGGGTTTTGTTTTTATACAAAAGTGGCACTGTGACTATTTAAAGTTCATCTCCTCTTATGCAGCCTTTAAGGAAGAGAATATGGAGGGGCTGTCAGTATATGCTTGCAGCATGCTGAGTCCCTTCCAGGATAGTGGAAGAAAAATTTCTGCAAGTGACACCTCTGAAACAGTTAAAGCCCTGTGTCCTTTTCCAGCCTTGGAAGGAGGCAGTTATCCTCTGAAATGCCTTCTGCATTTTTAAAATACTTGAGTTCAGTACAGAAGTAAAACAGAAGAAAAGGATATTACTTCAAAGCATTGTTTTGATGTTTCTTCTTACATGATTGATATAGAAAGCTATGGAGCAAAATCTGAAGTACTAGTTCAATGAACACACTGCCTAGGACTTGGAGAAAGATTTAGTAATGGGTTAACCTCAACAGTGTAGTACTTGCTCCATCAGAAGCAAAGTCATTACTTAATATAAATACTTATTTACCCCATAAAAAGCAGTGCTCCTTTGGAAGGACTTTTTGCATCCTCCAAGCAAAGAGCTCTTCCTTTCCTTGATGCAGAGGAACTTATCACAGGCTTTACAGTGCTCAAAGAAGCAATTACTGGCTGCTGCTCATTAAAAGAGCTGTAACTGCTCCTGTTCTTAACTTAGCTGTTTAAAAAAAGAAGCAACCATTCCACTGTAATGAGCACTGTAAATAAAGATTATATGAAATATAATTATTCTCTTATAATAAAAAAGAAATTACTTAGACTTTTGAAATGGGAGTTTAAAGGAGTGCCGCTAACTTTAATTTGTCTGAAAATGTTGTTTACAAGCAGCATCTTAAGTTACTGGATCTGAAAACTTAGAAGCAGAAATGCTCATCTCTCCCTTTTGTTTTGATATTCTCTATTGTGTAGGTAGGTCATGGTGGTGGTGTTCATCACTTGCCGAATGCTCCAATATTTACAGGTCTCAATCCCTCCCCTTCCCCTAAACATAGAAGTGAGATGCAAACTTCTTGGTAATGGTTTCCTCAAGTCCTTAACCTCAAAATCCTGCTGCCTTTGCTCTCCTAGCACTTTGGTATCTGACTTCTCTTTGAACTTACTGGTTTGGATTTCTGTAAGTTATTGCAGTTATGCCTCCAAGGATTTGTATACATGCCCCATGCCTGTTGCTAGAAGCTTTATTTCTGCTTGATTGTTTGAGGGGAAAAACCTAAGAGAATTTTAAAAACCATAATAAAAGCTTCTGTAGATGCAGGCTTACCTTGAAGCCAGGATCATGAGGGACCCCTGAACGTCTTGTTACTTGAACAAGAACTGTTCATTTTCTTGTTGTACACAGAATCAAAATTCTGGCTCAGACAATATGAGATACAATGCTTTTCAAAGTAACAAAACTCTACTTCTGAAGTTAAAATCATTAATATCCTGCATGAATAGATATGTTTGGGGTATTTTCTGTACATGAGGTAATATTCTTTAGGTTGGAGCTTCTAAAAGGAGTCTGTCTTGTCTTTCTAGCAGTAGTACTTTGGAAATTTCAGTCTGAAGGTTCAAACAAAGTTAATTTTCAGAAGTTCTTTCAGAGAGGTTTTTAAAAAGTGCAACCAAATGCTCTGCTCTTATCCTTAATTAGTAGGTATCTGATGGTGGGTAATTGCATTCTAGATGAAATCTGTTCCTCAATAGGAATGTTTCAGCCAGAGGCAGTATCATAATAAAAATGACAGTCAGCTTCTGAAAATATCCCCTGCCTGAAGAAGTGATTAGCTTCAGGCTGCCTTTTAGTGTCTGACTTTGCAGGTAGTTTTAGCTAGTGGTAGGATCTGTTTGGTAGCAAATGATCGTCTTACTACAACATATGAACTACTGTTATGTAGGAGTTGCCAGTATAATCTGTTATACTGTGAAATGTTTGTGTATTCTGTTTAGGCGCTTTGAATTTTGAACTTCTCCCATGTACTCCTGATCTTGCCTAATGCCTCGTCTGAAAACAGAGGATAATGCACAGAGGGGCGATACATGGAGTGCTGTCCTCACACAGATACTTCCATCAACTCTGGCTTTGGGGTTTCCAGAACAATGGTCTGGATGCAACCCAAGACAAATCTGTCTTCACAGACTTTTGAAGAGTGAAAGGGCTTTTTATTTGTATGTAGTATGCTTACTCACTTGAAGTTAACAGGTTTGGGTCAACTGAGCTGTAGTGAGTAAACTTGCTCTTGCTCTCTGTACATAGATTATGCCTGTGCACTCCAGAAGGATATCCTGCTGCAAGGACGCTTATATCTGTCTGAAAACTGGCTCTGTTTCCACAGCAACATTTTTCGATGGGAGACCACAGTAAGATCTCTCCACTCACTTGAATCCCACCTTTTGTTTGTCCAGTACTATCAGTATGTCGGAGTCCTCAAACAATCTTATCCTGTCCATCTCATACTTAGTATAACTTTGTGCCGAGTGGGAATGCAGATCCATTGCTCTGTAAAATGAGAATAGCATTGGAGACATCTGAATGCTGAATTAAGCCTGCTCAGTCAGTCATTCAGCATAAGAATGATTTCAGGAGTTATGCTAAAGCCAATCTTTTACATTTCTAGATGATGATTTGCCTCTCCTTACCAAGGAGAGTTGCTCTATAAAAGGATGTAATAGTCTCCTGTAAGACCAGGGGCACGATGGAGTGTCTGATGTTGCCCTGGTCAAGAACTCTCCAGCACTGAACTTTTAACTGGTTTACTCTTGTGTGTAAATACCAGCATCTAATAGCTGAAGACCATCCTTAAAAGACCTCTGCAAGTTCTCGTTTTGTGGTTTGTAATTTTTGAATGGAATGAGCAAAAGTAGATATTTGTGGTGTGTTTGCCCTCTATTTTCTGTCCAATTAGGTTAATGAGTTTACATTTTTCACTCAAGCAGTTGAATATGCTGAAATAGCATAAGGCGGTGAATGAGAAAGAAAAGCTAATAGGTGATGGAGATGTGTCAAAATGTTTGCAGCTGTGAGACTGCTCATACCTTAAGTTAATCTCTTAAATTCTGCTGTGTGTGCTCTGAAGTACATGGGACAGACAACAAATAGCTCATGTACTTAAAACAATGAGGGGATGTAGAAATGCTTAACTGAAAACCAGGTGCAATTTCATCAGGTGAATTTGATGATTGAATGTTTCTTATTGTAGACTTGAGATTTAAAAAAAAAAATTCCCTTTGAAATGATACCCTTTGAAATGACCAGAATACATAAACTAGTCAAAGACTGATGGTTGGATTTTTTTTAGCTGAAGCAGCATAGATCCTGGTAACATTCTGCTAGGCAGGCACAAACAGGTTATCTTAAGGCAACCTGAGCTCATCAGCTACAAGAGTAGAAACAACTTTTGGGACCTCCTTAGTGGGCTGTGTTGATGCAGAGAGGGAGTAAGTGGATGACCTTCTGCACACACAGGAAAAAAAAGATCTAGCTGTATGTTCTTCCTCTCTCTAAGCTGAGTGGCAGCACAAACTTACCTTCAAGGGAAGGGGATGGGCTGAAGGGAAATGGCTTGTTGCAGCCAGTCAGACCATGCTCTTCTAAACAGAAACGTTTCAAGTACTAATATGCAAGGCAAACACCTAAGCAGGAAGATTTCCTTGCAGTGTCTGGACTGCAAATAAACCCCTATCAAAATGGACTAGATCGCAAACTTCTGTGCGATGCCACAGGCAAAAGAGTCTGTTACCTGGTCTATGTCCTGTCTTATGTATGGGTACAGATTGGGATTGGCTTTCAGATCTGTCGTTTGATGTGGTTGGGATTGTGCCCTTTATCCTCAAGTGTTGCTGGAGGAGTGGAAGGAAAGAAGAAAGAACTACTTGCTTCTCTAGTCCTAGTAATGAAGGAAGAGAAGATTACTCTTAAGTCATTTTTAATTTGCTTCTACTTTGAAATGCTTGCTGTTAGGGTTAGCAAATGGAGATAGTAATTGTCTTTGATCTCAACTGAACTACATCCCGGGGTTTGGGTTTATTTTGAGTTTCTCCTGCATGTTCTGTGACTTTGTAAATTTTTAGTCTTAACAGTTATTTTTAATGTGATTTAATAAAATCTGTCTCTGCTTAGATTACTATTGCCTTGAAGGACATCACTTTCATGACAAAGGAGAAGACTGCTCGGCTCATTCCAAATGCCATACAAATAGCAACAAAAGGAGAGAAGGTGAAAACCCGTGTTTAAATACATTTTAAAAAATCACGATGTCCAGAGCAGAGCATTTATTGTAGTTTTAAATTTGCATAAGCAGCTTCCAGGTCAAGTCTTTAAATGTAATTGGGATTAGAAGACAGACTTAGTGGTTTGGTCCTTGTGCATATTGGCTTGATAATTCAACTTTAGTTTGATTGTAGAATCCCCTAGTAGTGTTGATGCAGTAACCAGAAAGTAAGGGAGTTTTTATCCCACTGATTTTCAAAGGAAAGCCATTTGAAAACAAAAAGTTCAGGGCGTGAATTCAGAACGTGCATCCTTCAGATCACAAAAATATCAAACTCAATGAATTTAAAGTGTTTCTGGAAGAAAATTGCTGAAAACAAAAAGGCTGATGTCGTGGGTTTCAAGTCACGGAGAAATCTACCCATAGAATGTGCAATTTCATGTGTTGGGTATGTAGAAAAACTGGAAAGTATTACACAGAATGTTATGTGCAATAGACTTACTGATACTTCTGTAAATGCTTTAAAAATAATAATTCTTGGCTGGATACAGAGAATAGCTTTCCGGGGTGAATCTGGAGCTGTGCTTTGTGAAGGAACTGTGATTCCTCCTATTTGTCTGTTCCCTCTCAATTTATTAAATATTAACTTTAATTGTCAAGGAAGATAAACCTTTCTCTGCTAAACAAACTTTCAAATGGGAAAAATTTTAATACTGAAAATGATACACCTAATTTGGTCTCCTACTTTAATTTCATGTCATCTTATGTGAAGAGATTAGTAAAAGGAGTATGTAGTGGAAGGATGGAAAATGCTGTGGCCTTTAAGAAACAGGCATATGCATTTCTGATGTGTTCCTCCCACTTCCAAATAGGTCATGGAAGATTTAACTGTGTAGTTAGTTGAGGGGGAGCTCTTCCTTTGTGCCAAAGGTACAAATGATTGCAATCAGATGCCCAAAAGAACAAGTGCCTTCAAATAGTATGTGAATATTGGGGAACTAACTCTTATCTAAAGTGATGAAACATGTGGAGCGTGAGGATTATGAACCCAGGTTTGTTGAATAGGAGAGGAGCATGCCATCGCTGAAAACCTTAGGATATCCAAGATAGAAGGAAGCATTCTGGGTTTCTTGAAAATACCTATAAGTGAGCTTTTTGCACTTTGTTTTTCCTGCAGTTTTTCTTCACGTCATTCAGTGCAAGAGACCGAAGCTACCTCAGTATCTTTCGCTTATGGCAGAACGTGTTGCTGGATAAGGTAAGCTTGTAAGTGCTAGTACCAGTAGTTAAGTAACAAAGTAGTCTGTCTGATGTAAGCAGATGTGTCTTTGGAGGATGAGAGACTTCCTTTTAGTTAGCTTTTCCTTTCTGACAGGGAATTCTAATCTGATATTCTCCTTTGACTCCTGGTACTTGAGATCCCAGGTAAACTTCTCATCCGTTCCTTCCCATACTGCCCACCTACAGCTTTTGCTGTTGATGGAACATTTTGTCTTTGAGGAGAGGTTGCGTGCTTCACTTTACTACCAACTCAAGCAGATATTACTAAACTGGCATGCACTTACTTCACGTTTTCTTTGGCTAACTTGCAATCAAAAAAGCAAGAGGCTTCTTTGTGAAAGCTTTTTTTCCCCTTTTAAGGAAAAAGCTAAAAGTCACCTTCTCGGATAAGTTAGCTGAACCTTTGCCAACCCTCTCATTACAACTCCCCTGACCTTGAATAGATGCAACAAAGGCAGGCTGTATGATATGTAGGTGTATTTTGGCAACTTCTGCTAGTTAACTTGATTTATATTGCAATTTGTGGACACTTAAGCTAATCTACTTTCTAAAAATGTGCTGATGCTTTTGTAGAACATCACTGTAAGTAATGCAATTTTTGTAAACCAATTCCTTCCTGTTTGTGGCTCTCGTTTAAATATTTCAACACAGTTGCAACTGAATGCTGAAATATCCATATATAACTCTGCACTACAATGGTTCCCAAAGGCTTAAAGCTGTGCACTACTTAAAAAACCTTGCATGGGTACTATATATAAGATTAATTTTAGGGCAGACTAGAGTCACTCTTTGTTAAACAAAAGCTGAAAATAAAGTGCCATTTAAGGCGAAAGTAATGTTTCCTGCAAATATCTCTCATATCAAATACTAGTTAATTGTAACATCATAACCATCTTTTCTGGAATCTAGCAGTAGCACTGCAAAAAACACAATGTACGATGTCATCTTTTGACTGGAACATGCAGCTGGAACCTTGTTCTCTTTTTGTCAGGAAAATTTTGCCAGGAATAGTAATTATCTTCAGTTGGGTAGTTTATGGTGCTGGTGGGTGAATGAACGTATGGGTGTTCAGGTGTATGAACATATCCAAGGGGCTAGAACAGGGGCAACAAGCTCTGTGCTGTTCAGTATTAGTTTTTCCCCATGTGTTTTCACTCTTCAACAGTGAAATGAGTGTCACATTAGGAACAGGGTTTTTTCACTTCACAGCAGTAACTGAAGGATAGATATGGAAGCAGAAGGCATGGAGTGCATGTAAAGTGAGATGAATTAAGCCAGCAGGTTTTAGGGACTGGTGCATCTGAGTAGCTTGGGAACTCTCCTTATTCTTTTTATCTAATCTTGCTATTAGCTTTCTTGCGTCAACCTAAGTCTGTTACGTGAGTTTCTTCTTGGGGTTCTTAGTTGTAAAATGGAACATTGCCATGAGGTGTATGTAGGGCTTTTTAATGTTGCATGTTTGGAGCTGCTTATTGAAACAAGATTTCTGTTAGGTTGAGCTCCTGCTTCTGCGATGTAGTAGTGACTTGATTCTCTGCTAGAATGTGTTTTAAGTCACCTGTCAGCCTGCTTTGTAATTCCTTATTGCTTAACCAAAATAGATTAAGCTATAGATGGGCATTGAGGAGTTGAAAGTAGAAACCACAGTTGCTAGAGCTGGATCCATGGACTCTGCTACAATGATAGTTGTCCACTTACCTGTTGCTAAAAGAAAGCCCAAAAGAAATCCGGTTTCATTGCTTCCCCCCTGCCCCACGCCATGTCAGGAACAACATACATTTGAAAGAGATCCCATACATTTGAGGCTCTGGTATGGCATGCAATGGTCTGAGTATGTGAAGCCTGGTGTTTCTGGGCTCCAGTGGTCAAAGGGATCCTGTCAGAAATTGTAAGGCTTGTGACAAAAAAAACCCCAAATCTCACTCTGGAACCAATTCCAAAAAGAGCTGGTTTTAATGCTTCCTCTGCAGATATCCACAACTTTAAAATACTTAGGTAACTCGGTTATTATCTAGAGTGTATCTGCTAGACCTGGAGATGACATCCAACTGTGAAATTCTGAAATAAAGTCAATTCTGGTGTCATCAGAAGTATAACTGAATGCAGCTGTCACAGTGCTAGTTTGCGCCACCTGATGGTGAATAACCCCTAATTTGCAGGATTTTGATCCGGGGGATTGGAATTGCGTTTGCTTCAAATCAGGTTTGTGCAGAGGTAATTTTCAGTCACTGGCACTGGCCTCTTCAGTGCTTCCTGGGCGTAGATTTCACGTTACAAGGTCTCACCTCTGAAGAGTGACCTGCCTGCTTTACCTGATACACCTTAAGCTTTCACCACCTGCAGAACATCTAGGTGGGGTCAGCATGCCCTTTCCCAGATCTCCATCTTGTGGCTGTTCTGCCTTCTACCTAAGTATCACAGGTGCTAGACAGTTGAACAAGTAGTCTTCCGTGAAGTCTGTCTTTCTATTAAAAATTACTTGCATTGTGTAAGAAAACAGTGAATAATTACGTGCAGTTCCATGCCTAAGCTTACTTAGCCATGAAGATGCTCTCCCCCGATTTTGCATCACTGTTCTGATAGGACTCCTGGTCCCTTCAGCTGAGTTGTAATTCTCTAGCTTCAGAGCTTCTCCTTCAGATCTTGCTCAGAGTACAATACTGTACGTTTGGCGCCCTTCACCTTTGATTCCTCTGGGAATCAGCAGGTACCTTCCTCTTAATATGGTCCTTTCTTAGGCTATTTTTTTGAAGTGTCCCTGTAAAGACTTTTCTTTCAAGGAAAATTCCACTTTTTTTCCATTGCTATTGCAAAATGTGCTCTGAGTGAGCCTCTTAGGCTTTTACCTTGCCATTGTTTTTAAATGTTTCTGGTTGAAGGGGAAGCATCATGGAAAATAAGGAGTCATTAATGCAGGTCTGGAAGAGACATGACACCGGTCTTGATAAAACAGATAGCTGCTTCCCCATCCGCTGAGGCTTTCAATAATACATCAGTTCATAAAATCAGCCAAAATTCCTGTTTTGCAGCAGGATTTCCAGATTGGTAAAACAAGCTTACTAATGGTTGCTGTTGACAATAAGAATAATGCTATTTATACTTTCACGTTATTTTCCTAAAGCTTATGGGTGTCAAATAACCCTCCAGTTTAAGGGAGAAGGAACAAATTAAAATCTAATTAGGCAGGTCATTCAAATCCCAAACAAACACAGGACTCCTTATTTCTAACGGAACAAGATCTTAACTTAATCTGTCTCAGTTCCCATGAGTCCTCTTCCTTAGAGTTGGATTTATTTTCCCATTGTTCTTCTTAAGCTTTGCTGGGTAGAGATTTGCGCCTGTCTCCAGAGATATTGTAGCAGGTAAGTCTAGAGGTGTGAGAAGGGACCAGAATTTCTGATGAGCTGGGCTTCTTGTGGCTAACATACACCAGGACAGCAGTTCTGCCTTCCCCAGCAGCTTCTCGGGGAAGGTTGTGAAAGAGATCTTTGTTTGCACTTTTGTGTGCAACCAGGGTTGTTTCAGAGATCAGAGTGATTGGGTTGATTCTGACCTTTGTGTTTGGGCAGTTAGAGGGGAAGTCTGCTATTTACCTCCCCTGTCCCGCAAACAAGCGGTCGGACTGAATTCTAGATCAGAATTGCCTGGTGGGAGTGTGGTGTGTGGTGGGGGGCTGTCTCTGGAGTAACCCTGTACCAAGTGTCTCGTTCTTATTTCTGCATCTGTCCATAGAGGGTAAAAATCAGCAGCTTTGCTTACGTCAGTGATTTTCTGTAGTACTGCGTGTGCCATGCCACTGCTTTGTCTAGCGTGAAACGAAGTATTGATGTTATATGCTCCTGGCTGGAAAGACAAAAAGCGTCCCAGCTGCTTGCTGTAGCTTTTGGTTTTGTATACAAAGAGAACAGAGGAAAGGCCATCACCTTGAGCAGGCAAAGTAATTCATGCTTAGATTCAGCCTTTCAAGTTTCAGAGCTTCTCAAACCATCCTCTCAGAAGCAGAAGGCTGGCCCGGAAAATGTGTGCCCTTTGCCTTCAGAATTTAAAATTTCTGATACAATAAAGCAAGTCTGGTTTGATCTCGGGCTGTGACCATTAACAACTTATTACATCTAGCTGAGCTAGGAATAATTGAGCAGAGCGCAAGAATCCTGTTTCAGAAGGAGAAATGGGTAATGCTGACTACAAAGCCACAGGAACCAGCTTTGTAGATTCCTATGACATGTAGCTGAAAGGTTTCCCTGCTCTCCTCAAACCATCGCACACCCGGCACGAGGGCAGGCGGATTTGGCCACGCAGTGGTGCAGAATGTGCTAGTGAAGTTAATTAGCGACATTAGCTATTTCCCAGTTATTTTCTTCCAACTGGAAATAAAGGCATTGGCAATATTGGGCAATAGAAGTGGAAGTGGCTTTGTTTCTGTCCTTCGGTTTCTGGTTGAAGGGTGCGCTGTCTAGAAGATAGACTTTGGGATTTTGGAACCATGCGACGCCTGCCTCTGTTCTTAGCTGTTTAATGGAAAGAGGTGTAGGTGGTCCGTGGTTCGGGGTTTATTGCCGCACAGGACAGCGTGCCTGGGGACAGGCAGGCAGCCGTGTGGCTGCGTGTTCAGCCTTGCGTGGGCTGGGAGGCTGCGGCGCTCGCTGCTTGCGCCCTTGTTTTATACCCCTGTGCTGTGTGTTAATGTGCTGTTTGTCCTCGGTAGGACTGAACACCTTGAAACTGAGCCCTCCCGACAGGACGCCTGTGGCCGCCGCTTCCCGAAAACCCTGAAACCTTGTTGTACTGGGAGATGTCCCAGGGGGACGGGAGAGCCCCCTTGGCGGAGCGCTCGGGAACAGCCGCGGCCGGCTGGGTTCGCGCTGCCCCCCGCTGGGGGGGAGGGGGGGATGGGGGGCGTTGCGGCGCCGCCCGGGGGTCCCACCCGGAGGCCGAGGGGGCAGAGGGACACCCGTGGTGTCTGCCCGGGGGGTGCCCCGGGAGCCGGCGCCGGGCGAGGGGGGGCGGCCCCGGCCGGGCCCCGCCGCCGCCGAGCAGGAAGTGGGAGCGGGGGGGGCGGGAGCGGCGCCGCGCGGCGGGGAGCGCCAGGTTTGTCGTGTGTCGAGATGCGGGGCGACAGCGTGGGGGGGGGGGCGGACGGCAGCCCCGGGGGGAGAGCGCCGAGGGGGTGCAGGGGCGTGCGTTTGCATTGCTGCCGGTGGGTCGGCTTCGCGGCGGTCTAAAATTGCGGGCAGTGGAACGCTACAGGTGGTGCGGGAGGTGGGGAGGATCACTTAAAAGCCCTTTAAATAATGCATGGCTATTTAAGGTGATTATTTCATGCAAATAGCAAGCAGTACTGGTGTTACTGCCTCATTAGCGCGGCTCTGTTCCCTTGATCAATATGGATTGTGGCTGAGGCACATTTTCCAGTGTGGTATGTCTTTTTTTTTTTTTTTTTTTTTTTAAAAAAGATTGCTATTGTTGCTTCCTGAGCTCTGCTAAATCCCAGAACCTTCTTTCCTTTCTCTCTTTTTATTTTTCATTTATACCCCCCCATCCCCCCCCTTAGTCCTTTACAGTCAAAGTGGACTTTGAAACGAGTTGCTTACTTTGCTAATAGAAGTTTGTCATACTCCTTTCACTTCCTGACTTTCCTGACGATCTGAGAGAACTTAAATTTATCACAGTAGCTGTGGGAAATCATGGAGCAGGGCAGAGAGATTCTAAAGAAGGAGAAGAGTAGCTAGCAGTGAGCCAAGGTAATAGCAAAACCAACTATTTTTTCATAAATGGGGTTCTGGTGGTGTTCCAAAGCGAGGACCTCCTGTCCCACCCTTGGCAAAGCGAACACTTGGCTGACCTAGACACCGCTGTCTCTAGTGACTGAAACGCTAGCCTCTCACCATTTGTAAAGCACTCTGAGCATCCTGAGGAAGCAGGCATGTATCTATTAAGCAGTTTGTCCAAGATCAAAGAGGGAGTCCCTGGCTGTCTACTAAGTTACTGGTCTTGTGCCATATCGAGTGAAATTCAAGAGGCTGTGCTACCTTGAAGATATCTGTGAAAACATGGGTGACGTGAAGAAGCAAGTAGTGGCTACAAGTGTGTGTTTTCTTGAAATAATGATTTTTCTTGTCTGGTGTTACTGCTTGAACAGTGATGGGTTGGGAATATGGAGTAGACGGGAGTACAGTTCCCCAAAATGCTGAAATCCAATCTTGAAATGTGATACTTAAATGCTTTCAGACCTTGTCAGAATCGAGGTTAAAGGCTGTGGCGTAATTCAAACTTCTTACTGTTTCACCTCCTGTGCCTTACTGTCCCATACCGTAGTTCTTGACTAGCTTGCTTTCTTCCAGAGGCTGACCAAGCAGGAATTCTGGCAGCTGGTGCACCAGAGCTATGGCTCTGAGCTGGGCCTGAACAGTGAGGAGATGGAGAGCTTCCACTCGTCATCTGAGGACAACGGGCAGTCTCGGTGAGGAGAGGCTCTAAAGCTTAATGAAATACTTGGGGAGAAGCAGTGTCCTCTTTCTTAGAAATTCTTTTTCCAAAGTGCTGCTGTAACCTTTCTGGTAAGGCTAAGCCTGTAGTAAAAGGATGCAGAGAACGAAACTGCAATAACTGAGAATGCATAAAAGCTTAATTGTGCTCGTTGTCTAAAATAGTAGGAGCACAGCTGAGGCCCCTTAGGGGAGGGAGATAGGAAGAACAAGGTCTTCCTAGGTCTGCTTGGGGATATCAGCAGGGTAGCTTAAATACCATCATGAGAAAAGGTTGCGATCTAGGCAGGATCTGTATGCCCTTCAACAATATGGAAAGGCTGAATGGAATGTTGCTATGTATTATGTTCAGACATTTTTTTTCTCTCTATGGAGACCGAAACACTCGTTTTGCATGGCCATCCTGATGTCTGAGGTCTTTAGCTTATTTTAATATTGTCCTTGGCTTGAATTGGGAAGTTGGCGTAATATAATTGTATATGTATTTTTTTTTGAACAGTGCCTTAATATTTCTTGAAACAAACGTGAACTAACTTATGAACTGTCAGTGCCAATCTAATAACAGGGCTTTAATTTTTGTATCTCTATGTAAATAAGTATGGCCCTATAAAACTGAACAATGTAACATGTCTGTTTTCAATCCTGTGTTATCAGAGTATGTTTGTTAGGGGAAAAAAAAGCTCACTGCAAGCTTCAAAAGATGTCCTATTAAATATTTCCTGGGTGGGGCTTTTTCCCCCCTGTAAAAAAAAAAATGCACTACTCGGTAACTTTAAAATAAGGGATGCAGGAAAAAACCTCTTGTCTCCAAGGTTTCTTAAAACATTTTCTTTCCAAATTTGTTCTAAGCTATTTCTGTTTTTTATTTTCCCACAACATTTACTTTCTCTCTGATTCACCAGTGCTTGGCTTTACTAACCTCATGGTCAGAAACTGAACCTTCTTCAGAGGTGGCTAGGGTGACGAAAATGTCTTGAGAGATTAATGAGCTGGATGTGGGAGAATGAGTTGGAAGTTTTTAATATTAGCTGAATAGCCATTGTTTTTAATGCAAAAATCACATGAGAAGCTTTCTCGGATTTCTCAGCACTTGTATCTCCAAAGGTGTCTTCCATTTTGCTTTGGACAGATCCAGCATTTGTGATGACTCTGGAGAAAGGGATGAAAAGCTACCCAAAATGATTGGTTTAGTTCAGGAACCCACGCTTCAAACAGAAGGAGAGTCGCTGAACAGACATGCGTTGCCAGGAGTAAGTGCTGACACAGCCTTTCTTGCTATCTGTAACTGATAAACATACATGCTTAACTTGTATACCTGTGAGCATGGGATGCATGGGGATTGTAACTTCTAAAGAAGCCTTTGAGAATTCATGATAGTCTAAGAGGTTTTTCACATGAGAAATTTAATATGAGTATCTTCAGGTTTCAGGAATATTTCTCTAATTTAGAAATGAACAAAATTCTGTATAAGAGAATATTGTTGTTTTGAGTTTCAGCAATGTCCTGTTGCTAATTCACTGTATAACCTGGCTAGAACGCTGAGGCTTATGCCCTGGTCTCTCTTTTCTTTTTTTTTTTTTTTTTTCCTTTTGTTTAAAAACAAAATTGTGTTTTTCTCTACCTTCCTAGGGACCATGTGCATTTTTACACAAGTGCTTTATGAAAGTAATGCTGCTCTTCACATCCACATTTTTATGCTTGTGCTGTTTGTCATTTAACAAATATCTCCTCTTATACTTCTGCCTCCTGTATACCTGAGGTTTATTAGAGGGTAGTTACGCTGTGTTATCCTTGCCTTCAAAGGTCAATTAGTCTGTTGTGAATATGAAATCTCTTCTTATTGAAATTTGTGGCAGTGTTTCAGAAGGAAGGGGGAAAAAAAAACCCCGTGCTTGATGTAATAAAGACGAGTTTCCCCTTAATGCCTTAGGTTAATGCAACTGAACAAGGCAGAGTGCTTCACTCATGGTTGTATGAAATCATGAATGTATTTGGCTGTTTGGAAGGGCAAGCACCTTAGCAGCGGTATCTGCGGTGCACAGTTGCTGGGACTCCTGTACGTAGCTGTAGTCCTGAAAGGTTATAGGCATTTTTTTTTTCTCTTGGTTAATAGATACCCCAGGGGAAAAATCTTGAAAAAGCAAATAGAGCACCAAAGCATTTCCTATAAACTTCACTAGGCCTGGGTACCTAATTGCTCTTTCTGCTTTGGAAAATTTGGGGAGGGAAGAAAGGAGATGATTGTAATAGTTTTTACTACCATATACAGCTGCTGGCTTTTGTCACTTGCTAAAACTGATCTGGAGGTTAAGCAGGCTTTAAATAGTTTTGCTGAAATCTAAGTTAGTGGGTAGAGACTCATATCCAGCAAAAAATACTGGTATTTGTCAGATGTTAAAAGCTTAGTTAATTGGGTGATGGGTATCCCTTGTGGAAATCCTGGCAGTATAAACCAAGATTTTTGGAGAGCTGTAAGGGAGGTCTGGGAGGACTGCAGATGCTGCTGGAATTTGGGCTCTTCAGGATAACTAAAAATCTACCCAGGTAGCTTTGATTTGGCCTTTTAAGTCTTACTTGCACAAGAACGAGCCATCTAAAAATAATTGCTCTGCCTGGGAAAGAAGTGTGTTGTTTACCTGTTGGATGCCACACCCAGAGGTGTCTCTTGCAGGTGCTAAATCTAATTGGGCATGTTGCTGAGCAGTAATGCATGGGGATTTGGTCTGTATGCAGGGGAAAACGCTAGGATTTTCCCTTGAATAAACTGCCTTTAAAAAGCCCTGTAATTACAGTCTAAAAGTGCAGCCTTGATAAATGTGTAACTAAACTGTTTAGCTTACTGTTTCAGTATAACTAAAATACATAGTGATTTTGTTCAGCTATATGTGTCACTTGGTGTTTCTCAAGAATGTCAACATTCTCCACAGCCCCAGGATTACAGCATATTTTGTAGAAGCACAGGGGCAATAGGAGGAGGCAGCAGTGCTTAGGATGCATTTATCAAAAACTATTGCACTGATGACACAAAACACAGTTAATCATCTTCCAAAGACTGGAAGGAAACAAGCTCAACATCTCTTTTACAGCTCTGATGGGCAACGTAAGTCCCAGAGTGCTCTTCAGAGGAAGATCTGAACTAGTGGGGGGGTTGGCCATAGTACTTGACCTGTTTTGGGAAAAGTATTGTCAATAGCTGCCCATAGTGGATTGAAGAAAATCTAGTGCATAATACCAGTTGTAGCTTATCTCCTTCTCTTAAGTGCAGTTCATCTCGCTGTGGGAACCACCTTGTTGCTTGTATTTTCAACCATCTTCTTCCCTCTACCAGTTGTAGGGAGTTCTTCCAGTCCCAGAGCCTGCTCTTCATAGGTTAAAAACAGAAGAGCCTTGGCAAAGAACATAGCAGTACTGGACTGGCTTAGGAGAGAAATGTGTATGAGGAAGAAATTATGTATCTTTAATTCCAGCTGACAATCTTAAAATCATTGCCCTTTAGTGTGTTAAAAAAGAAAAACCACACCCCAAAACCCCACAAACCACCACCCCAAAAAAACCCAACAACCCCCCAAGAACCCGAAGAAAGCTGTTTGAGTTGATCAGTTATTCCAAAAGCCTCAGCATGAATCTCCTCTTCCCTGACAGCATGAACGGCTTTTTTATAAGAGCTGTTGCTCTTGTCTTCAGACTTGAGCCTGACTTTCCTGCTCTGCTCGTGGCGTAGTCGGCTGCTCTTCTGCTGCTGGTGGGAGCCCCACTTGTTCACCACATCCCTAATCGCCATCAAAATGCTACAAGAGTTCCTTGGATTTGTGCTGGATCTGTCTGTCAATTTTCAGACTGTTTTACCACAACTAGCTCCTTTCTGACTTCCAGCTGTATTGGTAGAGTATTTTGACATGGATATGTGGGTTCAGTCCTAGTTCCTGTTGAGTGACTTGAGTATAACTTCAGGTATGGTAGCTCCTTTCAGTAGCAGTATTTGTTAATTGATCTGCTTTTCTGATGCAGTCTTTTTTCTTTTTTTTTTTTTTTTGACTTTGAGGGAGTTATTTTTGCCTGCTTATACTGCAGTCAAATTCATGCCTGTATCTGTTTTCCAGCCACCCACCTTCTGCTAATGGCCCTCAGTCTGTGAAAAAGTAGACGGTCTTTACTTTGAAAAAAGCCAAGTACAGGAAGTTCTTGATGGCTGTTCAAGTAGGGGATGCTCTTGCATTTCTGAGTCAGTGCTGAATAATCTTTAGGGGATGATGGTGTTGCAGATGAATTGGAATTACTCAGTTGAGGAGGAATGATCTTATTTATTACAGTCTGTGTGCTACTGCATATGAGGGGCTGTTGATCCCAGCTGTTCCAGTGGAGGCAACGGGAACTTTGAGAAGTTTAGAATGAGAACTGTGGTTCAAAGCTAGTAGCTGAGCGTTTTGGGTGGCATTTGGAGATGTATGAACCTCGTGCTTACAATTCCACTAAAAGTTACTACTTGAAGTATGCAATGGCATGGAAGCTTAGCTGCCAGTTATTATAGTTGAGGGTTAAGAGCTGCATCATTGATTCAGTGACTGATGTTTTGGGGGATATCCTGCTCTACATATTGGAGGTAGCAAACGATACTCCATTGGTTTGTTTCAGAGAACTGACATTTTACAGGTAGGATGGCTCTAGACAGTGTTTTAAAACTCTTTTTTTGGTCAAAAGATAATGGAGGCCTCCAAAATAAGAACATATTTCAAACAGGTAATTGGGATGGTCTGATCTTGCTGAGAAAGGGAGACCGTGCCTGTTTCATTGTGCTTCCCCTCAAGATTGTTGGACCCCTTGCTGAACTGGCAGGAAAACACTAACCTGATGAATGAAAAGTAAATGTTAGGTTAACAAATTTATAAATGCTAGTGTTGATGCAGGGAAGGGGACCAAACAGTGCAGATGGGTGCAGAGGGTCTGGATAGGGAGTAAACTGTCCCCTTTAATGCAGCTCTTGGTATCAGAACAGATAAGTAAGTCTGCCCCTTGTCACCAGGGTAAAGTGAAAGTTTGAAATAAAGAGGAAGGGATGCTGGCTGGGGTAGGGGAACAGGGGAGAAATTAGTGCTTGCCTGGTAATTCAGCAGGTAGAACTTGTGGCTTCCTTTATATGGCTTTCTTTGAAAGTAACTCTTTCTGTGTCTCTTTTTCTTTTAAGTATTACTTAAAGTGATTACTGATGCTTTGTTGTTTAGGTTTGTGTTTGTTTTTTTTTTCCTCTTGGTTGTTTCAGGTGGAGGAGTCCACAAGTGAGAAGCAAATAAAGAGCCCTCTTCTATCTTCAGAAAGAAAACCTGTTAAGCTACTTAGGAGCAGGTCTTTAGAAAAGTCCTTGGACCTCAATGAGAATGAAAATCTTACAGAGAAGAGCAGTGCCTCAGATAGTGAAGAAGGTAAATAACAATTGGGAGCTGAAGACAACCTGACTCTGGTGTTCCACCTCACTTGTGGAGCAAGTTAGAGAACTTTCTGATGTTATGAAACTTGTTTGCTCATTTGTTTCACAGAATTGCAGCAAAAGTATCTTTGTATCTTAGTTTCTGAGGACGAAAAAAGTTCTGTTGAGGGTATTTAGAATGAAAACAAATTGTGGTTTTGCTTTTTCTTCTTTCGGTGGGTAGAGTTGCTAACAGCTTAAACTAAAAAAAAAAAGTTTCTTGACAACATGGTGGCATTTGTTCACTTTCAGTGCTTTCTCAGGCATTTCAAATATTTCTTTGTTTTCATGTCTTGGGAACTGAGAGGAAACATTTCAGATTGTTCTTCAGTTTCTGAAAGATTCCCCCCACCTCCTCCTTTACACTTCTACTTTAAGTCATATGGGCTTCATTGTTGTTGAAGGAGTAAACTGAGGAACTCGCTGAAAGTTCAGGCAAGACAACTTCCCAGTGTTCAGGAGAGTATTATGCGTATTCTGAGTCTGGTCTAAAGATGAATAATCTCAACATGTACCTTGGAGCAGATTACACTGTGTGCCACCAGAGTTAGTATCTTAATGGATCCTAATACACCATCCTCATAACTCATACCTTGTTACCCGGTACAAGATGAGAAGAAGCTTGGATGCCACAGTAGTGTAGAGATTGTAACTTGGCTGTTAGGTGCTTTCTTTCCTCTTCTCACTGTAGGAGAGAAAAGCATAGCTGTATGTCTCAGAGGGGTTTTGGTATAAACATTTTTGCTGTGTTCTGGGGAGACAGTAAAAGCCGGAGTGTGCCTCCTACCCAGGCTGGATGACAGTGAGACTCGTGCTGAGGTCTGTGGGTGCTTGTTATGTGGTCCCACAGTAGCCTCTGACAAGTTCTCGCTCTCTAAGGTGAACTTTTAATTTACTGTGGCGAACTTTTCTGTGCCAAAGGGCCATAGTTGTTCAAACAGTTCACTGAAGCTGTGGTGAATGTTCTGTTAAATATCCCAATTTTGGACTCTATAAATGCTTTTAACATCAAGTGTGCACAACCAGGATTGGTTCCAAAGTTGTATGGTGATGTGCAAATGAAAGGCAGAAAAGCTCAACAGTCACAGTGTGCTCAATGGCAGCTGAATGTTCCTTTCATACACAAGGAGATAACTTACCCTCATCACCTCTTGGCAGGACCAGAACAGCTCAGTTAATTGAGGCCAGTTCTTAATGTAGCTGAGAAATTTTACATCTCATCCTTTCAGAGTTAGCAGCTGAAGTTGCTTGAAGGTGTCATTGTGTTGGGATCGCTGAGGTGTCCAGGAAAGCTTTACAAAGTCATGGATTGGATTGGCTGCCTGCAAGTTGTGTTTGTTGCCTGCTCACGTACTTTATATGCAATTAACTTGCCTTTTGCTCACCCAAACTGCTTCTGTGTTCGCTTGAGTTCAGATTTGACTCAATGCATGTCAGGTTGTATCATTTTTGTGAACATACCTACTTGAACAGGCTGCTCTTCATGCCATACTCCTACACACTTAACAAGCTTCACAAATTAATTGTTTACTTCATTACAGGTATGTCTTTTAGAGCAGCAGAAAGTTTTGGCCTTTGGATGTTTTGGGTATCTTGTAGTTTTCCTGTCCTCTTAAGTAACATATCTCTTCTGTCCTGGATTTTATGGCAAAGGTCTCCAGTGAAACCGAAAACAGTCCTGGTGTCTTTCATGCTGCTGTTTGCCAAAACAATAGTAGTAAATACTCCATCATCCCTGCATTGGTGATGTTGAGTAAATAAAGCATATTGAACTGGAGATGCTTCTTTAATAAAAAGAGAACCAACTGCATGCTACTTTTCTTACTTATCCTCCCTCCCCCAAGACTAGTCTTTTTTTTATTCAGAGCAGGATTTTCTAGTCTCACAACATTAATCTTTTGTCTCTGATTCCCTTCTTCATGCTTAGAATTTTTTTCTTCTGTTTCTCTGTCTGTTTTCCATTGCAGTTGCCCCATACTCTTACAAGGTGAATTCCTTCATGCAAAAGAAACTAGCTTACCTACATGGCAAAGGTTTACCCATGCGATTAATTTCTCTTGTGTCCTCTGGCTTGTACTCAGGCTGCCCATGGAGGTGTCCTGGCAAATAAGGTGAGGGGCGAGCTCAAGACTGTTCTCCAACTCCAGGTCCACCTGACACACGGAAAGCTGGAATGCCAGAGCCATAGCAACACTAGTTCCCTTGCCCTAAGCAATTCTCACATTGCTTACTTGGGGGGATGGGTGTGTGTGTCTCACTGTGCACCATTGGCCTGTTGATCTGCATCTGGATGCTTTGGTTTGGTTTCATAAATTGGAGTATAAATCTCGAGCCACGACAAACTTTTGGCTAAGCTAAGAATTAGTATTTGCGGTCTTGATTCTAGATTTTAGGAAACAAATTTTAGTTCAAACACAGAATATCTATTTGCAAAATAGAGCCAGGAGATTCTGAATTTCCTTAAATGAGACTTGTATGTAGGATTTGTTGTGGGTTTGTGTTTTGTGGTTTTTTTTGTTTGTTTGCAGTGACAATGTTCAGCAGCATAAAATAATTCAAAGAAAGGTGCGAGCAGGAAATTGGCAAAGTCTTTTCTGTTAAAAGCTTTACTCTGTATGGGAATATCCTAAATTCCTGATCTTGCATAACTTGACAGACATACTGTATTGTTTCTATTTGTACTAATTACCTTAAATGTGTGGTCTGCAGGAGAGCATAACTGCCTGCACTGTAGTGCTGTGAGATGGGTACAGTAGTGGCTTGACTTTCCTTGCAGGTGGGGATGGGATATAAGAGGCAGAAAATGTTTGAAATGCAGGATGGTTGAAATTACTTCAGCTCTGTTTTGGTGGAGTTTTGCCCCCTTAAGTTATGAAATTTTGTCCATACAATGTATGTGAGGCAGAGTAGCCCTGTTATCTTGTTGGCATTGTAATCAAAATATTGAATGCACATGTTTTGTTGACTGTGTAAGTACAGTTTATTTGTTGTTTTGGGGTTTGGAGGATGTATGTTTGAGTTACCTAAAGGCATAAAATTTGGGAATTTATCGTGCGTTTGGTTTTTTTGTATCTTGTGAACTAGAAAAAGCTAGTATCGTGACAGTACTTACTTGGTTACCTCCTCAAGTTAATTTTATACTTTTAAAGTACAGGAGTGCTTTGATAATGGTTAATGTTGCTGATGCAGCCTTTAAGTGGTTTCTGGAACATGCTCGCTCTAGGAATTGGCTTTATTGACTTGATTTCAGGTGTATCAGGTTAAAGGCTCCTTACCTGCATATTCTTCATGTAGTGTGCAGTTTTTCCCCATCCCTGGTGGCACAGAAGTCCTCAGCAGTGGATTTGCATACATACATGGGTTTTTTCCCCCCTCCTGATCCTCCCTCTACTCTGTGGAGTGGAAAAATCAGCCATCTTATTAATTTGTTTGATAGCCTCTGCTCTTATCAGTTCAGCTTTAATTTGTTTGTGGTGTGCATTTAGCTTCAAGCTGTTAGTTGTTAATGGGAATTTTAAAAACAATTTCTTTCCTGCCCCCTTTCCCCTCCTCCAGTTTTCTGTCTCTTACACTGCAGATGTTTTCAAACCTCTGCAATCACTGCTGTATAATGGTATTATAGTCAAACATTATTTCATAGCTTGCCTTGCAGCGATGAAAATGACCTTATGAAGTGCAAGGCAATGGTGGGGGAGGGAACAGACTTGCTGTCTTCAGGCTGAACCAGGATACTCTGGGTAATATGCTTACTTCTGGATTTTTGGCTCCCTGGGGATCCTAACCTGAAGTCTGAATAATCTCATGTTCTCTTATCAGACAATAGCTCCAATTCATCTATACATATATTCAGGCTAAGAGAGTTAGTGGCTGATGATTTCATAGTGCTGAGTTGGAACAGCATTAAAAGTTAAGGAGTTAAACTGATATCTAGGTACCTGCACGAAGCTTTTCTTCATAAACAGTATTTCTAAGCTAGTCCTAGGTAAAATGCTTGATGTTGTTCTAGTATCGAGATAATAAAAGGCAGGTAGGCTTACCTGTGCGAGTTAAACCAAACAAAAACAACAGACAAACATGCCTGTTCGTTTGTAGCAGAGACAATTGGTTAAAGCTTTCTGTTCAAAATGCAAGCATGTAAACTGTACGCTTATTCTTTGCTATGCTACTGTTTCTGCTCGCTGCTTCATCTAGGATTTCTACAGGTAAATTCTGAGAAGCCCAGATGGAAGTGACTTGAAGCTTGTCAAGCTCTTGATGTGTGCAGTGACTTGCTTCCACAGATGTGAAACTCAAAGCAGCTTTCATACATACATGCACCTTCCAGGCCTATTGTCTGAAAGATTTCCAGGCTTTCTGGAAAACAGCTGTTTGAATCCTAGCATCTAAAGTGTCTGAGGGGCCTGATATATTAACCCAGTTTCAACTTGGATTTTCTGAAAATACTGCTTTATGCAGTAACGTGATTTTAAATTTGTTTTTTGTTTCAAGAGCTGAGAGGGATGGTGAGTAAAAATGTATTTCTTAGTAGATACTCTGATGCACTTGGCACTCTCATTGACGTTTTGTTATTAGAGACATGACTAGATAGCTGATCTACCTACGCTATTTCTAATGGGAAATTTTCTATAGACCCATGGATGCTCTTGCTTAAGACTCAGTACAAGGAGGACAGACTTCATGCTTGAAGTCGGTAGCAAGGTCTGCACATTTAGGTGATAGTGCATGGGCTTTGTGCATATCATAAGTGGCTGTGGCTTACCAAATTACCTCACATCAGCAGAAACACAGTAGCTGTCCTTGGGCGTTTCAGGTGAACATAACTTGTATTGTTTAGCTAAGCCTCGCTGGGGCAAAAGTAACCTGTATTATTTTGTATTTGCTAAGACATATACAAATAGCTGTCAAAACTTATCTGATGCATAGTTACTTGATCATGTATCCAGGCCTTTGTATTTTATTTATTTTAAGTGGTAGCAGATGCCTTGGGCATGTCAAGGTTCAGCTGAGTAAGGCTCAGAGTAACTAAGTTTGAATGACGTGGTATCTGACTCCATGCCTGTTAGCTGATGTCAGCAGGCAAAGGGGATGTCGGCATCAATATCTGAATCTTCCTGTCTCTTGGTGAAAGAGGAAGTGAGGAGTGCGCTCTGAGAAATCTGTGATGTTGGTGTCTTGTTAGCTGAGGTCAGACTGCATTTTGCTGGAATTAGGTTCAGCCCTGAGAGGAAGTAGAGTGATCATAAGCTGAAAACCCAGGCTGAATTTCTGGCTTCCCACAGAGTGTTTCAGCACAGCAGAATCTGCATTCTAGCATGTATTGACTGCATATTGTCTGGTTAAATGGGCCTCTTAAAACATGTGCTTGCTTTTTGTCCTACCTTGCAATTGTGTAGACTTGCAATTGCATAAGCAGAGCATGATGTGGGAAGGAAGCCGACCTCTTGTGCAAGCATGAAAATACGGCACTCATGCTTCACTTTTGGGGTCCTATATAGAAACCTGGTTAGATCAAAGAGAACATTTTTTGGAGGCAGATATATAACAGGGACTATTAGCAGTCTAGAAGCAGTAATAGGGCAGAAGTCTGCTTGGAGTCAGAAGTAGGTTTCGATGGGGACTGTTGTGGTGTTTAGTTGCTGCATTTGCATTTATCAATACTGACTGCCACCAAGCAGTAATGTTTTAAGTCCTGTAACCTTAGCCTATAGGCAGCTTGTGAACTACAGCTTAATATGCAGGCTACCTTTGCACTGGTGGCTGGCACTAACCTTTGCTAGCTCTGAGCATTTTAGTTGCATCGGTTGAAAGGTTAGGCATCCTGACTTCTGCCTTCTGCTGCAAGATTCACTTTCAGGCTTCTTGTTTCATGTTAGTAATGTGTAGGAGAAGGGTGTGTGTGTTTGGTTTTTGACGATTATAGCTTAGGATGGACTTGTTTCTAAAGCGTAAGCAGATGGAGTTGGGGTTGGCAGAAGAAACTGCTTGCCCTCCAGGATTATAATTCTATCCCTTATCTCCTGGAAGAGTGGCTGAGGCAACCACGAAGCTGAGTCATGCCAGCAACCAACAAGAAGCAGAAATAGCAAGGATCAGTGCTGCAGCTACAGCATGCCACTGGGTGCTTGGTGGTTTTGAAACGGGGAACGGCGATTAAGCATCTTGGTGTATTTTTCAGGACTGTAAAATGGAGCAGGGTACCTCTTGTGTTCCTGTTATAAATAGGTGGAGAGGGAGGAGCAGTTTGAGGAGCTGTCTGGGAATTTACCTGGCCTCATAGACTATGGACGCTGCCAGCATTACAGACGTTAAAAGCAGAATTCTGAAACTAGCCACAATAAGAAACCTGCTATGGTTTTGCTGTTCTGCTTGCTCTGTGCATGTCCTTTGTACAATAGGCATACATATTAGTGAAGATCGTGGTAACTTCTTACCTTCTCCAATGTTTGCTGTAAGATTAGTAGAAAATTGAAGGCAAAACTAAAGGGATGGTACTGTGTGATGTTCATTTACCAATTTATGTTTGCACAGGGAAATGGGGGGGGAAGGGTGGGGAATGTGTTTGAAGATCAGTTCTGGACTTTGCTCCTGAAGACAACCTACCTACCAAATGATGTGCTGCTATCACTACTGGGTTTCCGAGAGTGAGAAATGAATGCTGGTGCAAGCTTGGGAAGCGTTTGAGTTGTAACAAAGCTTAGAATATTATAAAGCTTCTTCATAATACTGTTCTGTTCCTAACTTGATCTCTCTGCCTTTCCTTAGCAGTGAAGGAGACTGTCCCTGAGAATGATCTCTATGGGAGACTTTTTATAAACAGAGTTTTCCACATCACTGCAGACAAGATGTTTGAAATCCTTTTCACCAATTCTCACTTCATGCAGAGGTTTCTCAATTCCAGGAGCATAGTAGGTAATACACTCTTCTCCCTTCTGTCCGTGTTGCAAATTACCTTGAAAATTTCAACCTCTGGGAAACATTAAATAGGGCTAAGTTGAATTTTAAGTTTCTCCTTGCTTTAAAAGTATTTCGAAACTTGAAATTTTCACTGAGAGAGGATATTTAAAGCTAGCCTGTTGTTTCTGTAGATCAGTCACACTTTGGAGTAAAAACCTCATTTCAGTGCACTACAAAACCGCACCTGAATACCTGCATTTTGGGTAGGCCTTTAAGTTGGTGCATTTTGTGGGGTATTTCTGATTGTGTCCCAGAAACAGTGAAATTTGTGTGGCTGGCACATGGGCAAAATCATTGCATCCTAAACGATACTCACAGGCTTTAATTTTCTGGATGAGTAAATTTTATTCACTGAGATCATAAGGACAGAAAATTGAGTCAAAAAGGGTAATATTTATTCAGTGTCAGCTTGGAAGGCACAGTGGCAAAAGCTTTCGATAATGCTAAGTGAATCTATTCAAGTTTAAGCAGATGGGAAATTACATATTTTCATATAATTGCTTACTCTATTCCCCACCCTCAAGTCTCTTTCAGTAGACTGGTTCAGCTATGTAGTGCCTCACCTTTGTTCATCAGTGAACTATTTTCTGTTTTTTCTGAAAAAAAATACAGCCATTTGGAGTTGGTTTTCTCACCACCACTGTTCTTAAACTGTTAAGATATGAAAGGGCAGAGGTAACGCCTTTCAGGTAATCTGCATGTGAGACTTTGCATAATTTCTCATCCAGATGCTGTATCAACCCCTTGGAATAGAGATTCCAGTGGCAATCAGTTGAGGACTTTGACATACACTGTAACGATTAACAATCCACTTTGTGGGAAGTTCACGACTGCAACTGAAAAGCAGGTACTGTGTGCACGCACGTGTCTGCCTGGTGCCGTTTTAAGGCGAGGGAGAGGTCAGCCCTACGGTCTGTCAGAGGTCTGACCATGGATTATGGTTCACGAAGCTGAATATGGATCTGCAGTTTAAATGTAGCATCTCTAAGGGTAGCTTGCTGCCCCTCTCGCCATTAGTGTGCAAATGCTGATGAAATCAGAGGCTTTCTAACCGTACAGATGCCTGTAAACTTATCCCACAAAGCCTGTGGGGAAAAATATTTACATCTCTTGTGAACTGGGAGGTGAAAAGATGTAATGAAAGGCCTTCAGTGTCCACTTCTGGGCTCCCCACTATGAGAGAAAGAGGTGGAAAGAGTCTAGTGAAACACCACTAAGATGATTACAGAACTGGAGAATCTTGTGTGAGAAATGGCTGAGAGCTGGGACTCTTCAGCCTGGAGAAGGCTCAGCGGGAGATCTTACAATATATAGTATCTGAAGGGAGAATGCAAAGAAGACTGAGCCAGGCCTTCACCGCCAAAGGCCACACCTTTCAGTGGTTCCCAGTGTCAGGACCAGAGGTGATGGGAAGAAACTGAAACACAGGTGGCACCCCTGAACGTCAGGAAACACTTCTTACTGTGAGAGTGATGGAGCACCAGAACAGGTTGTCCATAGAGGTTGTGGTGTCTCCTTCCTAAGAGGTATTGGAAAGCCACCTGGACATGGTCCTGGGCAACCAGCTCTAGTTGGCCCTCCTTGAGCAGGGTTCTTGGACAAGACGACCACCAGAGGTGCCTTCCAATCTCAACCATTCTGTAATTTTGCTTTGGGAAAGGTCTTACAGGTCTGTCTCTAAAAAGAGCTGTGATCAGGAGTCAGTGGCCAGCCTTGTATCTGGTACTTGAAATGGCACTGGGGAAGTACTGCCGCTGCCTGTGTTGGCTCTAGTGGGAGGCATCTTCTTTTTCCCCACCCCATCTACACTTGCTGTTCTTAACTGCATTTTATTGTGATTGTTCGGGCTTTCTCCTTACTCCAGTTCACCTGGAGTTGATTTAGCCTAAGGAATTCAGGCAGAAAGGTGGGGGGTTGGTGGTGAGGGGAGTGGGACCCAAAAAAAGCAACCAGATACCATGAATATACCTTCTCATTTTTATTTTTTTTTATGGTAGATCCTGCATAAGCAGAGCCAGAAAGGTCAGTCTTATCAGGTGGATGCTGAGGTACTGACCCATGATGTCCCCTACCATGATTACTTCTACACTGTGAACAGATACTGCATCAGCCGCACATCCAGTCACAAGTGTCGATTACGGTGAGCCTGACTGGTGCACAGTGGGAGGGGAGATGCCAAGGCACGTATGTTACGGGTTGGTGAAGTGTGCTTATCAAAAGATCTGCCAACAGCGTAGAGAAGGTCAGTTTCTCTTGAAGTTGGGGATCTCTTCTGAAAAATAAGCTTGGTTTATCTCATCATGTGTATGCTGTGCTTGGGTCTCATTAATGCAGCGATAAATGAACTCTTTATGTTGACTCTGAGGTACAGAACTTGTGTCCAAGACTGAAGTGGGCTCTGACCACCTTGTATTTTCATGTGCAGCTGGGTGAGTGGGATAAATTGGAACTGCCTGAGATGTTTTGTAACAATTTCCCAGATACCCTTGTTAAGGGCCTGCAGGTGAGGATGATTTCACAGGAAGGTGCAGGGAAGAGGGAATGTACCTACTTTTGCAGGGAGGGCACTGGAGAAAATTTTGACTCCATTATTAAACTTTACCTAGGTACGGGAGTCTTAAAAGGCACTTCCCTTTCCCTTCCCACTTGTTGAAAACACCTGAAGTGATGAAGTTCCATGTTCAGTGCATTTGTGTTACTTTCTGACTGTAATCCTTGGTAGGTTTTGTGCTCCCTTTAGTAAGGCCTTTTATTTCAAACTTCATCAGTACCCAGGATTGGTACGCTTGCTTGGTAAGCAAGCCTGGATTTTATCCTGGTTTATCTCAGGCTATAAAAGTGCTGAAGACTCCCTCTCTGCTGGGAGAAGGGAAGGGAAAGGTCCTTGAAGAACTGTTCTGGATGATTTTTTTTTTTTGAGTCGTTCTTCCTTGTTGAGAGCTATATTTTGTGTGAGACACATAGTAACCCTAGGGTAAGAGCAAAAACCTAGGTTTCGGTATGGTGCATAAAGCATGTATGGAACAGAAGGTGCATGATGGTGTTACAGCTGTCTTTGTACTGTGTTTAAAATGGCTCAGAAGCTATTTGAATGATGCTGTTTGGTTAGACTAGAAAGACAGCAGGCTTACTGATTTGGATGATTATTTGAAAACACTGAAAAAAGTGTATTCTAGGATGGTCAGCATTCTTGACTTAAATCAAAACCACAGGCTCTCCTTTTGTCCTTTATGAAACGCTTTGGGACTCATTCAGCTGTTAAAGCAGCCCTCTGAAGGGTTCTACTCCATTTTATTTTTATTCTGGAAGCATTATTGATTAGCCTTGACCTGGGGAACACGAGGTAGGAATGTCACTTCCCCTCTGTCACGCTCACAGGAAGACAGGTTTTAATTTCTGTCTACCCAGGGTAGGATCTAAGCACTTGATGTGTGATTGGTGATAATGAATTTCACCTGCTGCCACTGCGATGCCTGTGTAATCCATTGTGTATACACACAGAGTAAAAAACAGGACTCTGATCTGAAAGCCTGAAGCTTATTTTAAACATGTTAAAAATGAGAACACTTCAGAGGAAAGAAATTCTCTGCTAGTCTGAGTGTGAAGGAAAACACCAAAATGTTTCCCATAATTTGGACATTCTGATGTGCTGAGGCTTTAGCTAGATACTTTGTCTTTGCTGCTGTGTGTCTCTTGCCTTGCTTCAGCGTAAGAGCTACCCAGGTGGAAAGCCAAGGCAGTTCCAGCTGGTATCTCAGTTTATGGATGTAAGCTAGAAGCCTCCTTCTAATGAGGGATTTCTGCTATCACTGCTACCTAGAAGAGTACACTCACTCTTGCATTCTGTTTATTAGGGTTTCTGCGGAAGTGAAGTACAAAAAACAGCCTTGGGGCCTTGTCAAGTCTGTAATCGAGAAGAATACCTGGGGAGGCATACAGGAAAATTTCAAACAACTTGGTGAGGCATTTTCTTCTTTGTGCTGGAGTAAGAAGGTTACGTTTCCTACGTATGTTTTCATGCCTCTAACTCTATTCCTTAAAGGATGGTTTGAAGAGGAGGCAACACCAAAGGAATCGTGAAGTCAGACGTTCCTGACGTCAGTGTATCTGCCAGTTTCAGGGTGTAAAAGAAGCCTCGTGGCTTCATGCTAATGAGGAGCTCTTGTATACTTTGTCATAATTGCTTTCCGAAGGAAACAGGAGGAGCAGTGGGAAAGCTGTTACTCTCAGCTGCATGTGCCTATCTTTAAGCAGTTCCTTGATTGTGGGTATGAGAGGAGAAGCAGTGGCACTTGGCAGGCTCCCTGGCTGTGTCTGTTAACAGCCTGGCCAGCCGTGGCTGCAGGCTCACAGTCTAACACAATTCCTAGTCTCAGTCTAACGGTGTCTTGAAGTGCTGCCTAACGTATCGTTAAACAATCCTGCATAGGCTGGATATACACTGTATCTGAAAAGCATACAAAGGGCCCTCTAGCAAATGGGACAGCTAGTGCAAGTCAAGGAGTACATCTACTAGAAGGTGTGCTTACTCCTCTCACTGCCACCCTCCGTATCTCTCAATTCAAGTCTTCAGTGCTAGGCTTTTCAGCTTTCCTTTTGAAAGTTTGGTAACCTTATTTTTTCCGCTGTAGAATCAGATCTCCTAATGGAGGAATATGCAATTAACCAGTCTATAGAAGACTCTGGAAAACTCGTTGCCCTGAGACGAAGACGACGCACTTTACACCGGAGTCTGGCAGAATCACTTCCCAAACGTTCTTCCCAACACTCTTCTGGTGACATGGGAGTGGAGTCCCAGGGCAGCATAATAGGTAGGAATCTTTATATCGAGTCTTTTCAGAAGGTGTGTTCAAGAAAGCTTAACTCTTAAAGTAGTGCATGAGTAACACTTGCATGTATGTTACACTCATTGCCTTTATCTAATTGGTGTGATAGCAGATGCTTTAGTGTGTTTGAGCTTGCATAAAATAATTGGAGCATCCATAGTTGCTTCTATGATGAGTATATCATAAAATCAAACCTAATCTCACCTTCTGTTTTTAAAACAAACAAACAAAAACCAACTAAAACCCAAAATGCTGCACTGTACCTGCACAGGATTGAAAATGAGATGGGATCAGAAAGAAATTTAACCTGACTTTTGTAAGGTTGCTGAAAAATGGCTTGATTTCTCCAAATAACAGCACGTTCCAGTCATGGGTTGATTAAACTTTGTCACTCACCTCTTGGACTTTTAATCTCCTTGTTGGGGTTTTTTTATGCTTCTGTAACTTTTGGGTCACTGAAGCATTTCTTAGTTCCACTGCCCCTAGGTGTGACAGGCTTGGTCACTAGCATATACAGTATTAGCTACACCTACAGAGATGAGGAACATCTGTGTGCTAACGTGTAGCAGAGAATGGTGGGTTTCATGCCACAAGATGAATTGTACACACTGAAGTAGGAGCAAGTGCTCTTTCCTAAAGTGGGAGGCAACACTGAGTATAGTACCGAGAGAACATCTGGATCACCAGCATGTGTAATGGGCTGTTTACCTAACTGAGATTACTTCCCGATTGCTTAATTTTGCTACTGCTGCTCCATGTTTTCAGGTGAGTGTGTCTCGGTATACGCTATAGCGTTCATGTATGCCCTTTGCCCAGGGCAGGAAACACAAATGTAAGGAACTGTTTGAGAGGAACGGGTAATTACATTTAAAGGTCAGCCTGCCCACTGTGGTAGGTGATCGCTGCTCAGTCTGGAGAGGACACGCACGCTTCCTCAGCCTCAGTAGCGTCTGATCTCTGTTGCTTGATGACTAGGAGGTGCTCTTTCAAAAGTTTGTCTTCAGGTCAAAATATAAACCAAGCCAATAAGGATGGGACAAGTTACAGGAGAAGCTCATTTGACACTAGTTATCAGAAAGACTAATAGGGGCAGAAGAGCAAGCAAAAGAGAGCCATTTTGCAGCCTGTCTCTGCTTGTGTGTGGCTAGCAGCGTATGTGCTGAATGAGTGTTGGTAATGGATGGACTGTAACCTTCTCAGGCTGTCTAGGTTTAATGTGAACATGCCCCAGTGCTGTTCCCCTCCCCCACCCCCCCCCACCCCCCAAGTACTGGGGTAGGGAGAATCCTGCTCCTGCTGGAAGAGCCTGACTGTCCAGCTGACTTATCTGACATGACTGCAAAAACACCTCTGCAAATGTTGGAGATGATCCTGTGCACCCACATGATCTGGTAGTTGGTTTTTTTTTCCCCATCAGCAGCTGTTGAGCTGTTCTGTGTGAAATGTTGGGCACTGACTGACATGTATCTGCAAGCATCCTTTAGAAATGTGCTTCAGTACTTTTTAACCTCCTTCTCTTCCATGCCCTATAGGAAGGAAAAGAGATGCTGTAAGTAGGACCACCACCATCATTGTAGTAATGAGTGTCTTGTAAGTACTCACTTGCATTAAAATATGGTTTGACTCGAGCTCATCTTGTCTTTGTCTGTCTGTACCTCCCTTGCATGTTAACGTTGCATGTAGCATAATAACCTAATTTGAATGGAGCACTCTGGTATAGGAGGGGAATGGATTAACTTGTGAAGTGACACAGAATGAAAATGCTGACTTGCCAAGCTAGTCTGCCTTGCAGATTTACTTGGGTCTGATCCTATTAGAAAAGAAATATCTAGAATTTACGCATTAAAACACAAGTTTTAAAAGTTCCAACAGGAGACACTGTTGTCATTCCTATTGGTTGCTGTTACGTAGCTTAACGCTTAGAGTTGTCTGGATAGATGTTTATTTTCAGTATAGCACAGCCACAAACCTTTGGGGTGTGTTTTCCTCCCAGAAGGCTTCTCTTTCCTTAGCTGTTTTTAGCCAAGACATTGTTTCTGTATCATTGCAACAGGAACTGTTACAGGACCTGATTTTTTTTGTTCTCTTCTTTCTACAGTTTGCTGCTCTTGGTCTTGCTGAATATAACACTGTTTTTCAAACTGTCAAAGATAGAGCATGCAGCTCAGTCTCTCTATCATGTCCAGCTTCAGGAAGAAAGCTCTCTGAAGTAAGTTGAATTCACAGACTTTGCTTTCTTTCTTTCTTCCTCAGCTTATGTGAGAATCTGATCTAAAGAAATGCATTTTAAACAATCAAACTTGAGGGTAAGTTTTCAAAAGCTGCTGCGGCTTGCTGCTTTTCTGTGGTCTGTGCTGATATCCAGTGACATGTCTGACTACATCTTGCAGAAATAAATTTCTCCTTTGACAAGCTGTTTTTTGGGAGTGTTAACCTTAGCTTGCGTATTATCACCCTGCTGTGACTCATCTTCTGTGAATATCGTAGTGCTGATCGCAGAACCGAAGCGTTCACTTCATCTTGGGTGAACCAGCATGGTCTCAAATGTAATGTTAACAATTCATTTAGCTTTTTTAGCCTGTTTCTGTGACTCTTCTGCTAAATCTCCTCTCCCCCTCAAACTTTTGTGTTAGGGGGTGCCTTTTGTATTCAGACACGTGAAAAAGGCTCAGATGTTGCTTCCTCTCTCAAATATGTGATCAACAAGTCTGAAAACCATAACCTGATCTTGAGTATGGAAGTGGTGTGGTGACCTTCCGTAGAGATTATCTCAGAACTGATTAGAGTAACTTTCTTCATAAGAAAGGTCTTGCTTTCTGAAGTGTGAGAACTTACGTTGTAGACTTAATGCAAGTACGTTTGTTGTTGGTGGCTGTTGTCTACAAAGGTCTGAGGCAGTATCTTCAAGGCAGCGAGGATCAAAATTCACCTGCAGGCAGCTTTTTATGTGGCTTTTGGAAAAGGATGCTTTTAGCAGTGGCAGAGCAATGGTTGCAGAGAGCAGTTGCTTTTAGAAAGGCATGGAGGTGCTTGTTTCATGTTTCTAATGTGATCTCCATCTCTTTCAGCATATCCCCAGAAATGGTATCAAAAGAGGAGATCCCTCAGTATGATAAGGAACAGGTTAAGCATGTGAAGGGAGTTTTAAGAGACTCAATTGAAATGCTTGAGCAGGTAGGTCTGCCAGTCTTTCTCGGTGATATTCTTCTTACTCAGCAACTCAAGCTTTCTTTCTCCCTTATGCCATCATAGCTTTTGTTTGGTGTCTTCTGGTGCTAACTAAAGTTTTCTTGACTCCTTAACCTGTTTTGTCCTAGGCTTCAATTTGGCACATAGGCAATGCTCATGTTTCTGGTGTTTTGGGTTGTGGTGGTGTGTTGTGGTTTTGTTTGGTTTTTTTTTAACTAAGTTTAAATACTCATGTCAATTCTCTTAAACCTGTCAAGTACATATGTTGATGCAGTTCTGAATCTTGACAAAGCTAAGACTGGAGTAATTCAAAACAAATCCTCTCTTCTAAGAAGACTCAAACCACAATTTTTTAAGTGTTTGCGCATGTCATTATGAGGCTTCTTCATGCAGGTTTATCCTGGTTTTTGCTCCTCCCTACTCTTCTAGATATTGGTGAGAGCTTCACTTAGCCTTGACATCAATGGGCCACCTAAGCTCCAGTGAAAAATAAATTCTACAGACCATATGTTTCTGAAAGGTTCCATGGCTGTGGAGTTAATCCTCCTCAGTAACTTACACTTCCAGGCTCTTCATACCACAGATGATATATATATATATATAAAAAAAAGATTGAATACTGTTGTGTTTCTCTGATCCTGAATCCAGGACTGGAAAACCCCTAGGCTGAAATTTCCACTCAGTAAGTGAAGGGACAGTAAATACTTTTTTTTTACTTATAACCTATGAATGTTCTGATTTTAAGTTCTTTTATTAAATCTTAAAATGTGACAGAAGAAATTATTAGATTAGGAAAGCTGTGGGGGAGTTCACATGTACCTCTATCCATCACCACTTTGCTCTGTGTTCTCCCACACAGTAAAGGAGGGTAGAAAAAGAAGCCATTTCTTACATTCCTTGTTCAGAGGTGTCTCTGCGCACAAAATTGCTATTAATCTATTAACCATTTTGATCACAGCTTGAAAAAGCTTCCAAATGCTGAAAATTTCACTGTAGAAATGAATTTCCTGGTTTCCATGCCCTTTTCATTTTCTCTGCTTACTACCCAAACAATTACTAATTCTGAAGTGTTAAACTGTTTTTTGAACACGCAGAGTGGGGAAAAAACCACAAAAAACCCAAACCCCCACAACTTTAAAAAAAAAAAGTGAGAATTCAGTCACCTTTTTCATCCCAAATAACACATGGAAATAATAACGTGTCTGGAAGTCATGACACATCTTAGTGCCTGTTACCTTGGGTTTTCTGACGGTTGTCAATCTAAACATTTTGTGCACCAAAATGCACTGGAAAGGGCCAAGTATTAAAAGAAAATTCATGCTTTGCTGCTGTATTCCTTAAGAGTATTTGCTATGAACATTTAACTGACTAAAAATGAGTGGGATGGCTTATCTTCTGCACTGTTGTCTGCTGAGGTGTTAAGACTTTATCACACTGGACTGTTGGTAATTACAAACTCCGGAGTACAGCTGTTAGAGCACAGCACAGGAAGGCAACTGCTAATAGAAACGGGGAAGGAAATTGCATGAAACCCTTAAGAGAAAAGGAGGAGGGAGACATTGTTTTGCTGATGTCCTTCACCCATGCAGGAGACTAACTGAAGTAATTGGGTGGGGTGTGATGGTTGTATCTTGGCAGCTGAAGATCTCCCTTTCCATGCTCCAAAGAAGCTTTGACCACTTGAACAGGACACAGAGCGGCAGGACTGAGAGTTAATACCCACAGCAGCCTTCCTTCAAGGAGTCGGAAGAACAGCTCTGTGTGTGAGGACTTGCGGGGTAGGGATTGTCACTGTCACCTTCGGACTCTTTACCATTTGGCTGAAAAGCTGCACAGAATAAAGGTTTCTGGAAGAAGTAAGTTGGGTTCTGCATTCCCGTAGCGTGGTGCTCTCTCCTGCCAGCCCCGTGTCCTGCAGAGTCTCGCTCGCCGGCAGCGCAGGGCTTTTGGACCCCAGGCTGTGTGTGCTGCGGGTTAAGGGAGCTGCAGGCTTTTGGAGGAGGGGAGAGCACCCTCAGCAGAGCAGGGTCACAGCCGTTTAGGTCAACCTCCAAAACTACCACCAAGCAAAGAGTGCTGTGGAGAGAAAGCACAGGCAGTGGTTTCACAGCCACGGCATTTTTAGGTGCGTGGTTTTTTGTTTGTGTGTGTGTTTTTGGTTGGTTTTTTTTTTTTTTTAGCCATGGAGACCGTGTAAAAACAAGTCACCATCTTTAAGGATGAATATTTTGAAGATTAATTAAGCAAACAGGAAAATGGTTCATACAGCTCTGCTACCTCTCCCGCGTGCCGCCAGCTCTGGCAGCCTGCTTATGCCATATGGCTGTAGCTCTCCCGGAGAAATTCCAGCCCTCGGTCTTTTCCCTCCGGCGAGGGCTGCTCAGCAGCTCCGGGGCGCCGTGCCCGCTGCCGGGGCGGCCCCTTCCTGCCTTCCCGCTGCTTCGAAGCAGCTTGAGGGACTGAAGATGGAAATAACGCAAAGCGAGGGAAGCGGCACCGTCCCTGGGGGCGCAGGGGGGGCTCCCCGCGGTCACACAGCCGAGCCCCGCTGCCTGCAGCTCCGGGGGGTGCCGGGGTCCCGGGCCGCAGCGCGGCCACGCGTGTCGCTGCTCCGTCCCCTCCGTCCCGCCCGCGGCGGGGAGGCGGGGCGGGCTGGGGACCTCTCCGCGGCCGGGGGCGGCGGGACCCCGCGGCGCCACCTGTTGCGCTGGCCCTTTAAGGCAGGTGCCGCCGCGTCACGGGCAGTCCCGCCCCCCCCGGGCGGGCATTGGGCTGTTCCGCCGTCAGGTGGACGGGCCCGGGGCGGGGGGGTGTCCCTCGCGCCCCCCCCCCCCCCCCCCGCACCCCTCCGCGGCCGGGAGCCGCGTGGGGCGCGGGCGGCCAATGGCGGCGGGGCTCCGCCGGGGGGGCGGGGCGCGAGCTACCTGCGGCGGGGAGGGGGCGGGGCGGCGGCGCTGGCGGGCGGGAGCCGCGTCCCGCGCCCCGCGGCGGCTGAGGGGCGGGCGGCGGGGAAGGGCGGCCATGGAGGAGCCGCTCTGCTGCTGCGAGTACGTGGACCGCAGGGGCGAGAGGAACCACCTGGCGGCGTGTTGCTGCGACTGCGAGGACCTGGACGAGGGCTGCGAGAGGTGAGGGCGCCGCCACCCCCGCGGGGCCGCCCGGGCGGGCCCCTGGCCTCGGCTGGCGGGAGGGAGGGACCCCGGGGCAGCGGCGCTGAGGGGAGGGCAGCGGGGGGTGCGGGCCGCCCTCGGGCAGCCGGGCGGGGGCCGGGGAAGGGCCGGGGAGCGCGGCTGCCCGCCCGGCCGCCCGCCAGCCGGTGCCTGCGCTTCCCCCCAACAGGTGGCTGACGTGCCGGTCGCTGCCGCCGGGAGCTCTGGGGAGAATCGCCGACACGGTCGCGGACCGGGTGCGGGTCCCCTGGTTCGCAGGGGCCGTGAAGGTCAACGTCAGCCTCGTGCCGCCGCTGGTGCTGCTGCCCGTCTTCCTCCACATCGCCGCGCTGCACTTCCTGCTGGGGCTGGTCATCCTGACATCCCTGCCCGTGCTGGTGCTCTGGTATTACTACCTCACCCACAGGAGGAAGGAGCGGACTCTCTTCTTCTTGAGCCTGGGGCTCTTCTCCCTGGGCTACATGTACTACGTGTTTCTGCAGGAGGTGGTTCCCCGCGGCCGCGTGGGGTATGCCCAAGTGGTCGCTCTCACCTGTGGGGTAATTCTTATGCTTGCAGCTCTGTCTCGAGCCAAGAAGGACCCCGGGTACCTCCCCATCCCAGCAAGCAACGAGAAGGTGTCGCACCAGGGTTTGCCCAACAAGAGTGTTAGAGGGAGCTCCAACGGGCTCCATGGCGTCACCTCCTCAGGAGCCGCCAGCAGCCGTGCTGTGAATGGGGAAGCCAAAGGCTATTCCAGGCTGTCAGCTGAGGAACCAGAAGGTGTGAAGAAGGACTGGTGTGCTAAATGCCAGCTGGTCAGACCTGCCCGAGCAGGGCACTGCCGGCTCTGTGGCCGGTGCGTAAGGAGACTGGACCATCACTGTGTCTGGTAGGTTTTGCACTGCTGAATCTATACACGCCCTCTCTTTCAAGTTCTCTCCCTTTTTAAGTTAGATTCTTTTTTTTACAGTCCCTGTTGAATGGGGTTGCTGTTCTTATGTGCAAGACCTGGTGATGTCCTTTAAAACAGTAAATGTGCGTTTACTGTATTAAAGAACAATTTAAACAACTTTGTTTCTTGTAAGCGGGTTGACTTGATAGCTGATAACTTCTGCAGCGTACTTCAGAATTGCCTCTGGTTCTCTGCTGGTTTTCATTTGGGAGGGTTTTTTGGGCCTGTGGTTTTGAGTGGCTTTTTGTTTTATTTTTTAGGCTCAGTCTGTTGAGCACTAGCAGTCTTGCAGTTAAATTGCATTAGTGCTCTCCTGGGGCAAGGGAGCCTAAAGCTGCCTGTCTGCATGCAGTACTGGAGCCAAGCAGCAGCAGGGTATAGATATGTCTCAGCAAAGGATACCATACTTGTTAACAGTTTGAGGCAAACAGTCTACTACTGTTGCCCTACTGGTTTATTGACTTGTGCCTATAACCTTTTCATGAAAAAGCTATAAAGCTTCCTTGAATGTATTTCAAAGTTCTTAGCCTGTGTTGTATAGAAGCACCTTAGAAATTAGGTTCTCTTGACAGCTGGGGGAGGGAGCAGGAAAGAGAAGCCAGTTTCTTTTCTTTTTAAGCAAAGTATTCTCTTCTTTCCTTTTGGAGGATTAACAGCTGTGTAGGGGAGCAGAACCATCAAGCATTCATCCTTGCACTCTCCTTCTTCATGCTCACCTCTGTGTATGGAATTACGTTGACCCTGCACACCATCTGTAGGGGCCGAACTCCGTTTGTGGCATTGTTCTACTGCCCTGGGGCCTATTCTGACTACAGGTGAGAGATTTGTCTGGGAGAGAGCTGGGGTGGGAACAGGCTTGGTCAGGCAGCTTAGTTCCTGTTCATCATTCTGTGCTCTGGGCCAGTGGTGTTGGCTGTCAAATCTGACCAAAAAGTGCTCCTTAAGAAGCTCTGGAAAGCAGTGATGCATTACTGCTTTTGCCAAGGTGTGGAGCCTGAGACTCGGGGAGAGATCACCCTTTATTTGGAAGAAGTTGTTGGAGGAGCTGGGATTTGAAGTCCGTCTATTTTGTCCTATATAGATACGCCCTTAAATATGTTTGCCCCCAGGTGCAGGTAATGGTCTGAACAGTCTGGAATCTGTGCTGTCTCTTCCTCTCATCCCTCACTGTTTATCAAGGGACTGTCCCACTGAGTTACCTGCTTAGAACAGGCAGCGTTAATATCGGGCAGGGAGGGCGGTGAGGAGCATCAGGCGTGAGTTCAGAGACTAGCGCTACCACTGACGGGCAGAGTACACCAGCATGAGTGACTCTGCCCTCGTGATCTGTTGAGCGTGAACATCATTGTGTCCTTGAATAAGGACCCAGTACTTTTACAACAGAAAGAGTAAAGAGCTAGGTAGTGCAGTAGCAATGTGCAAGAGTAGCTCTGGTAGTGCTAAAAGCTCTCGTTAAGTAAGCCCTGAAGCTTTAATTTTGGGAAAGCCTTCAAGGATTATCTGATGAAAGCAGCAAAGTGAGATCACTGTGGCAGATGTAGACAGGGATTTGAAAGGATAGTGATTACCAGGGACAGTCATGCTAAAACAGCTGCTCCAAAACTAAATGGCTTCCTTCCCATCTTTTTCCCTGCTGCCAGCTCTGCTCTGTCGTTCACCTGTGTGTGGTACTGTGCCATTGTAACAGCTGGCATGGGATACATCCTCCTTATCCAGCTGTTGAACATCAGCTACAACGTGACTGAGAGGGAAGCTCGGCTGGCTCTGCGGGACAACACTGGGCGCAGGCTCCTGGGTGGGTTAGTGATAGACACTGGCCAGTATAACAGGGGTTTCCTATGCAACTGGGGCCATTTCTTGAGCCTGGGGTCTTCTCCTCCACAGCGCTCTGCTGAAGACATCGTGTGACACCTTTTTCTGTCGATGATGTTGACTGACTTTCTTTAGCAGGGGAACGGCCCCTTCCACTAGGACTCCCTCCTCCCACACACTTCCTTTGTGGTCGGTGTATGGGTTGCCTATCCCGTCACTGACAACATCAGAGGCTTTCCCAGGCAGAGTGGTTCTTCGTGTGCTGGAAGCCAGCAATAGGATGCAGAAAGCAGTAAGCCATATGCACAGACCTGGAGAGGAGGAGCCTGCTGCTTTTTCCACTGTCGGAAGCTTTGTGCAGCTCAGCTCGGCAGGAAGAAGAGCACAAGGTTTTGAGAACTTGAGTTTTCATTAGGTGTGAACCCTGGCATCAAGAGGAACCCACTGCTGGACTTCAGAGTGAGCACTGGCTCCTGCAGAGGTTAAGGAATCCTTGGCTCGTACCTGCATGTGGCATTTCAGAGATGTCAGGAGGACAAACAGATAACAGATGGACCGCTGCAGAAGCCAGGCTCTTTGGCTAAAAGAGACCGTCTAGGCAGTCGCTGAACAGCTCCCTCCTCTCTGGTGCATTTTTAATTTTTATTTTTTCCTATCTTCTCTTCCATCCAGCTATATACATGCTTGTACTAAGTGCCTTTGTGAGCAACATTTCTGTAGGACTCTGTAAGTTCCCTTCACCTCTTAACCCATAAAGTTGTTATTCCATCCCCATCTGTCCGACCGGGTGAGAAGACACTGTCATCTTCAATCTCATCGTTCTTTCTGCAGGCTGGGTCTGTGTTGGTTTGAAGGCTTGGCTCATCTCCCTCAGAGTGTTTCTGCTCAGATTATGGATTGTGACAGGAGACAGCAGGTAACTATAGCAAGTAAGGAGGAGACGTGTTGAAGCAACATGTAACAGCGGATGCTGAGGGGAAAACAAGAGTGCTGTCTGGTGTTACTGTAGCGTTATGGAAACTACCTTCCTCTCTCTGGCTATGGGAGAAGGGAGCCTGTGGGAGAGCAGACAGTTCTGCTAATAGCATTTTTGGTAGGTAGCATCTTGGTCTGTTGTGTTGCTAATAACGCAGTGATCCTGTCTCCTCTCAACCCAGTCACTGTGGAGCTGCCTTACTGTAGATCTGCTTTTTCAAGCTAGGAAGCCAAGGAACAGTTCAGCCTCTGCGTATGTAGGGAGAGGATGTGCTGGAGCCATCTGTTTCTTGTGGCAGATGACCTGAGCTGGCAGGTGAATGAATGTATTATGTGTTCTGCAAGGATGCCACTTGTTCCTCATCAGCCTGCAACTGTACTATTGCCTGGGCTTGAGCTTCAGCTGAAATACCAAGGTTTTGGTGACGATGGTTTCTGGTTTGTGTGCGTGGGGTCTTTTTTTTTTTTTTTTTTTCTCCTTTTTTTTCCCCTTTTTGTTTTAAACCTTTTGTGTATGTTGTTGGCCCTTCAGTAATGTGAAAGGTCTAGCTGGAAAAGCCTGGGACCATGGCACAAGAGTTGGGCCTGAGATGCAGAAGCAGATGGAAGAGCCTTGTTGTAGCTACTGATGTTTTTAGATGTGTGCGCAGCATGCGCAGATCATAGCTGTGATGATCTGATGCCGCTTGTGTGGCAGGCAGCTGGGGGATGTTGGCTGAGTGATGCAAATGCACTGTGCGCTGCTGTGCATTATCTCTGAAGGATGGTGCCTGGTGCCAAAAGGTGAGAGGGTTGAGGGCGACTCTTGAGATCGCTGCCGTGACATCCTGATTATGTGTCCCTGTTTAAGGTGAAGAACCTGTCCCTCCTTGCACTGTTTGGTTTCCTCAAGTGGCACTTTCTATAACCAGCAGATAATTGAGGAGCAGCTGTACTTGGAATGTGGCTGTGCAGAAAGTTACTGAGTGTCCCTTATCTCCTCTTACCTCTCTTCATCCAGTGAGCAATCCTTTATATGGAGGCAAAGGGGACACCTCTCTTGCTTCCTGCCTCTAACCAAACACACCAAGATGTTTCTGGCTGCTTCCCTGGCCCTAGTGTGAAGAAAAAAGACACCCAGGCAGATTGTGCTATCTGTTCTTCTATGACCTGACAGTTTGGAGCTTGGAGCCTGACCCTAGGAGTTTGAATTCACAGAAAGACGTTGCCTCCACCTGAGTTGTCTGTAAATGTTTCTATGGCACATAGGCGTTCTGTGGTGCTTGCTGAGATGAACTGGAGCCTGGCAACCCTGGAGAGCAGGATGCTGTGGGCTAGCAGGTTTGTGATCTGCTCAGATCTCATCCCGCTGGCACTTGGGAAGATGAAGGCAGAATGACATCCTGGGCTAAACGAACCCCTGCAGCGGAGGTAGCCAACCCCTCTGTCCCTGTGAGCTACGTGGGCAGAAATCCTGCACCCGTGAGCTGGATAAGCTCTGGGAGTGTTCCCAGGCTTGAGGTAAGTGGTTTCTCAGCGTCCTGCTACCCCTGGCTGGGGGAAAGCAGTGCAGAGCAGATCGCGGGTCATTTCCCTGGGATTGCCTGACTCTGTTGGGCTCAGTCTCCTACGGGCAGAGACTGGTCACTGCTTTGCAGCCTGTCAGCGTAGCCTTATCCCTTGTCTCTTGGTGAGCTCTGGCATGGGAGATGTCATCTGAACTGCTTATACGGAGACCCTCGGAGTGGTGGCCTCCCAGGCAGCGTGGGCTTTGGGGCATAGATTAGGAACAAAGGGTGCTGGACTAACATAACCGTTCGCTACCTTGGTCAAGCCCACTCCAGTATTGTGGGGGTGAAGTGCTAAAGTAAATTTTCTTTTTGCACTTGCTGCAGAGGGAACTGGAACCATTCAGGACACGAGAAGTGTTGTAAGGCTGGGTACTTTAGGAGGAGGCTGCAGTGCTGATTCCCCAGCCAACGGGAAGTTCACAGGGCTGTAAACTGCATAGCAGTGGTGACTTTTTTCTTTAAGGACATGGCTCTTGTTTACCATTCTGGCGTCTTCCCCAGAGGACTTACCTTGTGAATGCCTTGGGAGATGGGAAGCATCAAGTAACAGGATATCTAAAAAGCATCTAAAAGGGTAGAGGAGTTGCGAGCTTCAGATACATACTTTGGAGCTTTCCTTTTAATAGCCCTAAGAATCAGCAAGAAGCCCTTGAAGGGTAACAGTCCCTTTTGTACTTGTAGCAAGGGCAGACTGTTGTGATCTCTTGTGCACTAAGGGGACAATTGCTTTTCCAAGTATTTTCTTGCCGAGATTGTTGCTGGCCACACTGGTAGAAAAACGTTAAAACCTGGGCATCGGGTCAGTCCTTGGGCTCGCTGTGTTAGCAGCTGCCTAGATCCTTGCTGCCTGGGTGTTGGAGCAGTGGGAGCAGCCTGCCTTTGACAGGTGACTTGTGGTTCACGTGTTGTGGCCTTAAGGTAAGGACCGGTGCTGGACCAGTGTCTCACCTGTAAAACCATGTGCAGGTACCTGGCAGTCTAGAAGATGGTAAACCAGTAAAACAGTACTCTGCTGGCCCTTGGGAAGTTTCTCCCTAAGAGAAGAGGACCTAGAGCTGGTCAGAAGCAGGGAAGGATTTTGGTAATAGCTAGCCTTGAGGTTTCTCCGCCCAGACTTGGAAATTAGCTTATCCTGCTTTAGCCGTGACCTTTTAAAAGGTATTTGTTGTTTCACGATTAGTGTGGACTTCTGCAGGGCAACTCTTAAAGGGCCAGGGTTCTGATGTTGCTGCTGTTGTAGTGTTAAAGCCCCCCGTGTTCAAATGCCAGCACCCTGCTGTTTGGTAACTGTAAGAACTGTGCACCATTAGAGACACCCTGTAAACGGTGGCTTGGCACTCTTTAACTGTGTCTTCTGACATTGTGCTTTTTTTGTAGGCAAGTCACAGGTCCCCACATCGACTGTTTCTCCATTTAACTTGTCCTCAAATGACAAAAGTCACTGGTGAGCCTGAGTTGGCGCTGCTTGTGACTCCTAATCGCGTTTCAGCTGTCATGCTATGATGGTGCTTTTTTTTTTTTTTTTCTTCAAAGTGTCTTAATGAAACCATTTGCTGTAAAATGTCTCCTGAAGATAAAATGGGTACTGCCTCACTGCCTAATGTCTTAATAATGTGCTTGGTTTTTTCCTTCTATATGAATGTATATTGCCTCATTAGGGCAGGAAGTGTGTGTGATTATGGATGTGTTTTCCTGTATTGCTTTCAGTGAAGAACTCTACAGTTTCCTAGGATTTTCTTCTGCTATCAGGATGTTTGTACAGCAAAAATCTTCCTGCAGACAGGTGAGGTTCTTTCTGAAATGTGGGAAGTCAGCCTCCCAAGATCTTGTCTTTATGGAACTTCTGTAATGATAATGTGAAGAATGATGGGCTCTGGAAGAACTGTCTGCCTTGGAGAATGGGTAGTTTGGGTTTGGGTTGTGGGTTTTTTTTCCACTCTAAGCTTTAGGAAGAAACTTTGTGAAACATATTTGTGAGCTTTGTTGAAAGGACTGGGGGGGGGGGGGTGTGTGCGCGCGCATGTGTCCATTTTGCATCATATTCAGTGTTTCCAAATGGATGCAATTATGAATCAAAATAAATTATTAGAAATGATCTGTGGAGTGGCCTGTTGATTTATGACAACATGCTCAGCCAGGTCAAATGAACAAAAGCTGCCATCATCTCATGGCTGTTTATGTGTGAGCTGAACTTGGGAATAAGGGAGCAACAGGCTACGGAAAAGCTAGGAAACAAGTGCTCTTCCAGTTCAGCAAGAGTTAATTTTTGGGTTTGTTAGTTCTCGATAGCCTGGAAACTAGGGATGTTCCCCCACAGTGGGGATCTGAACCAGGATCTTGCATCCCATGAGCAATCAATCCATTATGAGTGGCATCAGGCTCCCAGCCTGTTGTCCAGTGTCTGGCTTGCCCTCCTACACTTGCCCACACAATAGATCCAGAACCCCTAAAAGGAACAGTCTCTTAATTTAAACCCTCTTCTAAGCCATGTTTGGAAATGATGTGGATATTCTCTGTGCAGTGGGAAAAGATGTAGCCTTTGATTCTGTTGGTATATTGGGACATCTGCTGAAAGGCAAGATGACTTTCAATGAGTAGAATCACAGGTGCCTTTTGTTCCCAGAGCTCTGCTTTGATTTGCCTGGGTGGTACTTGCGCCTGCTGTTCAGCTGTTTCTCTTTGAGGATTACTTTGCACTCGCTGACAACGAGGACCTTGCGGTAGCAGTGAGCCGGGCTTGTAGTTAGGTGAGAGCGGTGTGTGCAGAAAACGTGTCAAGACTTCTCACACCCCAGCAGCCACCAGCTTCGTTAACTCCAGTGCTGATGACAGGGTCACGTGAGACTACTGCCTCTCCCCAGCTCTTATTTTTTTTTCCCCCCTTGCGGCTTGCCATGTCCCCCCGCACAGCAGGAGCATGCCTGGAGTGGCAGCTGGTGCTGGGGAAGGCCAAGGTGTGCTACTGCGGCCGGTGTCTGTAACAGGCCGGCCAAGATGCGAGCTGTGGATCAGCCTGCAGTGGTGCGTGGACCCGTCCCAGGCTAACTGCAGTCCCCAGCTACAGTCTCGTTTGCCTGGGAGGAGGCAGAGGGAATGGTTTAGTGCTTCACGCAGTGTTTCAAGTCCAGTTTGAGCTGGGCCTTGGAGGCTTTGAAGGACTGGTGTACAGATTCACCGAGGAGAAGATGTTCCTGGTTGAGGTCTTTCGGAAAGCATGCAGGAACTCTGGAGGGCAGGTGTCTGCGGGGGGTGGAGTGGAGGGGGAAGGGGAGTTTGCAGTCACTTCTGCGTTTGCTGTTGCACCGAAGTGAAAATCCTCTCTCCCTCCCTGTGCAGGAGAAGGAAAGTCTGGCTGTGCAGCCACCTCCCTCTCTTGCTAAGAAAAGCAAGGAGCTGACAGGCAGGAGCGTGCCTGAGCTGTGAGAGTGTGGGCTGATGACCAGCATTAAGGCATTGACATCTGTGTCTAACCAAGCACCGGAGCAGGAGGGATGCTTTGGCACAGCTGCAGGCTGAAGCTGTTTCCTTGGTCTAACAAGCTTTTCTGTATGTCACCCTCCTGCTGGGAAATGTTTGCTGGAGCTTTAATTTGCAAAACACTATCATCATGCCAGGGATTTTAGGGGTGTCCTGTGCAGTCTCTCGGCAGCAGCATCAGGCACAGCCTTGCTTCTGCCAAGGAGGCAGGAGTTGTTTCAGCCAGGTGTGGACTGAATGGGGAAGTCGAGGGGCTTCTCCTCTCCCCTTTGATTCAGACCACGTTCAGCGTGCATGCGCCTGATCCCTCAACGTCATCCCTGTCCTTCGGCTGGATCCAGCTGAGGCTTCAGCTCTGTGCTAGCGCTGCGTTAGCAGTAGGCAAGGGCAAAGGGGTGCCAAAGCACAGGTCCTCCTGGGTCTTCTGGCTTCTTGCTGCTGGAATGTCCAACCAAACGGTGTCTTACCTGGAGAATCAGTTTTTCAAGGCTACTAAGAATAGAAGAAAACCCTTGAAGGTGAGAGTTTTGGAATCAAAGGCCGGTTTCTAAAGCAAGCGTTGACAGTACTTCGAGTTCTTTGGGGGGGATTTATAATCCACATAAGCAGTATTATTTTCACGGATGGTGAGTGGGAGCTGTGAGCCTCGACAACAAAATGTGCAACTGTGGCATTGCTGGGAAAGAATCTGCAGTTCAGTAAACGGGATACTCCCCTGAGTAGCCAGTGGTTTGGGGCACCCCTTCAGCTGTGAGGTGCAGATCCAACACCTGCTCAGCCTGTTGCTGGGGTCAAGACCAGGCTGCACGTGGGTGCACCCACTCTGCTGCTCTGTATTCCTGCTACTGTCCTTACAGCTGCAGCATGTCCTGTCTCTGGCTGGCTGTAACGCTTCCTTCTCTCTAGCTGAGAAAGGATATGCCCTCACCTCTCATCCTCTGGGTTGCTGCCCTCCTTATGCCGTGAATCCAGATGGATGGTGGGCTGGAGACTTTCCCTGCTGTTTGTTGCCAAGCCTGGGTAAGGAGGAAGTCAGCTTGGGAAAAGGCCACCAGTACTTGGGGAGCGTAAGAGCTGATTTGGAGGTGTTCCAGGAGCTCGTTAGGCACTACGTGGGAGAGGCTTCCAAAGGGAGAGAGTGCGCTAAGAGAAACTGGGTTGCCGCTGGTAGCACCCAGCGTGGTTGCTGGCTGCCCCTGGGTTGCCGCTGGTAGCACCAAGTGTGGCTGCTGGCTGCCCTGGGGTGTCAGTTTGGTAGCTCAGCCCCCAGCCCCGCTCCTCCCTGCCTCTTTGGCTCAGTCCTCTGCAAATGATGCCACCCTTCTGCAGTGCCGGTTCTTTCCTGCAAGGCAAGTTATTCGGCCCTCTCAGCTTATCGCTTCCTCTCACAATCTGCTTTTTAATGCAGCCAGATGGTCTGTGCTCGCCCACACTCCACGCAGGCACCTTCAGCTCCCTGCACTGGGATAATGCGCTCATCTGACCTGCTGGTGCTCAGGTCTGTAAGCAGCCTTTGGGAGACGTAAACATCCATGGGTTGTAGAGGATGGCAGTGGGGGGTCACCTGGGAGTGACAGTTGTCTTCAGATCTGTGCCGAGAGTCTCGCCTGGCTTTTCTGGGCAGAGGGGCTCTCCGACTGCACCCCCGTGAGCTCTCTGCATGGACAGATTCCCAATGCTAAAGTTCTGGAGCCTGCTGCTGTGCTTCGGCACCTTGACCTGCCCTGTACCACTTCGCCTGCAGCGCTTGGTGCCAGTCTGGGCCCCTGACGCTGGACTTCTGTCTAGTGCCACCCAGACAGCCTCTGACACAATTAGCACCACCAGCTCAGTTGTGTTCATTTCAGATTCGGGTTTATTGGAAACTTTCCGTGCATATACAGGTTTTAAAAATTACCTGATGCAACAGATAACAGTAAACTGTTTTCTTGGCATTACCCAAGTGCTCCCTGTACTGCCAAATGCTTTTGGAGAGAACTTTGCCTGTCTTGTTGTGAGGGGGAAGTCATTCCAGATTCCTGCCTTATGCTGTTGCTAAGACAAGACATGCCGTACCTTAACGGCATTCCCCTGTCTGCACTGTGCTGCAGGTTAAGTTTGAACAGTGATAGGAAACTTTCATTTTAATCATGTCAGCTTTAGCTTATGTAAAAAAACAGCCTGCCTTTTTCTTGGATTTTTAGGGTGTTTTGAAGTGCTGGATCAAGCAAAAAGGCCCAGATAGACTTGCACAATACATCCTTTAATACTACAGTTAAACAGCTTAGAAAATGTTTAAATGACAAGAAGATAGAGGTTTATAAACTTGGAATTGCTGCTTGCCACCAGAATCAAAGCGCAGTGCTTGTGAGCTGGCCAGTGCTGTGAACTAGGCAGTCCCTTGAAAAAGAATCCAGGTTTTAGGTTGTTCATACACGATGCTGTGATCTGGATTGTTAGCAAATATGATCTGCATAAATAGCTCTTCCCTCTCCTCCTCCCATCCAAACTCTCCTGGCACAGTTAGCTAGAACCTGTTCTCTGGGTGGCCAAGTTCACAGTAGTGGTTAGGGGTCAGCTGACAGTCGGGTCTGTTTGCTCTCTGATCAGGCTGTCACCCTACAGAGTGCTGGCAACAGAAAAGCACCAGGTGACTGCTTAAGGAAAAACAGGTGCAGTTCAGTCCTGTGCTTCCTGTGATGGAGGAGGATTTGTGTCAGTGCTGCAGCTCTGCGTGTGGAAACGGTCTTGGCCCGAAACACGCTCTGTGCTAGGGTTTGGTTACCTAGGCCGTGCTGCCACCAGCCAAGACACTTGTACGGAGACTTCACACGAGGAGGACCTTGTGGGGAATAACCCCCTGGAGTGCAAAACAAAACCATCAGAGAAGTTTTCATATATGCTTCGTTTACGACAGCAGCGACCCCAGGGAGCTTCCTTTGGCCGTGAGACCGTTTGCACTGGACAGGACTTCCCCTTGGATTTGTTTCAGTCAGCAGGAAGACAGCACTGAACAGCATCAGTCTTTCTGTCCCCTTTCCCAGTCTCCTTTGACTCTCTTCTGTCACGTTCGGAAGTTGGGGAGAATTTCAGCTACTCTCCTGCGGAGCTGGTTTCTCCTTTCCTCCCTCTCTCTTTCCTTTTTCATCAGTAATGGGTACTGCCTCCACGCCTTGAACGCATTCAGTGTGAGTCTCCTTAAAAAACATTGGGGACAGAAGGAACAAAGTGACGTGTACATAACAACAGGTAATCAAAAGATTAGTTCCATTTGAGGGGGGAACTCCTCTATAACAGCTGCGGGATTTGTCCTTTCTGCTGCTAGTCTGGGCTGTGACATGTTAAATATCTACATGCAGATCACTCCATTAATATGTCAATCACGCGAGGGAAAAATAACACATTGCCCTTCTCTATTCCTCTCCCTCCAGAATTTTGCTCCTCCCCCTGACAGGATTCATTAGCTGGTGTTTGCTTAGCACTCTGAAGATGAAAGATGTTTCTTGAAGAATAAACAGAGTCTCTGAAAGCAGTTTCTTCAGGAAAAATGCAGGGTCCTTTGGTCCTGACCAACTGCTTGTGAGCGCAGGCAGCTGGGCTCTTAATTCTTACCTGATTTTAATCACCCCACCAAAGGTGCCTTGCCTTGGGTTCCCATAGGGGCCATAGGGAGCAACGGTCCTGTCTAAAGAATAGTTTGCTATGCCAAGGTCTGAACTGCCCTTGGCCAGTCGCTGGGGGAAGAGAGAATGAGGAATGACAGGTGATTATGCTCCTAATATGAGACCATACATAGAATGAATCTAGTCTCTTTCTGGGTCTGAATTTTCCCTGGTTCCTTCAGTTTGATGGCTTGTTGGGTTAAACTGTGCTCTGTTCTGATCTTACTGACACAGCAAGCTAGAACAGGTTTGCTCTACCATGCAAGAGGTGAATTTAATTTAATTATTCCTCCGAGGTGCTGCAGATCCTGTTCGGGCTATGCACAGGCGCAGCCTATTCGTGACTCCATGCAGCTGGCATGCTTTCATGATGAGGTACGTCAACACGCTTCTGTTTTCTGCTGAACTTTGACAATAGTTTTTTTTCTTCCTGTTACAATGCATGGCTAATGCAGTTACGGGACAGGAAGTGAACTGGCTGCATCCAGCTCCAGTCATGATGGGCTGAACTGTCTCCTGCAGTTCTCACTGTCAAGCCAGGTTGACAATGGCATAAAGGGAGAGCTTCCTTAAGCAGAGTTTCTAGTTGATCACCTTTGGATTTGTGAACTAAATCATCTGCTGTGGACAAAGCAGTACAATGTAATTCCTGCACAATCATTTGGCTTGCTATAATTGTACTTAAAAGATTTTCCTCAGGCAGCTTTTAGCAGAAGCTGCCTGGCTGGATCTGCTAATCAGCTTAGAAAGTTTCAGCTACTTACCTGCTTTCACTGTATTCTCTTTCAGCAGGTTTGAAAGTCCTGCGAAAGTTACTACTGCGTTTCATTTTCCAGGCTACATGGAAAATTCTTACCAGAAACCTCTGCTGATGTTGTCTGTGCATATCACAGAAACAAAATACCAGCAGTAAAGAACCTGTTTCACATGTTCTCGGGGAGCTCACAATTGATCTGTCAAAATTGGTCTCTAAAATAATAATCTGTAAGTTATATGAAACCTAAGTAAAAAGAACTGCTGGCAAGGGAGCGCACTTACTTGTTACTGTGTTCGGTAGCAATCTTTAGCTTCTCCCATAAGGTACATTTTTCTTCCATGATCAGGTCAAACCATGCCCAGAAGTACTTCCTCATGAGGCAGGCTGCATGGAGGGCACTCGCTCTCTCCTCCAGACTGGAGAGATAATCCTTGTACTAAGGAAGAAGGACAGAGAAAGAGGAGAAAAATGGTTTCTTCCTCCCAACCCCCAGCCCAATAAACCAGAAACAGAGCAGCGCTGAGACTGTAGCAGTGAAGGGTAATGGGGACAGGAGTGGAGGAAAATCAGCAGGGAGCAGGGTGAGAGTGCAAAGGTGGAGGAGGAGGATGGAAAGCGGTGAGCTGAAAGGTCTCTGAAGAAGGGAAAGACGTTGCTGGAATGGGGACAGTGCAACTCAGCCAAGGCTGGGCTGCAAGCGTATGAAGCGGCACTCCAGTGAGGGGGAAGTGTGGCAGCAGTAGCTTGCTTGGTATCGTTTCTCTGCTGTGGTGCAGGCAAACCTTTAGCCAGTTCCTGAAGCCCCGTCGCAGCAGCATGCAGGAATAGAAGTCCTCAGCCTGAGCCGCTTTCTCTGTGAGGCTCCTCTGGGTGTCCTGGAGCCAAGACACCAGGCACTTCCTCTGCAGGCCCAAGCAGTGGTGCCTTTGTGCCGTCTGAGTAAAGACAGCAGAGACAGCAGCTAGTGACTGCAACTAGTGATTACATAAACATAAAGCTACAGGAAACCGGGTACGCGAGAAAATCACCTCAGCTTTTTGGGCCCCTCAAAATGCAGATCTCTGACAGCTTGAATAACTTACAGGATAAGTTCCCCCAAGGAGGGATCAGCATAAGGAACAAGACAAGTTTCTATCAGGCTACTGCTGTGTCACTTCCAGAGAACAGCCTTTTGAATTAATTAGATGCTCAGTTTAACCTGTTGTGAATGAAGCAGACGCACGGCCCGTAACGGTTTAGTCCAGCCCCGTCCATAACGCTGGCCAGCAGGGTGGACTTTCGGAGCAGCTGCTATCCCTCTACTCCCTCCCAGCCGGAGGCCTATGTGCATTTGCTCGAGTGCTGTAAGTAGCTGCAGTTCCAGTGACTTAAATGGAAGTTTGCCAGCTTAGCCTTGGGCTCTGGCTGAATCTTCAGGATACGGCAAGTGGTATTAGTCCACCCCTGACAAGGCATGCCAGCTCAGTCATGTACAAAAATGTTTTCATTAGCAATATTTACGTGTCAAGGTCTCAGAAGCTACCGCTTGCTATTCTGTGCTGAAGATACGGCCAGGCTAGAGCAGATCACTGGATTACCACCTGTGGGTGTCCTACATCTAGCAGCAGCCAACGCTGCACCAGCAGCAACTCCAGAGAGAGGGAAAACCCTAGCGATACGCTGGGGTTAACTGCCAGAACTACAGTGGCTTGGCAGCATCTTACTGATTGGCTTTGCTGTGGAGCAAGAGAACAGGCTCACGTCATATAACTTCAATTTATTTTTTTGGCTGTATCATACTAAACTAACTCCCACTGTGTTATTGGCATCAAATCACGTGGCAGTACTGCAGACAAGTGGAGGCTAATAAAAGATGACTTCTCATTAGATTGAAATTCGTTCCTTTCTCTGTCCTTTTGGTTCCTGTTTAATCAGCTACAAATAAGGATGACAACTCTGTGGCTTTTTGATGACCTTTCATGATTATTGTCAGATGGGCTGATTTAAAGAGCTAATACAGGTCAGGATGTGCAGGGAGATTTTTTGCTTTTCCATCTCTACCTTGCTTAAGAGCCTATTAAGGCTTCTGCTAAGTGCTGCATCCATGCTTTTTCCCTTCCTCCCATGGCACCAGTCCTTTCCTCTCCTCAGCACTTACCACCAGGTTTTCCTTGGCTCGCTCCCTCAACCTTTTCCATGGCACCATTCCCAGTTTTCTGAGCAGGACCTTCTCATAGTGATCTCTGGCCTTTTTCTGGAGCTGCTGCTCTTCCTCCAGCATCCTCTGCTTCTCCAGCTCTTTCTACAATACAAAGAGCAGTAGTTTTGATTCACTCTGGGTAAAAAGGATGTTAAGCAATACCAATGGATTATCACACTGGAGCTGGAGGTCCTGACCTGACAGGAAATGGGGATCTGCATCTTTAGCAGTGCAGACCAGACATGACCCTGTGTACTAGAACCTGTGATAGAAAGCGGAGCAAATGGTCTTGAAAATTCTCCTGGAAGATGATGGTATTTCTGGACATTTCCTTGGGCCATGTATGAGCACGTGGCCTTCCCTCAGCACCGCAGTTTGGTGTTACTGTAGCAGATACATAGTCTGTGGCTACCACCAGTGCTGACACAGCAGGAACCTCCTCTTCATGGGGCTTCATCATGTGGGGAGGGGAGCTTTGAGGAGGGCAGCTTTCTATGTTTATAAAACTGGACTGAAAACATGTCCAGAAATGATTCTGAGTTTACACATGGACCCTACCTCTTAGTCTAGCCTAAATAGTGGGTGTTATGTAACTGTACAATATTACTTTTGGCTGAGACTCGGGGATGAAGGTCAAACATCCTAAAACGCTCAGTCCAAGTAGAGCAGTAGTTGTAGGTCAAATTCCTGTAGGATTTCAAGTGCGCTATTTGGGTTATCAGGACAGCTCATTTCCAAGTAACAATAATGAAGTGGGACTGTTCTTAGGCTAGCTCCTAGGAGAGGAAGCTTCTATCGTTCAGGTGGAATGTTGCCCCCAATCTAACTGTCAGGCTTGTTTACTTTTAAATTGTGTGTTTGTGACTGGTATCATTGTGTATACTGGAGGGGGGATACAAGTGGAAGGAGCAGTCTGAAAGCAGGCTGAGCATGCTGCCAGTGGGGGGGGCTTATGTGGCTGTACCTCAGCAGTGAAGGCCCACCAGCTGGGCCCTCTAGTCCTGCTGATGAGACAGATAATATATACTTCATAACACGTTCAGTCCACGGCTCTTCCTCTAATACTGCCAAAAAGGGGGAAGGTGGTGAGTGGATATAGCGGCTCTGCTCTGCTAATGAAGACCTTCAGCTCACATTGGTCTGAGTGAGTGCTAGCGGGTAACGGCTCCGCTTCCCTATCCCTGCTAAAGGGGGGGAAACAGGTGAGGTGTTTGGTCACCAGCTTCTGCTGCCTTCTCTCCTCCCGTCGTTTTTCCTGCTGAGCTTTCTTTTCCTCGGCCTCTTTCCTCTGTCGTGCTTCCTCTTCAGCCTTCAGCTGGGCCTTGAAATGGAGAAAATGGAGAAAGGTAAAATTTAATTTGGTGCAAGTGACCTTTTCAGAGAACACAGACCTCTAAGCTTTCCCAGTATTCCTCTAGTATGGACCAGCACCTGAAGCTTCAGAAGGAAACAGACTTTGTCACATACTAGACATGATCTGTGTTGGACAGTGAACAGTGGAAGGGAGAGGAAGAAGGGACTGTTCTTTCTATTACATCTATCTGTCTATCTATCTTTGCCCTAACTTACAGTATTTGCCCACTCCTCCTCTAAAAAAATTAAGCCATACACCAAGTTATTCATCGATAACCTGATAGCTGAAGTCAGTTCTGAAGCCCTGGGCTCTGCTCTGAAGTTTTACTTCTCCATGCAGAGCAGCATTACAGGTACCCAAACATTTCTTTCTCCGAACACTGAAGGTACTTCGGTACTGGCCATACTTGGCAAAATATACTTCTCTGAATGTTTATCTACTCCCCTTGCAAACCCCACTCTATTTTCATTTCACAAAGCTTTCACTCTCAATGTATGTATCAAAGGCCTAAAACCCACAGGAACCATAATGCATGATTATTATGACTGTGCTTCCTGATTTCTACAACTGTGGCAACTGCAGGTGAGGAAAACTAACCTGGTGCTTGTCTGTCCACTCTGTGGTTAGCGTTCTCTAGAGCTCATTTCAGCCTCCTGTGTATGTGAGTGCACCTCTCTTGCTTGCAGAAGGAAGAAATGCTGGCTGTTTTAGGACCCCCAGTTCTGAGCTTTCTAACCTAATACAATTTACTATCCATGTTTTCAGTAACAGCTTAATGCCCTGAAGCTAAGGCGGCTCCTCTGTTAGATGTGTGTCACGGAATTTGGGTATTAACTATGCAAACATTGTCAGTATCTTCTCTCTTCAGCAGAGATTTGCTAGAAAGATGCAGGATTTTGACTGGGTGAGACTGCATGTCCTTGAACTGCACATGACCAGACAGGAAAGGCAGGGGAAGGGAAATCACCATTGGCAGGTCCAGTCAAGTGGATGTCTGCAAGCACTTCCATCCTTCCCATCCTTGGCAAAGACAAGTTACGGGGTAGGTGTTAAAAAAGTATTGGGAGTAAGGGAGGCTGCTTCCAGAATTGCAGCTGCATTAACATGAAGTGTCTGCCTGAGATATGGCACAGCTAGTGCTGTCACCATATGCAAATGCAGTATTAACTACTCCTTTTGATGTGTGCTGGACATCTGCTTTCTCACAAGCTATAAAACTCCCGTTTTATATAAAGGGCCTTTTCTTGGTCTCTAACTTTGGGGTTAAAACAGCGTTTCTTGTAACTGGAATGGTGTGAAAGAGATATTACACTTTCCATTTCCCTTACCAATTTTGCCTCTTCTCTTTGTTGCTTGGCTTCTTCTAGTTTCCTCCTCCGTTCTGCCCGCTGAGTTGCTCTCTCCTCCATAGCTATAGAAACAGAGGATGTAAGGCTTAGTGGAAACGAGCTATAGGATAATGGCAGAAGTTGGGTGAACAAGGATGACCACTTCACTCTACTGCCAGGCCCCTGTTGACCTGCAGTGGCCAGACAAAGGGACTTGCTTTCTGCTGCTTCTTACGGCTGGCAGCGTCATGAACAAGGAACCCACAAACATTTAAGAGATGACTCAGGACTACCCAATTAGATTCACTCTACCCTCCTTGGCTGACAGTCACAGCCATGAGGCTGTTATGAAAGAAGCTGTGTTCAGGGTTTTATCCCCGTCTTCCCTGATTTGAGAGCTGAGGCTCGGGGGACTTGATTTGGCAGCAATTGCTAGGAGGTCTCCAGCAAGCTCCAATTGCTTAATTATAGGGCAATTTCATGATGGAAAGCATCCCTGCCACAGTGACGCACAGGTACTTGGTCCCACTAGTGAGAAACTGCTGCTTGCAGTTTATCTCCCAAAAGAAGCATCAATGTGGTGATCTTGTTGGCTATCAGCAAAGGTGTTACAGTGCTGAGGGGACCACACAGAACATGCAGTGGAGTTGAGAACCCATGCTTGCTGCTTCTGAAGCGGCAAACAAGGCACAGGCTAGAGCAACTGATAACTGGGGGGACTTCAGTGTGTTGACCACAGTAGGTTTCCTCAGATTCTTTTCTCCTCTCAGCTGTCGCAGGATTCTCTGTCAAGGGAAAATCATCCAGCGATACCTTATTCACTGCATTTTTTTTGGATCTTCAAAAAAAAGCACTTGAGTGCTCTGAAAATATGCTCACTGTCTCTAAGGCATACAGTTCAGGCAAATCAGAGTTGAGTGATGGCTTAGACTAGGTAGCATCAGAGCTGAACACAGTGATCCCAAAACTGTTAAAACATCACAATGATCATATTCCAGACAATCAGGACCACCCCCTAGTTGATACGGAAGGACATGACCTAGGGATATAACAGAACCCGATCTTAATTTACTGCTTGAAAAGGTTGTGCTGCATGTTTACCATGTATATGCTGTTCCAGTGTGGGCATGGGGGGGAGATATCTCACAGAAGGCAGGGGTCCTGAGCTCCTTCCCCAGCCCTAGCTACTGTTATCTCACAAAACCTTGGGTAGGCACTTAGTTCCCTTTTGAAATCTCAATACCTCTGTCAAAGTTAGATGAAAATGTCTGGTCAGTTTAAGTGTTACTTGAATGTACGATGACGGGAATGAGACTGACAGCAAAAAAACCCCTGCAGAGCTGCTCTCTCCAAGTCCTGTCACACCAGAAACAATCACAAGTGTTAGCCACCACTGCGTACTAAGCACTGACTTGAGAGGCTTGCAGTGGCCCGGGTTTTACAGATGCCTGACTTGGGCATGAAGACAGATCCCCCTCTCACAGCGCTGGTCAGGCTGGGAAAGAGGGCTGAGTTTTATTTGCATGCTGTCATCAACCAGTAAGGCTGAGGCAAATAAAGGGAAAAGTTCTCAGACAAGCTGTTGAGAGAAGTGGTCTGGAATGGTCTTTGCTACCTAGAACAATACCTTTCAGTATGGGATGAGGTGAGATCAGCTGGCTGGAGGGCTTCCTGCTTTGCATCACTGCCCTGGTGTTTGCTGGCTTATGAGAAACAGGTGGACTATGAAAAGAAAACAGAAACTCATCAACGAATGTGGTCAAATGATGTTTCACACCTACCACCTATTGTTGAGGAACAGGCCTTGTAATTTCTATTCCCCGTTGTGCTGCATTTTCATTCTGAATCCCTGATACACCTTTCTTCTGCTTGAAATGGGATTAATGATGCATCCTTGCAAAGGAGTCAAGTACCCAGGGCTGCTGCATGTTCTGAAATACTGAGGATGACACTTTCTTTTTTCCTAACCACATAAATCCCTGCTGCTACTACATGTGACACTCTAGTGTTGCTGTTTCTAAGTGGATCCTGTATGGATCACATGATGTCAAGCCATTGCAAAAAGGGAGGACGGAGAACTGTGGCCAGCCTGATACTACCCTTGGGGCTAAGTCACAGGTGAGAGAAGAGCAAATAATGCTAGCGTGGCTGAAGTGCGCCCGCCAAATTCTGGCTCAACTTGAGTAGGAATGAGACATGCTGACTAATTGAGCCTGCTTCATCGAGGGCATATACCTCAAACGGGTTGTATTCTTGCACCTGGATTGTTCTTCCATCTTCGGTTTTTCCTCCCTGATTTGTGAAGCAGAGTTGTTAAGCAGCTGGGTTACAGCCGTGCCTTGTGCTGACTCTTCTTTAACTCTGCTCAGCCTCTGATCTTCCTGCAGTTCAAGGATCAGCTCTTGCTGTTTCTGAAGCTGCTGCCTCTGCTCCTCAATCAGACATCGCTGGAAGTCATGACAGTGTTCAAAACTGCTACCATAAGCAGGAGCTGGCTTTGGACCAGGTGCCTGAAACTGCTGGGGGAGAGTGGCTGTTTGATTCCTGTACACAGCCTGGTCCTGGGCACTCAGGGCTGCACATTTTACGGTCATCTCCCAGGCAAATTTGGGTTTTCTGTGGGAATGAGATGTGTGAGCAGCATCCCAATGAGAGTTGTCTCTGGTCTGGTCAGGTTCTTTCTGTGTGAGTCCAGTTTCAGTTGGCTAGGGGGGAAAAAAAAGAAATAAGGAAAACTTGGCATGGATTAGAATGAAGTACCCTTCTGCCCTTCCTACGCAGTAAGTATTTCTTTAATGCAGATTGGTGAGATGCCTGAGAAGTAGGGTAATCTCAGCTGCGCGGTCTTTATCCAGTTCCTAGCCACAGCAGAGGGGCCCTGTTATGCACAAAGTAACAGGTTGTAGGAAAAGACTGTTAGGGAGCTGTGTGCCATTTCACTGGGAGGAAGAAATCCTGATCAGGCAAGAGCTCTGGCAGGAATATATCCTGACTATTTTGTTAGGGAGCACAGCTCAGGACAGCTCATTTCTCAGGGGTCAGCTCATTATTCAGGGATTAGCACTGTCCCTTTTGGACTGTGTTGTCCCCACTCAGAACTCAGATGGAGAATAAAAGAAAAAAATGCTGAAGTGATCTACATGGCTGATCCCTTTTCAGGTGGAAGAGAAGTGTACAAGGTGCTGCTTCCTCGTGCCTCTTCTCCAGCTTTGCTAAGTATTACCATGAAACTGGTGCACAGTGCAGAATGAAGCTGTACCTTTTCTGACACAGGGTTTTTCTCTGAAGAAGCATCAGATGTAAGATCTGCTTTCTGATTCCTAGGTCAAACCCCAAATTCAGTCTCATCCTTCCAGCACAAATTTTACCAGTGCATCAGATGAAAAACAGGGGCCTACTAGGATGATACAAGCACTGCAGGAAATCAACTTTTGCTGACACTTAAGCAAACTAAAAGGTTGACCTGTAATATGTGTGTGTGAGCTCTCATGCTGGGATCGGGATACTGCTGTGGTACAGGTTTTATAGACAGAAAGGAAGGGCAGGCTCTGACCTGATAAATGCCAATTTAAGGAAGCTAGCTCTGATTCTCCTCTCCCACCTCCTTGTGATGCACATTATCTGAAACAGCCACTGACAACTTTTTTCCCCCATGCTTAAAAGCCAGAGAGCTGCACTGGCATGACAAAATCTCTTGTCACGCAGTCAAGCATTATTCTTTTTAAGTCTAAGCAGGCATCAAAGATGTAACTAATCTCTCAGCAAAAGCGATCTGGGGTGGGATGCTCATTGCGACTCACAGTACATGAAGGGCTGTTCTTTGTCATTATTAGAGATTATTTTTAAAACGCATCCATTGTCCTTCACTTTTGCCTCTGATTTTTAAAGACTTCCCTCCTGAACAGTTGCAGGCAGTTATGTGGGGGTCACCCTGGGAAAGAAGCTTTTCTCTGGGACAATGTACTCTTGATTTCAGACTGCACAAAAGAAGTACTTTGTAAGAGTACTGAAATGCCAATAGACAAAAAACAAAATGGGAAGGATTTACCTTGTCTTGCTGCAAATCTTGATGATGGTTTACTTCTGCTGTCCCAGGCTTGTTAACCTCCAGTGGCCTGTCCAGACCACCCTGCCCCAGTGACACTGCCTCCAGCAGCTGTGCCATCTTTCTCTTCATCTTCTCCCTCTGGATCTGCAGCTCTTGCTTTTCTGTCTCTGCTCGGCTCCAGCGCTGCCATGCCAGAAAGCAGCAGCGCAAAAGCCGTCACCGGTTATGCTCTGCAGACAGTTGTTTTTTCCTGAATGAGAAAGCACTTGTGTTACGACAGGAGTGAGACTTCTGCAGGCTTGAAACAATTGCAGCAAGTACAGCAGACCAGGCTATGGCATGAGGCCCCATAATTTCCTGAGTCTCTTTTTGTGGCCTAACTCTGAGGCACTCCAAAGCTGTACAGTTTCTCCAAGGAGGAGTGGGAGGGCAGAAAGGATGCCCATTATTTTGAAGTAAGTTTCCCTAGTTCACATTTTGCAATTTCCTGTGTCATCTGTAGGACAGGTCTGAAAGAGGAAGTTCCCTTGCCAGCTGCACAGGGGGAGGTGGCAGTGCCTCACCACACAACCTGCCAGACACCTGCAAGAGCAAAATTTTCTCTGGCTGATAGGTAATTCATCCAACAGCCTCCTCAATGAAAGACACTGGCCAAAATGATCTCTGCTGTACTGCTACTGAAATAGGAAATAACTATATTAATCAGGAATAAATATGGCACCTCGTATTCTCTGGGGTCCAGAGCAAGCCAGGGTGAGATTGCCAGGAAAGATACCTACAGAGCGAGTGAGATGCAGGCTTGTTGCAAAGTGCTAAAGCTCTTGTTTATCTCTGTCCTCCTTTTCATCTGTGCCGCAGCGTCTCTGGCAGACTACAGGCAGCGTAGCAGTTTTCTCAGAAAGCTACCGTTTTCCCCCTGCTGGCTAACTGGCAACCCCCTTTTACAGTCCCTGATCACTGCTGTGCCCAAGTACTACTGCAGTAGGAAGAGTGCCACAGTGTAGGGTCACTACCTGTTTTGATCTCGGAGATGAGCTTCCAATTGCTGTGTCTCCTGCTCTACCTTCTGGGCCCAGGTATATTTTCTCCAAGCTCGCAGGGCCTTCAACTGGCATTTCCAGTCAGCAAAGGCTCTGGCTTTTCCCATTTTAATTCTGTGCTCCAGAACGACTTTCAGCCAAGCAGAGAAATGTCGCTGCATGCACTGCATGGGAGAGTTTCAGAAAACCAATGAGAAGGTACAGCCCGTCACACAAATGCTGATCTTCTCAACCCTTCCCCTTAGTTGACTTTCCTTTTTGAGATTCTTTTTAGTATCCCCACTTTCAACAATTACCTTGAGGGTAAAAAACCCAGTGCAGAGCATGTACAGGTCTTCTACAAGAAGCAGAAAGGGACTAGAAGGATAACGTCATGGGGCTTTATGCTTTTGAGTGAAATGCACTTAGTTCACCAAGTATAAAGGAATAAAATGGGTGAGGATCATAGAAGTTCTAGAGAGGAAAGTAATTTCAAAATCTAGAAAATGTCTTTAAGATGCTACAGTTACAAACACTTCTGAGAACAGTTCACAAATATCTCCCATGGGCCACTTGTTTTTTGGTGTGTTTTTTTCTAACTTAGACAAAAATTAAGATACTTCCCAGCATGAATTTATGACACAACCTAAGCTCACCCTTGTTCCAGCATGAAGCCAAACCTTTCCCCTGTTGTGTAATTAGACTCGCTGCCTCTGGGAGTGATTTTCATTGTACAGAACAGCAATTTGCTATCTAATCTACCCCATGATTCTAGCCCTGTCACTGCAACACTGTTCATTTTGATCCTCCTAGTGGGTCAACTCACAGGACTCAGCTGTTCCCCTTTGTCGTAATGCCTTGTTTTAATTGCATTCCTCTCACTCACTGAAATCTCCAAATGGAGACTTACAAAACGGACAAAATGTCAATGCATTAGCCATTTCTTTCTGCTTTAGGAAAATAATCGGAGTGTCACTATTGCTTAGCTCAGCTAAGCACTGGCTTCTCACATTATGCCAGCCCTAAATTGTTCTGTGGTTTCATTCAGGCTTATCTTCATAGCTTAAATTGGGCTGGAGAGAGGTTGTGTACCGCTAAACAGTAGGCAAGCTCAAATCCAGCAGACGGGCAGATGAAGTCAGCCATGGGGAGAATCACCATAAAAGCTGTGGGACTCTTCTATAAAAGAAATTCTAGATGTAGATAAGTAGGCGTTAATGATGATTGATCTATTAATTAAAACCATTACCTGATGGGTGGCATTCATACCTGCACTCAGGGAAATTTATTCCCTTTGCTGAAACTGCCCATATAAAATTAATTCAGTACAAAAACATTGCTCTTTAATTGCAAGTATTTGATACAATTAGGTGTTTAACCCAGAGCTGGCCATGGTGACAGGATAATGAGGGTAAAAGAAATAGGTTCCTACTAGAAATTACTAAAGTCTGCATGCTTGCCTCGAAAGAGCTGTTGCAATATCACAGAATATCCTGCTGCCCCCAGTGGGAGTGGATCCCTGAGGAACCCATTACTGTGGATGTGCTGGCATACTTCAGTTCTGGGAGACCCACTTCAAAATTCATTCCAGGCCTCAGCACTTCCCTTTCCTCTCCCTGCTCCTGCACCAGGATCTGCAAGGCAATCTTTAAAATATCTTCCCATGCACACAATAAGGTCTTCTCAGGACCTTTTGTGCCACTTCCCCCTTTTTACTTTCTTCCTCAAGGGAAAATAAATCTTGCTCCACTGCCTCCTCTGTGCATCTGCCTATTTCTCAAATGCAGAAGCCTCTATGTTCACAGCTGTCCTGAGCACCACATCTTTTCCACAATTCTAAGTGAAACTCCCACTGAGTACACTTGAGGCACAGACACAGTGGGGATGGAGGCTCAGGATTTCTCGCTCCTAGTCTTACAAGATCATTTTTGCCCTGCTCTTCTGCTTTCCTGGTATCAGAAGGACAGCTTGGAAGGAGTAAAAAATTCTGATAACCAGGACTTTTTACTTCAGTTTTGCAAATGTTAGCTGAGGGCAGGTAACTCGGTCTCAGACAAAGAGGGGTGATGCTCACTCTTTGCTTATTGGTGTGAATCTTGCGCAACAGCTCCTGAGCCTTTCTCTGTTTCTCCTCTCCTTGCTCCTCCTCCTTCGGGACCAGGAGTGGTGATGCAGTAATAGATACCTCCTGCATTGACAACTTCTGACTTTTTTCTTGTTTCTTCCCCTCCCTGGAAAATGAACAAACATACAGATCTAATACAATGAGAAAAGTATTGTAGCTCAGATTCCACTCTCTTTTTGGCCAATCCTAAGAGAACCACCCCTGCAGCTTCGAAAGCTGCTGATTATTTAACTCAGCCTTCTTAGAAAACAGCCTCTGTCATGGTTTAAAAAGTCTGGAGTGTTTCCAAAGTGTAGCATGCAGAAGAAAACTGTAAGATTTCAACAAAGCACTTGCATTAGAAGATTTAGGATCTCAGGGCTGCCTAAGCAAATAAACGGCATCCCTACGAGTCACATTTCTGACAGTTCAAGCTCAGCAGAAGCAAAAATAATGTCTCTGCAGAATCCTCAGCAAAAATGCTGTTTATTCTCATAGCAGAGGAAGTATTGTAAGTGCTGGGGAGGGGAGGACGGGGAGGGAAGGGGAGAGAGGGAGCATGTGTGCTGGCTTTCATGCTGCATTACACACTACCAAGGCTTGATGCGGCCACAAAGCTGATGGAAGGAATGCATGGTGGTGCAAACATGCTCCTACTTTGTGATTCAGTACAGTAATGGCTGAAAGGAAGGCTAATGGTACCTTTAGCCCATCTTCCCACTAATGATAAACTGCCATTGACAAAGAAATAAAAGTTTTTGGGAGAGTCTGAAGACAGAGCAACAACAGATGTTTCCTTTGGGACCACCACTCCTCTTACATTTAGCCAAAGGAGCTGATAAGCGTTCTTCATACGGTTATTTCCATGCCCCCCTCTCCCTCTTACGTTCTCCGTGCTTCTGCCATAGTGTGCCTCTTCTCAGCCATTTCCTTTCGCAGCTTCACCATTTCCCTCTGGATCTCCTCCTCCTCCTTCTTGGCCTTCAGGGCCTTCCTTCTGTCCTCCTCCTGTGCTTGGAGCCTGGCCTCAGACAGAGCTAATCTCTTCAGAGACTTTTCTTGTCTCTGAAGCTCTAATGCCTTCTGACGCTTCATTCGGTTTTCTTTCACCTGGGAAGGAGGAAATCAGCAAAAGTCAAAGCAGATACCAAAGGCTGAAGAATTTGAGGTTCACTGTACACTGACAGGGTGGGTTACAAGCCACCTTTCACATGAAGCAAGCAACCCTATCTATAGCTGGCACTGACTGGGCAGGTTCTGTTCTCAGACCAGCAAAAAAGTTCCATTCAAGAGAGTGAGGTTAAACAAGTGTTACTCAGAACTCAGACTGCCATGGCAGCTTTTCCTGTCGGTCTTCAGAAAGGGGGGAAAACCTTAACAGACGTAGTGAAAGTTGACTGTGCAAGCTACTGTAATAGCTAATGTGCACGCAGAAATTCAGCTAAACTGCGGAAGAGTATCTTCAGATGTTTGCCTCCAAGTCAGAGATTATTGCAGGTTGGGAGAGAATACAGGGGAAGTATCACTGAGCATTTACTGTAATCCTATAATCCTTCATCTTACTCCTTTTAACTGTGCTGCCTTGCCTGCTCGCACCTGCTTGTGTCTGAGCTCCATGATTATTCGTGGATCTGCAAGTTTTTTCTTTTCCTTGATATCTTCAAGTCTAAGGTCTTCCACTATCCCACCATTCACAACTTCACTCTGCAAAAGATGCTGTAGGTATTCTTGGACAGAAAAACTTTCCGTTTCATGTTCCAGATAGCGGCACAAGTCTGAAATGAGGAATTCAGATTCTCTCAGGCTAGTCTGAAATGAATAAACCCCTCTGTCTCAGATCACAAAGCCTAATACAATTAAAGGGATCATTTTCCCAGACTGTGAATGCATTTATCATGGAAGTGGACACACTGACTGCACTCCATTTATCCCCAAAGAGTCTTAATCAGTCTCCCATTGAACACACTAAAGCAGTAACAGCATTTCAACCATTTTTTACTGCCTTGCCTCTGAGCATCTCAAATGGCTGTATAAATTTGACAGGCCTCACAAATACCTATACACAAAAGAAATATGATTTCTCTTTTACAAAGGGAGACATCGAATGTTTATGAGGCCCATTTGTGCAGCCCTACGGCAAGCTGCTGTAAGAGCTAGGGCAGAAAAATCATCACCTCTGATCTTGTTTCTACTGAGCCTGTTACCCTGGCCTCAAAGCAACTTTTATCTCTCAGTATGACAAGCCATGAGACCTGGCTCCCTTTCCCAGCACAACCTCACAAAGGATGTCAGGAACTCCTTTGTTGTGCTCACCATCAAACTGCTCATGCTTCAGAGGGGCTGCAGAAGGCTTTTCCAAGAGGATAGAGTCAACTTCCTCTTCTCCATCACTCATCAGCTCCAGTTGCAGTTTGGACTTCATCCAGTTACTGAGCAGCTGCTGGGCTATCATAAGGAAAAAGACCAATGACTTCATTTGCTTAAAAAATATATAGGTAAGTGTAAACTAGCAAGACTCTATCTCTGGAATAGTTGTATCACATGCTGGGAAGGCTGTCTAAAATGACTGAAAGCTGATCTGCAACAGAAAATGGAATAAGGCTAACAGTTCTGTTCTCATCTTCTCGATCAATAAAAGAATAGGAAGAGAAAGTGGTAAACTTTTTCCCTGTCACGTGTACCAAATGAATTCTTCACCTCATTTTTCCTACAAGATTCTGTGGACATTTAGATCACTCGTGATTATTATAGCATTTATCAAGGAGACGGAATTCACATGAGGTAATTCATGACTCAGATAGCTTTCATATGTTTTACCACTGCACTTGCAGACACTTAGATGTTTTCCACATACACGTCAGATGTTAAATACAAAAAGAACCAATGTTTGGACAAATGTTCATTTCACGTGTACAGGCTAACCTTTTCAAGTATCGCAGCTCCATGAACAACTGGTGAGTCTAAATTACAAGTCTGTCAGGTGGTAAGCTTCACTGGAGACTACCTGTACTCAGCATTAAGACTGCAACTACAGGAGTGCACACATGATGGATTTGGTACTCCTCAGTGAGCTCAAATGCCTAACGAACAACTCAGTATGAAGTCCTTCTATGGACTTTACTTGTATTTCCACTCTCCTGTGGAAAAACGCAAAAACTACTTTTACAGAGTTCCTACTCAAAAGCAAGGACAGCTAACGTGGCTGCTGCCTCAGCAAACCACCTGGCCTTGCTGCATGGGTGGCCAAACTCTTCCTGAAGCCGAATGCAGGGCTGTAAACTGCACGGCATCAAGAGCAGCCCTACGAGAAGCTGGGCCATCCTGAGCTATCCATGTTGTGAGGATGGGCAAAGAGCAGGGATCTCAGCAGCCGCTGTAGTGCAAGTCATCCCCTGTAAAGGTACAGAGCCAATAAACAAGAGGAAGCAGCTGCTCCAAATCTCTACGTCTAACACAAAATGAAGATGTTCCCGTTGAGTCCTGGTATTTCTAATGCAACAAAGCCTTTTAAAAACTTCCTCGAAATGGGGCGGGGTTTTTTTAAGAAAACATAAATGTAATGTTTATTGTCCTTCAAATCACTTTTGTTCTTTCATAATCTCTCAGGCCAGCTCAGGAACAAGGAAATACAACTGATAACAGAAAGAAGACAGGAAAACAGCTTATCATTTGGGGAGGAGTTACTTTTTTGACTGGGAAATGTGAGCTCCTTGTAACTTCAGCAAATGGGTCCTGGCACTTCTCTTATCGATACCTTTCTTTACAAAGTGGACTATGTGAAGTTAAGTATTCTAATCATGGGTTCCAGATAAAAAGCTTTCAGCTGAGGTAGGAACAATCCTGAGGGATTGGTAGCTATAAAAAGGAAAACCCTAGGAGAGAAAGGCAAACAACAATAATAAAGAAACACGAGGAAAGCAAGCAACTTTTCCAGCAGTTGCAAAGACAGCTCCTTTTGAGTCACTGTGCTGTATAATGCATTCAGAGAGTGCACTGTAAGCAGATATGTGTATTCCATGCTATTAGTTGAACCCTTGATGAGTATAAGTGAAATACTGACTTCCTGTATTGAAGTGGATGCTCTAGAGACGTGTCTTCATTCCATTCTATAAGGCTCACTTTTGAGTCTTAAAAGAATGGTTAACTCAGTTTTTAAAATCTTGCCTCCTGTCAGCTTTTTACACTGCAGATGTACTTCTAACACTGATAGGAGATCATTTCCCCATCTTTTTTTTAATGTACTGCAGTTTTACTTTCAAATTTCAGTAAGCGTTTGTTTCTGCAGGCATTACAAAGGGAATATTTAGTTAGCTAATTAGTAAGGAAAATTTTGCATGGGAATCAAAGCAAAACCACACAATTATCTGTAGATGCGAAAGTTACACAGAGCAACTCCATTTTCACATCTGGCCCACTATCAAAAATCTGTCAGGTAATTTTACCTGGTTCCCTATGACCCATTAACTTGTATTTGGCCATACAGTGTGTTTTCAGGGGAGGTATTCACCCTTGTCTTGACCTGAAATTGCCAGGAGACAGAGAATTTATCCTTCTCTTAGGTATGCTAGTCAAGATCTACCTTGAACTCCAGCAACTGATTCTTCTTATGCCTCTCTCCATCAGATGAAAGACATCTTACTATGAACTGACTCTTACAGTCTCAAGCCTTGCAAGAGCTTGTTCAGACCAGAACCACAACACTAGATCAAGAACAGCTCACTTTAGGCATCTCGTGGCAGGCAGTATTTCAGCTCACCTTCCTCACAGGCCTCATCATGATCTTGCAGCCGTTCCACAGTTTCCAAACTTGTCAGAGGAACACAAGGCCTCTGTGGATACCTTAACTTTTGAAGGGAAAAAGCTTCAGAGACAGCATACTCAGAGGCTTGGTCCATTCTCTTTAAATTAAAAAAAGGAAAATATTTTTAAGGATTGCTAGATATTAATTTTTAAGGTTCTTACATCCATGCTTCTCCTCCAGAGAGAGCAAACATCAGTGGGAATATCACACAAGACAGCATAGCTGTTATAAGACAGATTTCTTTTGAAACACGTTTCTCCCACTGGAAATACTGGACTTGGAAATCATTAAGTAATAATCATTAATTTGGCAATTAGTGCCAATCATAGTGATTGGAGAACACACAGGGAGAATGCAAACACCCAGCCCCTGGGAGCTGGATGGTGACTTGTTCAGCTAGTCCCCACCAACCACCATGAAATTTGTATTCAGCATTTTGTCTTAACCAGGCTGGCCACCGCATAAACAGTCTGAGTGATTTTCTGTCCCGTATTCATCCCTCTAAGGTGTAAATGGTTCTGACATGTGACTTGTGTTTTCACATGTTAACACCTGTACCCCAGACCGCCTGCATTTCTGCAGAACTTCTTCCCTTTGTGCTCGGGCAACCCGAGCGGCTGCTGCCAGAGGCCTTTGAGGCACATGCACACCCCTACCTGCCTGCGGGCAGTGGAGCATGGGGGGTGCTGTCCTGGCTTCGGCTGGGATCGAGTTAACTTCCATCTTAGTAGCTACAACAGTGCTGTGTTTTGGCTGTGATGTGAGAACAACGTTGATAACTGATAACACTGAAATTTTTAGTTGTTGCTGGGTGATGTCCGTACAAAGTCAAGGGCTTTCTGGTTTCTTGGGCCCTGCCAGTGAGAGGGCTGGGGGGGGGGCATAGGAAATGGGGAGGGGACACAGCCAGGACAGCTGACCCGATGATGTCATGCTAAGTATATAAACTGGGGGAAGAAGGAAGTGGGACATCTGGCATTATGGCATTTGTCTTCCCGAGTAGCCGTTACATGTGATGGAGCCCTGCTGTCCTGGGGGTGGCTGAGCACCTGCCTGCCCATGGGAAGCGGTGAATGAATTCCTTGCTTTGCTTTGCTTGCGTGCATGGCTTTTGCTCTACCTATTAAATTGTTCTTATCTCAACCCTCAAGTTTTACATTCCTTTTCGATTCTCCTCCTCGTCCCTCTGGGTGAAGGGGAGTGAGTAACTGTGTGGTGCTTGGTTGCCAGCTGAGGTTAAACCATGACAGGTCCCAGGGAAGGAAAACAAAGGGACGTTGACCCTAGAATTCATTTTCCTTCATCTCAGGTGGTTGTAGATGCAGGCGATCGTGCTTTAGGGTAAATCTCTTGCATTACTTGCCTATACATACAAGCCGCAGTACTGCCCAACAGCAAGTCCTGTGTGTGACCCGTGAGTTTTACACATAGCAACAAGGTCCCTTACTCCTGAGTTGCCGTGCAAGTTACCTCACCTTGACCCTGTGCTCCAAGTTATCAGGGTCAAAACTGGGCTGGAAATACGTTTTTTTTTAAAAAAAAAATAATAATAGCGTTGCAATCACCTGTCTCCTTTTTCGGACCCAGAGCTGAACGCCGCCACCCACGGGAGCGCAGCGCAGGCTGCCCATCGCTGGCAAACCGCACGGCCGCTGCCCACCCGGCACGCCTCTTCCCTGAGCCCGACCCTCCTCTTCCAAGTGCCCGGGATCCCGCGGGCCCGGCCCGCCCTCCCCGCGCCGCTGGGGCCGTTGGAGCCGCCGCTGGGGGCTGGCGGTGGCGCGTCCCCTCAGTGCGAGGGCGAGCCCCGACCGGCCGGCGCCCCCTAGCGCTCTCCGCGCCGCACCCGCGGCCCCTCAGGCCCCGTTACCTTCGGGCTGGCCCCGGCGGTGAGGCGCCGCCAGCGGCACAGCCGGTGCCGGTGCCCCGGGATGGCCGCGCCCGCGCCGGGCACCTCCGCGTCCCGTCGCAGGGCGCAGCGTGCCGGGGGCGCCTTCGCCATGGCAACGCCGCTGCCCCCGCGCGAGGGGCGGCCGCTCCCGCCGGCGCGGGCTGATGACGTGGCGTGAGGCGGTTGGGGCGGTTGGGGAGCGACGCCCCGCCCCCGCCCCGCGCCCCGCCCCCGCCCCGCGCCCCGGCCCCGCCCCGCGCCCGCCGGTAGCGCGCGGCGGGGCCCGCCATGAGGGTGAAGCTGTGCGGGGCGGCCGGCGGGCGGCTGGGGGTGCTGGCGGGCCTGGGCCGGAGCGGGGCGGCCGCCCTGCCGCTGCCCGGCTGCCTGCTCTACACGCGGACCGGCTCCGCGCCCCACCTCACCCACGACACCCTGCAGGAGGTGGGCGGCGTCCCGGCCGTGGCCCAGCTCGGCCTGCCCGCCCTGTGAGTACCGCGGCGCGGGGGGTGGGGGGCTCCGCGGCGCTGCAGGGGGCGGGCGGGCTGCTCGCCTTCCCGGTGCAAGGCCCCGTGTCCAGGTCGGTTGCTACCCCATCGAAGGGAGGTGGCGTGCCTGGGTGGAAAGCAGGTCAAGAGGCCTAGAGGGCGGCATCGTTTCTGAGCGTGTTTTGGCCAAACCCCTCTTAGCGACCTCATAGCCTTCTCCGCAGCAGAATAACCAGCTTTAGACAGAGCTAACTCTCTAAACGAGTTGGGTAAGTGGCAACTGAAAGGAAAAATTAACATCATAAAGCTTGGTAGAAGCTCTCCCCTCCCTGACTAGTGTAGTCGAGTGATGCACTAGTAATGCTCCCCAGAAAGTCACTGCGTGACTTCATGCTGTCCAGCAAGTTAGTGGTCACTGGTCGGTGTGGGTAAAAGCTCTGCCTTTTTGCCACGGAATTATGGCTCCCCTGGCACATAAGCTGTGATTCTCGAGCATCTTGTAAGCTGTGACTCGATGGTCGCTGGCATTTAGTTCTGTCTGTCCCTGCTTTGCTGCCTGATAGCTGGGTGGCAACTCTGGGTGCCTAAACCGATCCAAGTTCAGACAACACATCAGTATGGCAAAAGAAGCCTTAGTTATGAAACCACTGATCTTTCTTCACAGTTGTTTGCTTAATTAATGTGTTTCTGTATCTGGATGCAGGGCAGAACTTCATGATGTCCTGGAAGATTATAAAGAAGGAGCTGCAAAATTTATAGGTAAAGCATGCGTGTCTGCTTGCATGTCTGGAGTGATAATGCAGGTGGATCCCACTGGTGTGTTTCCAGGCAGTACAGTAGGCAGAAAGATTTAGGCGTAGGCTTTCCACATGTAGGCATTTTCTCACTCTAAGTGACACTAAGGAAGACTTGAAATAGTGTGTTGTCACTAGTATGGGCAGAAATCCTTCAAACAGGCTACAAAAATGCGTGGGTTTGCTTTATTTCTCTTTTTCTGCACCCAGCCTTCCCCTTGGGGGCTTCAGCACTGACTGGGATGGGCTCAGGCCAAAAGTTGAGACTAGAACTGAGAGAATTTTTACTGTAGCCCCCAGTCACTGCTGCAAATGAATCTTGCCAGGTGCAATTTCTGACTAATTTTGATGAGGAGAATTAGAAATTCTCATGAAATTGGCCTTTCCCATACAGCTGTTCAAATACATTTCCTGGGAGTATCTATCTGCTCAAGCTGGCTTTTTGATTCTTATAAAATAGTTGGTTTCATCTAAATATTTCCAAGAGGAGGTCTTCATCTAGTATGAAGAATAAACAGACAAAGCATCCCACATTAAATCAGTCTCAGCTGGTGGACACTTCTGCCTCTGAGCTATTGATGTTCTGAGAAGGTGTTAGGAGAAGAACCCATGTTGGATTTGCAGGAGCTTTGAGGAGCTAAAGAAGCAGGTGGAGAAGCTAATTTTTCTGCTGTTCTTTGTTCCTGTCAGTTTAGCAGCTGGACTGTACTTGCTCCCTGTATTATTCTTTCATTTTTTCCATGTTAAAGGGTCTGTTTTAGAAATAAACTCAGTTTTACCTATGGATAGCCAAACACAAAACAGTCAACATTGCCATAGTGCTCAGCTACTGCTCTGAGACGTAGTGATCTTCATCAGTCCCTGTACTCCATTCTTGGAGCAATTCTTGAATGAAGTCTTTACCTCGACACCTTGGTGGTAAGAATGAGTAAAGCAGCAGTTCCTGTGTTTGTGACTATTTTGGTTTTTCCTATCGTTGTCGTATCAGAGCAGTAAATGACCGCATGCATTGTGCAGCCAAGATCACTGTTGTCAGGCTCACGTGGTGAAGGAACCTGAACGCACAGCGAATGCAGAGTTAACATCTGTGTGAATATGTGTATCGTAGCCTGTATTTATATCTGGGGAGGTAGCTCAGAGAACTGGAGGATGATCAGCCCAGTCAGCAAGCATCTCTGGGACGCTTTGTTTGTCTGCAGATCTTGGGCTACATTTGGTGTAAGGTAAATCCTGTAAATCCTGTCAAAGTGATGGCATGTCTTTAATGTGTATAATTTAAGGACAGTTCTTTGTATATGGAATCTAGCGGACTTTGCAAGAAAAAACAACTTTTGAGTTGCTAATGCTTGTGTCAAAGCTGAGGTATTTTATGAATGTTTTGTATGTGTTAGTTGCACATAATTATGAATGTATAAAATAATGTAATTTATTATAATTTTTAAAAAAGTGATTAATAATTTCTCTCCTATATACAGAGACCAAGTTTTTCTTGGTGGTTTTTTTTTTTAAAAAAAAAGCACATCAAAATTTGGACATGCATTTCGCTATATAAGCAAAGTTATGGCTTGAATGTCCAAAGGAAGTTTACCCCCAACTTCTACTAAGCCTTGACTGCATTTGGACAACTTATTCCTTCAAGAAAGATTGAAAGTCTCTTTATCTGAAACTTCTTGGAGGCTTCACCAGTTTCAGTGATGACCTGTGAAAACTGTATGACATTGAGATATACTGTCTAGCTTTCTGGTATTTGAAATCTCCAGTCTGGCAGGGATGATAGATTTCTAATTTGTGTGGCTCATCTGTTCTCTCACTGTATGTTGTCCTGCCTTAAAAGTTCTAGGCTTGAGGTTGTTGCTTGGTTTAGGTTATGTCAAGTGTCAGATGTCTCCAGTGTATTAGTGAGTGGTCAAGGGAGTCAGCTGTTGGGTCTGCCAAATTCTAGTAGCAGGAGTATTAATCAAGAAGAAACATAAATAAATCTCAAAGGAGCTATGTAGGCTGCAGAACCAAAGGGTATTACTATTTGATGGTTTGTCCTGATGCTGCGCTCTTCCTCCCTGCAGCTAGTAAAAGGGGAAAAAGTCTGCCACCTTTGGTGTTGAGGGATCGAATGAACAATACTGTCTTTGTCAGAATGGATATACTTGTCAGTGGGAGAATACCCTGTTCCCTTCTGCAAATTTACAAACCACATCTTTGCATTAGCTTTGGTTCATGAAACTGCTCTCTGTCTGTTGCTCTGTTCCTAGGGATGCCAGACACGGTGCTGTACTGCTCCCTTCATGACCCGGTCACTCCCTGTCCATCTGGCTACAACACTAACAAGGTACAGTAACTATAAAGACTTGAAAGAGGCCACTTAAAGTTCCCAAAAGAAAGCTGTCAGTCTTCCCCTCACCTGTGTGCGTGTGCTTAGAAGGCCACAATATTTTTTGTTATGCTTTATAGAAAATTAAATCTTTGCACAAAAAAAGAATATCATGTATGTGCTCATACCTCCAACTAAATAAAGCTGCACACTTTTTACTTTTCAGTGTGCTCTCTGAACAGTTAAGTGGCAATTCAGATAGAAAGGGGAGCTCTGGACTCCCATGCTGTTGCGGTTAATATGGTAGTAAAAGAAAATACATATGTATTAGCTTCTATGTTGTACAAGCTTATGGTGATGCCACTGATAAGCAAACAAACTTGAACTCCTACGTGTGTATTTACAGTCTGCTACAGGCTAACAAAGAGGAAGAACTTAGTATTCCTGCAGGAAGGTGGCTTGGCAATCCAGGAGTGCGTAGCATTGTGGATGTTTGCCTGTTCCATCCCACAGGCACCCACCTTCCCTGTGTGGTCCCTGCACTACCTGTTGCCTGCCACAGCTTTGGCCTGGAGGGGCCACTCCTGGTACCTGCTCAGGTATGGGCAGTCCCAAGGCCTGTGTGGGTACAGCCAGGTTTGGTGAAAGGTCACTGAACGACAGAGGAGAGCTACTGCCATCCAGCTATCAGTGTCTATTCTTTGCTGCTGGGATCCAGGCTGAGTCCTGTCTCTGCAGGGAAGGAATTGCCTGAAGCTTGTCTCATCATTGTGCAGCTATCAGGTGATAGCAGTGAGCTAAGCCTGGGCGTTGCAGGTTTGATTTGACTTTTTTTTTTTTTAAGCTGGTGGAGATTTTTATCACCTTGTTGCAAGGCCTTCTGCAGCTGGCTCTGTGCTAACAAATACTTAGGAAAGCTTTTTGAAAGCAGTGAGACAGAAAGCTCTGGATTCTGTGCCAGAAAACCAGGCACAGGCTGGATTTAAATGATCATGGGGTAATGCTCAGTTCTCTAAGCCTTATGGCTATTTTATTTATTAAAGTGGCTTTTTTCCCCTGGAGAGCAGGATGAAGGTAACTAGACTTGATTACACTCTGTGCCCTTTGGCTTAATCACTTCTGACTTTCCTCCGCCTGCTTGCACCAGCTGTTCCTCGATGCTCTCACATAAGAAGCAGCAGGAAGTAACTGGCCAACATGCTGCTGCAGCACAACATACAGCTGCTGTGTTCCAGTTGCTCTGCAGGTGCTAATTTGGGATCTCCTTCCTTTAGAGTTGCTTTTCTTCTTTTTTTTTTTTTATGGGAAATTTACAAAATTATTATTACTTTGGAGACTTCTGTCTGTTTCTTTGTTATTCAAATTTAGTGAAATTAGCTGATGAGGCCAAAAGTAATCAGGAGAGATGGATGGACAACAGATATGTAGTGTATTTGATTTGCGCAATCCTTCTAGTTTTTGTGGAGACCAGACCAAAAAAAATACTCTGCTCATATTTTTTGCATCAGCTGATCGAATTCAGTTTGTGAATTAGTATGCATGAGAACTGTGCTGCTTAATCTGTCTGTCTGGCATAGGCTAGGAGAATGTGTTTAAACCCTCAAATCCCAAAAAGTCCACATATCACTTCAAGCTATAAGCTATTTCTGGTAGCTGAAAACGGTTCCTCATTTAAGAAAGCACTAAGGGAGCTGCAGATGAAAAGAGCTGACTTCTAAAGGGCTCGAGACTATTACTTAACCTCCTTGAATACTCCTTTAAAATTTTGGAGCAGCAATGTTGCAAGTGTAACAATAATACAACACAAAAGCAACTGCCAAGCTGCACTCACAGGTTAATTACAGATTCTGCAGAATAGGAATAAACGTGGTAGCGTGCATAGTTGCAGTGGCTGGAGAAATATTTTGTGAATCTAAATGTTCAGTGAATTGAATGGTGACATCTGCCAGCCCAGAGGTGTTCAGGTAACATAACCTCTCTATGCAGGTGCTTTTGTCTTGCTTTAAAATCAAAATCTTTCAAGGGTAACATGGTAACAAGGAAGATGGAGACCCGTGTGTGTACGCAGAATGGAAAGCATATGAAGAGACTGAGAAGACTTTGTGTGAAATCCTAATGAGTTACCTGCCATTTCTTACATTAGCTTGGTTTGAAAGCTGTGCTTGGTGTTTCAATTGCTTCTTATGTGGCTGGATTCGGGGCCTAAAATAAAATCGGATTCTGAGATTGAATTGCCTAACAACCTTTTGTATTCTTCCTGGTTATATCTGTGTAGTTTATATATAAAGATATATTTAAATGGATGGTATGAATTCACTGCTTGGAAGAGGAAATAGTTTTTTGGGTTTGCATTGGGTACAGAAAACCAGTGAGCTGTATTTCCCATTGCAGCCTTTGCCACTTTTTATGAGATGACAACAGAAGTTTGATGAGAATTAAATCTCTCTTTTTTTATTTTTTCCAAATCTGCCACTAATTTGTGTGATGATAGGCCAGCTGCTCTATCTCAGAGACTTGTAAACATGTGGAGAAGTCGCTGTGTCGAGTGTGATGGTTTCACCAAAGAGTATCCCAGAAATCCCAGTTCAGTTATTTATTTCCTTTCACTCATTGTGCCAAGTGCAGCTGATTATCTGAGCCGTGCTTCTGGAGAACTTATCGATGAAGTATCGTTCCAGTATCTGGTGTTTCACCAGAACAATTCCTTCTCCCCTTTGACCATGAAGATCTGTTAACCTTTGTGACTAGTGTTCATCCCTATTCTTCCTTGATAGACGGTGTCCTTGTGGGGAAGCTCGGGGCGTATGGAAGTGACAGCTTCCAAGTTCATGGACATCCAGCGGGCCATCCAGCCAGACTGGTTCCAGTGCATCTCTGATGGAGACACTATTTCTGGTGAAGCTGGCAGAAAAAGAGCCAAGAAGTCTGTGGATAGGTCACTTTCCTTCCTGGATGTATGTCTTCAGCTGCTAGAAAAATCACCGGTAAGATCCCTGAAATATCAGGGCAGTAGCACCGCAGCTGCTTTTCAGTCTGTGCTGCATCCTGGGCATTTTTTTCCTGATTTTTTTTCCACTTTTGGACTTCAGTGCATTTTTTTCCCCACTTACCTTCATGCTATATACATGGGCAAAGTAGGATCTTCTCATTCAGACTGAGAAAACCCATCTTTTTTCTCTGAAGCCCCCTCAGTTCCAAGTGAGGGGGGACTTGCTAAAATTTGCCAGTGCTATTCTTTATTTCTTCCCACAGCTTTGAAAATTCCCCCCTTTTTGGTGAAAGGGAACATACTATCTGAGTCTGTACTACAAAGGAAAATGGGTGACAGCAGCTGATACTGGCATTCCCTGAAAAGCAATTAATTTCAAAATCTGGTGTCTGACAGCCAGGATAATGGCACCTGCTTTGTATTCTGCACTGACACATGTAGTGCTGAGGGGCCATCTATAAAAAGCCACGTACAAAGATGTTCTGTGGTTATTGCCTTCTATAGGGAGGTGGAAAGAATGGCACCAAAATTCACAGTGAGTTAGTGTCGAGGTAAGGAGCAGAATCTTGTCTCTCTTAATCCCATTTCTACCGTACACTGTTTTGTGGGGAGTAGTCTTACATGGATGAAACACTGTGGCTCTGGCAAGTTCCTGGGAATGCAGGGCACCTGGAATCTGGGCTGTGAGATGTCTTGTGTGTCTTTGGCAGAGCGTGCTCTAATGCTTGTGGCTTTCTCCTGGGCCAGGAACTACAAGGAAGTGTGATGTTTGGGGCAATTGAAGGTGGAGATATCTTGGAAGAGAGGCTCAGATCAGCCAGGGAGACTGCCAAGCGACCGGTGGGTGGCTTTCTGCTAGACGGTTTTCAGGGATGTGCCATGGCCAAAGAGACCAAGTTGAAACTGATAGCTTCTGTCACAGCAGAACTGCCAGAGGATAAACCAAGGTAAGTTGTGTGGGCAACATCCCAAGAAGTCCATCTGTCCTATCATGAGGAGTGTCTGCAGGCTGCTGTGCAGTGTCACTGTGGGAAATAATCACTGTATTGCATAGCTCTGCTCGTGTGCCAGGCTGCATAAATTCTACCCCTGTCAGGCTGCAGTCTTCAACCTCTGTCTCAATTTCTAGCTGAAGCTGGGCTCACGCTGTGGCTTTGAGTATTCTCTACGTTTAGAGAATAATCAAGGTTTTAGTTCAGGTAACCTTTACTTATTTTAGGGAGAATTACAGGTAGGGTATGTCTGTGCTGCTTGCATTTGGCTTCTGAGGCCATGGCTTGCCTGAAGTTCAGCTCAAACAAGAACATTCTTACCAAGCTATCTTACAGGAACCTTTTCTCAGAAAAACTGTCATGTTTCCAGTTCTCTCTGGCCTGAACTGGAGGAGAGCAGAAAGGGGTGATGACAGAACGAGCCGGTGCTTACACGATCTTACAGCAGCCAACTCTGCCCTAGTGCCTGAGCCTGTGAGCTACCAGGGGGTGGCACAGCCTGGCCCAGAACAAGTATGTTCTCTGCTTGGACTGGCATAATGTGCAGATCGTTGTGTGTTCTGTTAGTTATGCCTGTTAGATCCATGCCAGAGACTGGACAGGAGTGGCAGCTTTCTTGTATCTTCTAAATGACTAACAGTAAATAAAGACTTCCAGAAAATATGTGCTAATATTTGCTAGTGGTTCAGAAGTGGAGGGCTTGCTTAAAGTTGGGTTGAGCTTGCTGGCTTTTGCATGGGTTGCTTTTAGAAGAGCAGCTGCGACAGAAGTGGTATGGGTGCTTTTTTTTTTTTTCATCGTTTCCTGAGGAGTGACTCGGGCCCCGTTGTCTTTCTGCTGCCCTCTGCTAGCTAAGCATTGCTCTGACTTAATGGTGTTCAAAAGGAAATTAAATGCGAAAGCATGTGTCTGGTGTTGCCGTTTGTTCATGCTTAGCGATACCTGGGGTTTGAATTTTCCTGACAATTAGAAGGCTTGCTGTGTTGTTGCCGTTCTGTCTGGCTGAGCTACTTAAAAGATCCCCCGGGAGCAATAGAGTCCAATCTGCTCAGCTAACCTTAGTGGCTACCAGTGCATCTGCCTCATCTATCAAATAGTTTGCTTTTCGGGTTAAGACAGGCATTTCTGACCTCTTTGTTGGAAGAAAGCTGGTTAGCCCTAGGGGCTCTTGTAATTCACCTCAAGTGAATTTCAGACAATTCTGTTTTCCTGAATCACCCTTGCCATTCTGGCTGGAGAAGTTGTTTTGCAATTGTGTTCTATCCCAATATGAAAATCTGTAGAAGACAAACGCTTTCTGTGCTTCACCTAAGAAGCGTCTGATTTTTGTGTGATGGTGAAATGATCTTATGAATGTGCTCTTGAGAGTCATGTACCTAAAGATGCTGAAGTCTCTTGGTAAAATTTATTTTCCTTCTCAATAGCATCAGAACCCTTGCAAGAACAAATGCTTGTCCTTCCCTGTGCAGAGATAAGCTTTAGCAAGGGTTTTGATCATATATGCAGAGCTACTGATTTAGCTATTGAGTATCATTTTCTCCCTGCCATGAGTGCCTGAAACATAAGACACTCAGGCTGTAAACTTCTCCCGTCCTTATTCTGTGCTCATCAATTTAATTGGAGTACTTAGAAAAGTGACTAAAAATGGCACCTTGTGACTTCATTTATCAGCCCCTGTGTATTTTCCTAATTATCTGTTTAGATCATTGCCCTACATTAGCTTCTACTGCTGTCAGCCCAGCCATGCACCTGCAGGAGAGCAGGCACTGCTCTATTCTCTTCTGCCTCACTCACCCTCGGGGAAGCTGCCAGCTAAATCTGGCTAACAGCAGGATCTCTATTACCATTGATAGCAATCCAGCTGGGCTCTTCCTGGCTCTTAATGCCATGTCCCAGGAGATGTTACAGCCCAGGTTTCTGGATAAATCATTTGAGCAGCTAAGAGTGTAAAGAGGAGGGAAGAATAAAGCAAGGAACTTTCTCTTTTCAGCGACATTTGTTACTAGTGCATTCTCCTCTAGGTAGTTCTCCAAGTGCTGTATGGTATGTCTGTCAGTCACCTGAAGGACTGTATCTTTGACCAGCTGTTTGCTGCTGTCTCTGCTGCTTTTGAGCAAGTCTTTTTAGACTGTCCCCTAAACAGTTACCCAGCAAAGGGGTCCATGTGTCTGGAAAGTGCTGTTTCCCCTGGGGCACAAACATGACTAAGGAAAATGTCTGCTCTATGGCATAGATACTAGGTGAATTTTGAATCTAAGTGAACTTAAGTGTGTGAAAGAAACCAAAAAACTTCCAAAATAATGAACAGAATGATTTTTTTTTTTTTCCTGCAGTGAATGGGGGATTATTGCTGTCTTCCACATGGCAGATAAAGAAAAGCCTGCTAGGTACTGGCTAGGTTGGAGATGGGGAGGTGGAAGCGCGCAGGATTCTGAGCGGTGACTGCCGTACCCACTTGCCTTCTGATTAGCAGTTGCAGGGATAAGCTACACATACTGCACGTATCTCTTCCTTCAGGTGCCTGCTTGCTTCTTCTACTCGGAATATTCTAGATTTTTCTTCTTGCGTGTCTCTTACAGAATCATCCATGGCATAGGCAAACCAGATGAAGTGATTGAGTGCATTGAAAGGGGAGTGGACATTTTTGAGAGCTTTTTTCCCTTCCAAGTGACAGAGCGAGGCTGTGCCCTGGTTTTCAGTTACGACTGCCGTTCAGATCCTGAAGCAGCAGGTAGGCTTCTTGGTGGTCATGATAATTTCTTACTGTGTCAGCCCGTATTGTGGCAAGTGTAGTTCATGCTTTGGAGGAATCTGTGTTTGGGGGTTTCATGTCTGAAATAAGTGCAGTAACCACTGGAAACACTGGGATTACACTGTCAAGTGTTGCTTTTGAAGGTGGAGCATTTTGGTGTGAAACCTCGTGAGGCAAACTTGAGGCCTCAACCTTGGGTCTGATGTCTGATTAGCCAAACCATACTCCATTATTTCTTAAATACTTAGTGAATAGAGGGGTTTTTTTTTTGACACCATTGGCAAATTTTCTGTTACTGTTAACAGTGAAAGTTGGACCTGATAAGTGGGGATCTAAAATACTTGATCTCTAGAATTTACTGAGTATATGTCTGTTTTAGTAATGTATTTCTGCAGTCCCTTCTTCTTTCTAGCTGACAAAAGTTAGGGATCCGTTTTTGGGGGGAGCTTTTCCCTCTGCATTCATCAGTTCATATCAAAACAAAAAGATGTTCGTAACTCATCACCTCATTACGCTGTGAGATGGAAGCATGTGTATCACCCATTAAAGCATCTATCAAATGTGTTTCAAGCAACCATTTTGTTTTGGCATATTACATGTCTTTAATACAGAAAAACATTTTACATTTCTCCTCCTGGGTAGAACCTATCGGCTCTTCATGCCTGGGTAATTCAAAACCAGCTGAATAGAATAGAATGGAACATCTTGTTTCTTTGTGCTGGCTGCTGTGGTTTTTTTAACCCTTCTCTTTGTTTGTTGTTCTTTACCTTGTCTCACCTTATTCTTAAATCATAACATTCTGGGTAAGGGCAATTTCTTGGTTCTGTGTCTGTTTGACACTCAGCAGACATGGATTGTGCAAACAGTAATACTGATGTTTCCAGACATCTTATGCTTAATGCAAACCTACAAAATTATGGGCTGATTTTTTTATTTTTAAGATAGACTGCCAAAAAGGCAGAGGTGGAATCTAAATCTTCTGCATTAGTGCTACCAACCTCTTTTGATTCAGATTGTTTAAAAAAAAAAAAAAAGCATCTAAATCTCTGAGCCTGATGACAGCATGGAGAGTAGAATGATTGAATGCAGATGAGTTGCCTGTACTCTAGAAAAATCTCAATAAAACCAATTTGTTCAGGTGGTTGCATTCTATTCAGCATGCAGTTCAGACTGGAAATATTTTTGACATTTTATTAAGAATTCAGCTCAGTAGAGCAACAAGAAGTTATACTGTTGTTTCAGTTCTAACCCTTCATTAGGTTTAGTAGATTAGTTTTCACTTGTCTCTTGCTGTTTTAATCCTCTAAAATTGTATTTGCGTTAACTAACCTATGACAATTAAAGAAACACAGTTGCTTACCATAAACGTTGGAAACTTGTGGCAGTTTTCATCTAACAAGAGTAGCAGGAATACCTGCTGTAAGGTTGCTGCCCTTTCTCTGCCCTTGCTGTCTGTCCATAAAAGGCTGTTGTCTTTATTTAAAACAGTTTTAAAACAAAATGGGGCCCAGGACCTGGAGAAGGGCGGTGCTGAAGAAGACCAGGATGAAATTTCCAGAGCTGACCCAGAAATGACACCATTTGAGATACCTCTGAAGGACAAAAGGTACATGAGTTTGTGAGGAGGGTACCTGCAACTGCACCACAAAATATGCTGAGTTTATCCTCTGTATTTGAGTGCACGGGGTCAGTAGCTGGATAGGAGACTTCATAAAACATGAATGTGTTGAAGACAGTGCTTCTGGACATTGAATGGAGGAGTCCGGGACAATCGTTCTAGCTTGTTATCAGGCAACAGTGTATGGCTGAAAGCGCTATCTAGTTGCATTTATCCATGGATCAATGGATCATTTATCCAGAAGACATACTGTGGTCATAACTGTGCCAGCTGAAAGTCAGTACGTTCACAAAGGTTGTCTGGGGATCATTTTGGTCTTCCGCATCTAACGTGGGTCACCTTGAGATGCTAGATTTTATTTAACCTATTGAGAGCCTCTACCTTCTGGCTCCGTTTGGGCAGCTGCAGAGCAATTCTGCAACTTCTGGATACTACGCAAAAACTTTGGCCGGGGTTACCACTTGTACTTCTTTTTTTTTTTTTCCACAGCTGCCTCTAGGCTGTTTGAGTAGATAATTTGTGTCGCTGCGGTAGATCCTCTCTCCATTTTGTGAGACTGGGCCATCTCACAGCAGAGGGGAATACAGTTTTGTGAACAGTGGAATGAGTAAATCCTTGTTTTGGATAGCTTCCTTCTTCACAGAGTGTGTGATAGCTAGTGAGGTGTGTCTTGTGCTACAGCTTTTCTGTCAGGGAAGGCACAGGTAAGGCCTCTCTGCTGCTAGCTGTGATTTAGTCCAAGTTATCATCTGACTTCAGATGTGTGACCTTTTGGCTCTGTAGTGAGTTCTGGCATGATATTTGAAGTCCTTAGTGCCAGTGGTGGTCTTAGATGTCAACACATCTTACAGCAACTGGATTCAGGACTTCAAAATTCAGATCCCTGCAAAAGGCCATGTGGTAACTGGATATTCTTTACTGCTTGAATGGGTCTTCTTACCTTGATGTTATCCAACACTGCTTCCTCCTTAGATACCAAGATGATTTTGGTCCTTTGCTGGAAGGATGCACCTGTTACTGTTGTCAGAGGCATAGTCGCGCCTACGTCCATCACCTCCTTGTGACCAATGAGTTGTTGGCTGGTGTCCTGCTCATGATGCACAACTTCCAGCACTACTTCAGTTTCTTCAGTGCCATACGGGATGCCTTAAGAGACAATAAACTGGATCATCTGAAGAATCTTGTCTTCAGGCAGGCGCTTCAAGGCCCAGCAAATGCGAAGCCAGACCAGTGAGTCCACAGAGGAGAGAGGAGGTTGCGGGCTACATCCCTATCCAGTGGGACTGTGTGAGGTGTACTGCCAGCAGGGTCCCCTGGACCGCTTAGTGGTAAAACGCCTGCCTTCCTGAAGGGAATTGAAGGGACATTTGAAGATCATCTCACTTCCTGGTGGGGAAGGAAGATCTTATTCAAATGTCCCTTTCGGTTAATTGGCTTGGTGCATTTTTGGGGTATGCAAGAGCCTGAACAGCGCGCGAGACCAGCATGGATAGCTTTTACAGTTACTGTTGGTTTTCCATGTGGAAGGACTGAATTACTGAACTTGCGGTTGAAGAAGCAGCAGGGCATATACTTAAAATTAACCCAGCTGCCTGGAGGCTCAGCAGCTGTTTGGGACTCTCATTCCGTACCCAACGGTTATTACAGGTAATTATTTTTCTAGCAAATCCTAGTGGTATTGTTGTCCCATCGTGGAGCTCCTTGATGAGAGATCCTGCCTCAGTCTTAACACACTCTTCCTTGTGGCTGTTGCCAGCATCTGTCCCTGAAAAGAGCTGACTGGAAGAGCTGCTGTGTTTGGTGGCACAGGGGACTGGATGTGTACTTCTCTCTTGGGCCACCTGCAGTGCAGGATGTTCTCTGGGCCAGAAGGAGGCCCTTGGCCTCAGCCGGGCCTTGACAGCCCTTGCCTCAGGGGTGCTAGTCTGTGACATTAGAGCCAGAAAGAAGAGAAAGTGTTTAATCCATGTCCTGCTATAGAGTTGTTTTTTGTTTTTTTTTTTTACTCTGTACCCTTTCACCTGTATGGACTAAGATTTCACTCCTGCGCTAGCATGTGGATGATAATGAAAGTACCACTCCTTGCAGCTGTCCCAGCACTGATCAAATACCAGGCTACACAAACATCCGCGTGGGATGGAGCTGTGGAAGAGATGTATCGCAGGAAAAGGTGTTTGGATTCTTGTGGTTCCCTGTTTTAAAATATGACTTAGTTACGTCATGTTCCTCTTACTCGGCTTTTTTCTTAACGCCTCTTGCTTTGGAATCCTGGATTGATTCATTTTATGTTACAAAGCAACAATTAAAATTGTTTTTCTAATTACACTGGCTCCTCAATGTGTGATAGAGGTGGTGTACCGCAGAGCTTGAGCGCACTGTTCCAAGAAGATGTCTCCTGGAAACTTGACCTAGCAGCCTGATGGAGGACAGTGAGTCATCTAGGAGTAGGATCCTATCACAGAGCAGGGCTCCAAATAATTTGTTTCAAAAGAATGCCATAATTGACCTGGAAATGTTAAAGACACTGTCCCTTTCCCTGTAAGAACTCTACTACCTGAATTAAATTTTAAAAAATACTGCAGTTAAAGTTGCTGACCACAAAGCAATTAAGGATAATCTGCAGTTTGTTCTTCACCATTTCTTTAATGTTGCAAAACTTTAATATCTCACATCAGAGCGGCTTTACTGTAAAATAAAAGGAGGTTTTATCATCCCTGACAGCGCTGCCTGTGCATCCCTATCTCCTTGGGCAGCTACGCAGTGGGCTCGGAGTCCTTTCTGCCATTCCAGCCTTATCCACTGTGTTACCCTTACTATATTTCTGTTCCACAGGAGCCTAAAGAAATGGTGCAAAGACTGCTTTACTTTTATCTTTAAACAGAGATTATGGAGAATAGTTCAGCTACAGAAACTACATAAAATACGGGACACGTGCTCCAAGAAGTACTTTATGATTGTCAGTGTTGATGCAGCACCGGGAAACTTGGAAACCGTATCCTGCATACACATGTGAGGTCTGCCTACCCTAAAGGGCAGGGAATTCTAATGAAACAAAAATCTTTTATCCTTCTTTCAAGAGGGACCGCAGGATGTGGTAGCGTTGGACCTTGCAATGCTTGTTGCTGCAGTGTCTATTTCTACAATGTTGCAAATGTCAGTGCAAAACCTAATGGGGGACGGGACGCTGGACACGGACAGACAGTGACCATCTTAAAATGTCTCATTTGCTGATGCTTTCATACCCACGTGCTCAAAATCACCAAAATGTATGAGTCAGCCCAACACTCGGGCACCAAGATGCTTGTGTTCAAGAGGCCTGTCAGGGATGCTCTGTGAAGATGTGGAAGGCTATACGTCCTCGTGTAGCCTGCATTCGTTGATTGGTAGCCTTATTACTAGTTTTGGAAGTGCCATTTTGTACCCTTTGGGAGCTAGCTGTGATCAGTCTCCCCATCCTGCCCCACCTGTATGAATCATTAGGATTTACTCGTTTTTCCTTGTCTCCCAACCTGGTTGTCCTGAGAAGCTGCATGTAGCTGTACTGGAGTCTTGGTGACCTGCTAAACTAAGTGCCAGTTAACGTGCCATTCTCATTAACCCTTCTGTTCTTCCTTCTGACCTTCCAGTTGTCCTGTACTGTGTTCCTGTTTGTTCTCCAGTCGTACCGACCAGGCTTTCCTGCTGCAGTTCTCTGCCTAGCTCGTGCGTGTGTGTATGTGTGTCCCAGAGCTGCACAAAGCACGCAATTTCCTAATGGGCAAAATTTGACTAACTACATCTACTCATTATCTGACAAACACATAACAAGCTGCACTAACCCTGAAACAGCCTTAATGTGTTGTATTTACACACGTTTTCAATCTGTCAGTCCTCCTAGTTCACATAGTAAAAATTAAGCAACGTTTTTCATGTTTTTTTTTATTTTATTTCCAAGCAGACATCTAATTTCTTTCAGGAACAGAATTCTTGCCCTAATATGGGCAAGAAAGCTACAGAAAGAAAACTAAACTTTCCAAGAAGTGAAAATTGAAATTAATCAGGAGTGGAAAAATTTCTGTGCTGTTAACTTAGCACAGAGACAGCAAAAACATCTTTGACTGCCATCCATCCCCAAATGGCAGAATACAAGGGAGCAGAGCAGAATGCAAAAGAGATGGTGTGTTACAAAAACATTAGACCCTTGAACATCTTTCCCTTAGCAACTTCTAGTGTAACCCTCCCCTTGATAAAGAAAAATCTTTCATGCTCCTCTGTTTCTGATGACAATAACTGTCAGGGCCACATCTGAAATGCTTTTCTGACCACTTCATTGGTATTCTGCTCAGTCACTTACCCCTTTCAGAGCTATTTTAATATTGCAGACCCTTTAGCAGTTTCAAATATACGCTTTAAAATGTGTTAAGGAAAAAAAAAATACCAAATTCATTTATCACAAAAATGTTTTCTCCTTTCCTTCAGGTATGTAATTTCTTCCCCCACACACTCACCTACACCCCATCCATCCTCTAAATTACTCAGACACGGGGTCCATGGCAGGCTGTGTCAAGTCTTGTCTGCTTTTCTGTGGCTCTATAGGATCGCAGGAGCTGCCCAAGGCTGGAAATGTCCCAGCAGGGTGTTCATTTTATTTCTACATCTCTTAGGTCCAGAGGGCTTTCAAATCATTGGGGGTTTATGCATAGAGAAATCAGTTCCCGGTGTGTTTTGGAGACGCTTTTAAGCACTGGGTAGCTATTTTTTTTTTCTTCCTGAATCCTGTTGATTTTTGATTTGTAGCCTGAGTTGGCAGGCAAAGGACCCCAATAAAATGTTAAACCTTCTTCTCAGTAATTTCAGAGAAGTTTCCTCCTTGATATGGAAGGTGTGCACAATATAGGTGATGGTGCAGACCACTTTAATGGTCTTATTAGGGGTGATCTACGTAATTCACTAGGGACCTCATCTCTTTTCTGGTAATGCAGCAGTTACTTCTTTATTAAAGACTATTAAAGATGTTCCAGCATGTTACCATCCTGCCTTAAGCACATCCTGTAGGCATGATAGGACTTTTCAAACCAAAAGACAATTAAGTTAAATCTCTTTGAGGAGTTGGATCTAGATTGGCAAAGTCGGTGCTGGCACAAAAGTGGTTAACATCTTCCTGCAGCAGCATGGTCTTGCTTCCCTCTTGATGTTGCCAGTGTGAATGTTGTCCGTCAAGAATGCACAGTCTCTTCCTGGGTGGCATATACTTTCCCTGCCTCGCAGCGAGGTGATGATGAACTGCCTGGTTGCTTCTGCATCTGTCGTCTGTACGATTTAATTAGGTTGGTCAGCCGAAGGTGCAACACAGTGGGATGCTCTTTTCGCACTTCTGATGTACCTTCTCCAGCTGCTGGCCTTGCTCACTCCCCATCAATTCAAACACTTCAGAGAAAGCCTGCTCTGTTTGGCAGCTCTTTGTGTGTCTGAACATCTTGCCGAGCTCTTTAGGAAGAGGTTTGGGTGAGAAGGGGTTATTTCAAACTTCAGCCTGAAAACGTAAGAAGCTATGTAGTGGGGACATACGTAAGGGAATGATAACTAGAGGCATCCAGATCTTCTGCACGGCTCAGGATTAGCCAGCTTTCTGTCTTCCTATTCCCCTGCTACTGTGTAAAGCATTTTCTGGTCAAGGGGATGCCCAGTGCACTGGGAAAGGCAATGGTTGTGGTTCATGCCTACAGCTCTACAGGACAAGGTGTCCCTCACCTGTCCCACTTGCAGAGCAGGCTGATTTGCAGATTGGTGGTCAAGAAAAGGTCTAAAAACTACGGCCTTAGAAGTAATGGCCCAGCACAGATTTTCACAAAAGAAATGAGTGTTTTCAACGTCCTTGGCCGGAGTTCCTGGACCCATTCCAGTGCTCTGCATGTGATACCTTCTGCTCCTGAGCTGATCGCCTTTCTGAGGTATCAGACATGTATTGCAAAGTGTGACATGAAAGTGGCGTTCTAGCTATGCTTTGTGCTCGTTGCTGCCCGCTTCCACGGGAGGACGGCTGGTTGCCTTTTGATGAGGGAATCGGGGGAGCCATTGAAGTGATGTAGCCAACATCTTGCAGGAAGTCAGCAGAGGCTGTCAGTCTGTCCTGAGCTTTTTATACTGCCCTTCCCAGGCTGGAATGGAACCGTCTACGATGTAATGTCAAATTTAATGCTACTGTGTGCCGAAAAACAGCTGAGGAAACCAACCCTTAGGAAAGCCAGATGCTTTCCTCAGACAAAGCTGAGTGAACTGGAATGGGAGAGAACACAGAGACTGGCAGGCAGCCGAAACCTTCAAAGAGAGGCAGCATCTTCAAGGAAAGGAGCAGGAGATGGAGCATCTGGGAGGAACCAGCATAGGCAAACAGGATGAATAGGATTTGGCAAGGCCAGCAAAGAAAGGAGTGGGAGCTGTGCAGTATGTCCACATGTAGCATTGCCAACACCAAGGTGCAGAAGACACCGACATGTGCCTTTTTACATCGCTTGTTTTGCACATGTCTTGAGGAGGAAGAAGCGTTCTGTTGTTGCTCAGGAAGTTCAGCGATGGCTGCTGTACTCCTCCTCACCAAGGCAAAAGGCTACAGAGTAACGCTGGTGGCTTTCAGACCTGGGGCTGAGGGCGGACCGAGTGCTGCACTCACTCCTGATACCTGACTTCCCTGTTCCCCACAGCCAGCGCCATCAAAAATATTCAGGGGAGTCCCGTAGTAAGTGTGCTTTTGCCCGGTGAAAAGTAGCCTTTGTTGGTGCTGTTCGATTCACCATGCTCGCAGCTGCAGGGTAAAAATTATTAAAACTGACAAGAGTCCCCAGGGCAGGGAACCAGAAGGGTCTTCCCCACATTGCCAAACATACAGAAGCCGGGTGCTTGTCTCGCTGAGAAGCTTAAATCATTATACTGAAATTAATTGTTAATTATGTTCGTTTTCTTCTTTAGCTCTAGGGGTTTTCTTTTTCTTTGCCTCACATTTCCAGAGGCATTCAGGAGCGAGATGAGACCAGTGTCTAGCAGGAAGAGATTCAGTGATGTGTGGCCAGAACCTTGAAGGAGGCTCAGGAGAATTCCTTGCCTGGGCCTGGGAGAAAGAGCATCCCTGTTGGAGAAAGGTGTGGTTGGCACCAAAGCTGATGGGCTCCTGTTCTGGTGCTGAAGGCTTGGTCCCCATCGGATTTTGGGGCTCCTTGCCCTTTTATTTCCTTTAAAATTGCCCATTTGGGCGGTTTTTTTTAAGCTATTGAAGGAAGGGTGACATGAGTGATTCCAGGAAAGCAGAACAAGAAAAGTCACCGGTCTGTCTTGAGCTGAGATTGACTGTTTGGAGAGTAACAGCACAGCTGGATCAGTAGCATTTAGGACTGAAAGGCAGGATTGGTCTGGCACATTTCTTCTACCTCCTGTTCAATGTCATTCAGCAAGGTGTGGCAGCTGATGCTGACCTTGAAGAAGTACTGTTTCGAATCCCTCATGCCTTGAATTGCCGGCAGCCTTGTGCGCCTTCCTTTGCTCCTAAGGCAGCAGGCCAGGTGCTAAGATACCACCAGGAGGTTACAACTATGTTAGTTCCTTGTTACCATTAGATTAAGGAAAAGTCCACCCCAATGGTTCACTCCAAGGCAAATTCAGATTTCAGATACTCTCATTTGTCTGAGAAAGAACCCATGTGCCCATTCTCTTTGGGAGATGAGACACCTCACAGCCAGGAGTGTTTGCAGGCTGAAGGCTGCCAGAACCTGTCATCACTTCACGAGCAAACCATCACACACTTGGCTGAAGCTGATCAGATTGGTACCGGCATCCTCCAGGTGTCTGCAATTCCTATTTTTAGTTTTCTGAGCATCACCATATCAACAGCTTCCAGCTTGTTGATCCTTCCTTGAAATACTGGCATTGATTAGACGTTGTTCAAAAACCATCATGTCAGTAACAGTGATGGAGACAGGTCACTGAGACAGGGCTTTGCGTCACGATAACCTCAAGCCAAACTCCAGCTTGTGTAAGGCTGACCCTTTCAGAGGCTGCTAGCCCGAGCAGCTGTGCTGACCCCAGCTGTGGGCAGAGGACCAGCCTGGGGAAACGTGTCACTTCGATCCCCCTCAGAGGCTGCAATGCCAGGGACTCCAGGGGTACTCCCTGCCAAGGGGGAGCTGCTCGCTCCAGCTGAGCTCAGCTGAGCAGCTGCTCTGCCCATCCCTTGAGGAGTCTAGGGAGGATTACCTGGGGGAAGCAAGGTTTTCTGCAAGACTGCCTCATCCTTGTAGTCTGACAAATGGTGCTTTTTGGATGTTTGGCTGCAGCTGGGATTGTTAAGACGACATGTCCAACAGCTGCTGCAAGGTGTGCTGGAGCATGTCAGCTGAGCAGTGTCACCTGCAGAGCAGCGGGGCAGTGCCAGCAGGTGAAACCTGCTTCCTCCATCATTTCCTTGCTTTCCCAGCAGGCAGCTTTCCCTCGTGGAAGATTGTTCTGCCTTCTGCCCAAAGGGCCTTAATGCTCTCCTGCTTAAAAGCTCCTGCGTGACCTGGTGCCTGTTGTGCCCGCTGCTATCTCTGACGGCGGGGAGTGTTTCATGGTTTCTTCTCTTTGTTTTACAATGCAAAACTCAATATAAGAAATGCTGATTTTCGCTCTGGATGGCTTCAGTTTGGTGGCTGGTACCTTTTAAGGTTTTAGTAACTTGGGTAACCCATGGTTTTGCTGCCAGACCTGAAGTTTGCATTGTGGCCCTTGAGAACACAGCTGAGAGCCATGGGACACGTGTGGGGCTCTGCTCTGCAATGGACATCTCCTGCTGCACCTGCACCCAAGTAAGCCACACAAGTAGTTACCATAACCACCACACAGCAGCCTAAATAGAAATTTTTATGATCTGTGAAGGGGTGGCAGTGAGCTATGGGGATGCTCTCTGCTTGCTTCTGCCTGCCATGCTCGCAGGAGTGAGTGCCTGAGAGCTGCTGGGGGTGGGCTGTCTTCAGATGGTTGGTACCCACCTTAAATACCTTCTACCATCGCGGCTACTGCACAGCAGCTGGAGGAAAGGCTGCAGATTGAGAGGCGCTGTGGAGGGTAGGTTGGTGCCTGGCTGGCTGTCCTTTCCAGCCCTGAGTCAGGCTCTTACCACTTCTTCTGAAAAACCTCTAATTCTGACCAGCAGGTTCATGATCCAGTTGATTTCTGTGGTTTATGCTCTAAAAAAAAGCACCTCAGAGCTGCAGCTGTTGTCAGGGTCCCCCATGTCCCTCCGGGAAGGGCACCGGGAGGTGCACACACACACCTGGGTGGCCTGTGCTGTTTAGGAGCCCCCAGAGAGCAGCATCACAGGTGGGAGCAGCAAACTTGATGCGTGCAACGTGGGGTGCACATAGCACAGACCCTGGGGAGCCCCAGGTACATGTGGAGGAAGGAGATCAGGGGCTTTTTTCTGAGTCGGTGTGGGGTGCCGCAGGAGAGCTGCGCGTGCCTGCTGAGCTGCGAGCCCGCTGGGCGAGCTGGGGGGTACACGGGCACAGCGGCTGCTTCATCTGGGCTCATGTAGCTCTGTGAGCTGGGAGACACGTCTGCCTGGAGAAATGGGGGCGGCTGGGGCTAAACGGTGTTTTTCAGTCCGTTTCTCAGGCGTGCTGTAATTGTGTCTAGACAGGCAGTCCCCTGGATGGCTGCCTTGTACCTTGCGGGGAGGGGAGCTGCTGCTCCCAGTGGGTTTTGCCAGCTCTCCTTTGTTTCCAAACGGTTTTAACTCTCCTCGGCTACAGTAGAGATGTTTCCTGGCTATTCTGCCTGCTGGCTCGCTTACAAATCGCATCCAGCATAGGGGACCATAGCCATGCCATTCCTGCTGCCTGGTGGGGCAGAGGGAAGGGGAGCGCGGGCGGCAGGACCCCCACCGCACCTGCACGGCTGCTGCCCGCGCTGCCACTGCAGCTCTCCTGGCACGGGGAATTATTTACAGTCTGCGGCGGTCTCTGAGCTCCCTCTTTCTGTATTCTCCAAAGGTTCTTCTAATGTGACTGTCAGCACGTAAATGAAACCCTGCACAACGCCTGCAGCTCTCCAGCAGGGTCGCGGCTCGCCTCTTCCAGCCGGCCGTGGAGCCAGGGGGGAGAAACCCAGCAAAGATGAAAACATTGTAGAAAATGAAGGTTAGAAAGAGGCATTTTAAGTTAAAAAAATAGGCAGCACGGATTATTCTACTGCAAATAATGAAGGGGGTGTGTGTGAAGCCCAGGTCCTGGGGGGCTGCTCAGCTGTCTCTCTGGCTTGCTGGAGAGGGTGTGGAGGCATCAACTGCTTGCACCTTTGGTCGCTTCTGTTCCTTGGCCTTTGCCGTGAGGCCACCCGTGTTCATATTGCCACAGTAAAACTGGGCATGAAGCTCAAGCGGTACTTGAGGGAGGGGGAGAGAGAGATTGTTTTCTTTTGGAGTTGAGTTTTTCTAATTGCGCATCGATTTTGTGGTGCCTCTTTTTTTTTTTTTTTTTTGGCCATAGCAGGTTATAGTTCAAGAGGTTGTTGTCAGTTTTGTGATCTGATAGTTCAAATCTTAATTCTTTAATAAAGGACTGCATTCTTAGATACAGAGCTTTCCTCATCCCTCATAGTTGTGTGGATACCAAAATACTGCTTGGGGTCTTCTGCACCTCCTGTTTCTCACCTCTATCCTGAATTCCCTTGGGGATCACTGCTTGAAGAACAGGTTTGAATTCAAGTAAGATCAGACTGAACGTGACACCTGAGACATGCTAGGCTAGGGCTTGAAATGGACCTAGTCACTCTTTAAAAGGTCTTTTTCCCCGTTTCCACCTTTCTGGCAACTGTGTATATAAAAGCAACTGAATCTCCGGTGATCTGCGTTATGGAGCATCTTAATGGGAATTAATTTGAGCAGCAATCTGTCCACAGGTCGATTCACTCGATTGATACCCCAATAACCCGTGGGCTGAGTACCTGCCGTGCTACCCAGCACCGCTGAGCAGATGGAGTAATGCTACCACACGCCTGCCTGGTGTAGCTGGGAAACTAATTGACCATATTTTCAGAATTCATCTGCTGGAAGTGCTTACAGCAGCTGTTGATTTCTTTCCCAGCTGCAAGTAAAATGCAAGTAATAATAAAGACCTTTTGTGTGTCTGGTGTGTCCAGGCGGATGATCATTTTGCACAGCGAAAGCGTTAAAGTGGGCTGCAGGTGAGAAAAGGCTTATGGAAAGGCTGTGTTCACCACAAAAGGTACCAAAGCTTCCAGTTACACCTGTGTTTTATTGGATTAATGCGGTTACAATGCAGGATGGAGGGCACCTCCCCAGGCAAACAACACATGCTGTCCACAAGCATCTCCTCCCCAAACCCAGACAAACAGAAGAAGCTAGAGCTCTGCTGTGTGCTCCAGAGGTTTGGCTTTATATTAGGAAAGAGAAGAAGCCCTTCCCAGACGAAGGAGCTGTGGCATGGACACAGGCAGGGGCAGCACACACAGTTATGCCCAAGGCCGTCGAATGAGGGGGGCTAACAGCGCAGCGAAGCCTAGTCTTGCAGCGAGAGCTGGAGCCTCTGGTCCAGGATGGTGAGCAGGGAAAGCGAAACGTGTTGAGGCTGTTCCAGGTCAGGTTTGTCTGTACAAGGAGAAGAGCAGTAGAGTGCCCTGACATGAGGCCAGCTTACATGGTACGGCAGGGCTTGTCTGGCCTTTTCATCCAGGACCTACTGGAGGTGGCTTTGTAAAATACTGCTGGGGAAGGAGAGCGTGGCAGGGCTGTCTTTGGCTGCTGGAAGCTGGGATGTGCGGATGCCCTGTGTGCTGGCAGGTGTGTCGGCCAGGGGAGCCAGGGAGAGTCCTGGGTCTGATCCTGGGGCACACCACCTTTCTTACTGGGATGGTACTGAAACAGCTCTCACCTAGGCACGGGCTGTAACGGGAGTTATCACAGCAGGCAGGACAAACCCTTAATCTAGCAGTGCTCCTGACAAGGAGAGGGGCACAAATGGAGACTGGTTCCAAAGAGATCACCAACACATTTTGAGACAGGGTGCATGCAACCTGTCCCAGCTGAGCGAACAGGTTCAAACCTATCACAGGCACGACTGGAGCTGTCCTAGGCCTTGTTCATTATTTAGCGTCCCCAGCAGATGACAGGGTGTGTGGTGGTTAAATAAGTGGCCAACCTATCGCTGGTCCTTGGGTTAGGAAGAGAGGGGACACTGCGGTAGCGTTGCGCTTCTCGTGTGATCAGACCTACCAGAGGGCTGGCAGCCACCTCTCTGCCTTGCAAGGAGCAATAAAACACAAGCTGGTGGCACAAGGGAAGGTTTCGTTTGCAGCTGGGGCAATTTTCTCGAGCACTGAGACTGCCCCAGTTTTATGGGCAAACCTTTTGATGGAGACAACAGGGATGCTGTTGTTTCTCCTTCAGTGCTTCGTTTCCAAGTTTCCTTGCTGAATTTTTGCTCTTGGCTGCTGATTGAAGGGATCAGGATTCTTCTCAAAAAGGTCATGGCCTGCCCTCTTATTAGGAATGCTGCACATGAGCCTTCTGCAGGCTGAGGGTCCAGCAACGGGAGGGGAAATGCATTCCCAGCACGTAGGCGGTGGAGATGAAGGATGCTGTCCGCCCGGGTCCTGTGTGCTCTGTGAGCCTGGCAGCTCCCAGTGGCATGGTGGCCAACCTTCCACTGCACACCCAGGTCTGCCTCTCAGCACTGCTGTGCCCAACACTGAGGGACTCACTGGTTTGCCTCTGTCTTCTTCCCCTCCCTCCCCAGAAGCGGGAAGCACTTGTTCTTTTTCAAGCAGAAGCGTTGAGGTTTGGTGTGGGAAGCTAGCCGTGCAGGCGGGCTGCCGTCCTGCTCTTCACGCTGGCGCAGAGGGTGCCTGGCCATCAGCAATGACCACATCACGCCGAGCAGCACTGCTCACGGCCGAGGGGAGCACGTCACTGACCACGGCGCGTGAAGCAGAGGCAGGAAAGGGCCCCACACCTTGTCCCCAGCCCAGGAGTCTGCTGCAAACCACAGACGCGCAGCCCGGTGCTGGCCCCGCGCTCAGCAGCAGAGGATCTTGAGGAAGGCTTTGCGGAAGTCGGTGTTGAAGGTTGTGTAGATGATGGGGTTGAGGGCACTGTTGACGTAGCCAAGCCAGGTGCTGGCACTGTAGAGCCCTGGGGGCACGTGGCAGGATGGGCAGTGGGTGTTGAGGATGTGAATCAAGAAGAAGGGCAGCCAGCAGACTATGAATGCTCCTGGGTATAGAGAGAGGGAGAACACAGTCTGTGACTTTAGAGAAGCAACTGCTTGGGAAAAGGCCTGCACCTGTGCCCTCTCCCTCCATCCTCTCACTATTTCCATGTGCGTGTCTGCATTTGGTAAACGTGGAATAAATATCATGTATTCCCGGTACAGCCGGGCTTGGCAAGAGCTCAGGCTCCTCGGGACCAGTTATATGAATGGGTGGATGGGGCTTCAGAGGTGGCCTGGTGACTGGCAAAAGCAAGTGGCCACAACTTAGAGGGAAAGGCTGCTGCCTTTGCTGCTTTAATCCATTAAGACAAGGGCTGCATTATTTTCTTACTACTGCTGGGTTAATGAGGGGAAGCAGCATGTCTGGTGACAGTGGCAGGTGGCTGGGGCACCACTGTCCTGGCTTCTCCATCCAGCTCTGTGAGGGGGTTCCTCTGCTGTTCCTTGCCTCAGTTTCCCCTTCTGTAATTGGACCTAAGAGCTGCTACGTGTATAGAAACTTAGGATTCCATCTAAAGTTCCAGCTTAATAATAATGAAAATAATTATAATATAATAATGATGATGATGATGATGATAGTAGTAGTAGTAATAGTAATAATAATAGAAAGGTAAAGGGAAAGCAAAGGTGCTGGCTGTTCCTCCCTCTAGCAGGGCTTGTTGGCCACTGATATAAAACAAAAGAGGAACAAAACATAAATAAAATGCTAATATACTTGGCTCTCAAAATTTGAGAGCATTACCCTAGATCCCCAAGTGTCCCACTGTTGTTTCTCTTTCTTTGTGACTTTGTGGAGCAGCTGAAGTCTAGGCTTGGCTTGCATTTTTTTAATCTCAATACTGTATTAGGAGATTCCTTTCTCTTGCAAGCCCCAAACCATCACCCCTTGCACCCCGCTGCACAGCGTGGCTCTCACTCACCCAGGACAATAGCTAGCATCTGTGTAGCCTTCCTCTCCCGAAGCTGGATCAGCCGGGGCTGCTGGTGCGCTAGCTTCAAAGAGCTGATGGTTTTGCCATTGCTGAGCCTCCGTACCTCCAGTCCTGGCTTCAGACTCTTTCTCCTCTCTTCCAGCCTGCTGTGTTGTGTAGTCCCCGGTGGCTTGGTGAGGGATGCCTCATGGCAGAAGCTGCGGTACCGCTGCAGGCTGAAGACAGTCAGCAACTTCCTTTTAGGAGACATCTCCTGGCCTGAGCATTTGAGTGGGAGACAGGGGGAAAAGGTGCCTTGGCATCTGTTTGGCAAAGCTTTTCTCTCCGGGTGTTCCTGCAAAAGAGGATGCCACAGAGAACTGGGAACCATCCAAACCATTCCCTGGGTCAAAGGATGATGAGGAGAGTTGTAGGAGTCATCCTTAGCCCCACCGGCTGCTTAGGCTTGCACCTCATCCTCTGGACTGACCTTGGCTTAGCAGAGGGGTGAACCAGCACCAGACAACTCTCCATCCCACCAAGGAGAAGCATGAGAACAAGAAGAGCTGACACACTCGCTCTGCTAAACTTTCACTTGTATTTTTCAGTTGGCCCTGCTCCCCTCAACATCCCCACCCTTTTTTAATGTAGCTTCACTGTGAGAAAATGGGTAACACAAGCAGGTATGCATGACCAGGTGATCCCTTTCAAACCATCCTGCTGGTTCCCGTGGTTGCAGATATTTCATCTAGAAAGGTCAGTGGAACAAATGCTCCATGCACCGTGAGCATTTTGGCTTCCTAAGTCTGTCAGATGAAGAGTTGTGTTGTTTTGGTTTTGTTGTTTTGGTTTTTTTTTTTAATAATCTACATTAAAGCCTGCGAAGCCCTGAGAACGAGGCTTCATAAAGCAAAAATCAATAAATGAGGAAATTAGCCAGACTTCTGCATGGCTGAGAAAGCCCAGATCTGAAGAAATATTGAAGTAGGCTGTGCTCTTTTCTAGTTGCTCGGTTCTAGAGGGCAGAGATACACAGGGAGCATCCTCTTTCTAGAGGGATGGAAAGGATTTAACTGGAGCTTCTGCATCTCAAGTATCATGGTGTATGAGTGAGGGATGGGATGAAAACATGCCATGTCCCTTCTCTGTGCTTTCCGTTCTGTGCTTTGGCCCTTTGCAGAGGAGAGATGATGCATGCCCTGTCCTTTTTGACAGCTCCTACTGCATTGATGTGGATCTTACTTTGTGTGCATAACACGGTTTGGTGCTGGCGCTGTGGCTGCCCTGCCAGGTGAGCGTTCGCTTCTTTTGTCTTTGTCTTAGCACGAGGTAAATCCGGACATAGAGCAGCAGGGTTACCAGGAAGGGGAGGTAGAAGGACACCAAAGAGGAGTAGATGATGAAACTAGGGTTGGATATGGAACAGACACTGGGATCCCCTGGGGAGGAGAAGAGAGAGAGAGGAGCGGCTGAGCTTAGTACAAGGAGGCGCTGGTGCGTTGGCAAAGCATGTCGCAAGGCGGAGGGGGGACAAAGGCAGTCTGAGGGGTGCAGGGATCTCCTGTCTCTGTGGTTGCAAATTGTTCTGTGACCTACCCACTCACCTAAGGGATGCTTAAAATGGACTCTACCTAGGGCCATCTAGCATGACCCCGTAGGCATCTGCCTGCTCTTCTGGCCAACAGCTCCGCCCTCTTCTCTCAAGTCTAGTCCCATCCTTTCTCCTTTCACCCTCTCTCCTATTCCTCTGACAGCCTCTGCGCTGCCTGGATGCAGAGGCATGCCTTCACCCCGTCAGTCTGGACCAGGCAGCGGGGGACAGCAGCACTTCCCACCCCGTCTCCTTCCCACTTCAAGCACCACACAGAGGATGGACGGGGAGCAGGGGACTTCTGCCTGTGGCTCAGGGGGGAGGAAGGCTCCCCTGCCCCTCTGCCTCCAGGGAGAATGGGCTGCCCTAGGTGAGGGCAAGGAGAAAGACCAACCTGCTTCCAAGGAGAAGGCCAGATTGTTGGCTCTCCTCAAGGGATTAGGTGAGGAAGCAGCCAGCCAGTTGGATGGGAAGGAGGTTTCTCACAAGCAGTGCCAATATGCAGTCCTTGCTGTTTAGAATGTGTCCTGAATCAGATTTAAAGCTGGACCTGTTGATACCAGCAAGATGCAGTAAGGTGGGGGTGGGGTGGGGGTGTTGGACATGCTGCACCTCTGGAGATTTGCTTTGTGTGCCCAGAGTGATTGTCTGGGGGGGGATCTGTAGACCTGGACACCATGTCAGTGTCTGCCTGAGCAAATTGCAAGTTTATAGACAAAAGCACATCTGCTCTCCAGTGCTGGAGATCTTTCTCACCCTTCACAGTGCACCTTACAGTTCCCTAAAATTTCCTGTAACTAGGAAAGTCTGCAGGACCCACATTAAATGACCTGGCCATACACAGGGCAGCTCCATGTCCCATCCCTCCCTGCGTGCTATTGTTCGGGACGTCACCTACCTGTAGTATTGAAGCCGAAGAGGAGAGGGCACGACACTGCGAACGCCAGCATCCAGACTATCACGATCATGAGAGAAACCCTCCTGCAGGAGCTCTGCCCAGTGCTGTACTGGTACTGAACTGGTTTCACCACTGCAGTGTATCTGCAGACCAAACCAGCTCCAGAAAGAGGAGAGGTAAGAATGGAGGGAGGAAAAGGACCAGGTTTTAAAAGGAGAAATGAAAGCAATGTAGGGGACACGATGGTGAACGTGGTGAAGAAATGGAAGAGGAAAGGAGAGAAGATCAGATGATGGCATCAGCAATTTGTAGAAATGGTAAGTGGGGTGTTGCAAGGAGGAACAGAGGAAATCAGAGTTAGTTGGCAGCACTGCAGGGAAATGCTTGGCAGACCTGCCAGCACTGTGAAGCTACTAGGTTTGGGATACCTGCTGGATCTAGAAGCCCCAGGACCCCCCCCTATCCCCTGATCCCCGAAGGTTATATGTGCCCTGCTGGGAAAGAGCAGTCCCTGGAGCAACCACAGCCGGCTACACCCTGTGCCTCATCCACCCGCTCTGGTGTCGGCCTTGCCGACAGCCAGAGGATTGCCCATGGTGGGTGCCCAGGGCCTTCGGCTGCCGGGATGCCCCAGGGGATGCAGCTCGGCAAGGCTCAGATTTGAAAGCCACAGCAGTCTTGTCTTCAGGATAACCTGGGGGCTGCTCCTTGCAGGGCAGAGCCAAAATGAAATGGGGATAAAGAGTCCCATGGAGGAACACCAGGCCAAGCCAGCATTGAGAGCTGCTTCATATGATTACCACATCTAACAAAGGTACAGCATGCAGTGCTTTTTTCCTTCCCCCACCCCTTGGTCCTAACAGCACCACGTGTGCTGAGGTCTTGGCTCCCAGCCCTCAGCGTTGCTTAAAATAGGCTGGTTTAAGATGCGGAAAAACAGGGCAAGGCTGAAGATTAGATAGCGATAACCTTCACCCCTCCCTATGCTTATGGCAGGATTGTGTTTGTTAAAACTTCATGAGTGAGGTCTCCAGAAAAAACCCTCTTTGACACTCAATGGGAATTAGATGGCCAATGCTGGTCCCTGCCTTCAAAAAGCATGAGGATGTGGCCGAGTGCCTACTGGTGATGTTTCGCTGCTTGTGCCTCTCTGCCCTCAAGTGCAGGCACCTCCTAGCACATGGTGGGCAGAGCCTATTCACAGCAGCTGTGGCAGCGACAGACTGGCAGGGAGGTTTGTGTCCCTGAAGACAGCAATGCTGCCTGTGCAAACCCCACTTTCCTGCCCTAGCCACACTGGGGCACAGAGCCGACCCCCATCTCCAGACTATCTATCCCCTTGGATGCTGTTGGCTCTCACCTGTCAATGCTGATAGCGCAGAGGTTTAAAATGCTGGCTGTGCACATCATTACATCCATGGTGACGAAGATGTCGCAACAGATGCGGCTGAAAGTCCAGACTCCTCCCGTCACCTGCACCAGCAACCACAAAACTGTCAGCCTGGTTCTGCATCGAGTCCTGACGCCTTACGTATACAGAGGTGCTCTCCTCCAAGGGTCTCAACAGCTACGTGCTTTCATGTCTGCTGTGATGTGCAGAGGAGAACTGAGGCGCCTATGTTGTGTGGCAAGATAACACAGCGGAAGGTCATGGAGAAGGAGCCACACCTTGATTTCAGTCCTTTGGTTACTCTCACAGAGGGAGGCAGGGTGAAGAAATAGGTAGCAGCTATCCTTTCCCTTGAGCCCTAGCACGATAGATTGATTTAAATTTGATATCACTGTATCTATCCTTTGATTAAGGATCATCTGATTAAACCTAAGGGCTGAAAAGTGTTTCTCAGCTTAGCTGCTGGAGTTCTCTTGCAGGCATTGAGCTGGGAAAGTGCTGCAAATTTTATGCATTTATGTATGAAACAGACCTGAGAGCCCAGGCTTCTCTAAAACCTTAGTTGGATTCTGATCTCAGTTACATATTTTGATTATTAGATCTGAGCGAGAACTCACAGGCTACTTGGATAAAGGGGTTTGGTTTGCTACCATGTCCAGCTTTTGTTCTGGTTGGTTTGAAATTTTAATCTGAAGCATGTAAGCATGAAAGCTTAGCTGTGGCTGATCTTGGTGATGGGGAAATGCATTTTTTGGCCCAGCTGTCAAGTTCTTGACAATGACCTTTTTGGATGACAACATATGCTCCAAGCACCGTGTGGCACTGCTGTCGTCGGGGCTGGGATGATAGCCTGACTCCGAGTGCTCCAACACAGAGGCAGCCCATCCTCCCACAGATCAGCCTGCTGGATGAGTACAGCAAAGGAATCTAAAGCTGCACTGGGTGCAGAAGCGGTGGTAAGAGAGAAAGAGGAACTGGTGCTAGATCCAGATCTTTCTGCTTACATTTAGACCTCATCTGGAGTACCGCATCTGGTTTTGGGGCCCCAGTACAGAAAAAACATCGATAAACAGGAGTGAGTCCAGCGGAGGGCCACCGAGACAGTCCCTGGGACTGGAGCACTTGTCCAGTGAGGAGCAGCTAAGGGAACTGGGCTTGCTCAGCCTGGAGAAGAGAAGAGGTGGCTTTGGGGGGTGTGGGGGCACTAACTGCAGTCCCCTAGTGCCTACTGGGAGGTTATTAAGAAAGTTGGAGCCAGGTTGCTAAGCAGACGGAGCCAAGTTTTTCACAGCAGTGCAGGGTGGAAGGACAAGAGGCACCAGTCGTAAGTTGAAAGAAGAAAAGCGCAAACCGGTTATGGAGGTAAACTTTCTGACCATGAGGACGGTAAGGCAGTGGAGCTGGCTGCTTGGTGAGTCTGGCCAGGCTCCATCCTTGGAGGTTTTCATGACCTACTCAACAATACCCATCCCAGACCAGGCTGGAGAGGGTGCCACAACTGAGCTTGGCTCCTAAGGCAGTGGGTCAACCCTGCAGCAAGTGTCAGTGCCTAGGAAGGACGCAGCTCCAGGACGCAGCTCCCTGCAGACAGAAGCGCTTGTATAAACACAGAATTCATTTCGTACGAGTTGTTTTCAGAGTTGTATAAGAAATAATCCCGAGAAACTGAAATGGTTTTGATTGTGCCAGCATTCCCGCACATGGGCACAGAAACTCACGGGGTCTTTGGGGTGTCCTCTGCTGGACCCAGCTGCTGCGTGCCAGAAGTCAGGTACTGGATGAGGTAGCCTTCCATGAGACCTCCTCTGAATGAATGCAGGGGAGAGAAATGGGAGCTGGCTTGCAAAATGCAGTGGGGAACTGTGCTTTCATCTTCAGTTCTCTAATACTTGTGGGGCTCCTTTGTTTTCTTTTTAAAAAAAAGCAAGCAAAGTAAAAAAAAAAGAAAAAAAAAAAAAAGAAACAAACGAAACCCTTAGAGCTTTTCTGCACGATTAGGTGGGCTACAAGATGTGCAAACTGAAGGCTGTCCCTCTGAAATTGGGGACCTTAATAGGTAGGTTCAGTTTTCAAAGAAACCCCACGCCGTTTTTGCTTTAGTTGCAGATTTTGAGATCTGCTTGACCACCTCAAAATATATAAAAAAATCATAAATGCTGGAAGCCTTTGCAGTGGGAGCCAGTAAGGGGTCTTTCTGTAGTCGGAGGCAAAATGCAATGCAGTGTCTCTGTGATCTGCGGAGTCTGAAGAATATTTCACCAGGAGCCAGTGCCAGGTGTTCGGTGCAAGCCAGCTGCTGCTAGCCCAGCAGATGTGCAGGCTTTTAACTGAGGGAGTTTCCAAGGTCCTGAGCACATTCAAATGCTAAACCCAAGAATGTGTACCATTAAATCTGAAGAAGGTGCTGGTGGGAATGGCTCTGAAGTGAACCCTTTCAGGATGATGCGTTCAGATCACACCACCTGCATACTAAGCTGTAGCTTGTATGAAGATGATACTTGACATATCAAAACGTTTGGGCTTAAAACCCATCCTCGCTTCCACCAGCCACAAATTCCAAAATGGGGTGTAGCTTTGCTGAAGTCGGTGAAGTAGTTAATATTTACCTGTGGGGTATGCAAACCCAGAATCTATTCCCAAATTTAACAATGAAGAGCCTTTTTATTACAGGCCTCGTTCATAATTTTTTTTTAATTCTATTTCTGCTCTTCCTTTCATTACTCTGTTCCGCTCATCTTTGCTACAGCAGCTAGAACGTGCGAGTGTGCTGGCAGGGTACCTGTTCTTCATCCCGCTGGTGCCTTTTGTCCAGGAATCTCAAAGCACATCACAGGTATTAATTGAATGAACCCTCACAACTGCCTGAGTGAGGTGGATGGTCAAATATTATTTTCTTACAGCTGATGAGAGCAAACCACATAGAGGTAAGCTGACAGAATCTCTCATTACCACTCAGTTTGTGTGCAGCAGAAGTGGGAATAGAGTCCAGGATAAAATCCCAGCTCTGGCAAAGACAGTGCTAAAGCTCCTTATAGACTGTTCAGGTCGGGCTCTCACCTCATCTTTCTTGATGACCAGTCCAGTCTGCTTTAGCCACAAAATGTATTATTATTTGAACGTTCCAACCCTATAGGAAGCCTTCCAGTTTAAAAAAAAATGAAAATCATTGTGCATTCATAAGCTTATGCAAATCCACCACTCTCTTGAATCCTTAAAAATAAAAAGACTCTCTGAAAGTCAGATATGTATGATGATGACATATTGAGCAGTAGATGGATTTGAAAGTACGAACGCAAAGTTACACGAGGTGATGTCAGGCAGCGGTGTATCTAAGCGTGCTCACTCAAGTGCTCTGTTTAAGAAAGGGTTCTTCTTGGGGGTGCTGTTAACTCCCTGCAGCTGTGAAATGGCTGCTTATATTTTTGCATGGCAGGAATAACCAAGAGCACGCGTGCAGTCAGACCCGCTGACAAGTGGTAAACTGCCGAGCTGCAGTAACTCGGTTGTCTGCCCTGCTTTTGATGGTGGCCTGGCGAGCTCCTCGAGCTCAAAGAGCTGTTGTAGGTCTCGCTACTCCAGTGTGGGAGCCACGGAGGAGGAGACAGCCTTACTCTCACTCGCTCTGAAGAGAGCTGCAGGTTGGACCTCAGTGACAATCATCTTCTGATGCTTTTTTCCCATTGGAGGTAGAACTGGATGTTGTGAGAAGACTAAGGAGGAGGCCATGCTGCTCCACGTCGTCCTCCGTTTATGCAATTACTATAAGGCACAATGGGATTCAATGCCATCAAGCTTTAGTGGGCAGGGCACCCTAATGCCACTATCTTAGAAACCTTGGTGAGCCTCCGTAGTCACACCAGGCACAGCATCAGAGGTCAGTAAAGAACTGGGGTAGCAGTACGGATATATTAGACATATCTGTTGACCCCTGAAGATTGCTAGACACAGTGCTGAATAGCATTTTTATGCCAGAAGCTTCGTTAGGTGGAGAGGAGGATTCTGAGGTTATAAAATGTTCCTGTTGTTGCTCTGTCACAGCCTTCCCCAAAGGCTTCTCAGAAAGAGACAGTTCTGGTCTGCAGGACTGATAAAATGAAAAATTTCATGGAGAAGGTCCAGGCCACAGATGGCTCTAAAAATTGAGTGTAAAGCACAAAGTTCACAAGTGATATTTAAATCTGAGGTATTCATCCACCTTTAGCTTCTCAATAAATAGGTCTCAGATGTCTGGTTTGGCAAACGTTCAGTAGATGAATAGCTATTGTACACAGGTTTGGGGACTGAATGACTTCTTCACAATTTCCAGGGCTATAGTGTACTGAAGCATGATGCCATTTCTGCTTCATTGGTAGCAGTGCTGATCCATAAACAGCAGCAAATATCTAAACGACTTCAGGGCTTTTTGGAGGTTTTTTTTTAAATCTTAGTCTTGCTGGAGTCCTGCAGCCTAGATCTCTAGGAGGTACTGCTGGAAGTGGTAGTTCGGGTTTGGGATGTATGTGGGTTCTTCTCCCTGTTGTTCATGTGCCTCTTGGATCAGCTACTTTGATTTACCCAAGATTTCATTACTCAAGCTCCACAGCTGGAAACCAATCTTGAATGGGTCTGCAAACACAGCTAGACAACAGATCTGACCACAATACTGCCATGGGGACAGAAGCTGCTTCCCAGATGTGCCTCAGTCCCACCCTGCCCATGGTAAGAGTGAGCTTTAGGTCTTTTCTGATGCAAAGCATATTGTGATTTCATTAAAGACTGGAATACACTTGAGGTGAACTATTCCAATCTCAACATTTGGGTTTTAATAATAATTTTCAGTTGCAATCAAACTGCAGAGTCTAATCCTGGCTGGCTGGGATGGCTCCACCACACCCCGCCCCGACTTATTCCTTGCTTTTTAATCATTCAGTGTAACCCAACTGTGCTGCAGGCATCCAGCAGGCCAGCTCCAGGACCGCTCTGCAAGGAGTGGTTTCACTGTTGCTACTGACTTAATTAGGAACGTAATCACACATGCGGTTATCGTGGTGCTCTCTTTGTTCCTTCACTCCACAGCGATGCTATATAAAAATAATTAACCATCAGTGCCCTTATTAATAGTGCTTATACACTGAGCAAACCCTCAATTTCTCTTAATTGTAGCCTTGCTGAGACAGCAGTGGACACAGTTTGGGAGAATGGCCTGGATTAACACAAGGGAAATGCCCAGGCTGGGTGCCAAAGCCTAGAGCTGTGTTGCCTACTCAACATACTCCAGTGGCAGAGGAGGGCTGCAGACCACTGCCAGTCCCCTGCTACTCGATCGAACCTCCTCATACCCCCAGAGTCGGTCTGGCATTTGCCGGTGGTGTCCTGCCTTGTCCTACTTTCTGTCCACATGCTGCGCAGTCCATCTGCACGAGTTAAAAGCCTGCTCTGCTTCTCCTCTGTTTTGCAGGAAAGAGGTCAGCCAAAGGTGGGCAGCTGCCACCAGAATATTTACCCTACCCTTCAGCCTGATCCCCGCTCGGCCCTTGCAGAAAGAGCATGAGGCTTCTGCAAGATTATGGCTCAGAGGCTTATTCTGTCTCTGTTCACATGAGAACACGGTACTAGGGCTCAGCTGAAAGCTTACCGCTGATAGATGCTCACCCTAATTCTAAACCTACAAATTTTTGTGAATTAGTGTAAAAATGCTGAACAGAACAGATAAAAATGTCAGCTGTAGCATACCTTCATGTATTTGCTTCAGTAACAATATTTATACCAGAAGTGGCTTCAGTAATTCAGGGGTTTGCCATGGGGCGGCAGGGGCGGATTTAGTTTCCATCTTTGCTGCCCTGCAGTGGCGGAAACCTTTGCTTTATCTGATGGTGTTGTCCATACTACACATGGTTGTGCCGCTACATTTTTACGCCGGCCAACGTGCAAAGATCAGGGAAATAGAGTATAAGACACCCCAGGGCTTGATGAGTCATTTGAAGTTACTGTGAAAATGCTCACATGACTTAAAGAGACTTCGGAGCGTGTTCTTCGGCTTCATCCCTTTGTCAGCCTGCTTGGAGAATTGCTTGGAGGTGACTTAACATCATGGACATCAAGGCTCTTAAACTCCGCAGGAGATGAGGATTTGACTTGTTTTCTGGCCAGCGGGAATACGGCTTGATCTGGGCTCTAACAAGGTATTTCCACCCTATTGCCTCCCCACCGCTCCTGAATCATCATGGCAACCCTTCTGGCTGATGGAGTCAGCTTCAGGGATGCTCAGATGAAAGCGGCATTAGCACATCAGAACCCACGATCTACATTACTGGCTGTAGCCCACCCGCTTTCAAGCTCAGAGGGGCTGCGCTCTGCCAGCAAGAGCAAGGCTCAGCGCATCTACTGACGGGTGGGACTGTGGTGCATTTGTCCAGCCTGCAAGGGCCACCTGTGTGACATGGGGCTGCTACCCACCCCACAACTGCCCCAGAGCTGGCTGGGGGGTTAAAACATGAATGGACTTCACCTGTAGCAGAGCTGGCCCACCCTGAGAGCGTGTGCTAACGCTGGTGCACTCGTGCTGTGGTTAAATTCTGCTGATCCTTCCTAAGATGTACTCACCTCCAGGTACACCACCCATGGCATCACCAAAGTAGCCACCAGCAAGTCCGCCACCGCCAGGCTCACCACAAGGTAGTTTGTTGTGGTTTGCAAGGTGCGTTCCCTCAGCACGGCTAAGCAGACCAGCACGTTCCCAAAGATGATGGCCAGGATCAAGATGCAGTAGCAGAGGGCGTAGTAAGCGTGTGAGTGTGGCAGGTCAGGCTCTGTAGTGTTGTCTCCCCCACAGGGAAGAGGGTCAGTGGTGTTAGGATGACTGCTGGTTCCTGTGAAGAGGGCCATGGGGACACTGCTGCAAAGAGAAAGAAAGAGCTGGCTGAAAACTGGAGCTCCACAGTCATTGTGGAGAACTGCTTGTGGTGGATAGCGTATGATTTTCATACTTCACAAACACTACTTCAAGCCATTTATAGAGGTCTTTTTTTCCACTCATACCTAGGCAGAACTTTACTTAAAGTCCTGCTTGGCCTGTTTTGTTTTTCACCGAATCTAAGCCAAGAGAAGAATGCAAAATCCCACCTCCTGTGTGCATCCGACAGGTGCATCTTACCAACCAACGCAGCTGCGCGGAAAGCAGCAATGGTTGAAAGATGCACCGAAGTCATCATACCACAGCACAAGTCAGCCAGGCAGGAGAGCAGCCTGCAAGACAGCAATTTGTAGTGCTGAGGAAGACCCAACACAGTTACCCAAACTAGGGCTTGGCCAGAAGCTTGGACCTAGGAATCTTTTCTTCTGGGAAGTACCCTCCCTCCTCCCTCGTTAAAAAACGTCTTCACTAACTTCATGCACTCGAGTGCTTGGCAGCCCGGCACACAGACCGCACCTGCAATGCTCGAGTAGCCTTTTGCATCCTGGCCGCCTGGCAGTAAGCACCCACCTAGGGAATGACTCTTCTTCTGCAACCTGTGTCTGTCCCAGGCCGCCTGTTAACATAACGCTCTGCTTCAGCCCTGCCGGCCTTGCCAAAGCTTGGCTGTCCCCGCTGCCCCCAGCTCATCCATACTGTGCTCTGTTTTCCATGCCTGGCCAGAAGATGTGCTTCCTGTGCTGAAGAGCAAATCAACTTGTCATTTGGGATGAAATAATGGAGTGATGCTTGCGGGGTACTCTGCATTTCTTTTCCTTACAATGGATTCGTGATTGTGCCCAGGAACCTATCCTGTCTTGATTTAGAAGGAGGATGATTTTTTTCCAGGAATAGGAAGGCTGCTGTCCCAGGGTTGTTCTGTGACATTTAATTGCCTGTATCTGGTTTTATTTTTTTTTCTTGCTAGTGCTCCTGTCGCTGAACTCATCATCAGTGTGACAGTTACGAAAGGCAAGGACAAAACGTTGCAATGCCAATGATATAAATATTACTCTGCTCCACCTCACCCCTTGAACAGCAGCATCTGTGATGCACACGCTCCTAGAAGAGAAGCTGTTACAATGGGTATAAATTGCTCCAGCCCCTTGGCATATATTTATCCTTGAAACTGGTGTCACTCACCCCTGCTGCCTTGTAGCTGGGAGAGGGCAAGGGCTGAATGAGGTAGAAACTGAACTTCCCTCTGTCCCATGAACACAGATCCCCCAGGACAGGGGTGAAACAATCTCTTATGGCTTGTGTTGTGTTTGGAAACATCTGTGCTTGTCTCTCCTTCTCTGTCTTTCTTCTGCCAGCCCCTGACACAGGAGTGAAGCCTTCCACTGGACTGCAGGATTTCCCATAGCGTGAGTGCTGCTGCCGAGTCCGGGACTGTTTGCTCATCAAACAGTTCCGCTGCAGCCACCCAAACACAAGACTCATTTAGCAGCATCCCTTGCACCGACAGAGCTCCTACTCTGGGAAACCTGTATTGGCTGGGGCCATGAAAAGCTAGTATGCTAGTTCCTCTTTTTTTTTTTTTTTTTTTTTTTTTTTGAGAAAGCCTACGTTAAGCAGCTGCCTAGTTGATCAGCAAAGCCAGGGCAGGGAATGAACAAAACATCACGCACGATACCACCAAATGGCCTAAGGCACCACGTTACACAGTTTGCCAGCAGGTTTCCTGCCCCTTCTGCCACCCCTTACAGCCTAAAGCAGTATTTTCCACTTTCGCCCAGAGGTCGATCTTCCCCCCCAGCATCCCTCCCAGCTCCCCCCCCAGCCCTGCCAGGCTCCCCCTGCCTTGGGCTGCCCCACACACCCCGGCCCTGCTCACTCTGCCCACGGCCAGGGCGCTGCCAGCCAGGCGGGTACCGGGGTACCGGGATGCTGATGCGCCGGGTACCAGGATGCTGATGTGCCGGGGTACCGCGGTACCCGCGGGCGGGGCTGGCGGGACACGGGGGTACCAGGACACCCACCACCCTGGCAGCGAGCTGCGGCGGGGGCGAGGGTCGCTGCCGTGGGGACGAGCTGACAGAGGGGAAAGGGGAGGATGCTCCTCCCGGTGGCCTCAGCCTCGGAGGGGTCCGGGTGCAGGTCCCGGTGCGGATGGGGGGGTCCGGGCGCGCGGCGCAGGGTGCAGGGCAGGGGTACGGGCTCCCAGCGCTGGGGCCAGGCGCCGCCGCGGTTCTGGGTCCGGCTCCGGCTGCCGGTGCTGCTCCGCACCCGCCCCCCAGGGGCAGCGGCGCCCCTGCGGCTGCCCGCCGTGCCCCGGGGGGCGAGGGAGGCGGGGGAAACCGGGAGCGGGGGCTATGGGGCAGGGGTCCGCCGGCACCGGGCAGGAGGGGAGCGGGGGGGCAGCAATCTGGACTTACCCCCGGTGGCACCACCGCCGAGCAGGGCTCAGTCCCGGTCCCGGCCCCGGTCCCGGCCCCGGTCCCGCCGCCTCCCGGGCCGGCCCGCTCCCTCCGGCCGCTCTCCCGGCGCGGAGCCGCGGGGCGGGGCGGGGCAGGGCGGGGCGGAGGTGGGCGGGGCTGGGCACCTCCCCCCGCCCGCCCCCGCCCCCGCCCCTGCCCCGCCGGCGGCAGCGGCCGGTACCCCGCCGTGTCCTGGGGAGGGGGGCGGCAGGGCCGGCGGCTTCGCGCCCCATCCCGCCCCTTCCCAAAGGGCCCTGCAGAGGGGTCTGGGCTCGTTCTGGAGCCGGGGCCCGCAGCAAGGGGGTGCTTTGCGGAGGGGCTGACCTGGTTCTGCCCGGCGGGAGGAGGGGGGAGATGGGAACCCCGAACCCGGGCCGAGGGCTGGGCCCCGGGGTGCCGGTCGGGGGGGAGCGGGGGGAGCTGCCCGCGCTCCGGTGAAGGCAAACAGGCAGAGCCCTTCGGGAGACAATGAGCGTGCGGCTTGGGATAAAAAAATGACGCTTGAAAAGTTGTTAGTTTAAAAAAAAAAATCAAAGTAGAGATGATTTTTAAAAGGCAGAGAACTGAAAAAAAAATCTGAAAATAAATTCCCTTAAAACTGAGATTAAAAAGTGCTGGGTAACGGGGGAGGGAGGCGGGAAGGAGAGCGATGCTGGGGAAGTGTCCCTGTCCCGGGAGCGCTGCCTGCAGGCACAGCGTGGCGCATCCACCGGGACCAGAGCGGGACCACAGCCACCGTCACCCAGCCACGGCGTCCCCTGAGCTCTGGGGTCAGGCCTCTGAGCCCAGTTCTGCTCGGACGGTGGTCCCTGGGTGGGCTCTGTGGGTACTAATGATGCTGGTGGGCCTCAGGGCTGGGCTGTGCCCACCAGCCACCCTGGCACGGCAAGCGGGGCTCCCAGGGCGTGGGAACCTCAGCGGTGGGGCTGGGGGCTCCCTTCCCAGGGTTGCAAGAGTTTCAGGAGCAGCACTGCAGCCCCAGCAGAGAGAGGGGAAAGGGCTCTTCCCCTTTATGCACCCACTGGTCAGGGTGGCCATGGGCTAACTTACTTGTAGGTGGGCAAGAAGAAGAGGAGATGCTGCGGAGAGCAGAGTCTTTTTATTTATTTTTAAGAAATCAGTTACCTTAACAAGGGAGCCTTGGGACACTGGCTGCCCTGGATGGCCTCTCCTGATCACAGCTATCCAAGGTAATCTCTCCAGGGACGAGAGAGGTAGAAGGGAGAAGTGCTGTAGAGAGCACTCGTACCCGCAAGGTGTGAGAGTAGCAGCTTTAGCCCGGCTGGGGATGCTGGAAGTGCTCACACAGGACTTGACGGGGACTAATGAGCCCCAACACCTTTAACCAAGGCTGTGACTACCCTGAGGCAGGCTGGTGGATGGTACTAGATGAGTGTGATGAGTCACTGCCTAGTCCCTACAGGTGACACATTTGCAGGTGTCCTTGGTGTGGTGGAGGATATAGCTGCCAGGCTATGGACCGAATGACCCATGAAGGGTTTTACAGCCCCCTTGTCCCCTTCTGAGCTCCAAAATGGTGTGACACAAACTACATTTACCATATTTATATTCTATGCGCACGGTTGAACTTCTTCTGTCATCTGTCCCATACTGCTCACCTCCAGGGAAATGCATTTGCTAACTGTGCCTGGAGCAGTCAAGGAAGAGGGGAAGCCCTCCCACCCATTCCCAGCAGAGGCTTTTTAGTTGTGAGCTTGGAAAGAGTCCAACACACCCACACTCCTGTGATTAAAACTGGAGGGAAAAGCACAGACCGTGATGCTTGTTCTGTCTAGCGAGGGCTGTGGGAGTCGTGGGCCGGGTGTGGATGGCCGGTGAGGATGGCTGCTCGCAGCGGGGCTAGAGAGTTGCAAAGAGCTGCAGGCATTTTAGCTTCTGTTTTAAATGCAGATTGTTTGTAGGCAATTCCTGAAGGATTGTGGCCGGCAAGGTGCTCACATCAGCTCTAGGACGCTTGGAAGGCACTATGGCGATACGGCTTTACTGATGCCATCTGTTCAGTATAACGGCTCACCCCGGATCGATAAAGAGGCATTACCTTGCACCTGCCCCCCTCCTCTAGGGCAGGGGGGATTCAGCTGGGGGAATCCAGTGCTTTACCCGTAAAAGCACCGTTGTTCTGATCCACAGCTTTATCTTCCAGCATTGAAACCTTCCCTGTTGCCTTGCCTTGTGTGCTGCTTCTCCCAGGACCCCCCTCACCCCTTGATCCATGTTACCCCCCAACCCCAGAGACAGCCACTGCGAATGCCCCAGCTCTTTACCTTCCTCTGGTCCTGAGCGGTCTGCGGCAACTGGTCCTCATCAACCTGCTCAGATTAATGAGACAGATGGACAGTAGGAGTGTGTGAGACTGACTTGGTTTTTGCTTTGATTAGTTTTATCTCTTTTCTTAATATTACTCTGAATTGTGGGGGAAAAAAAATCTAGCTGTAAATGTTGCTGCTCTATTTAAGCTCGTTCTCACCTGTGGTCCCTCCCCGGGGTGGCTCCCTTCACACCCCCTTGGCTGGTTTTCCTGAGACTGGAAGCTCTTTGGGGTAGGGACTTCATGACTTGCTTGTGTTCGCTGTGTGGCAGAGGTCTTGTGGAGCAAGGTAATAATCCGTATAATCATTTAATGTAGATTAGATTGTACCACACACAGAGACGGGGCTGAGTTGAAAGTGCATAGGCAATCTTGATTGTGATGTTTGCAGTGATTATTTTCTTTAACATTACAACTTCTTTAATATAGTGCTTAGTGCAGTGCCTCTCTTATAAAGTCTTTTCCTTCTTCCTACCCCAAAATCAACTATGTGGCCCAGTTAAACAAGTTGCAGGCCTTGGCTGTGACACCATGGTATTGCTGGAGCATGGCAGAGAAACCAGTCAGTAGTGAGTTGTGGGAACTCAGCATGAGAGGATGTACCAGCAGGTTTCACAGGTGTATCCGAACAACAAAGACTGCTCAAACTCCTGGGTCTCCAGCTTCATCACAGGCTTTCCGTCCCCGTGTGCAGAAAGTTGAGAGAGTCCCTGGTTCCCAAACCTGGCCCATTCCCTTTGGATCCCCTCTAGCCTGTTTCTCTGCCCTCACTTCCAACACAAACTCGTCAAATTCTTCTTTTCAGTCCTGCATGTCCCCAAGCTCTTTGGTAAAGATTTCAAATAACTTGGATAAATCTCAGTGTTCCCTCTTAATTTTTCCCCATCTCCTTGCCCATCAGTCCCAATTTTCCTCTGTGCCAAGTTTGTCCAGTGAGTGTTAGTGCTATCCTGTTCCCTTGTGTCTCTCTCTCCAGCTCATGCTCGTGTTTTTTCCTTCACTTTCCAGCCACAGCCTCAGCACCCTTTCCAGTTTCCAAACTCCTGATGGCTTCACCCAGCATATTTGTCCTTCCCCACCACTGCTCCTTCCCCAGCTCCTCACTGCCCACCTTGCCATCCCTGGCTGGGCTGCTAGTCCCCTGTGCTCCTGCGGCTTAAAGGATTGTTTGCAAATGGTATTTGTTGGGCTTTCACACCACGGTTGCTGTTACTATAGCCAGTGTTTGAGGTGCAGTGTCTAACACGTGCCAACCTTCCACCGAGCCAGGATGCCCCCCCTGACGGTGAGTATCGTTAAACTACTCGGCATCCACAGAGGTTTTCGAGACCTGACTGGATAAAGCCCTCATCTGACCTCATGGTTGAACCTCTTTGGAGCAGGATGCTGGACTAGACACCTCCAGGGGATCCTTCCCAACCTGAATTACCCTGTGCTGCTGTGAAAATAACCTTGCTTGCTAGATGTAAACAGAGCTTTCCTGGCTGGCACAACCTGCAGGCTTCTGATGAAATTTAAGTTCATACCCATACCATCTAAGTAGGATACGCCTATTCCGCCTTGATTGCTTTAAATGTTTTTACAAAACTCACTTGTTTTTGCAGCGGAGACCAAAAAGGAGCTCAAGCAGCTTCATGATAATGTATGCACAGCAGCTTGCAGAACTAGTACAGACTCCTTGGAGAAATGAGAGGAAGCTACCACGGCTCGTGTCAAGATTCACAGGAGATTCAGATCCTGCCGATATTGATTCCCTTCTGCTCAGCCTTTACTTTCCCTGTTCCCTCTTCCAGCAGTCTGGAAAGAGGTGGCCACATCCCGAACCTGCACAGCACACAGCTCAGCCTGCAGGGAATGTTTGTCGTGTAAATCACATCGGCAGCAGATTTTATACAGCAAAATAATACTACAAGGGTAGGTGTTAGCATAACAACTCTCTTTCTCATCCAGTGGTTACGTATTAGCCTAGATCTTTTGGGTCCAAGTCCTTCTTTTGCTTCACCTAAGGCATAATCTGGGGTATAGGAGCTCTCTTTATTAGGCAGAACTGGGACTTCAGGCTCTGTATCCCATAAAGCAGGCTGATCGGATAAAGCCAGTATCCTGCCAAGCCCGTCTTTAAAATTACTGTTTTGATCCTATTTTCCTTTCATTAAAGGTTGGTCATGTCAGAACACGTGTTCTGCAGCATGTCCGCAAAAGGATGGATCCTGCTGCGGTTAGTTTCCTTCTGCATCCAGGCTCAGGCAATAGGTGCTGCTCACGGGGAGAGGAGCTGGGGCTTTTAAAAATAAGGAGGGTGACTTCTGCAGGGCCACCTGACAGAGGAAGGGCTGTGGAGGGGACCAGGGGATGAGACTGCTGTACCGCACCTCACGGTGTCTCCCCACAAGCTCCACTGTGGGCAGGGAGCCCAAGGGGCTTGGCCAGGAGGGCAGTTCCAGGAGACACATGGGGAAAAATGCTGGAGACCTGATGTATATGTGAGAAAAAGGGCATCAGTGTTCAAAAGTACCGTGCTGCCCTCCAGGGAAACCTGTTTATGTTTTCCTGCAAAGAAGCTGTGGAACTGCAGTGTAGAGGAATGAAGGCAGTTAATTATCATTGATAACATACAGCTGTGGGCTGGCTTCAGGGGCGGAGGGCTGGCTGACGTGGATAATGTGCAGCTGTGGCTGGTTCCTGCTAAGTAGTTAAATAGCTCTGAGGGGTGAGGAAGAGGAGCACTGGGTGAAGACAGACCTGGAAGAAGCAGAGGGAGGAGAGAGTGCCCTGGGTATAGGAGAGACAAGGAGAAGGATACAGCAGAGGCAAGAAGCAGGGTGGCCTGGCCTGAAGAGGATGAAGGAACAGCATGGCCGGTAGATGAACCGTTGAAATCTTCTGGGGGATCAGTGGCTGTGCTGGGGCAAGGCACAGGAACTACTTACTGAAGTTAACCTGGGATGGGATGGTAAAAAAAGTCTTGTTGCAGCCGGCTAGTTTTGATAGTGCTGTGACACTGCAGGGCTGTCCTTACCTCTGTCCCTCCTTCCCACCTCGGAAAATGGACCCGTCTGGTCTGTGATGGATGCTGCTGCTGGACTTCTGCCATACTCTCTGGTGAGGCACAGCCTTTCAGCAGCTGGGGCTGTCAAGTCATTCAGGGAAGCAGCCCTAAATCTCAGCAAGGCTGGTTATTGCTCAGTGCCTGCCGCAGCCGTGGCTGGGGGCAGGGAGGGCGTGCAGCTTGGCCTTGGAGGCTGGTTATGGGACCATTGCTCTATTTGAACTGGAGGAGGGGTTCTGTGAACCAAACCCAAATGCTACAGCTATGGTTGCTCCTCAAGTTAGTGTCCTTTCTTCTAGCCCTCCTCCCCTCCACCTCAGCCTGGGGGTCCCCAGCATACAGGACCCCTCCTTAGCAAAGGTCTGCTGCAGCATCAGCTCCTTCTGTGGTGCCTGCACCTCTCATCTTCCTCACACCTCCTCCATCTGACAGGGCTTGTGGCATCTTGGCATTGTCAGTAATAGTACTGATGCTTCCTATCCTACACGTAGGATCCCTGCTCAGACCCAGCTGCCTGGCGCCCACGGCTCTGGGGTGTTTGTGCTGGTTTTCTGACCTCTCTGTTTCCCCAACCACTGGTCACAGCAACACACCGGTCTCACAGCTAGCAGGAATTTTTAATCCTCTGTTCATGTTTGAGGTGAGAGGCTGCACGCAGACACATGTGCGTGCAGGTGAGCTGGGAGGACTGTTGGTGGCCCTCTCCTGTCACTGACTGGTCTCTGGCCCCAGTGTCCACCTACAATTACCTCTTGCCTTGGCTGGCCCTGTGTCACCACCCCACAGGGTGTTGTCACTGGGCAGTGGCTCTGGCCACCTCTCCTGTCCAGGCTGAGATGTGACTGACCGGCAGACATCCATGTGGCTGGGAAAGATGCAGGGAGATGCCATGCTTCCTACGTGGACTTGGAGTGTCCTAATTGCCTCTGGCTGAGGTGCCCAAGTATCCCACCAAACACTTCAGCCTCACACAGGAGTGTTGCCTCTGCCAAATTTCTGGCTTTCTAGCTCTGAGGCATGGTGACCCGTGAGTAGAGCAAGAATGTTCCAGGAGATTTGGTTTCTGTTTTAAGACAGACAGCAGAAGATCCCATTTCCGCTTCTTTCAGAAGAGATTGTTCCAGGAGCAGTGGGAGGAGTAGGGGCTGCCCTCCCATGGGTTTGAGGTGTCTGCCTTCCTCCTACCGCCAGAACCTTGGCTGCTCCTCTTGCTCCCTGGCCGAGCAGGAGAGTTGTCCCAAGCAAGCTCAGCAGGGATAGCAGGCAGCTGCAAAGCCTGGTCTGCTCCTTTCTCTTCCCTACGCTGCCAGTTTGTGTGGGGCTTGGAGTCACGTCATCCTCTTCAGGTTTGCTGCTGTTCCCTCTATCGGGTTTGGGCCACTGGGCTCAAAATCTGTGCTAAGGGGCAGAGAAAGGGTACGACTGCACAAGCCGTGTTTCCTTAGAAGAGCAATGAAGCTAAAAGCACCTGAACCATTTTTACTTAAAAGCACCGATAACACTTGAGCTGAGGCAAGACTGACAGAATTATAGCCCGAACAGTGAGCCAAGAAATTAGACTGCGTTCTGGTACTCTTCGTTATAGCTTTCAGAGGTACTTCGGGTGCTATATACAGGCATACTATGAAATGATCTCAAGTGAAAATTGCTGGGGTGGATGTAGCATTTACGCATTTCCCTGGCTGTGAACTGAAATCTCCCTCTGCTTTCTGTCTGCCTTGAAGGCAAACCTCCTCTTCCTCTCCTGCACCCTCTCAAATACCTGCCCTGAGTCCTGCCTCAGTAAACTCTGCTTTACCTGTGGTTTCTTGTGAACTTTTTGATGTAAACATCTATTCTGGGCTGTCTGCTGGGACAGAAAATGGTGAGACCTGCTGCTGCTTCCTTGGTTTTCTACTCTGTCTCCCTGAAGTGCACTAGAAGACAAGGAGCAGTTTAAGGTGTCGTTCAGAACCGCGTCTTCCCATGTCACTGCCATTTGCATGCTGCTCCAGTTCCAAAGCCTGGCACCAAGTGCTTTTTCCTGAAGGAGCAAACAGCAGCTTCGTCAGTCACCTGCAGGGCACTTGCAGCCGCACAAGCATTACGGAGCTTCAGGCTAATTTATTTCTATTAAACCAAGGCTCTTGACAGCCAGGAATCAGGAGTTTGTGTGTACTTGTGTTTGACTTTGGGGCTGTTTTGTCCCAGGACTCGGTTGCGGAGCGAGTGCCATGGGCTGTGCGTGCGGCAGGAGCAGGGCCACCACAGCTCCACTGAAGCCACTCAGTGGCTCACTGTGACCTGTGGCTGGTGACAAAGAGCAAAGTGGTTGTTTTGGTTTTTGGTGGGGTTTTTTTTGGGGGGGGGAACGTCTCATCATGGAAAATGCCCCAAAGCCAAAAAAAGCTGTAGCATTTGGCTGGCTGGCTGTGGTAAGCAGCAGATTGTCTATTTAACATCTGAAAGCTTGTGATGCTTTTGCCGTACTCCTGCAGCAATGCTGAGTCATCACTTGCCCAATGCTACCTGCTATCTAGCCTTCTCCACTTTTAACTATGCTACACATAGCAACTCTCCATGCCAGTGGTCTGATTAATGCCACAAATATTTTCAAAAATATTAAAGCTAGAGCTAGAACACCAGGGGTGCGGTGGGGAAAATGCTGTTTTGCCTTTGTTGAAATTCTCTCTCTTAAACTTGAATTCTCCTGTGGCTTAGAGCTCAAACTCAAAATTTGCCAGGGCTGTGGAGGAGCGTCTCCTGCTCATGTAAGGGTTTGGCTGACGTGCCCCAACCCAGAGCTGAGGTTGCACATACAGGTAACATCTCACAAACAGGTTTGGGGGCTCTTGTTACCAAAAAATCATAACCAGGAAAACTCTCCAAACCAAATGAAAGTTCAGAAAGCTGACCTTGGTTTATTGCAGTGCCGGGTATGTGGGGGATCTTTCCTCCTAACAGGCACGCCAAGTTACTTGAGGGTACGCGTTATATACAGCAGAGTACTTGCACGTTCACAGTACATTACATACTCATTTTCATTCATGCACAGGGTTGGTTACAAGTTTCTGGTTTCTAATGCAAATCAGCCTGCACCCTCGGATAGCACTGCTGAAGCTTTCTGCCAGCTCTGTGTGCTCCCCAGGCGGGGGGGTTGCCCTCTCTTGGGGGGCTGTTTGAGTCTGAGATCCCCATCTCCCATTACCACAATTACCTTTGTCCTACTTTCAACTAATTTTTTGAAGGCCTTAATGTCTTATCAGCTTGTCTTCTCTGGCAGCTGGAACTTTTTCACTTGGGGACTTCTTTCTGTGTAATTTACGTAACGGTGCTCTTATCATCTTATCATCTGCTCTTTGTTTCCCAGGGCTGACTCCCTTGATTAAAGTCCTTTCATTCATCAGTTTTGATGACTTGAGCAGGTGGGTCATTTAACGACCTGAGAGGGTGGGTCAGCTTGACCTCACCTTTGCATGTTCTTACTTAACCACATCAGAGCTCGAAAAATTTGGGAGTTTAGGTAACGCTGATGGTTGCATCTGCTCCGAGGGATGAGGTACAGCTGAGATACGGAGCATTCTGAGCCGGGCACCCCTATAGCAGGAGGCAGCTGTTTCCCTCTACGCAGGCAAGACCTACAGCACGGGAGGGATGCTGCAGGGGCTTGGCTCTGGCCGGGGGGGCACAGGCAGCTGCCACAGGGGGTGTCAAGCAGCAGAGCAGTGGTGTGCCTGGCAGCCTGATGTCCCACGGGCTCGCAACGGTTGTGGAAATGTATTTTTAAAGCGACGTTTCAGGTAGTAGGTGCGCTGTGGCGTTTGCTACACCTCCCCGTCCCCATCCCTTGTGCTAGCGATGAGGCTGGACGTGTCCCACCGCAGGCAGTGGCCCTGGAGCAACGTGTGTGTGTCCCCCGCTTCCCTCCGCTGCCCGGCCCCGCTGGGACACTCGGTGGCGGTCAGCGGGGAGCCCCCGGAGCAGCCCCAGCCGCAGGCACCGAACCCCGGCCCGGGGGACCCTGCGCCCGGCCCCGCTGGGGGCAAACCCGGAGGAAAGGCAGCGTTACTGCCCAGCCCCGCACCGAGCCGGGCCGGAGGGGACCAGAGGGCTCCTGCACCGGTTTCCCCAACACAGCTGCATGCGATTTCCTGACTCATCCGAACTCCGCGTTTTAATTTTTCTTTAGTCTATCTTACCTCTTGGTAGCAAAAATATGGTGTGGCAGTGAGTCACACAGGATAATTATGGTGTCTAAAAACCATAAAAATCTTTGTCAGTGCCCAGTGTTTTCTCTTTTAATTGCCCCAGCTGTCTTCTTGGGAGGGAAGATTAATGACCCCTGATTGCCATCAGCAGGGGTGGTCTCAGGCAGGGGCTCTGTGTGCACATCTCTTAAGAGATCATGGCTGGATTGCAGGGTCTTTCTTCACTGCCCTCATGTGCATCCCTGCATTGGTGTGGCTGCTTACGAACTCCCTGTGCTTAGGCTCTGCTGTACCTTCCTTGGGCTTTTTTGGTGCTGGCAGGACCAGCCCACTCTGTGGTGTGAGGTGCCCAAAGGATCATCCCGCAGGCGTGTCCTCCCCACCTTGCTCGGCCAGCCCTCCCTGGCCATGAGCTTTTCTGGAAGGGAAGCTCCAAGCTGCCCTTCAGCTTTTAGCTTAGCCCAGTTCCTGAGTCCTGCACTTTGCATTGGAGAGAGACTGTCCCCTCGGTCCCACATCCCATGTGAGAAGGGGGCTGCTGCTACACCCTCCGCAGAGCCACTGGGGCACGTTTAGCCGGTGTGACAGGGAGCAGTGGGAAGAGGGGACCTGTCCTTGTGCCAGCATCTTCCCTGAGGGGCCTGTGGGGAGCTCCCAGCCGGGGAAGGTGCCCTGCCCTCCTGGAGCAGCTCCAGAGGCAGTCCCGCCTCCAGTTTCAATTCCCCTTCTGGAGTGGGGTGATTATGGTCTTACTCCAAAAAGCAGAAATAAAGGAATATAGATGTTAGTTCTGTGTGTTTTCACCTTCAGCATAGCAGAACCACAGAAATGGCATTAAGCCAAGTGCTGTTTGTTAAACTGGTCAGTAAGAAGCCAGTTGATGTCTAGCAGCTCTGGCTGGTGTAAGAGGGAAGCAGTGAAATTATCCCTGCTATTATCACTGCCCCGGCTCTGTGCTTGGCCTTGGTTATTCTGTTACTAGGCCAAAAGATGGTGCTGCTCAAAGCAAAGACCTGCTGCTGGGAGGCCCGTCTCCCACCCGCGTCCAGAAAGATTCAAGCATGAACATCCAAGGGAGGCTGCTAATCTTTCTTTCTTAGGTCCTAGAAAGAAGTCTGCAGTTCAACTGCATCTCGCCAGCTGTTACGAAGTCCATGGTTGCTGGCTCACTTTACTGAAACTTTAGCCTTGAGTTTCCCCTCTTGAAAGCTTTCATTGTACAGAGATGCCCAGGAGAACACGCAAGGTGTCTGCACTGTAACTCTGGGCAATCTCCAGTCCTGACGCAGACCCCTCGTGGGCCAGACCCCCACACCACAGCATGCTCCCCCCAGGCTCACCCACGCTTTGCAATGCAGCACGGGCTGGCACCTTGCAGGCGGTGTGGTCCAGGGGATCCTCTTTCTCCAGGAGCTGCCACCTCTGATCAGCTGTCTTGGGGTTTCTTCTGCCAGTGCAAGAAGTGATGTCTTTTTGCTTTGGAAAGGCGATTTTCACATTAATTGCAATTGGTCTGTAGCCATAGGAAAACCTGAGCTCTCATTCTGTCTCCGGTTTAATATGGAGATGTAACAGTGCTGATACCAAAAGATGGAAGACAATCATGTTGCTGCTCTGATGTTTCTGAGGCAAACCTTGGACCATCAGTGACTCAGTTCACCAAACTCCTCCTGCTGCTCAGGTGGGGTCAGTGCCTGCTCCCTTGCCTAGTGCACGTTACTGTTCCAGGCGAGATGTGGGCGAGCTACAGTGTATTTGCACCGAGCAGCTTCACATTTCCTTCCTTTGACCGTGTTAGTCAAAGGAAGGAAACTTTCACTTATGCAGAAATAAGCTTTAGTGTTGATGAATTATAAATATCTCCAAAAAAGCCAGACAAGACACCACCGGCAGTGAGAGAAGAGAGCTAGCTGTTATTTCTAACCTTTTCTCTTTCCATGCAGAATATTAATCTTTTTGGTCCCTCGTTAGAGATGTCTGTGTGTGAGTTTGTTCCAGTATACCTACTGGGAAGGGGCGCAGCGCTACTTCACGGTGTGTAGTGTTCGCACCAGCGCCGTGGCTGCGCTATCAGGGCAGGAGACCTGGGGTGCAGCTGACAGAGGCTACGCTGCAGCCCAGGCTGGGGGTGTCTCACCGGCGCTGAGGGAAGGGTCCCTACACCACACCAGAGCAAAAGGTTGGCTGTGTCCTCAGTGCTTTATTTCTTGGGTGGCTTTTTTTTAATTTTTTCCTTCCCCCCCCCCCCCCCCCCCCCCCCGCAATGGATACTGCATGTAAGCTGTTCCTTCAGTAAAACAAAAAAGCTATGAAGCTTTTAAGTACCCAGAGTTTATTGCAGCACTGTGCAAGACTTGCCCTCATCCTCGGAGGGATTGGAGAGAACTAAACTGCTGTTACTCACTGACTGCTGTTGCCTCAGTGGGTCAGCACTTGTCAGCGTGGGCCAGCCATAGTACAATATTTGGGTAATTAATTCCTTCCTTCAGCCTTCCTTGGGGTACTAAATATCTCCATAAAAGTTCTTGCTGTCTGTATGCTTCCCTCTGGATTCTAAAAGTATTTCAACGTATTAGGGGGAAAGTTAAATTATTTTAAGCTCTTGGAACAATAAGGACATTTGCAATTAAGGAATTACACGCTTTGGTGTGTAGGACTGAAGGGTGGTCTCCAGTCATTTGCTGACGTAGATTTGTAATGACAGGAGAGGGGAGACGTTACTTTGGAGGTTTCACCATGAACTTTTAGAAACCACAGGAGCTGTATTTGATAAAGATATCAAATACAAGAATGGTAGGTACTAATATATTCCAATCTGTTGTAATGATTTTCTTCTCTTTTGAAGAAACAGTACGAGGTGAGGTGCGGCAGCCCTTTGTTCTTTCTCGTTCAGGCTTGCGGGTTTGTATTCTCTTTTCAGTTAAGAGCTTGAAAACTATGAAGTATTTGAGTAGTTTGTAGAAAGAGCATTTTAATCTCTCTCAACATTACATGAACTCTCAGTAGTAAATTAGGGAAAAGAAAAAAGACAAAAAAAACCTTTTCTCTTGAGTCTTTAAGCAGAACGTTCTCTATGCCTGTAAATACTCGATTAGCTTAAACAGTGTATTTCTGATCTGTACGATTGTAGCAAACAAGCAAATATTAATAAACATGTGAGTTCTAGAGGCTTAGTAATAAACTCAAAGGATAATAAGAATGTAGGAAAAAACCTCAGTGTGGAATTTTATGGAAAGGGAAGAAAAGTTTCAAACCAAATCCTTAGCAGGCTGAAGTTACACAGTCATATCCTAACCAGCACCAAGGTGTATGGGTTCATACAGGTCAGGCCAGGACCACCTGTGTGCAACAAGGAGGAGGAGGGACAGTGGCTCTCAAGTCCTTGCCATGCCTCTTGGGTTCCTCTTGACTGTCAACAACCTTAGTTTTGGCCGGACGCTGAGGGAGGGCTCCCTTAGCAGTCAGCAGCTGCTGGGGCTGGTCCTGCACCTGAAGACCTGTCTGGCTGCAGCTGCCCCAGCCTGCGGGCTGGGATGGCACCTGACGTCTGATCTTCCTTGTTTGGACCATATATTTGAATTGTAAGACCAGAGTCTATCTTGTCAGGCCAACAGGCAAAGGAACGGTGTATGTGATACGCTGCAGCCTCGTTGCCATTCCTGGTGTTTGGATGCCGGGTCGTCTGCTGCGGAGTTGTCTGTGTTGCAGTCATTGCAGGCTTTTGGCCGTGATGTGACCAACGTGTTCCTTGGTATGACCATGGGGGACAGGGTCCTTCGTTACCAGGCCTTTCTTGTAACTCTCCTGCTGCTGCTTACAGACATTTCCATTCATGCTGCACTTGTACCAGATTTCTGTTACAGTGCTGACTGTCCTGCTGTGTAGGAGGCGAGACAGAAAAGACTTGTCTGAAGTCCTTCCCCAGGCTTCGATGGTGTCACCAGGGCAGGGGAGGTTACCTCATAGCGGCTGCCTTTCCTTGCCAAGATTTCCATCTCCCTGTGAACTGTGAGGTCAGGGTGATGCTGGTTTCAGTCCCGAGCTACTAATGCACTTGAGCAAAGATTTAAGAGTGCCAGTGTCTCCTTTGGGATCACTCATATTCTCAAAGACAAATGGGTGCACCGGTGTTTTTCTGGAACGGGACCCTGCTTACTGGCTCCTTCAATAAAAAAACCCCAAACAACTTGCTCCTTGAGCAGCCATGAGCTTTGGCCACGATTTGCTGAGGCCGATGTCGATCTTCCCACTTCCACAAACACAGCTGGGATTTTGAAATCCCCTTGCTGGTGTGTCCTTTCTCTGAAAGGAAAAGGGACAGGGAATGATGGAGGTTTAGGGAGCTGAAGGAGGGGAAAGCAGGGAGGAAAAAGAAATGAAAAAATGTGGTTTGGATGATGGGGCAAGAGGAGAAGGTGAAGAAGGATGTAGGTTGTGAGCTTGCCTCTTCAAAGGCATCAGTCAAGCACGACAAGTGGAAAAGGAGCAGACGGGTAGATGAAGCTGTCAGGGGAGAGGCATCCCGAGGTGCTTGTGGTCCTGAGGGACCAGTGTGGCATAGCAAGGGCTGGGGCACATGGCCAGAGGAGGGAGCTGGGGAGGACTGTGAGGAGGCAGGGGACCTTCATCAGGGAAGACACAAATGCATGGGGGTAGAGAGAGCTTGAGTGTTGAAAGGAGGGACAATTTGGGGAAAAGAAGAGAGGAGGTGGCACAAGAGGCAAGCATGGCCTGTCTGTCAAATGGCATATTCAAAGGTGGGTCATAACCACTTTTGCTGGAAACATTTAGAGTTGGGACACCTGATACACCCAGCGTGGCAAAACACAGTCACCAAACCCCCTCCTAAAACACACCAGGCTGGCTGCACTGTGTCGGGGCCTGGCTGCAGGAAGGTCCAGGGGGACATCTGTACACTACGTTCAGGAAAGGCTCCTCCAAAAAGGGAAGGTGGGATTAAGGTGCCATGCAACATGCAACAGCTGCTGAGCTATTCCTGTTGCAGTTGGGAAGAGGTGCTGGTGGTTTGGTCCCATCTGGTATGGAGCTGGTTTTGGGGCTGGACTTTACCACACCAGTTGGCTGAAGGTGGAAGTTGCCCCCTGGGCTGAAGCTCGTGGTGCTTTGCTGGTGCCCTGTTGTCTTTTTTTCTGGAAGAGAAACCTGCCAGCTCTCACCAGACCCCCAACCAGCACATACGTCATGTGGGCAACTGGGGAATTAAAGCTCTGGGTTCATTGTGCACATCAAACAACTTTCACTGCTAAAATCTGGCTGTATAGGTCTGTAGCTGTTTTAGCTAGAGGACACTTCAAGTGTAGACCCACAAAAGGAGAGGTATTTCCTGGTGGCCCTTCCCAAAAAGTCCACCTAAGAGTATGCTCAAATCATTATATTTTTTTGGACAAATGCTTTCAGGGTCAGTCCCTGTGGGTCAATGGCTTATGAACCATGTGTGCAAGCGACGTGTGCTTGCCACCCTCGGGTCCCTGCAGACATCCTAACTCACAGACACTGAAGAGAGAAGGTGGAGAGGGTGCCGAGGCGTGCGGCTGCTCTGCAGTGCCAGCATCATTGCCAGAAACTTAGAAGGATGCCAGCACCTAAATTTCTTTGCCATTTTTTCAAACATCACCTGAGGCTGGTACAAGATGGCCTGGTAACATTTTTCTGTCTCACATATAATTGCAGGCTAGTGGCCTTGTTAAAATACTTGGGTTTATGATCTGTTTTTCTCCTAAGCAGCTGTTTATACACTTTATTAATGGTGACTAATTAAGTCCCTCGGATGAAATCCTTTGGAGGCTGTCCAAAGACATAAACCCAAATAAGCCTGGGCACTGCGATGAAACACAGTCACTAAAATATCTTCCCAAAAGCCATGTAAGCAGATTGCAAATGGACCAAAGAACGGTCTGATGAAAAGAGGTGGGTGGGAAGACATATATATTCAAGTAGGCGTCATCTAAACCTAGGGGAGGAGAGGGAGGAAACAGGATTAAGATGCCTTGAAGTTCCTTTGGCGCATGAGATCTTAAACTCAGCAGCTTGTATTTATGGCGAGCTGGGGTCACTAATGTGGTTCTGAGCCAAGGGGCAGCTAGAAAAGACGCTCGCAAAGGCCCCCGAGCAGCCTGAAAGCCCCGAGCAGCTGCGAAGCCAAGCTCTTGACCTCATTGCACTGGGCAGTAAATCCCCTCAGAGGCAGCCTGCTGGGCTTTAAAAGGCGTTTGGGCAGGCAAAAGGATAAAAAAGAAGAGTGGCTGAAGTTTTGTTGCACTGTTAAGCTGGGGGAGGAGGCGGTGAGCGGTCAGTGCTACAGACTGTGAGTTGGCAGGGCCAAAGGACCCCGCAGCCCGGCTGTGCCCCGGCCCCCCAAACCCACCCACGCTCTGCCCTGCCTGAGCTGCAGCTTGTGGGGCAGGGTGGTGGGGTGAATGCATTGGGGGTGACGTAGGTTGAGAGCTGGAGCGAGGAAGAAATATAATTTGACCAATGCTGGAGGGCTGGCAGCTGGCAAAGCCTTCCTGCAGGTCAGCTGGCAGTTTCTGGAAGTTTGGGAAAGCTGCCCTTGAGCCGCGGTGGTGCGGGCTTAGCAAGCCTCTCCAGGCAGGACTCCAAAGACAGGTCTTGGGCATGTGCTGCGGAACATTTTCAGGGCTCAGCTGAATGACTGAATTAGCAGACACGTGGCAAGCTTTTCTTCTGGGAGGCTTCGAGGGAGTGTCAAGACCCAAGAAAGCGCATTGCGGCTGCAAACTCCGGCGGCACCTTGCCAGCGTGCCCTGTATCTTAAGTCTGGGGCTCGGGTAAAGGCAAAGCAACTGCTGCCCACACTCCAGGGGCAGGCTTGGCTCCTGTGGGTGCAGGTGAGACGGTGGGGCAGCCGGGCTGCACCCCACGTTCTGCTGAGGGCTGAAGTGGGAGCAGAGGTGTGACACCAAAAACGCCTGTGCTTCGTGGCATGGGGTATTCAGGTCTTAAATTTCAGAGGATGGTGATCTATGGGGCTGAGAAACTTTCCTTCTCCTCCCATCTCTAAAGATAATGAGCTTGTGGATGCTTCTTCCCTCTTCCCTCCCCGCAAAAGAGCGGAGCAATCTCCTTATGGCTTATTTCCACCGCGGGGGATGGAGGAGGAGTTGTCTCCCACTCCGCAGCTGCTATGCTGGGAACTAGAAATGCATTTGCAGACACATGCAGCTGACTGCAGGTCAGCAGCATGCTCATTTATGCTTCTTCCAGGGGATAGCTTTTAACATAATCTCCTCAATTCTCTCCGTAATAACAATGCCTGCTGGAGTGGGAATTGCAAGAACTGTCGCTTGTCAGCTTTCATGGCTTGGTGGCAACGTGACCTGGCTGGTCCTGCCAAGGGGGCTGTGCTGGTGTGTGATCAGCATCCTCATGCTCTCTGGTCCAGGTGCCGTCCTGGGAAGGTGCTGGGTTGCGATGGCTTTCCTGGTGTGCTGGCAGAGAATGAGAAAACTTGGGGTTTGTTTGAGATGCTGCTGTTCATCTGCAGCGGGGGCAAGTCGCCCTTCTCACTCAGTGCCTTCCTCAGTTCTGCGAGCCCCCAGAGCCATGCAAGAACAAAAAAGGGGGGTTGTGCTGTTGTCTGGGGAAGTTGGGTTCCTGTTGTCTGCTTGTTTGTTTGTTTTCTTTCTTTCCTTTGATTGCTTTGTTTTTAGTCTCTTCCATACAGCTGGCTCTGTCTCATTCATCAGGCTAATTGATGATAGGCAGCGTGGCTATACAGAAAATAGAACTTGTCTGAATAGCTGGATTCTTCCTCGCTTGCTTATTTTAATGAGATGAGATAGATGGGATTGTGGTCAGTAATAACGCCAGTGCCATTATCATGCACTACTTCTGGCTTGGGCAGAAGAGCCTGGCATGAAAACCCCGCAGCACAGCCTGCAAATTTAAAACTGGGTAAAGGCTCTGCCGCGGTATTGGTGTGGGGTTCATCAGTGCTGTGCTATGAGGACAGTCTCTGGGCAAAAGAAGACTTTGTTGCCTACAAATTGCTGGTGGCACATGGGCCACCACTGAGGGGGACATGTGAGCTGAGTACTTTTCTCCACTGAGGTTTGAGTTTGAAGCCCATCAGTGGGACTAATGTGGGCAAGGAGACCGTTGTCTGCTGGTTTGTAGGCACAGAGAACTTTGTCGGCACAGCTTTGTTTCCACAGACACTTTTAATTTCTTGGATTAATGATATTATGCCTTCCCTCCCTCCTAATATAATGACTTGGTTTGCAAGATGCATTGCACGGTACCAGTGCCGTGGAGATGCCATTGATAATGATGGTTACTAAAGGAAGCGCCCATGCCAGCGCCTTGAAGCCCCATTTCACCAGGGCTGTGGGGAGTATCTCTCATACTCAAAAAGACGTGTAATGGGGGCAACGATGGCAGTATTCATCTGGGCTACCTCCATGCAGTTGTGAAAGAGCATCCTCCCGTGTCTCCTGAAGGAAATCACATTTTTAGTTCTTTAGGTGAAATGCTGTTTCAGTCTCCTGTTGTGCTTCAGACTTGGATTTCTGTGCAGAGACCCTTCGGTGAATGGGTCAGCCAAGGAAAGCTGCAGGAAAGGAGGCTCTTGACAACATTTCAAGAGCAGCTACAGCCTGCTTTCAGAAGGGACTGGGGCTCAGCTCCGAGGAGCTGCCTAGTTGCTTCGCTTCCTCTGAAATGGAGCCGTGTCAGAGACACAGAATTGCCCCCACGGACCTGGCCTTAAAGAGTTTCATCAGTCTGTCTCAGCCTCCGAAATCACAGAGCTACTGTTCACAACTGTTCTGCATCCCATGGGTATCCACTGGGAACATTAGGACTGCAGCCCTTCTGAAAAAAACCAAGCTATTTTTAATGAACTTTGACTATAATTGAATTTTTTTCTCAGCACTTACCAAAAGTCACACTTCTGATGAAAACTACTTTGCACAATTTCATTGGCAATTGGAATTATTCATCTTGGTTTTGGCACAAGGAGGCATTCCTAGTTCTGTGAGAAAGTGGCCAGAAAAAGTTTGAGGTTCCTGGTTTTTGTGATGTGGTTTTGTTGGGTTTTTTTTAATCAACTTCCATTTTCCATACTCTAAAATATGCCAGTGTGAAGCTTTAAATATGGATTTCTGGAAATTCTGATTTGGGAGTTGTGCTATAACCTGAGCATTGGGTTACAAATCTTCAGATACAGATCTTGCATTTCTTTGTTAATGTTTTAAACAATTGTGAGTTAATAGGATTTTTTTTTTCTCCCTGTGGGGGCAATTTAGCCATTGACCTTAGCAGTGAGGGGCTTTAGAAAAAAAAGTAATATCAAAACTAAACAACTTAAGGTTGACCTTGACAGAGCTGCAGCTGTGTCTGCCAGCCAGCAATGAAACGTGGGCTGGGAAAAATGCTGATGTGCTGGGAAAGGCTGTTGGTGGTGGCTCTGGAGGGGGCTGCCTGCTGTTGTGGCCCCTGCCTTATCATACGGTTGGAGTACACCCCTTGCACGATCAATACACTCAGCCACGTACCTGTTTTGTTCTCTGTCTGGGCATACGGGCCTGGATGGTGGTGCCTGCAGGTGGCTTGTGCAGTCAAGCCACTCCTGGTCCCAGGCAGAGGGGGGGAAGGAGGTGTTCAGAATGGGGGCTACCAGGCAGCTGAGCTGGTGAGGGGCTGCAAACAACATCCACTGCCCAGTCGCATGGCTATAAGGAGCCTGGGGGCTGACCAAGTTCAGCTCAGCAAACCGATGCTGCATTCCCTTCGCCAGTCTTGCAGTCTGGAGAGGGGGTACATGCACCGTGGATAGATTGAGGCTGCGACTTCATCGCAGCAGGTAAAGAAGAGCCCTGGCCATGGCCCAGCCCATCTGTGATTATTATAAGCACGACCTAACTCAGCACGGCAGGGCTCCCTGATACTGGCCACATGCCTCTGAGTAGGGTTGGACCCATGAATGGGGAGGTGAGGGGACCATGCAGCCACGTGGCTCTTACTGAACTGGCTGTGGGGGGGGACGGGGGACCCCCTGTTGGGCCAAGGAACCAGCCCAGATCCTGGCTGAACACACCTGAGTCCTGGCTGCTCTCCCTGGGTGGCACCTCGCCAGCCCAGCTCTTGGCAGGCATCTGAAGGACCTCCTCAGCCAGCAGAGTTTCGGTTGAGCATTTAAAACCAAAACGAATCTCACCTGGCCAGAAGTTTCTGACCTTAAGAAACCTGAATGATGGTCTTGAACCCACTCTCGTTCTGTGCTTTTGTGTTCAGCTGCATCTTCTGATCCTTTCTGGGGCCTGAGGACCAAGTCCCCAGGAGGGCTGAGCAGGGGCTGTGGCTCAGGGTGAGGAAACCTCTCTGAGCTGTGTGATGGTAGGAATGAACACCTGCACGTGCGTGCCCATTATGTATGTGTGAGATATCCCCGTGTCCTTCTGAGTGCCTACTGAGGACATGCAGTGGCTCCCCGGAAGCCTGTTTCTAGGAAATTTCCCGGTTTCCCCCACTCCCAGCTACTACAGGTACAATTCTGAGGAGGGGCTTGTGTCAGGATCCTCACTTGAGGCTTATTTTGTGCGTCTAAGTGTGCCAGCTTATCTTACAGCTGCGCCCTGCAATGACAAATGTTGTCATTGCCCCAGGGGACCCTCCTCTCCCTCACGGACCAAAGGCGAGGGGCACAGCTCAGGAGACTTTATTTCTTCCTTAACTGGGGGCAGGTTTCCTGTAAGAGCTTCTCCCTCATCCAGAGTCTGTGACACCTCTGAGGAGCGCTCCAGCCTGTGGGGTTGGTACAGGGACACATCCTGAATCACCTCTATTCCCTGCCTCCTCCTTACTCTTCCACCAAGCTCCCACCCCAAAATCTCCTCCTGAGACACTATGGCCCTTGGTTGGAACATACCAACGCATCGTCAGCTCGGTGAAACCCTGGTACCGGTCCTGCCCGCAGCCTGGGGACATGTGGTGGTTTCAGCGGTCCCGTGCGTGCACGTGTGTTTCCTCTCTGATGTGGAGTAGTTTGGTTTGAGAAGGGATCTACCTTGGTTTGCTTTGCAGAAGAAAATAGTGGTGAACCACATGCTGCCATATATACCATGGAGGGTGCTCTTGAGGGATGCCAGGGGACCAGGCACCACGGCCGAGGAAGGGGTGGTGTCAGCCCAGAGTGCCAGCGTGCAGAATGATGAACCCAGGGGTACGTCTCAAACAACAAAAGCCATGCCAGTTGTGTGAGCATTGCAACAAAAATGGGCTGATTTTGAAGAGGGAGGGGGATAAGGCTGACAGGGGAGGGCACGTGGCCATGAGATCAGCCCTGTTATTCCTGGCATCATCTGGATCTTGGCCTCCCTGGCTCCTCCCAGGTCTGTAAAAGCGGGTCCAGAGGTCGGGAGAGGGCTGTGATAGATGCAGGAAAAGGAGCTGTTTGGTGGAGACGAGTGAAACTCTTGTGGGACCGGCTGAAGGGTACACTGGTGGAGGCCCCCCCTGAAGGGCTGGCTCCTCCTCGCATGGAGGGTGAGAAGGCAAGTGACCACCTTATCACGAATAATGGTGGCCACATGTAGGACCAAGCCCAGGTTCTTGCCATCTCAGCCCACCTCAGGGTGGCCGCTGCCAGGGACACCGAGGGGACATGCCTGGGAAAGCTGTGGCTTGGGCCACCCATGGCCCAGCAACACTCAGGTGGCCAGAGCTCATCTCTGCCTATTTGTCCTCCTGACTCAGCCGGAGGTGTGAGGAGTTAGACATGAGGCAACTTGCCAGTTCTGCTTGTGGTGGCTGAGAAACCAGATTTTAGCTCCAGGCAAAAACGCTCAGAGCTGCTCATGGAGCAATTTACCCGCCGTGGGCTCTCTTGGGTGGGAGGATCCCTTCCTTTCTACCACTCAGGGGTCAGAGGACCGTGGGGACAGTTCTTCATCCCATTGAAGATTTTTTCTTTGATTGAAAAATGAAAGAATCATTCACTGATTCTCAGCCTCAGCAGCCCGTGCCCTGGTTCGGCCCTCACTGCTGCTGTACCTTGCAGCAGCGTCTTCTGAGTTCTTACGGCATTGGCTCAAGTGTGGCCTGACAGTGAGTTCGGTGGGGCCTGACTACTCAGTGTTTTCAATGAAAATCGTCAGACTTAGGGTATTGTAACTCCATGGTGAATTGGGACGGAGGGAAAATCGTAGTGAAGGTATGGGAAGTTGGGAATGACGTTCACTGTGGAAACGGCAGGGCTGGAAGGGCAAAGCTGAAGGGTAGAAGCGCTCACATCTTCAGTAATGTTTCAGATATCGTAGTTAACAAAACTTGCGCCATTTTAAAAGTTTGCTTTTCAAAGTGGCTCAGGTGTAGCGCTGTGCCTGTTCCATTCAGCAGCGCCTCTGTGGCACACAGTGCCTGGGGGATACTGACCATTCCCAATTTGGATCTGCAGCAAAAATCATTAGTGACCAGCATGAAACCATATGAACCATCAGCTGGTGTTCTTTGCCCCCATTCAACACAGTAATTAGTAGCTTTCAGGGCTGTCTTTTTTATGTGCTAGTTGTAACGATCGAGAGGAAAAAAATTAATGAAACTAGAGGACCGAGGACCAGTCACTGTCACGATGGGGAAAGCCAGGGGAGAGAAGACCCTTTGATTGCAGATCCCACGGCTCCCAGGGAGCACTTTGCTCTTTCAGAGCCAGGACCGACAGGCAGAATAAGATTCTCATATTTGGAGGGGGCTGGCAAGGGCCGAGCAAGGGACATGTCTTGCCTTCTAGTGCAGAGCTGCTTCAAATCGGAAGAATGGGAAGTCATTCACTTTCTCTCTGAGCACTATCTCAGACGCCAGGACCCCAAACTTCCCGGCGTCTGGCCCCACCATCAAAAACTGTTGACACTCAGATTTTTTACAATGATCCCAACACAATAAAAGTTCTTGGCTGATCTTGTTGCCAGCAAGACTCACACCACGCTGCGTCACAGCTCAGAGGGGTCCGCAGGAACCTCGCCATCCACCTTCCGTGTCCTCCAGAGAGAAAGAAATGCACACAGACACCTGCCACGTTCTTTTGTCTTTTTTTTTTTTTTTTTAATTATTCCTTCATATTCAAACTTCACAAACAGTGTGAACTTGTACAATACCTCAGAAAGTGAAACTTACAAAAAAAGTGCTGGTAACATTAAAAAAAAAAAAAACAAAAAACAAACATCATTCTTAGCAACATCAATTACTCTTCCACACAAAACAGAAACCTTGTAAAATTTATTTCCGTATTTTTTTAAGGCGTAATACTTCCGTATAAAGTATATGCAAGAGATAAAACTTCACAGTATTCCAAAATGTCACAATAATAATAATAATAATATAGTATAATGAAGCGCTACAGTTAATTTTCTTTTTTTCTTTTTTTTTTCTGTTTTAAATAACAAATACAAGTCACAGGTAAATATACGTGAGAAAAATACGAGGCTAATATTAAATGGCAGGTAAGGATACTCTCACTGTAAGAAAAAACTGGCAGGATGTGTGTATTTATTCTATATTTTAAAGCACTTGATAGAAAAGGCGTATGCAAGGTATTTTTTTTATTTAACAATTTTCTATTTGCTTGTTTTTGATAACTGACATACCATTTACAGAGTATAATGAGAGAAAAAAAAGGAACTTAACCCCTCAAAACTTTTGACCTGCTCTTCACATCGTCACAAACCATGTTTCTCGAGAGATGCCTGTACAGCGGTGGGGGGTGTGTGTGTGGGGTGCGTGTTGTGTGTGCGCAGGCGGCGGTGCGCACGCGGCTGTGCGGGTGGGTGGGCGTCTCATGACACATATGCCCACGGCAACATGCGCGGGTGCCGGCAGAGACCCGCCTCCTGCGGAGGATCTCCTCCGCTCTGGGGCCAAATCCTGCAGTCTCTATGCTGGCAAGACGGCCCCCAGGGTAGTCAGTGGTGGTTGCCTGCATAAAGACCCCCGGATTTAGGCTTGGATGCAGTTTCCCATTCACTCACCATCAAATGACTGTTGGGAATTTCTTTGTCCCAAAGAAGAAAACGTCCCCTTTTTTTTGTTGATTTTTTTTTTACATCCACACACATGCGTGCGTGCTCTCCCCTCCACCGTTTAGCTCCCCCACTCCTCCCCTCCATGTAACAGAGCCAACACCGACCAAGAAATTCCCGCCTGGCGAGGAATGGGAAGGTGGGTGGGTGCCCCCCTGCACCGCGGGGCTGCGCGCTCCGGTGTGCGTGTGTAGCGTTTTGCGGAAAGGCCGGTGCACACACGTGTGGAGCGTGGCAGCACACGCCTGGCCGGTCCCTCGCCCCCCCGCACGCTCGCGTCTACGTGCCAACAGCCAGCCACTCGGCCCACGGGTAACAAAAAGACAGCAGATAGCATTAACACATCAGTAAGGTGCTCAAAGAAAAAAAGGTGGCTCCCACTCCGGGAATGGGAAGCCACGTAAGGTGCTTCAAAAAGTTTTTTTTCTTTTTTTTTCTTTTTTTTTTTTTTAATCAGTTTCAGACATTTTAAAAAAAGGACTGATTGAGCATGTGGTACGTGAGAGCAAGGCCGAGAGTTTTGAGACTTCTGACATCCTCCATAAACAAGAGCTTCCTCAGGGCAGGATGCATTTTAGTTTGTTTGCATCTTTTTTGTTGTGGTGGTGGTGGATCAGTTTAGATGTGATTTTTTTTCATAGAAAACAAAAAAAAAGTAACATACCAACCCAATGTGAGAATTAGCATAAAAGTCAAACTGCGTTACTGGGCTGAGTTTTTGTTTTTGTCTATTTTATTATTTATTTGTTTTTGCCCATTCATTCAGTTAGCACCGTTCCTTTTTATTCTGGTTACAACCCAATTCCTTCTGTAATTATTGAATGTACAGAAAGGACCAAGTAGTTGTTTTTATTTTTTGTGATCTGTTTCAAGAGCCCAACCATAATTCCTCTGCTGCTGCTGTGTTTGTGTAGCATCTGGTTTCATGAGCTTAAGGAGAAAGGTTAGTCTGCTGATATTTAAGGTTGACATGTGTGTTTGTATGCATACACATTGTTCTATACATACACACTGCATGGAGTACATTTTAACTGGAGATAAAGTGAACTGGGTTCAAACACATATGCACTGTCTTCCCCTATGTATTTGAAACAGTCTGGAGCTTTGATTTGATTTTTTTTTTTTTTCTTTTTAAAGTGCATTTAAAGCAAAATAACTGGCATTCACATACCCCATGGAAAACACGATAGCAGTGGAAAGCTTGACTACGCTAAACTCCTCAGACTTGACAACGCCAAAAGCAAATGGGGCAGTGACAGGCCTCGGTGTAGGCAGCTATTCTTGGGCAGCACCATTGGCAAGGAGGGAAGGCAGGAGGTGGTGGAAGGGAAATTGCTTTAGAGGTTGAATATTTGAACTGTTTTCAATTCTGACATAGCTGTGTCATTCCCAATACAGCTTCCTTTACGATGATTAATGACCTCTGTCTTACGGATGTCCACGTCTGACTCTCCCTAGTTCTGTCTTTCATCGCATGTGTGTCCCAAGTGCCAGCATCTATTAGGAATAAGGCACTGTTGAAATTACAGTTTTATAAAAGATGCAAAATAATCCAACCCTAACAATCCCGACTGACCGCACTGCTCTTCTCCCCCTCCCTCCCTTTTTGGGGAGAAATATTGCATGTGGTAAAGAGTTTATTCTTATGGTCTCTAAGTGTGTCAACAGTAAGCCTTGGACAAATGCCTTAAGTCCATCAGCACCAAAGGCGGGTAGGAATACACGGTTTCTCTTGTATATACATGCACACATGCGGACCGTTTATCGGGAAGGGGGAATAACTACACCGTTCCCCTGCTGCTCCTCCCTGGCTCTAGAGCCCAGCCTGAAGAATGAAATTCCAGTCCCCCGTCCACAACATTTTCATTTACTGGATCGTTTATGGAAAGGGGATTTTTGTTCAGAAGGGATTTTTCATTCCCATCACCCAGGTGCTACAGGTGCCTCCTGCTGTGCAGAGGGCCAGCACGGGTAGGAGCCCACCCTTGTGCTTGCCCACCAGATGGACACTACTCGGGGGCCGCTTTGCGCCGGTTCTTACAACCAGAAAAGCCTCTACAACGCAGCAGGCTCCCGTGAGGAGGCAGGGGCACTGGCTGCGCAGTGGGCAAGCCTGCAGAGAAGCCAGGAGGCAGTCGGGCCCCCGTCTTTGCCCACAAGCAGCTGTGGGTTGCAAGTGGCTTCTCCATTATGCCAAAGCGCTCTTTTCTCTCCGTGGTTTTGACCCGGGGACAAGCCATGTTCCAGTAACTGGGTGGGGTTTCTTGGCCCTAAAAATACTGCAGTCAGCCCATCATAATACACATTTGCTGTGGCAGCCGGCATATCCTTCTCCTGCTAAAATGCTGAAAACGATCCATCAACTACCTTCCCAGAGCCAGGATCCCACTGGCTCCTCTCACCCTTCCCCAAAGGCTAGGGCTGCCTCGAAAAGCAGAGAATATAGCAGAAAGTAAGAAAAGCAAGCAGACAGTAGGGGTTATAGCAAAGAAAGCATGAGACCAGACGGTCTAGCATTTAAGCTCTAGGCTGGCCAGTTTGGCCACCATCATTAAAATGGACTGAGATCAAAGGAGCCTAAACTGCTATGGACTGGGTTTTTAGAAGTGACGCAAACCTTGGGTGGGAAATGAGTTGCCTTTTTTTTTTCTTTTAGTGGTTTAAAAGTCATCTTGATAAGGCCACAAACTGCATTTGTCTTGTCAATGTAAATGCTTGTGAACGGCATGAATTGAAATCGAGTGCTTCGCTCAGCTCGGACAGGAATGGGAGAGAAAAGCCACTCCGTGCCCGCCACGACTGCTCGGTAGGAGAGGGGAGCATCTGAGGAGGTGGTGGTGGAGGATGTCTCCTGGGGAAGACCTGCTACGTGTGGGAAGGGAAAGGAGCTAACAGCATCTCTCCACTCCCCTTCCTCTCACCACCACCCTACTGTTTTGCTGGACACCTGTAGACAAGTAGCACTTCTAAAGAGCCTCCTCCTGCGTCTCTCACATCTGTAAGTTGGGGAAGGGGAGGAGGTTGGTAGAATTACAAAAGGGGAAAAAGAAGGCACATGATTTTACTCAGTCCTGACTGAACCCACGTTTTGAAAGCACGGGCAGTTTAGGTGGAGGGCAAAAAAGTGCTCAGTGGAGCAGGTGCTCACTGAGAAGAAATCTCAGGGCAAAGGAAGAGGGAGAATAAATAGGAAAGGCAGGAGAAATGAAGGCCACATTCAGCTTTCTGTCTGCTTGACAGTCTCAAGATTTGGCTGCATTATTGTCCAGGAAGAAAAAGTCTGGTTGGTCTCGAATGTAGCCCAGTTACATATCTCCAGTTTCTGTTATGGCTGTTGGTGTCTTCCTCCTTCCCTTTTCTCCAGCCCCATGAGTGCCTGGACCACTGCTTTAGTCTTTTTAAGCCTGTTCTTCAGAAATTGAGAACATGGCACACCTCTTTGGTCGCTCTCAGCCTCTACTTCTCCTCAAATCCAGAACCAGTGATCAAAATGAGCAGCGCTTGCTGCCGGTCACTCCCACTGCTGGGGTGCCAAAAAGGCTTGATTAGCGACTGAAAATTATCCTCAGGGTTTCAGTTGGTTGGTCAGTCAGACACAAAAGCCACTGGCCAGATGAAAGGCAAACAAAGGGAGCTGCTGACTGAGAAACTAGGATGTCATTTACAGCGGTCATTATGAGCATCGTGGCTCTCAGTCACTTAACCCCTTGCGCATTGCCATGTCCAGGTACCACGAGTTTTCTTTCTCTGCCAGTGGCTGTAAGTCTTTCTCATTCCTGTGGTAGATGGGAGAAGTAGAGCTGACGGCCTGGCTTTGGGATTCCAAAACACTGTTTTGCGTTTTCTCCCCGAGTCTCTGCCTCAGAAATGCATGTAGATCCTCGCCCCCCCCCCCCCCCCCCCCCCCCAATTTGCTCAGGAAGTCATAAGGCAGAGTAATGAGAAGTAGGATCACCAACAGCTCTATGAAGACACAGGGTGGTAAAATGCTTTCCACACAAACTCACAGTCCAGTGTTTGTGACATTTCATAAATAACTTTTTTTTTTTTAAAAAAAAAAGAATAACACAAGAACAATCCCTTTACTTACTCATCTGAAACAAAATAAACAGCAGTGGCTACAAACTTCTTCTTGTAACAATTACAAAAAAACTCCCAACAATACAATCCCCCAACTTTTAACACGCGCCTTGAATGTTTTTTTTTTTTTTTATTTTAAACCTCAAAACTGCAGCATATCCTTAAGGGCAAACTTTTCAATTAGTTTTTTCTTTCTTTTCTTTTTTTTTTTTTTTTAAATAATGTGTTCACCAAAAAGAAAAGAAATTCCACAAAACAGTCTTGTACCAAGAAAATGCATTCAAAAATAGAAAATACTACACAACAAAAATATGTACCCTTCCTTTCCAAAAGAGTCTTCACAAAAATGTAGAAAAATGCCAACCATTTTTTTCCTTTCCTGAACACTTAACTTTCAACCTAGGGCACAATTATTTATTGACTTATAATGTCTGTTTTTGCATAAAATATGGAAGATAAAAACCAACTATCAGGACTGTGAAGTTACAAACAACACCTCATTATTCTCCCCACCCCACATTCCCTCCTTAGAAAACAAAACAGAGAAAGCCAAGGTTACAACAACTGATTGAAAGCCGTCAGGCTAGGAAAAACCATCAGCTGATATGGGGATTCAAAGATGCTGGCATAACAGGAAAATCATCTGCCTTTTAAAATGTATGTTCTTTGCATTTATCTCAACCCGTGTCTCTGCCCCACTGTACTCAAATGACCAGACACTATGGAGACAGGACACTGCCAGGCACCGAAAGATCTGGGAAGAATCTGGGGCAATGAGCCCAGGGACCACACGTGGGTGCGTGCACACATGCCAGCACGCCGCGTCTCGCTCACAAAGGAACTGTTGCCATTTTGAAAGACAGAGAGGATGTTTCCATATGCCTTAAAAGTGCAAGGGCCATTTCTGGATCATAGTAGTTAAATACGCATAAGTTTTACTATGCTTAATAGTCAAGTCCATTTTTCTGGCAAAGGCAGGCTCTTCAGCCAGAGTCAGATTATATCAGTTCACGGCTGGGAGTGGGTAACAGCTGAAAGCTGGTAGGCAAAAAGTGTCACGCCAAGGTGCATCCAGAACTGATTTATTCAGTGGGAAAGTATTTTGCCTACCTTGGACAACATTCAAGGGGTATTATGCGATTAACACAGCCAAAAGACCAACTGTTTCGACAGCGATAAAATCTAGCAGTGGGGCCTTAGGTACTATGGGGAAGGCAGCTGTATCTTGGACACATGTGGCTAAATCCATCCTTTGTGCACCTCCTTTGACTTCAATGCAATTATATCTGCTTGCACCAGGGATGAATTTGCCCCATATGGTTCTGGATTTTGTGACTGTTGGCCATTTAGGAGCCTGACCCTGCAAAACACTGCGTTAAAATACTCCAGATTGCAGAGCTAGGATCAAAGAGGCTTCTCTCTTCTTTTGTTTGCGATTTGTTTGTTTGTTTTCTTTCTAGCATATCTTTTAGAGTATGCTTCCATAATAAGGAAGAAGAGGGGAGCTTTTTCTTAGCCTTTTCCACTGCGTGGCTGTGTGTTTTCCTTTTTCCAAATGGCAAAATGTGTTTGTGTTTACTTCCAGTGCATTTTTTTCTCAAAAATTCTAAACAAAAAGGAAACATTACTTTTCCCATCCTTCAAAAGGAAAACAAAAACAAAACAGACTGATAAAGTACAATACAATAAAAATCAGGCATTATAAAAGACAACATGATGTGCAACAGCAATACCAAAGAAACAAAAATAATATATATATATATATTAGGATACAGGTATGAATCAGCCAAGAAAGCTATCTAACCCCACTACTGGATGATTGGTAAGCATTGGTTAAGAAATAGGTAAGGCTATTCTGATATTTCTAACTTAACACAGTTAACCACTGCTTCTCTCACACCTTCGCTTCCTAAATTTTTTCACCTTTCACTCACTGGTCTTTTATGTCTTGAAACTGATTTTTTCTCCTTTTCGTATTTTTTGGTCTACAGTAGAATTACATATTAACAACAACAGCAAAACAAAACTCAAGCTTGTTGTGAGAGTAAGTTGGTGCCACATCCGTGATGCAGAAGAAAGAAGACAGACAACAGAACAATCGCATTCAGTTTTTCACACACAAAGCATATTCGAGGGCAACAGCATAGCTGACCAAAACAAGTTTGCAGGGGCAAGCAGCAGAAGCTGTAGGTTTACAACTACACCAGCAACCAGAGCCTGGTCTTTTGCCTTTACTGGTGTCCTTGAGGACAACAGTAGCTCAGTCGCCATGTGGCTTTGCCATTCTTGTCATCTGGAGCAACAGCTGACCTGCCATGTACTCACCACTAATTGCACTCCTGGTTCGATGGAAAACCAAAAGGAAAAGGAAAGGTAAAAGGCTCCTAGTTGGGGCCAAGGCTCTCTCTTGGTCACCTTGGCTGATGTGACAAATTGCAAGCCACTGTGATACCAGAATCAATGAGGGAGGGCACCTGGCTGGCAGGCCGTTTGGAAGCAGTCTTGAAGCAAATTCAGACTCTCTAAGGTGATGTGACAGACTGTTTAGCTTCCTCCACCAGGGAAGAAGTGATGAACACTGACAGGTTACTCCGGGATCGTTCTGCGAGTATAAATTCTCTTAGTTCAGCGGGGATGAAAAAGTACACGTGTTCTATTGCTTTCAAATTGCCTTTGTAAATGTCAGCATCACCAGCCACCAGAAATGCGTTCCCTACAAACTTGGCTACAGCACTGTGGCTGAAACTCCATCATGATTCCTGGCATTTTATTTTTTCCGTGGAACTTCTGAAACATAACATTTTCCTCAAGGCTAAGCTCTAAAATTACCATAATGTTGAAAATACCACTAGCATCTTATTGAATCATAACTATGCCACATAATCCCAGCAAAAACTCAAGCTGATCCTCAGTAGTGCTTGTCAACAACGAGGAAAGGAACGTACAGAAACAAGATGATCAAACAGTACAGGGAAGTTCTGTTTTGGATTTAGCCCACTGGCCAAAGTGATTTTCATTCAAGAGAAAAGGTGCAACAATGAAGCAGGATGGCAAATGGAGGAGAATTATGGAAGTTAGTGTTTCTCCATCTGGAGAAAAAAATAGGGCATTAACTTATGCGGCATCTCTAGTCAGCAACATATGTTTTGGCTTCTTAAAATAAACCTCAAGTTATCCTTGGTTTCTCAGTCAAGCACTGTCTACATGGGGCTTTAGTACCATGCTGAAAAAAAAAAAAAAAAAGCGTTTGTGCTATATTTAAATGCAGGTCCAGTTAAACTAGTTTCAAACTGACCATGTAAAAAGGAACAACTTATTTAAAAGCCATTAAAACTATACAATCAAACTTATGCCCAGGAACTGATCTGCTTGACCACTGTAACTGAGTGAAAACAGGCTGGAATTTGGCTTTTAAAACATGGTTTGGTTCCTGTTTACATGGGCTAGACCAGTTTTGTTGAAACTGGATCGGCTGGAATCAGGTTTAAACAGGCTGAATTCAGACCCGGGTTTGGAGCATGGCTCAAAGCCCACTTCTTCAGGTTGCAGTACTTTTTAAAAACTAGTGCAAATGGCATCTTATCACAGCATTGCAAGCATGCAGTGTTCCTCGCCTTGACCAAACATGGTTGCCATCAGGTCACACCACAAGGGAGGAATATGCAGCAATCAGTCAGCCAGAACAGCTCAAACTACGCAAGTTCTTTATTTTACCACAGCAGGAAAGGCACTCTGGACACAGCAGGCTCAGTAAACCCTCAGCTTCACTTTTTTTCCGGAGCAGCCCACCATTCCTCTTTGACAATGCAAATCTGCTCTGACAGTAGCAGTATATGCAGCTGTTTTAAACAAGAAAACAAAACAAAAACTCACCTAAACAAAAAAAGGGGAGTATTGGCTCATAACCTGAATTAACTTCAGCAGACAGACTTCATCTCCTCCCATATCACGACTCGGTAGCTGTCACTACTCTTGTAGACGCAAATGCCATTTTACAAATTAAAGGTGCTTTCCTGCCACTGTATTATGCTGACCCTCACATGAACGGTGCTTTTGTTGGGCTCCCGCTGCCTCATTACTGGAAGATGACCTTCCAGTGGTTTTCATCTTACAGGATTCCTGCAGATGGCTCAGAAAGAGACTGTGTGTTCTGCTGCCCTGCCTGCTTTCAAGGGAAGAACCATTCAGTAGCTCATCTAACACTACACTGGAGGATATCCCCAGTTCTCTTCCAGTCCTTTCAAGCCAGGATGGATAAAACCTAAGAGCGGCAATTTCAGAGCTTGCCAGAAAAACACATCCTTAACTCCAAAGTCTCTCCTGGTTCCAGACAGATTTGTTCTTTCCCACCCAGGACCTGCCTCTTGTATGCTATTCCTCCTCTGGCTCCGGACAATTTTCTCAAATGAGGCAGCCCAACAGACTGACCAGCAGCAATCCGCTTTGCATTGTGCAATTCTTTACTATCCATTCCTCTGTACTAATGATGCCAAAATGTCTTAGCTTCAAGTCTAAGGAGAAATTTAGGGCATAAACAAATTTCTGACCACCCAGTTACTCTCAACTTGCCTTAGCAATTGGATGACTACCTCCCCTTTTTTGTCTGTGAAATGTCTGCACACATTAGACAGGCGGTCCCTTCACTACAGGACCAAAGCAGACGTACTCATGTTTTATGTGCTTCTCCCAGCTGCTATCCAGAGCATTCTTCATGATCCTGTTTCACCTCCTGGCTGAAGTTGTAATTATGGTCTTACTGAAGAGATTCAACACAAACTTTTGAGACTTTGTAGACCACAAAGAGTTACAGCAGAGATGGATCTTGCTGCACATTACTACTGTTTTCTTTTTTCTCATATTATGCTTGTTACAAAGTTAATGGCCAAGGCATAGGTCAACATGCAGCTTGAGTGTTAAAAGTACTTTCCAACTTAGGATTCCATTTGATTCCAGCCAAAAGCCTTCATAATGCTCGACTATCCGTCTGACGAGAGAAATCAGACTGACGATCTTAAAATGCTCAACAGCATCTTTGCCTAAGCAGGAACTGTATTGTTTTGAATGGTACTTACTGCACTGAATACCATGTCACCCTTTCTTGTCCAAATGTCCTTCCTGCTCCCTCTGTCCCAAAAGCTTGACTGGAACACCTTTAATCGAGTGTTCAGGATAACTGTTTATTGCACTGTTCCCATAACAGCCTCAGAAAGAAGTGCTTTTTTTCAGTGACCTTCCCCTTTGGTAAGCCTGCTCTGTGGCTTCACTTCTTGAGCTGAGCGATCATGCTTATACTGAAGGGATGCTAATTGCAGCCGAACCTCTCTGACGAGGTCCCATCTGACAACGCAAGTTTTGACATCTAAACTAGGAATTGGTATCTTTACGTTGAAGCCTTACATTGGTTTTTGTGATGAGCAGTTCTCTTAACTCTCTCACAGCCCCAAAGAACACTGTCTGGGAAAAGGGGGGAAAAGATCTGTAGCACCCTGAAACCTGTGATGCCTCTTCAGTTTCTATTATAGTGCTTTTTTCTATTTTTTTTTTTTTTATTATTTTACAGAAGCTATCCAACACAGCTATCTCAGTGTCTGACTAGTTGCTTAAGGTAAAGGTGACCCCAGTTCTCTTTCAACCTGGTCAGGTTTACGGTACATCCTGTTTTCTGTGCCTATCCCTTTCTCTCCTCCCTTCCTGCTTAATTGGCCCCTTCCAATCCCACCACATGTAAATACATTTCAGTAGTGCAATGCAGTGCAGTGCAGTCATACTTAGTGCAAAAATAAAAAGCCTTATCCAGACCAAAAAAGCACAAACTCCCTCCCCACCCCACCCAGCCCCCAAGAAATCAGCTCTCAGTAAAAGTGTATCAATGCGCCAACACAAAGAGGGATTTGCAGTCTCCCAGCCACACTTTCGTATGCCTCGTTTTCTCGCTCAGCGTAGAGATCTCATTAGCAGATCTGACATTTATCGAAAACACAATAAATCAAATGACAGAAACTGGAAAGGAGACAAGCCATTGTTTGGGGGCTGCAGAAAGAAGAGAGAACTAAATGGATACAGCAAAAAGGTCAGTAGTGGTTTTACACAAAGTTGTCAGATGCAAACTTTGTAAGGGCACACCTTGCAAAGGGCATGTGTAAGTGTGGATACAAAAATCTAAAAAGCTTCCCTGTTCCCAATATACAGTCCTTATTTTAACAGTGCCCAAGCTAAGGTTCTGTAGTGCAATCAACTCTTCAAAGTGGCAGCTCTCTGTGGCCACCCTAAAACAAATGGACAGATCAACACTAACTTTAGTTTTCTTCCTCTCACGCAGACATGCACGTGCATGGACAACTCCCTCCCCCATCCTGCAGAAACACAACTATAAAGGATTTGCTTCACGACCCAACCCGTCAAGGGCTATGGTGGGAAAAGCAGGAATTTTAATGACAGGCATATAAGCTCTTAAGTACCTCAAAAGGAAAACACGTAAGAAAAACAAAATAAAGGTCACTAATAACAAAGGCAAGCAGGTTACTGAATCCCAGTCAGCCCATACCTCCCCTAGCCTATCTCTCTCTTTTCACAAAATAAAAAATCTGCCAGGGCTTGCCACTCATTAAGGTATCAGTTGGGAAAACGCAACTAAGATTTTGGGGTACTCACTGGTTTGGAGATTAATTTCAGTTTGGATAGCCACAAAAGCCTCCATTCAACCCTCGTAACTATAGAAAGGAGTGTGGGGAACCACTGAAGCACTGTAAGAGGCCACATCAGGGAAGGAGGAGCAAGAAAGGGAAATGTATGGGAAAAGGAACACATTAGGGCAATACTGCTGCTGCTACGCTAATCTCACTGTAATTGCTCAGTATATAGAGGAATATTACGCGCTGCTTCACTTAGGCTCAGGCACACGCTTCCTCATGCCTTCTGCCTCTGCCCTCACTCCCAAGTCCAGCCCACCCCAGACTGTCAACAAAAGCAAACACCAACAAATAAACCAAACAAGAACTGAAGCAGGTTCCTCATTTTTCTCTTTCTTGGAAAGATAGAACTGTGCCCTTGCCTCCAGGCACACAGATACACTCTGTTTCATCCTAGTGCAGAAAAGCATTTCACATGCACAGAAATAAGGAAAAAACCTACGAGAAAGAATCTAAATAAGGGTGCAGGGCTCCTGAATATCCACCTCCAAAACAGAAAAATGCCAGGCCGTAAGGACTTTTACTGTTTATCTGTTTATCTTTACCAATGAGCCTATCATGAAAAATAAAGAGAGCACAAAAGAATCACTAGCCAAGACAAGGGGCTGGCACCTAAACCCAGTTTCTCTGGGCGCAGAGCTACAGTGGTGTGTCCCATGCCAGAGCGTACATGAGACAGACCAGATAACGCTTCCTAGCTCTTCTGTCAAGTCTAAACCCATCAATTTAGCCAGTATAATCAACAGCAGTGATTTTTCTTTCTGCTTAGCTGTGTGTACTTGAGGGTGTCCTACCGGTCTGCTGAAATGCATTTGTTCACACTAGACTATGTGGGTTCCCATCCATTCTCCTGCATACCCAGTGCTGTAGCACTTTCTAAAAAAAAAAAAAGTCCACAGAGAAGTTTGATTTCTAGCCTGAATGTTGGGGTTATATAATCAGATATTACACAGAAACAACTTTATTCCACCCACACGAATATGTGATCACCATTACAGAAAAGGTATGGCCAGAGTGCTTCTTGGTGAAACAGTCAGAAACTTAGACTCAAGTAACTCCAAATATCCAAATACCCAAATGCTTTTACTTTGTTCTGGCAATAGAAACGTGACACAGCAAGGGTGTAAATTAGGGAAAAGTGATTGCTGTCTATCATATATCTACACCATTGTGGCTCACTATTTAATTATTTAAGATCAATACCCCATCACAAATCAAACTGAAACAGGCTACATGTGGGAAGCCAAGGCTATTTATGACTCTTTGGACAAAAAAAGTCCCAGGCTTGTTCAAAGGGAAGCAGCTGTCCTGCCCTGTATAGTTCTTTTGAGTTAAGCCTCCCAGCAAGAAGCAGAGACTATTTCATCACCGAGCCCTTAACAACTGCCTGTTGGAGTGAAATCAAACCTTGAGTAAGTTTTATGAAGAATAGAAACTTTAGGCAGAAACATGCTAAATTATGAGGAACAGTCCTGTGATATCTTAAATGGTCTACATGAAACTAGTTTTTAGACTATAGCTTACTGTGGACTATGTACGCTTTCTCTGCCACAGAAAATGCACTGAAGTCAACAGAAGAGCACGTGGGTCCCAGCTGCAGAATTTGGCCCACAGAGTATGGGTCCGGTCAATTTTCAGGATTAGGTAATATAATAATGACCTCACTGATGCTGAGAAGAAAGGTCATGCAGTACATCCTGCCTATTTATCTCATGTTTGACAACAAAAGTTCATTATGGGTGGAGTTTATGGGAAACTACCGATTTACTGCTTCATTTCATTGTACGAATTTTTTCTAATCTGAACTTTGGAGCAAGGATCTAGGGGAGTTAATGCTCAGCACATATGAATCTGGGGGTACATTCCAGATTTAAAGGACCCCAGCAGCCCAAGCTACATCCTGGCATAGGACAAAGGAAACAGGGCACCCCAAAAGACAATGAAACTTGCTGAAGATACTTGCAAACAAGTAATTCTGACTCCAATAAATGAAAGAGTATACCTCTTCCGTCAATAAATAGGAACTAAAAATTCTTTAGAAGATAATAAATGAGCAGCAGCGGCTACTGGAGATTCAGTCTTTTCTCTAAGTGGCACAGGCGAAGAGCAAGTCCCTTGTATGGAGTTCAAGCATTCCTCTCTCGTGGGAGGCCCCCAGTCTTTGGTGCAACCACCCCCAAGGTGGGGGGCTCTCCTCTTACTCAACCTTGCAGTGAAGAACTTTAAAATCCCTTTCTGTAGCATAGAGCAACATTCTCTTAGGAGGTTCTCCCTCTGGTGGTGGCAGTGTTACCTACTGCGACTGTTGTGTTCCTCAAAAGCTGCGTAACACAGAACAGAAGTGCAAAAAGGAGCTGAATATAAATGCTGTTGACCACAGAAACCTGAGACCATGGTTTGCATTAACCCTGGAGGTCTACTTGGTCAACGAGGAGATGGAAAACGAAAGTCATAATGAAAACCATATACTAGAATAAAGCTAATATTTGGACAAGAGTCTTCCCTTGATGTTTATATCGTTCAAGGGAAATCTCCAATGCAAAAATCTGTAAAACTGTAAAGCCAGTATCACCTGTTTTCTCTCTCCTTAGAAAAGCAGAAAATATGCACATATGAAATGAATTTCTTAGAACGTCACAATTCTCAAGATTAGTATTTCTTCAGAGAATGAAAAAGAAAGGATACATGTTCAAAAAAAGCAAGATTTCTGGATTCACAAATGACTGATTGTCTTTTATGTAAAAGATATGTTAAAATAGTGTTCACCAGCTGATTATTTTGTTAGTTTCACTTTCCCTTAGGCAATTGTATCTGTACACACTGCGTTCTAAAAGTACAATCTCTAGTGTGGATAATCTACCTGTTTGGTACCATCCTGTTTGTAAAACCACTTCTTAGCCTAAAAATATAAACTGTAAACTGTATAAGATGCAAAATGAACTGAGGTGTTTAAAAAAGCATTAGGAAAAATAAAAGGCAACAAAGAAGTTAAATCAAGAAACACATTAAACTAGTAATTATCTTAAATGAATTACTGAACCTTACAAAGGATTAGCAGGGGAAGCGTGGAATGGGTATGCAGCCATTTAAATGATCAGGCATTCTCAGTGAAGTGAGAACACTCTCTATGAAAATATGTACGATTCAGCATTCAGTCAAATGAAAAGGCAAAGACCATGGTCAGAAAATGTGGACCACTGAATCAGCACTGCAGCAGCTAACTGGAATTAATTTGAGAAATGGCACCTGTTTGGTTTAACGGGACAAAGCCCATCCTTATGCAATAGGGTAAGCTACTTTTGTTACCTGCGTAATTAATGTCGAGAGGATAGTCTCCTCCTTCCCTTACAAATGGGTATACACAGAATAAAGAAAAGCCAGACTTAAGAGATCACTGATGGAAGACCGTAACTTTTAAACTGCAAGTAGAAAGAAAAAGGATGTGGTAGTGGCCTCCACGAAAGTGCAAATGGCAGATGACAGGAGTGTCTAAGGAACGCCAGCACTTGATATTCCCATGCTTGAAGTTCTTGTTTTATTATCCCAAGATGTGGCATAGGTAACACTTTCCCTCTCTTCCCACTCCAAAGTAACTTTTAAGCTTATTGATTTGCAGTGACACAGATTTCCTCATTCTCAGTGAAAGCACAGTTTGATGTGACCATCTCCCATTTCTTCCAGTCTTCACAGTTAGGAGAAATGAGATACAATTAATACCTCCTCCACAACCCTCATCCACTTGATTTTGCCCGGTTTCATTCAGGAGCGGTATGTTATCGACAAAAGGAATGAAGGTCAGCTGAGATGTACCCGAATTAGAAAAGCAAACATAAATTCCCATGCTCTTGTAAGTCTGCACTCTTGCGGAGTTTGGATCTAGACTTGTTGCCTGGGCCATCTGTCGCAAGAGGAGAATACAGAAAGGACACCCCAAGCCATAAGGTGGGCTTGGCGTCAATCAGCTTCCCCTGGGCTATTTGGATGGTGACATATCCCTGGTGACGTTTTTTTCAGCAGCTCTGTGGTGACAATTAAAATCGAGTGGGACTGACCCCACACTCAGAACCAACAGCAACGTGGTGTGAAGATGACAAAGGCAACACTCAGCTTGGAAAACTTTTGAACTGAAACTCAAACTTGCAGATGTTTTCATTTGAAAAGGAGGGGGAATCAAGTGGATACGTAAAATATACTAATAGTGGTGGATGGAGGTATTTATCCAATTCCTGGCAAAATCCACTGGCCACAATTAGCATAACTGTACAGAGGTTAATATTTCTTGTACCCCAAGTTAGTGCAGAGAATCATTTTTGGAAATCTTAAAACACTAAAGAAACAGAACTTGGAAAGAGTACAAAGACCACTTGCGGAATCTTTCTCCAAGGCTAGGAATGGAAGAGGAAAGTCTGACATACACTTTTACAAATGAAATAACAGGACATCTTAGAAGAGAGCTAATAGATAACCTTAATTGTTTTGATTAATTGTTCTTCTGATATGAAAGGGTAGCAGGGAACAATCTCTAACTTTTTGTAGAGCCTAATACTGTTTTACCTTTTCTTAAAAAGAATTACTTTCCTATATCTTGCTACACAGAGATTTAAAAAAGCCTGAAAAAAATTACTGTAAAGACAATAAAGAAGCCAATAATATGAAAAAGCACACTAGAGCTGTAATAATGATTGTTAAATGCTTCAAATAGCTGCAGCAGTTGATTGGGTTGTGAATGATACATGTGAAAAATTATTCTTCTATGATCATAGGCAGATGCAAAAGTTAAATGATTATACTATGTATATAATATTGATATAGAATTGCTATATATATTGTGTACTGTATGTTCTAGCTTTCAGAAATACTGTATTGTAGTGTACTGTACTTAACTAAGCAGATCTAAATAGCAACTTGTCATTTTCCACAAAGTCACTAGTACTGTTAACAAAACCCAAAAAGTCTATTTTCTCCAGTAAAAGAAATACATACTGTTACAGTCACAGACATTCTGACTATAGAGAGACAATGTACATTTAACCAAAGAAAAACCCCAAACCAAAACAAAAACCTCACCCAAAATCAACCAGCCAAAATTGTTGCATTTATCATCTTATTCAAAAGGGGAAGGGAAATGCTACCAATCTAAGAAAAGGAATAACATTTACTCAACTTTGTATGAGTGAAACGAAAGAAAAAAATCCACCACCCCCCAATCTCCAATTACCCTTTCTGAGACAAGGACAACCCCCCAATGGGGCAAAAGAGTTAAAAGAATAAAACGCTACTTTTAGGGCCAACATGATACCAAAATAGGCAGCTGTAGCTAAACATCCTTATTCATCCCACTAACTAAATGGGCGCAAAATGAGTTCTAGAAATCCTGCATTTCTCATGGATTCCATACTGAATACTCTCACTGACCAACTACTTCTCCTCCTGTCAAATCTACTGGTCTTCTACACACACTAACCATGTTCCTGAAAAGATTTTGGCAAAGACCAAAGGAGTGAAAGCTAATCGTCAATTGTTAGTGACTGCACATTTGGAATGGATTACTCGGATCACTTGTAAAGATACTCATAGTCAACACGTTTCAGAGTATATGAGGTGGGGAAAGAGCTGTTTGATATGGCGCTTTGGATACTAGAGACTCCAGACCCAGAGTATTTCAGAGCCTATCAATACACTGTGTTGCTAATTATTAAAGACTTGATAATTTTTAACGTTCTTTTAAGGGGACAAAACTGGCAAGTTAGATCATTTTGCTTGGGTTTTATTCCTTTGTCAGGTGAACATGTTGAAATTCAATGGAAATGAGTGACTGAACTCAAGAATATCATTCCAGAGCTGTCACTTGCCATGGATGCCCATCTCTGCTCGTGAAGCCTGCTGAGCTGGACTGGTTTATTTATTTTGTGGCTGAAAGACCACACAAGGCTCTGGGAGGCATGCTTCAGCCTTCCCTTCAGAACAGGTACACACAAAAATACACTGGATCAAATCTGGATGTCATGTTTTCAACGAGGCCAAACACCTTCCTTGGACAAACATCCAGTTAAGAGCATCCGGCAGACAGAATGTGGTTTATGAATATATGTGTGCATATACACTGCTTAAATAAATAGTGCACTTATTTTCCATTAAATTCATAGGGATTCAGGCCAATGCTCCACAGTTAATGCTGTAACCGTTTCTTCATCTAAACCCTTTCCTGAACCATGCATGTCCACACACTCAATTAGCAACATGTTTGTAAAGCCAGAAAGAGATGGCTAGCTATCTGCCTACGCACGCACACATACACATGCGTACTCACACATACATCGGCACGCACACACACACACACACGGTGGCCACATAATTTGGTTTTGTTCAAAGATCCCATAGGTATCAACTGACTAGGTGAGAAACCAAAGTAAAGGACTTCATGGAAAAAAACGAGAGGAAGAAAGCTGTGAAGTATTTCAGGGCAGGTGGGTGAAGGTAACCCTGCTTGCTGGACGTGGTGGCTCTCTCTAGGCAAACAGTGTCTGTTCCGCACGGGTTTTGAACTTCTAGGGGACTTTCTAAGGTTCAGCAAAGAACGTGACAATATCCAGGTGGCAAAAGGAAAAGGAGCAAAGTGAAGTAGAAAAGCTGCCTAATTAGAAGTACAGATCTCAGAAAGATACCTGTCCATTTTGTAGGAACAGGACACCGCAGAACCGGACAGTTGGGGACAGTAATAAGTATCTAACCAAACTCTGCACTCTCCTCAAGTGTCATAACTGTGACCTTGGCAAAGGATCACCAAGAAGTCAGCCTGGAGGAAGTGTGCACACTGTAAAAGCCTGCAGTTCTGCCTGGAAAATAACTGAAGCAAGGAATGCTTTGCTACACTGGTACCAGATTTTCCAGCAGGGTAAATCCCAGTGGGGACCTTGCAAAAGGCTATGGCTACTGTAACACCTAAACCCAATCTGACACAGAGCATTTACAAGGGATGCTTTTGGTGTGGCTGCATGACAAAGCAAGCTGATAAAGTTTGCACCAGGAGTGGAAACAGGAATGTCCCTATGGGCTGAACTGGACAGAAGTTCTCAAACATGATGGCATATTGGCAGTTCTTTTGTTTGTACAGTGATACTGCTGCAGCAAAAGGATATTGTTAGAATACGTTTTTCTTAAATGAAATCACAGCTAAATCATCAAAAGGCTTACTTTCCTCTGTAGTGACATACATGCAATCCCAAAAGTGCCAATACAGGTTGCGCTGATAGAAATCAAGAATTTGTCACTGGGAAGCAGCTTTTCCTTAGATTTCTCTATGAATTCCACTGGCATTGGTGAGGCTGGAGTCAGTGATCAAATCACACAACCTTACCCCTGTATTAGTCATTTGGTTTAGGATGAGGATTTACCCTCCAGCAGGGAGCTGACGTCAGCCAACCCGAACAAAAGGAGATAGATCACTTTGGAAAAAGCCAAACCTGGAGCTGTAACTGAGGTAAGAATCAGCTGCAAAGCACCGTCCAATATGAAGAGACCACTGTGCCTCACTAATACTTCTTCACCTCTTCCCTACCCTCTCAAACAGAAAAACACAATATAACACATTTCATACGAAGAGAGTGTTTTCGATGAAACTTTGCTACAGATACGAAATGTAAGTACACTCCATACTGCTCAGATGCATTTCTGCATTTTTTGATGCAATTAAGGCAACAATTCTATATGAGGGTGTAGTGTATTCAATCAAGGCTGTATGTATTTGCTTCCCAAAGAAGTATCTTACTGCTCTTTGCTTTCTGAAAAATAGTTGCAGAAAAACGTGTAAACTGGGGGTTTAAAAATACAGTTAACAGAGTGTTTGGAAGACTTTCTTGGTCTGCTTACTTCAATGTTACACTGCTTTTCCTAGGGGAGACACTAAGAGTTTTCCTTGGGCATATGCGGTTGTGCACAAATATCTCAGTTCACCGACTGCAGGGAAAGGAAGTCAGTTAGTGAAGCAGCCTTAGTTCTGGTGGTAGAAACTGTGATCACATACAGCACGAAGACTCAAGGTAGCAGAGTTCTGCAGATCCTGAGTCAGCCTCTTCTTTTAAAACCTTTTAATTGCACAATTCTTGTGGAAACTGGCATTTTAAAACCACCATGACTGATTCTTCTCCTGATGTGACTTTGCTAGATTTATGTTTGGACTATATTTGACTCCTTATATTTTGAAATAAACCCAGAAACTCTTTAGCTGTGTTACCAACTTGCAATGTGAATAGTGATTTAAAGCACATGATGGGTACAATTTAATTTTTAGACCTATTCACAGTAGATCAGTCAGCTCTGCTTCTCCTGCACCTGGACTCTCTCACAATGCCTGGGGATCAAGCACTACTGCAGAGGCTAAAATGTAAAAAGAAGCCAGCACACCATTGTTAAATATATAATGAAAAAGTATCTATTAACTTTGTGGGCTTTTTTTTCACTAAAAACACAGATTTTCAACCAAAATAGTCTAATGGTATCCTAGTAATTATAAACATGAATTCAGAGTGGGTATTTGTCCAGATACTGGCAGGTATACACAGGGAAACAATTCTTCTGTTCACCAAAATTTTGCATTTTTATAACTCTACTGTTTTCATCTTAGTTACTCCTGAACTATAGCGGAGGGGGATCAGAAATAGAAACACTGAATGCATAACATTTTCACTGTTCCTAGAGGCACTAATCTAGTTGATTAGGTATTAGCACTGGGAATAATTAGGTGGATATACACTATTACCTAATACATCTTGTTTCTCATTTACACATTTTCTTAGAAAAATGGAACAAAGATTCCTCCTTGTGCTTCACAACAACAGGTCTAAGAGAGCAAAGCATTCGTATTTTTCAGACAGGTTGTCTGTCTGTCAGTGTCTCCCTTGTGGACCAAATCTGTCTGTTCTATGCTAACAAACACATAACCCCCTTTTTTTTTTCGTCCAAGTCAGTCTGAAGAATATACACATAACTAAAATTCTCTCCAAATTTCCCAGCTTGGTCATCTGCCAAAATATGGGGATTTCTTTGCTCCTGCTAAAATGAACTGGATCACCGAGTAGCTTTAAAGGAAGTTAGCTGAGAGCTTATTACTTCTAGCAGGACAAATAAGGTTAACAGCAGCAAGAACACTGACTTGGCACGGCCAGAACAAGCGCTCGACGGACACAAATCTGGCATTAGGCCACTTTCATATGCTTGGCTCTCTTACTGGGCACGCTGCAGAAACCTGGTACTTCCAGTATCTGCCACTCTGCACGGCCTTCCTACCTGGCTTTGGTTTCTGTCAGCGGGATGCTCATGTGCTGGGGAAGGTTTTCATTGCATTTACAAACTCAAGACTGCAGACTCAATGCATTACCTGTACTTTCTCATAAGCCTTTCCTCAGCAGAGTTGTGATCACTTTAGGGGCCAGACCCTACTGAGTGACAAGCCTCCTGGGAGCAGAGGAGGCTCAGAACCTCTCAGGGCCAAGTTTTCATCTCATTACTCCTCCACAAATCTTCACAGCCGGCATAAAAACAAATCAGGCAATGTGAAAAGCAGCTATTTTGCTTTAGGCTGATCAGATGCTGCTTCAGTTAGGCTACCTGCTGATTCATTTCCATCAGGTTTATTTCAATAGCTCAGAAGAGCTGGATGCTGAATTGAGAGGGTTGGATTACCAAGGTCTAGTTTTCCTTGACAGAACAGCCACCAGGTGCTAATTTGATGTTGCATTTCTTTTTGAGTGGCAAATCAGCAGTGAGAGTTGGAAGATTTCCTTAGCACAAGACTGTCAGAGGGTCACAGATCTACAGTCCTAGGCATACCGAAGGTCTGATCATGTTTGAAATGGTTTAGATACTTTTGGTTTTGGATTGAACTCAGCACTCCTGCAAATAGTATGTTTTGTACCTTCTCCCTACAGGTTTTGTTTTCATTACAAAAACAAGGCAAGACATGCTACCATAATTACTCAGTAAAGGCAAGAGATTTGATCCTCCATGGTGTGAATGATCCAGCATTGATCAAGCAGCCCAAGGTCGACTGAAATCGATCAGTTTGGGGCTGGTAAGAAGTGAGGGGGCTGATGGCATATGGGTTATTACTCAACTCTCCTTTGGATGAAAAAGAAGTCAAACCAAGAAAAATGGGTACCACTTGGCCTCTTTGATCTTAGAGCAAAGGCAAATCGCATTCTCTTAGAAAGTCAACTAAATGCCACTCTTCCCTGTTGGCTCACTGTGAAATTGAGCTGGTTTTGCAAGTAACTAACAGCATGGGCCAGAAGCGGGCTTAGAGGGAGCATGACAATTGCTGAAAAAGTGTCCCCAGAGCAGATCCTGCAAAATATCTACACCTATTCCCCTTATGAGAGACTGTTGAGAGGGGTTTTGTGAGAGGAGGGACCAGACTGAAATATCGTATTACTATTTCTAGACTGCTGTATGTTACTGGTATGTTCCCATTCTTTACAAATTGTACTTGCTAGCCCTCTGCAAGAGATCACTGTAGGACAATCTCACTAATGCACACACCCCAGACACACACATGCACACGCTCGGTAGCTGTTCTCTCCTTCCTGACCAGCAGACACTGACATCGTGGTCCTGCATTCCTTGTGGATTCAGATTTCCCAGAGAGAGGCAGACTTCAGTGGAACGGGCAAGAGAAGTGAATTTTTTTCTGATTTACAATTTCACATAATACAAGAAAAAGAGTATTTCAATGAACAGCAACAAAATTAACCTGAAAAGGAATCATTTCAATAAGGTGGCAATTAACCTGAGAAACTCACTTCCACAGGACAGCACTGGGGCCACCTAGGAGTTAACAAGCTAGATCTTTAAAGGATAATGAGAATTATCTGCCGCAATATATAATTTTTATGTGGGATAAAAAGTTAAGGCCATAAATTATTATGTCTTTAGGTTATAAGCAGACACATAGCTAATGAGGATTATAATAAATCTTCTCTCTTATGCTTATTACTTTGTAATTATCCAACAGGGGTCTTTCATCTTCATCCAAATCATCTGTAACTGACCATGTGTCAGAGACAGAATACTGGGCAAGGTGGACCACGGGGCAGATCTGCTCTGGCCGGTCCTACATTTTCAATTGACTTCATCAGCCTCAGCAGCAGTAAGAGAAGGCACTTACTTCTCATTTACTCTAAGGCTTCCTTTATTGCACTTTTGCCTTGCAGAGAGGCCTTGATTTGTATGCTTGAATTCATGTCCTATTTAATGCCCTTTTCCATTGCTGAAGCAATACACAGAGCTTTAGGGAAGGTGAGAATCAGGCTCAAGGAATGCGGGATATTGTGTGCTCCATCACAGGGAAGTGTGCTGCAGTCTGCTCTTTCTCATACCATTTTATCGGGTGTTTTGACGGAAGCCTTTCAAGTGTACTGAGAAGGATGCACTCAAACTCTGTCAACAGCAGTTCGTAGATCATCGCCACTGCTAGCGTACCACAGGTATTCTGTCTGCTAAGGAATACTGCAGCAACACCTGCAGCTTGAACATACCTGTAACATTCAGATACTGCACTTGTTTCCAAGTAGTAAAGAAGTATTTCAACAGATGGGAGGAAGCGTTATTAAAAAGAATTTAACATTTTAAAAGATAAAGGGGTCTATGTTTGAACTCCTAAGTTCACAGAAGGGCACCTAAATTAGTGACCCGATGAGCACTTTCAGCTACATTTACAGTCATGCTGCAAGTTGCTCCATGTTTTAGAAAATCAAGTCACTCATTTTTGAACCTGGAAGGTTCAGCAAAATCAGTTTATATTTCAGGCCACCATTTGTGAAGACCTTGGCCTAAACTCTTCAACAAGTGATTTAGAATTAATTCTAGTATGCCTTAACTTTATGTTAAAGAAATTTGCTTATTTTTTTAATGGACATCCTTAATTAATTCACAGTGGATCTTTAATTAATTTCAAATTTATTAGGTCCCATAATAAATTTGCATTTCAAAGATGATGCTTCTTTGATTTAGGGAAGGTTCAAAATCAAAGAATTAAAATTTAGATAGGATTTTTCTCTCTAAACACCACAGTATTCAGATTTTGGTGGACATAAACCTTGATTCTTATTTCCTGTACTGGCATATCTCTTCCAGTATCAGAAACATATTCCAGAATACACTACATCTTGACTCTAGTTCACCAGATCGAGCAATAGCAAATTAAACAGCTTTTCCCCAGACCTCAGATGACAAATGAGCAGCTACAGATTTTTAAGATGGGTAAAAATCTTCATTCAGAAAAAACTCCTTTCCCCACAGAAAGACCTTCAATCCTTTTGTACAGGTTCACCTTCCCCGTTTTCTTGCACACCCTTGTCTCTAGATCTTTTATTTTCTGTACAGGTTTAGTGTGTCTTTACATGGCAGATACTGGTTCTCCCTCTCTTTGTCTTAGGCTTTGTCTTTTCACTTCTTGGTTTACATGCCAGTGTTGCTTTTACCAGTGTGTTACGAGAACATTATTTATTAATTAACTTGTGCTCCTTCTCTAGCCCCCTTAAACTACCCAAACAAAGTGGTAAAACCCAAAAGATGTTACCATACAGGAGACTCATCTACTCTGGCACTCACCACAAAGTCTCTTTATACTGCCTACTGCAGCTGAGGGTCAGGGCTTCAAGGTTTAGGATCTGCTGAACAATACCTTGCAGGGTACAGAAAGATTCTGAGACTGAACCACCTGTCAGGTTTTTTTCCCCAAAATAAATCAGTAATGGAACAGGTGTAGAACACAGCAATGAGGTTACCTGTGCTGAATCACAGACATCCGATACTGAAGCTGCAGGTGTAAAGAACACGCAAAATCGTATGTGGCGATCTATCAAGTCAACAGTTAGAAAGTCGTCCAGCATAAAAGAATGTCTCATGTGAAATGCTCAGTGTTCACAAGCAAAGTTTTGTAAACTTAAGAAAGCTTAATTTATATATAGACACAAGTAAAAGCTAAACTAGCAGTTTTTCTTTTTTTTTCTTTTTGCATATTTTTGTTAGGTGCTTCTTCTCTGCCTAAAATATAAAGTCCAGAGTGCAGCTGGTGCAAGTCCTCGCTATGGATTTCAAGCATGACAAAGATAGTGTCAGACACTGATCCAACTGAACTAAGGACCCATGTACTTTGGGAGTTGGCTTTGGGGGAAAAATTCTCACACAGATACACAGAAGACAACTAGGGAG